>NC_134726.1:21447692-22057115 GCF_049634645.1 Pelodiscus sinensis | reverse complement strand
CCTCTTCCTCTTAACTCAAACAATGGCACCGTTCAAGTTTTGGTTGGGAACTTCCTTGGATGGATCAAGTTAGAATGTAACTCACGTGATGAGTAACTTGAATTCCTTTGTCCCTGTAGCAAAATGGTGAGTAGGAGGGTGATGGTGGGTGTTCTAATGTCTCTTCTGAGTATTTTGGCCTGAGCTTAATCATTGCTTCATCCTTCTCATGTCAGAAATGTTACATTAAATGACAACTGAATGCTGCTTCTCAGGCCTGTGATATGTTTGAGGAATTTGCTTTTTAAAGCCACTTTGCATGGATTGTAGACACTCAAATGCTTTCTCTTACTACAAAAAATGGTTCCCCTCATCTGTCTCAATCAAATGAGATCTTGTTTAGTTTTTAGGGGTCCTGATTTACAAACACAAGCAACCTATGAGGCTATAAAGAATAATCTATTGCTGGGGGGAAAGAGGCGAGGGAAACTTTGTATTGCGAAAGACAGACCAAGATCTTCAGGTTTCACATATGAGAGCAATCTCCAAAACAGCCCAACTCAAAAGGTTACAATGCTGCCTCTTTCTTAAAGGAGTTTTCTGTTCTTTACCATTTTATATAGAAGTGGGAGCCTAGTTTTCTGTCTTCTGCCCTGTGGAATCTAATCCTTGAGCTCTGGAAAGTCTGTGACTTTCACCTGTCAAGTATGTTTTCTGTGCTCCTGCTGCAGCTTGAGTGGTAATTTTTCCTTGGAGTAAAAGCGAGTGGCCCATGATATGAATCATATTCCATCTTCCCAAGGGCACAGAAAGTGCTTCTCTCTGAAGTGTACAGCTAGTTCATCCATACACAGAAGCATAATGCACCATCTATAATAGACTTTACACGAAATGTTAATTAAGAGGCCTAACTTCCAGAGGTTCCACACCACTGCTGTAGATTCCCTACAAAATCAATATGTGGGGATGGGGGAGACAGAGGCACATTAATTTTGCATAGTGTGTCGGTCAAGGATGCGCTAAGTTTAAATGAAAACAACCAGGTATCCATACAAGCCCCTTACAGAGTTCAAGATTGGGGCCATTTAGCTTGTAGAAAAATTGACCATCCTTGCTGTGAAGCTTTGCCTTGGCAGTGTCTGCACGTACACAGCTCCTTAAGCACAGAGCTGGCGCCCAGCCAGCCCAAAAGCACCAAAGCTAGAAGCGTTAATAGAAGAAAGGTTTGCTGCACTAGCAGCTTTTAATTACTTTTATTTTTAGCTGTTTAAAAGTACAGGGGCAGAGCCTATTGTTCTTGGGGATATAGACTTAAAAAAACAAATTGAGACTTTTCTGAGACTTGGCAGCCTAACAAGTGCTGCTCCTGTTTTCTTCCTTTATTCCTATCAGACCAAGGCCAGAGCATGATCCATAAACCCTGCAACATAAACAAGAGAAATGTGTTACTTCTGTTCTGAGCAAATGCTCAGGTGTAGTAACCTAGCAGCTAATCAACATTCATCATGGTGACACCAGCCAGCTCCAAGAGGTTGAAGAACTAGGCTATGGTACCATAGGGACTAGGGAGCTGGGTGGATTTACAGAAAGGCTTTAGTAGGTCATAACAGTAAAATGTGTCTGGGGCCAGATTCTCCCTTTGAGAACCACAGGAGCGTTGACCCTTCTCCGTATGAGAGGAAGTACTCTCCATGACTGGCCCTGATTTTTCTTCTGAGCCAGAGGCTAGGTTGAGAGTCATGTAGATCGTGACCCAACCTTGTGGAGCTTTCTCCCACAGACTATTCTGCAAATGGGCCTGATGCTTGGTGGGGGACAGCCTTGTTCAGGATCACTGATTGTCTCCCCTTTGCTGTGCATAGCATCTAGCCAACGTTAACCCCTTGGAACTGGTAAGATTAGTTATGGGAGTTGTGTGCAGGGTTTGGGGAGTGGGTGTGTTGTTGGGGGGGGGGGGGCGGGAAGGATGACACAGAATTAATCCAATCTCAAATTGACCTTGCAGTGTGGTGTTTTTCATGGGGAGCTATTCACAAAGAGCCGCCTTCTACACTCTTCCAATGGAGTTCTGATTAACGGGAAAGGGTGAGGTCTTCATCAACAAATCACACACATAGGTAAATATAGCCATTAATTCACAGCTACCCACAAGCAAATGTGTGCTAAACTCAAGCTTATCTGCAGCACAATGGGTGCTTAAACCCATAAACCGTTCCTCAAATGTGATTCTACAGCAACATCTTATAGTCAAAGGCCCAAGAAAAGAATTCAAACAAAGCCTAAAAAGGTTTATGCCAGCAGTCAGGCTTCCCCTGTGGCTGATTAGGCTAATGTAATGTTCCCTGTGGAGCTTAGTAACAAACACACTTGCACTAGACTGCATATAGCAACTGTGTGTAGCAGGTTGAAAGAGACCGCACTGAATCCCCGTCTGAAGCTCTGAGCAGCTAAACCAGTGGAAAAGTAGTAGACAAAAGGGGCAGATGCTAACCCCTCATGTTACTGCAAGGTGACGTGGGATATCTGCATCAGTAAACTGAGCTGCTAAACTAAAACAAGGTATCAATGGAGCTAGCCAGCCTCCTTCCTATTATTGTGTAGCTGAGTGAACAACCAATGTGGTGGTAATCAATGTATTTGACCGGGTAAGCCAGTTTGTGCGAGTCAAGGCTCGGTGCGCATTAAGCTAAAGCCCCTATCAACTTTGGATGGAATGAAGTACAGGGTATTGGCACTCCTGGTTAAGGACCTGATTAGAGTCAGAGTCTCATGAGGCCCATGGGGGAGGGGGGGGGGGAGAGCGCTGTAAATGCACCCCCAGGACCTCTCATGTGTAGGGTTGCCGGGTGTCCAGTTTTGAATCAGGCAATCCAGGATTTGAGCTTTGTTTGGGAAACAAATTGAGAAAATGTCTGGTATTTTCTAAACAAGATGTAATGTAGATTGTGATGTAATGTCAAGTGTGTCCAATATTTTTGTTGAAACTCTACAAATGTGAGGGAAAGTCAGCACCCCTCTGACTGAATTTACTGCTTAAAGTGTACTGAGCATACTCACTGAAACAGAGCATGTTCAGCAAGAGCTGCTGTGGCTGCTACACTCACCTGGCTTCACACCCTGTTCCTGGCCTGCATTAAAAAGAGGTTCATCAGGGCAAATCATAGTAGGGGGATGGGCAGGGTGGGAACAGGGAGGAGAAATTAACTGGCTGGGGGAGGGTGTCAAGTGACTTTAGGGTGAAGCAGAAATGGGGTTGGAAGGGAAGAATCTGGCAGGGGCGAGGGTAGGAGCTGGGGTTTGGCTAGTGGGAAGGGAGATGCTGCCAGCCCTTGTGCAGGGGTTTTGCCCCCATAACAGTTATGGGGGGGGGGGGGCGGCAGAGAAGGCCACCTGCCAAGTGTGCAAAGGCAGGGGTGGGGGGGCAGACTGGGGTTTTATTTTCCCCCTCACAGTGAAACTTTCGAGCACTGGCGTACAGGGCAGCTATAACTGTGCTCTTAAAGGTACCCCCACAGAGCCACTCTCTGCACTGCTACAGCACAGGGGCCTGAATGTTGTAAACATCCCACATGCAGCCTGTGAGGGAGTGTGTAACACATTTTGAGGATTTAGAAGTCTTTCATCAGTTTGTCAATGTAAAGTCTCATAAGAGTTCACAATTAGCCTTAGATGCTGTGATTCCCTGGATTGCTCTCCGGTCCTTGTAACCCATTTTAACACTTCTGCTCCTTTGCAAATGCTATTTCTATTATTTTTATTACTCTGTGCAATGCACATCACGGTACTGTTTATTTTAATAGCTAATAATTTACGTAACTAGCAGTTACGAGTTTTAGCAGTTCCATCTGTGTTTCTATTACAGCACTTGCTGTGGTTTTTGTACTCTGATTTCTAACTTGGAGATTTTTTACTTTTTATAGCACAAGTTTTATTCTTTTGGGTCTATTACTATCCGCTCCGTGTTCTTGGGGAATGAGGGCAGAGTATCTAACGTATCTGACTCATGAAAGACATCCCTCCACCCTAGGGTTGCCAGGTATCTGGTATTCACCTGGACAATCCACTATTTTCGCTTCCTGTCGGGTAAAAAAATTCAGAGAATACCGGCCACCTAAAATGTCCAGTATTTTCTGAATTTTTCCAGGGTCAGGAGACAAAAATGCTGGGCACTTGGCAACCCTACAAACACTCATTGCCTGGGCTCCTAACCCCAGCCCCCATGCTTACCAGGTTCCTTAAGGCTGCTGGCACAAAATGGCTGTGGGCCAAAAGACCTAGGGGAAGCAATGCTTTCCCCTGGGTCTTAGTGCTCAACCGCTCCCGTGTTCCTTTCCCTGCACTAACTCTTAAAGGGGACGTGCTGTTTTATTTAAAAAAAATTTTTTGGCTTTTTTTTTTTCTCAACAACTTTGGTTTCTACCCCCTTTTTTTCCCCTTCAACAGAATTTTTCCCACTCTTTTTTTTGGGGGGAAGGGTGTTCAGTATTTTTGTTTCAACCATCTGGCAGACCTACTCCACCCCCATCTCCATGAACCAAAGCAGAGGCTGCTCCTTCCCTCCCGCCTCTGATGAGGGGAGACAGGTACCACTGTGGAGAAGGTGCTAAGGGGAACCAGCTTTTAAGCTGGCTCTCACTAGCACTGACTCCAGCTTCTCTCCTCCTCCCTTGCTGTTTCCGATACAGTGGCAGCAAGTGGAAAGAGGGAATGCGAGTAGTCAACTCAACTACTTGCTAAGCCTAGGTTTATCGGGTAGTTGACTAGTTGCTTACATCTATAATTGAAACACCTCTGACAGCTTCCCTAGTCTGATGTAGATTGCTCCATTAGTATACAGAATGGAGAACAAAGTCCAAGACAAGAACCCCAGCCTACTCCTGCACCCCAGCTCCCACCCAGACTCCCCACCTCTCTCCTACACTTCCCCCCTTCCCAGACCGCACATCCCTGTCCTGCCTACCCTGCACCCTCACCCCAGCCTGTTCCCATTCAGCCCCCTCTCACATATTGAACCCCTTAGTGTTGTCCTCATCCCAGAGTCTAAGGGCCCCACAAAAAAATCTATGAACCCTGGGTTCCCAGAGGAGTTAATCTGGCTTGGGGGGGAGGGAAAGAGCCCTTGCAAAAAAAAAAAAAAAAAAAAATACACCTATTAAATGGACCATGTGGTAAAACTGGATCACAGAGAACAAGTCTTATCACAAATACGCTCTCTAAAGCAAACTGAGCTGGATCTTAACTGGGTTAAATGTGTCAAAGGTCATACCTCAATGTGCTCCATATGTACAAACATTTCAGAAGGGGGGGACAGCATGGCTAAAATGATGGTATACTGACATAAGAAAAAGAACCCCAAGAGGCGTACTGGAAACTGTTTTGGGTGAAACAGGATTAGGGGTTGGAGTACTGGATGCCACTAACAGAGGCAATGCATCCATCTCAAAATTAGGAACGGGACAATTATTTTCTAGAATATTGCCAGTATGGCAGCAGCAGAGGGAAAGGATTTGTTGTTCTTCGAGTGGCCCCTTGGGTGCTCCACTCTAGGTGTCGGGTCCATCCCAGCACCGGGATGGACCCGACATCTAGAGTGGAGTACCCACAGGGCACATCTCGAAGAATCACCGTTACTACACAGGGTGAGTAACTTGTTCTTATTGTCAGCAGGCACTATGGGATCAATACAAGTAAATGTGCCCCTAGCGTTAGCCTGTACACAGGCTCAGGAAATAAGTCAGCAATCAGTCATTCAAATAATCCAGGAAGGGCTGAAAGGACATGTGCTTTTGGAAATAAGAAAACTGAGGGAAGATGTTACAGAAGGGGAGATACAATTAATGGCATAATGGAAATTGGTAAATTTTACTCTAAACAAAGACCGAATGGTTCTATACGCATTTGTAATAACTGTACATCTTAGCCAGGGCCCTGCACACAAGTGAAAAGCATTTTGTGTGCTTCAACTCCATGGTGGGTGAGCTGGAGCACCAGCACAGGCTCCCCAGTACTGGGGGGGGGGAGGGGCAAGAGGGGGCCTGAGGCTCTGGGGCCAGATCTTGGTGAACTGAGGGGCCCCTCCAGGCCTGAGGTTCCCCACCCTGGCCTTAGCCTAACTATTGATACCTATCCAGTGGTACCTATGGGGACTCCAGCTAACAAAAAATGTAATTATGTATTCCACTGATCATCATTCCGGGCATATAAAGAAAACCAACAATGGAAAACCATTGACATGTTCCAGTGTGTGGCTCATGAAAACTTGGGATATTTATGTGAGGATCAAAGTTTCCAAGAAAGGGATGAATGTTTCTATGTCAAAGACAAAGAAACCAAAAGATGTGTGCTCGATGTATCAGGCCTGTATGCAGGGGGTGTACACAAAGGTTGCGAACGCACCCCGTATGGTCCCCCAAGTAAGTATGATCCAGCCAGCTAAGGAAGGCAGGAGCAGCATGCTGCCCGAGTCTCCCTCCCCCGTGCTCCAGCTGGCCAGGGGAAGGCTGGGGTGGATTTCCAGGGCTGGGCCTTGTTCTTGGTGGGGGAGGGGAGGGGAGGACTCCGCCCCAGGCTTCCCCTTGCCAGCTTACTTGGGGAACCATGGACACAGGGTTGAAGGGGAAGAGTGTGATCGCCCCCTTGTGGTCCACATTTACAAACCCCCCTGCCCCCCCCCCCCCACACACACACACACACAAATTCCTGCGTAGGGGCCTGCCACAAATTAACAGAGAGAGAGAGCAATAGTACCAGACCCAGGTGATCCATCCTGACAAGTAACCAGACTCAACAGAAGCAAAAGTAATCTTTAAGTACTGCTGTAATATGTTCTAAGGCACCCTGCATTCAGTGTCAATGAACCGAGCACACACCAGCAGAACTACAATCCCTGAGCTGCCGAGAATGCTTAGGAGAGCGAGGGTATTCAGTAGTTAGAACACTATCTTAGAACTTGAGAGACAAGAGAATCAATTTGTCACCTCCCTCCTTCCCCTCCCAGAATTCCTCTGGGATTTCAGGCAAGTCACTTGGCTTCTCTGCTCTCTATCTGTGAAATGGAGAGAATCTTTCCAGTGGAGATGTGAAAATACATTGTCAGGCACCAGATACTATTGTGCTGCAGGCTATAAAAGTACCTCCAGCTGCAACTAGGAGCAGCTCTGATCTAAATTCATTCAGCTGAAGTCCAAGTTAAACTCAACTATGTCTTTGTCCCAGTCTCACTCTGGCAGAGTATAGCCTTCAGGGACAGCTCTGGTATGAAACACCTCATTGACAGCAGTCTGTCTGCCTTCAAAGCCTCTTTCACAGATGGTAAAGAGCATGCATGGTCTGACAAGCAAAGGCTAAGTCAGAGCAGCCCCATACCCATTCTGCTTTACCGTATGCCCTTTTTCCTTGCATTAAAAAAAAGCAGCAAATGTTTCTCTCTGCAGCTCCCTGATATGATCATGCCTTTGATGAATGAAAGCCAAGAACATAGCTGAACAAAATGGTTCACTCTCCATCCTAATGGACTAGGGAGATGGTGAATTCGCTCTGAGTAGAGGGAAAATGTAACTGTAATAAGTACCTAGCCAAGGGCAAGGTCTATAGCTAACAAAAGTGAAGTTTGAATGCAGCTGAGTTTTTCTAATTCATAATATCAAGTTACCTTTTGAAATTTATTTCATAGCCTATTTTAGAAATCTGAAAATCCAACCTCTAACAGCATCCTAAAAACTGGCTTTGAGAACATGTGTAGCCTTTCAAGTCTAGTACGTCTTACTACCAGTAGACAGGTATTCAGTGACTTAGAAATACACTGGTTATAAAGTCATAGAAACGTACTGGAAGGGCCGTTATGTCCTCTAGTCCAGTCTGCTACTCTGAGGCAGGATCACATTTTATTCTAAATTATCCTTGACAGGACTTATCTGACCCATGGCTTCTCAAAGTGCCTGGCAGCCCAGCAAGATCTGGGGTTGGGGCTGCCCTTCTCGGCCTGTAAGTGACCTTGGGTCTGGCCTGCCTTTCCCTACTGCCCAGCAGGGTCCCAGGTTAGGGCTGTCATCTGGAAGGGTCAAGATAGGGGATTCTGGCCCACTCAGATCCCTCCGCAGAGTGGGGCTAAGAGGGGCAGACCAGGTCATTGGGTACAGAGATCTGTAGAGGGGGTTGGGAGACAGCACTATGGTTCTCAACCTGCAGTCCAGCTAAGATAATGTAGGCCGCATAGTGACACAATCATAAATAGGTTGAGAACTACTGAACTACATAAACAAGGAGGATTCCTGTGGCACCTTAAGGATTAACAGATTTATTTGGTCATAAGTTTTCATGGGCAGAGACCTACTTTGTCAGATGTAAGCTCATGTCCAAATAAATCTGTTAATCTTTAAGGTGCCACAAGGCTCCTTCTTGTACAGACTAACACGGCTACCCCTCTGAGACTGAACTAGATAATGATCCTCGTCCCTTCTAGCCTTACAAGCTGGGATTCTATGGAGAATTCCCCCTTCTTCCTCCCCCTCCCACTATTTGATCTGAGGAAGTGGGTCTGGCCCACGAAAGCTCATCATCTAATAAACCATCTTGTTAGTCTTTAAAGTGCTACATAGTCCTGTATTTTGTTTCAACCCTCCCTCCTTGTCCACTGTTAAATTGCATTGTTATGGAGCAAATACTAACTTGCTTGGCACGACAGTGTTCTCTGGCCACTGTTTGTAAATATTACCTGTTCACACCTGGCAACAGAACGACACACAGTGTATTATCCTCCAGGCTTCTATAAAGCTTTTTGATACTGCGGTCTAACTTCTTCAGTTTTTTCCTTAAGTCTTGCTCCTATGTAGAGCAGAAACAAAATGGTACTTGCATTAAAACCTAGGCCAAAGGATCTCTCAGTCATCCAAGTATGACTGCTGCCTTAAAAGCAGTTGAACTCACTACACACTTCCTGCTGGATGTGAATGTACAACATGCAAACTGGCAATCTTTGGCTGGCAATCAAGGTCTGAATGGCCATTGAGAGATAGTTGACACATTATCTTGTTATTCCTAGATGGTCTCTCCAGGCTGGAGCTGAAGCATGGTGACTGGGGAGCTGCAGGGACTCCTGCAACTGTTGCAAACTGATGTGCAGTTTTATCTAGTAAAGGTGAAAACGACCGTGCAAACTCAGAGAAAACCGAATTTGTTCTTTCCTTCGGGGCACTTGATCACAAATCCCCAACAATTCTTTCATAGCAGCCATCCCATATTTTAACCCTGGGTCATCTTGCCTTTGAAAAATGTAGGGCTTTGATTCCTGAGTAGCACTACATTTTGCTGAAACCAGTTGCACTGAATTAGTCGGTTTAACAGATCATGCGGTGAAACATGTAACACAGTCTGTCTTCAAGCTGCTTTACAAATATTAATTGTTAACCATCCCTCTGCTGCAGAAAAAGCTAAACCCATTCTACAGACAGGAATCTGAAGTTTAAAACATTTGTCCAAAGCCACAGAAGATCAATGGCAGACTTGTGATTACAAAGCCCAGTTTCCTAGCTCCCAGAGCTGTATTTATTTTACACTACCTTGCCTTATGACAAAGCTCTTTAACTCACAGAGGTAGACAGTTGTTTCCTTTTCATGTGTAGGGTGTGATGTGCCAGCTGACTAGGCTTCCCAGCATTATGGTCCATATGACAAACCCATCTGTGGAGGTGGCTAGGACTCAGAGCTTTCCTACTGTGCAGTTGGCTGCCTTCAGCTCCTTGTCTGTTTATTTCTTGAAGAGCCTCTAGGGCACTTTCTGAAGTTTGAAACTCTTAGAAAAAAAAAAAAGTCGCCATGGTCAATATTCATAGTCCAGAAAGCAACTACTTCTCTGCTTTCTCAGCACCGAGAGGACAAAGTCAGCGGGGCCAACAGATTTACTGGGTCCTTGGGCAAGGCTGGGGACGGGGAAGGTTTTGTGCCCCCAGAAGGGGTGGGCATTGGTTGGGAGGGGCAGAGCTGAGGCTAAGCTCCTACAGCCAGCCCTCAGTGCTACCCGGAGTATACTGCCACTGCTGTGGCAGCTGGGAGCCCCAGACTCTTTTGAATCACTGAGCCTCAGAGCAATTGTCCCCCTCTTCCTTGCCCACTGGTAGGCCTGGGCAAAGCTAGGGCATATGGGAAACTAGACCTAGTGTCACTGCTGTAGCATGGTCTACAAGGGAATCATGGTCTCCTGCTTCAGTGTAAGCAGTGGACTCTGTAGAGCTACAGGTTCCAAGTCCAGTGGAGCTTATTTAACATTTCTTCCATCCCCAGGTAGCTAAGTGAACTCTGTACAGCTTCCTGGCTGCATATCTTCTTAGAGGAGACTCCAATCAGAGCTACTGACAAACAAGCCCCGGCCTCCATTTACCCCAGAGGGATTTCTGTGCTGGAATCTACATACAGTTTGGAAGCACTGCAGGATAATTCTACATGCAGGAGCTGCTGCTGTTTAAAGTAACGTGAATTTTTTAAGATTTCATATCATTAGCTGAAAGTTTAAAGCAAAATGATTGATTGACTAGGCAGATGTCTAGAAACGATCCATAGTGTAACCCTACTCAGAGCGACAGTGAGTACAGTCTCCACTAACTTCAATGGGAGGCCTGTGTCAAGAGTGTCTGCAAAGTTAGACCTATTCAGTGTTGTTTGCTACATTTACTTACTCAGGAAACAGTAATTTCTGTGCTTCCCACTTTTGAGATCCCTAGGCCAGAACAGAGCCTGCAGGTCTTTCAGATGACTGAATTTCTCTTGCAAGTCTGTCTCGGTTAGAATTTTCTTCATCCCCGCCACATAAATCACACCTTTGTTTTCAATATCCGTTTCTAGCTCTTTTATCAGCATGTCACAGTCTAGCATCATCACAGTGCCGGGTCTCTGAACCTGGGCATTTCAAACAAATACATGGAACGTGCCCGTCAGAGCGGTTTTAGGGACTAGAGTCTCTCAGGAATTCTAAACTCCATTTACAAATAGCATTTCTGAAAGTTTGTCAAAAAACAAGGTTGTCAAAAGAAAAGGTTGTCAAAAAATGAGGAGTAACATTAGTTCGGACTAAGGGCTTTAGTCCGAACTAACGCGTCCCGGCGCGTACTTCCTGGTTCGAATCAGCTGTGATTCGAACTAGCGCGCCGGCGAGATCATGTTAATGGAGCACGGGATATTTAAATCCCCACTTCATTAACTACTTCGATTGTCTCCATTTGCATCCCTAGTTCGAACTAGGGATGCAGTGTAGACGTACCCTGCCTCTGTCTAGTTTCTCAGCTTCTATTGGTCAGAAACTGGCCAATGGGAGCTGAGGGGTTTTGCTAGGGGGCAGGGACAGCGTGTGAAACCTCCTAGTCCTTCCCTAGCATCCAGAGCAATTAGCAACGAGCTGTTTAAAGCAACATGAGCTGCTGTGTAGTAAGGGTACTGGTGAGATGGCCCCAGGCCAGATCCAGTGGCTTGGGCCTCTTGCCCAGCCCTGATCTAGGAGAAGTCCCAATCTTTCTGTAACCAAGTATCTCCAGCTGTAAAATGGGTTCGATTTACTTTTGTAAACTTTACATGTGTTGAGATCTAACTCATTAATACCAATGAAACAGGTTACTAAAGTACTTCATGTTCATATTTTAATGTAGTCCTGTGTTGAATATAAATCAGGCTTTTAGCACATGCTTACATACCTTAATGCAGGACCCTGCAACATTAGCTCCATTCAGACTTTCCATAGCAAGTTGAGCAGCTTCTAATACATCATATTGGATACAGATGTGAGGCTTTTAAAAAAAAAAAAAAATGATTACACAGTTTTCTATTGCAATTACAGTATCCTCTGTTTTCACAAATATGTAATAGGCTATTGGAAAATATCTGAAGAAGCCTTTTATATTCTATATGTAATACTTTAAAGATGTAGCATTAAATAGGATGTTTCATTACTTTAACTTACTGGTAAAACAATAAGCTGTGAATTCATTAAGGACCTTAATGCTCTTTTCTCCATTAAGGTGAGAAAATCTTCATGGCCTCCGTATGAGGCTTCCTATCCAGTTAATTAGGATGCTCTTTCTAATCACCTGGTGTGTTTCAGTGAGCACAGTAAGTGATCGGATAGGACCACACTTCTTAAATTCTCTCCTTATAGACTTCAGGCAAAAGTCTTTACGAAATGGACCCACAAAGACAGTCAGCATGTCAGCTAGCTGGATTCTCATCTAAAGGAAAACAAAAGATAGTGCAGGGATTTTACCAAACAAAGAATCTGAAAAAGTGCAGGATCCTTCTCCAAGCTCAGCTTTAAAGAACATTCTAAAGTATAATTCTGTTACCTTTTCACAAACTTCAGCAAGAAGATCTGGTGCAACATGCTCTGAACGCAAAGTGAACTGAATGACACTGAATGAGGACTGAGGAACTTCTTGTAGAGCTCTTGTGAGTATCTAGAGGGGAAAAATTCACACACAGTTACGATGGTCAAGGCGTACAGTCAAGCAGTTTAAAGCAGGAGACTCCAAAGGAGAACTTTTAGCTTCTGCTTTCTAGGTTTGCCTCTTGATCTGTGGGGGATGTTGGGCAAGTCACTCTACTCGTCCCTAAAACAGACCTATTTCAGGATAATACAGGATCAAAATGTATTTCCAAAGATGGCAAAACCAATTTATCCAAGGAAGTATGAAGACTATTGCTGATTACTCAATGTTGTAAACACAAAAAGCACTTGAGACTATATAGAACTTCTATTTCTTAGAATAGTTTGTTCTAAATATGTTATCTAAATTCACTCACCTGTTTATTTGAAGTGCTCAGACTATTTTGACACGAGCAAGAAGGTGCTAGTTCCTTTCTGCTCAAAAGGAGAGTTTTTTGGCCAGTAGCATTCAAATAATCTAAAAAACTAACAGTCATAGTAAATATCACTCAATCTTTAAACTTAACTCTTAGTTTACACTGAATTAGAAACCTTAGAATATTTGTTGAAGAAAAAATGCTATAGTTCTACTTGGAAGAGAATTTTAAAAACTAACTTAAACTTCCCACTGCCTGCATATAATCATCTTGCATCCTGAATATATATTTAAAAATGAGAATAACATAAAATTAATTGTTGTAAAATAATATAAGCCTTTTAATTTTTAAAAATTATTTAGATAATGACAATAGCAAGTAATATATTTTGAGAGGAAGAGTAATATCATTTAGATGGAAAACAATGCATTTCTATATAGTTTCACAAAGAACTAACATCAACGAAGGGGCAGTGTATGCATTGGGAAGTCCTACTACCATGGTTTAGGTATTCCTGAAGGTTCAGTTGCATGCTTCTGGACTCCACTCTGTTGCAATTGTAATGTAGATTTCTGCTGGGATGACTCCATCAGATTTCGGGCTGACAGCACCATCTCCAAATTTAGTTCTACTACCTAAAAAGACAAAAATCACACTAATTCCTTTTCATGGTAGCTCTCAGCACATTGCATTCATGGGCATTAAACCTGCAACATATGTCCATAAAGTCATCTCGTTTTTAGAATTTGAAGCCAAGAATTTGGAAAACAGAGTTGTGCAGAAAAGCCAATCCACAGCAACTGTGAAATGCACAAGTGCCTTAAATTAGCAAAAGGCTTGGGAATCAAGATGAGTAATACTGAAAACAGGGAAAGGAACAATAACATGAGCATAATGGAGAGGGCAGAGGGATAAAAACAGGATATATTTTGGAGCATTCCTGAAGCTCTGCCAATTTCTACCATGACTGGTGGAGTGTCCAAGGATTTGGACACTTTATGAGTGGGGAAAGCCGCTTCCAAAGATGAGTCCTAATTCAACAAAGTATTTTAACATGTGCCTGAGTTTAAAACATCAGTAGTCCTGCTAAAGTCAAGAGGGTTCTTGCATGCTTAATATATAATTATTGTTCTGGATTAGAATTCAGGTGCACAATTATGCTAATAGGAGGGCTACAAACTACATATGTTGAGATATTTTAAGGTGTTTTTTAAGAAGAACCAACGCAAAATACATTCGTAGTCTACAAAGTCACACACCTTTCTGGGTCCCTGGTCAATAAAGTATTGAAGCAATGCAAGAGCAGCCTCAGCGTCTTCTGAGGGATCATGACCAACTTTATTTTCACACTGAATTTCCTTCCTAAAATGTCAAGAGTAAAATGTGCAAGATTACCAGTTTTCTCATCCTGAATGCTATAATACCTAGTCTTTAGGAAGCCCAATAACTTGTTCTTTTCGGGTGGTATATTTATCCCTGTGCTCAAAATCTGCTGCTGTTCAATCTATGGTCTTCTAAAATGTTCCAAAAGTCATTGAAATATGTAAAGTATGTCTGCAACATTCAATCTTGCTTACAACGTCTAAAGATTTCATAGATACCATGGACTATACTGCATATTGACACACCTTCACTATCTTCATCTTCAACTAGTTACACTCTGATAGTTTCCCTACCTCAAAATTTGCATGTAGCACAGCAATCTCTCCTCACATCTCACCAAACGGTTACTACTAAAGAATACATTGTGTTTACAAAATATGCTATAGAATGTTTGCTGGCATCTTATTGAATGTCAATAACAACTCAAGCTAAACTTGTCAAAGCTTCATTTCTGAAACATTATCTTTGCTTTTAATCTTCACTTTCTTGCTACTTTGCAATGAGTCTCCTAGGCATTTGTGTAAATTACACCCTCCAAAGTGTTGACAAAGAGTACCCTTGCCTCTTTGGGAAATTCTGACTCTTACATCTATTAACAGAATTAAAGGAACTGTAGGTGACTAGGGATTAGGAGATCTAGGCTCTATTCTAGTTGTACTACCTAGACACTGTAGGATTTAGGCAAGTCACTTAACCTCTCTGCCTCAATTTCCTCCCTGTAACATGCAGATAGTAACCCTTTCTTTGTCATGCCCCTTCAACTGTTTAATCTCCAGGGCAGGACTCTTTGTGCATGTCTACACTACACTCATCGGCAGCAGCACGTAGGGTATGTGGAGCCTTTCCTCACTGCCTCCTCCTGCTAGACTTTCCCTGCTGCCTTCCCTCTGCCAGAGCCTTTCATCACACCAAACAGAAGCTCCAACAACAGAGAGGCTCTAGGACACAACACTGCTAAAACAGCAACAGGCTCTGCTTGGGTGTATAAAGATGCTATATTCTACTTGCCTAAGCAGTGCCTCACCATCTACACTCTCGATACCTTGAGTACAGACATTATAAACACCCCAACACACTGCTGTAAGAAGGGTGAAGTGTAGACATGCCTTTACTGTGAATATATATATCACCTAATAATATAATTTGCATTACATGTGTTATTTCATGTACATTATATAATCTGATTTTCTAAAATTATTAATTTTGAGATAAGCACACATGCACTTGGTGTAATAATTATGAGTGGTAAAATAGTACATAGTATTACTAGTTCTAACACCACCACTTACCCTAAAACAGCTTTTGCTAAGAATTTTAACTTGAACCGTCGACCTCCATGTCTGGCAAAAAGCAATGAGGTGTCAATAACACTGGGATGTATCATCTGGAGAAGAGAGACCATCAACAATAATATGTGTAAAGAACATCTGTATTATGGAATTGTGGCAGTAACTCCCCAGTTAACACTTTCCACAAACCTATTCTTAATCCTGTGATAGCCTCTTATAGTCCCTGGAGAATAAGGAAGACCTGGCAGAATTCCATATGTGGGGAAATATCAGGAAAAGGGATTGCAAATGAAAAATCCTCCTCTGGGTTGGGTTCCCCAATGGTTTCCCATGCACCCACTGACTACTGGCCCTGATTCCAGACACACAAAGACATCAACTTTTTGCATGTTTATTATATACATACAGGCCACAGGTGCCCAACAAGATGGGCATAGATTATGCTCTTCGGTTGTAGGATGATATATTGTGAGGGTTTAAATATTCAACACGAAAGATTTGTCTTTACTACAACACAATTAGGTGTGCCCACCCAGCAACTTATGAAAGGAAAGGAGGATATAGAGTTAAGGCTACTTGTAGACTTTATAGAGAGACTCTTACTTTCAGCCTTTTGAAATACAGCTTTCTTACTTCTTGACTTTTGTGTTTGCTTAGAAGTCCTTCTGTTTAAACTTATGTATTTTTACACCCTTATGCCATCTTAACAAATGCCTGGTAAAAAGTGACCACAGCTCTAAAACAGAATTATTTTGGTTCCAAGTATGAAAAGCATTAGGCAAAACAGGTCCAACAGGGCTGAAGGAAATTCTCATAAGAGCATGCTCACTTGTAAAGCGTGGAGGTCAGCATTTAAAGAGTGACCTACTAATACCGCATCCCGGGGGAGCAATTTCTTTAGTTTGTCCTGAATCTCCGGGAGTTTTGTTTTCACTGGAAGGAGAATCTTCTGTGTGATTCCCGAGTATCTTAAACAAAAATGGCAAATGATAAAACATATTTGCAACTTCATTTACTAGAGATCATTTCAAGCAAGACACACAAAATACAGGCAGTCCCCGGGTTACATGGATCCGACTTACATCGGATCCCTACTTACAAACGGGGTGAGACAACCCCGCACTAGCTGCTTCCCCCCAGCAGACCAGGGAGACGCGGAGTGGCTTTTCTCAGCAGACACCTCAGCTTGAGAATAAGGACTGAGGGAAGTGAGGTGTGGGAGAATAAAACTGAGCTCTGGAGAAATGTTTGACTAGAGTTTCCCCTACAATATGTACCAGTTCCGACTTACATACAAATTCAACTTAAGAACAAACCTACAGTCCCTATCTTGTACGTATCCTGGGGACTGCCTGTATATAGATTACAAATGTGACCATGTCAGAGTTATAACTCTGGACTAGAGAGGACATAGTACAGGTGATCTGTTAAACTAGTAAGGAAATGCAAGGGGATATTTTGGGCCTGTTGGAAGAAGGAAGGCCGCTGAAAGTAACAGAAGAGATTTTCAAGCTGTTCAAAGGTGTGACATTGAGCCCAATCTTAAAATTTTGGAAACGAAGCATAGTTTGAAAAATTTTGCTTGGTTTCATTATGAAAGTTCCACACAGCTCTGCTCCTGGTACCCCTGAATGTTAGATAATATACAGTACTCATTTTACTGATGAGGAAATGGAGCCACCCAGTCAACTGCTATCTCATGCTCTTACCACCCCATGTGTTCTATAGCGAGTAGTAAAAAAGTAACCTGTGCTGGATCATTAACCTGTAATGCAGGCTTTTCTTGGAACATCTTGGATGCCAAGTGTGTCAGACACTAATGAAAGGCCTCAGTAGCTCCCAGTTTTACAGGAGAGGCACGCAGGAAGTTTACATGCCAAATACCTGGTCAGGTAGTTCAGTATCTCAGTTTCAGGTTTTATAAGCTCATCCATGATGCACCGACCCTCTGCATCCACCAGTGAGACTCGAGTGACTTCATTCCCCTTCTCAGTGAGGCACTAGAAGAAAGAAAAGAGAGTCTGATGAAAAATCAACCCTAATTTTATTGCCAATAGTTAGTCTCAAGAATACCAGTTAATTCAATTCTGTTTTGATTGCAGTAATTGCTATCACCACTAAAAAGCTATTGACCTAGAAGATTTACTATCTAGGACTAGTTTTTACTAGTGCAGACAGTTCTGATTAATCTTTGACACCCGTTACAAATCTATCAGGTGCATGTTAAAGTGTAACACAGTTAATCTTTAGGACGAAGATTGGATTACACAGAGTAACTTGGTACTTTACACCCCAAGTGCCTCCGTTGATTGCATTTTGCAACTGCTCTGCCAAGATGTGGTAAAGCAAGAAATGGGCCGACCCATTTAAAAAGAGTGCAAGTGACACCAAAATAAGGAACAATCCTTAGCTCAACACAGAGCCTTGAACCACTGTGGTGGTGTTGGAGAGATGTATAGCAAGAATGAATCCTCCTCCTTCCCCATTGCTAGTGTGTAAAGTCTGTAGCAGCCTCCCTGATCTTCATGTCCATTCTGTAGGGCGAGGGACAGTCTGCAAAGCAAGTGATCTGCCTATCCTGCCTCCTGCATGATATGTAGGGAACTACTATGGTGTGCTAATCAATGCATACGTCCTGGCTCTGCTCGCTGTTGCACTAGCGCTGGGGAGGCTCTACTGGTGCAGTTGAGCAGCTGGTATTTCTATTGCAGTGTGTTTATTGGCAGAGGGGGTGGCTTTATTTCTGGAGCCAGCTGAGGTTGTGCAACTCATTTCCTAGTCCTCCTGAAAACTACAAATATTTTTAATACCATTTCACAATCCAACCCAAAGAGGGGGCTGCTGTCTGTCCTTGGGCTCTCGCATTGTGTGTAGACATAATTCTTGCACACAGGGGATCCTAGAAAGAAAAATAAAGAGTTCTGAGAACAAGACAAGGCAATCTCGCTCCTTAACTCCTTGGCTGTGTCTAGACTGGCCAATTTTTCCGGAAAATCAGCCACTTTTCTGGAAAAACTTGCCAGCTGTCTACACTGGCCGCTTGAATTTCCGCAAAAGCGCTGACTTCCTACTGTAAGAAATCAGTGCTTCTTGCGGAAATACTATTCTGCACCCATTCAGGCAAAAGTCCCTTTTGCACAAAGCTTTTGCGCAAAAGGGCCAGTGTAGACAGCTCAGATTTGTTTTCCGCAAAAAAGCCCCGATCACGAAAATGGCGATTGGGGCTTTTTTGTGGAAAAGCGTGTATAGACTGGCGGAAAAGCATCAGTGTCAATCTAGATGCTCTGTTCCGAAAATGCTTTTAACGGAAAACTTTTCCGCTAAAAGCATTTCAGTAAATCACGCCAATCTGGACGCAGCCTTTGGGTATAGATGAGAAGAATGAAAGCCTGAGAAGGCTTTGGTAAAGTGCCTGCACAACTTGTTCAGCCAAAACTCCCTGGCTACCTCTACACTGCCAGCTTTGCTGCAGTGCTATGCAAATGAAGTGCAGATTAGCATAGTCACACAATTTGCATAATTTATTCAAGATGTTTTTGTGCAAAAAAACCCATCCATACTGCTTGTTTTTGCGCAAAAACCAGCTTGACTAAATTATGCAAATGAAGCATGGAAATATGCTAATCTGTGCTTTATTTGCATAGGTACTGCCAGTAGACAAAGCCCCTGTGAAAACCAATGGGATGCATGGATTTATTCAAACATATTAGATAGACATTTTAGTACCAATAAAACATTGAAGGCCTGACCTTCTAAAGGATAATCATATTTTCTCATCTCTTCCAATGTTAGAATATAGCTGGTCAGACCATGTTTTTCCTCGCCATATTTCTGAATGATGGGGTCTTTTGGCAGGTCTGAGTCCTTACAAATATGTCCACTGCAGGCAGAAGCTGATCCTGTAATAAGCAATTGCATTTTTAAAAGCTGTCGACAAGCTCATACACAATTTCCTAACAGCCGGCAAACTACTGTCGTGAACGTGCTCACTATGACATTTCATTTTGAGGAACAGCAGTGTTCACTAGCGGACCGAGCACGGGTTTGGGATTCAGACAACCTAGTTTCTATTCATGGCTCTGTTACTGACCTGCTAGGCAAGTTGCTTAATCCTCTTTGCCTCAGTTTACCCATTTGTAAAATAGGGATAATGAATTGACCCTCTTTTGATACATGTTCAGGGTTATTATTTAGAATGTCAACTTATTTGTGAGAAATTACTATTGCTATTAATTGCTCAGAGCAAGCAGAGAGATCTTTCTGTTAAGTCAGTGATGCTCTAACTTTTTCAGTTGTCCCTTGTTCATCATTACTGCACAGCCAATGCTTCCTCAGCAATGGTGCTTGTGCAGAAGAAGGTGAAGCTGGGGCTAGAGCCGGAAAGGGAAGTTGGGGTAGGGCCAGAGACGGAGTGAAGGCAGAACAAGGCCTGGAGACAGAGCAGGCCTCAGGGAAGAACAGGTCTGTGAGAGGACTGAGGCTGGAAGCGCAGTGCTCCCTTTCCAACCCCTGTGGGACTGGCTCTCCCCATGACCCCTCCCTAAAGTTCCCCAAAACTGTGTAGTGCACCCACTTGGGGGGAGGGTGCAGAGGACCACACACTAGGGCTACATCTAGACTGCAGGCTTCTTTCAGAAGAAGCTTTTCTGGAAGAAATCTTCCGGAAAAACTTCTTCCAAAAGAGAGTGTCTACAGAGCAAAAGCGCATTGAAAAAGCAATCTGCTTTTCGAAAGATAGCATCCACACTGAATGGATGCTATCTCGCATTTCAGATGTGATTACAGGCAGTCCCCGGGTTACGTACAAGATAGGGACTATAGGTTTGTTCTTAAGTTGAATTTGTATGTAAGTCGGAACTGGCTCCAGATTCAGCCACTGCTGCTGAAACTGACCAGGGGCTGACTACAGGAAGCTGGAGGCAGAATTGCTCTGCCCCCAGCTTCCTGGAATCAGCCACTGATCAGTTTCAACAGCGGCTGAATCTCGAGCCTGGGACAGAACAGCTGGGCTACCAGGTAGGTCCCTGCAGGACCAACCCGGCAGCACCCCAGCTGCTCTACCCC
This sequence comes from Pelodiscus sinensis, assembly GCF_049634645.1. NCBI lineage: Eukaryota > Metazoa > Chordata > Testudines > Trionychidae > Pelodiscus > Pelodiscus sinensis. The sequence continues at coordinate 22,036,620 of NC_134726.1, read as the reverse complement.
AGGGTCCACAACAAAAGCCTGGTCTGCTGGGGGGGGGTGAGGGCGCACTAGCTGCGCCCCCCCCCCCCCAGCAGACCAGGGACACGGGGAGCAAAGCCGCAGTGGCGGCGGGGTGCTGCGCCTCTGAGGCTTTGCTCCCGGTGTCCCTGGTCTGCTGGAGACGGTCCCCAACAGACCAGGGACACCCGGAGCAAAGCCAGGGAGGCGGAGGGGTCCCGCGCCTCTGAGGCTTTGCTGTGGCAAAGCCGGGGAGACGCGGGACCCCGCCGCCGCTGCGGCTTTGCTCCCAGTGCCTCTGGTCTGCTGGGGACCGTCTCCAGCAGACCAGGGACACCGGGAGCAAAGCCGCAGCAGCAGCCGAGTCCCGCGCCTCCCCAGCTTTGCTCCAGGTGTCCCTGGTCTGCTGGAGACGGTCCCCAGCAGACCACGGGCACCCGGAGCAGCTTTTCTCGCCCCGGAGGTCGAGGTGGCGGGACCGCTGCGCTCTGGGCGGTCCCGCTGCCTGCGAGCTCCGGGGCGACAGAGTCCCGTTCGTAAGTGCGGATCCCACATAAGTCGGATCCGCGTAAGTTGGGGACTGCCTGTACTATGGACGGAGTGGCCACCAGGGCACCTGTGCTTTTTCCTCTTTTCCCCTTCTTTCGAAAGAACTCCCTCTCCCCCATCCACACACGCTTTATTCCGAAAGAGCTCTTTTGGAAAAAGGCTTCTTCCTCGTAGAAAGAGGTTTACCGATGTTGGAAAAACCCCTCTGTTCTTTCGATGTTTTTTGAAAGAATGCGACTGCAGTGTGGACATAAGTGACGTTTTTTCAGAAAAATTGACATTTTTCCGAAAAAAACTCTGTAGTGTAGACATAGTCTAGGTCAGCGGTTCCCAACCGCCGGTCTGTGGACCAGTACTGGGCCGTGAACCACTGGCTGCTGGGCCACAGTGGCTCTGGGGGCAGGGGTTGGGCTACACCACCCAGCACCTCTCCTTGCTGCCGCAGCTGTTGGGAAAGGTATGTCCTGCCCCACCTCTCAGCTAACCAATACTGAGCAGGTGCGGGGTCTGCTCCTGGACACGGAAGAGTGGTTCGCTGCGCAGCAGGAGCACCACATGGAGCCCAGCACAGCAACCTTAGAGCAGCCATGACCTGGGCAGCAGGGCTCAGTTGGCGGTTGGGAGGCAGCGCAGGATGGAGCAGGCACTGCGGGGCTTTGGGGACAGGCCTAGTGCTGGGCGGCTGTAAGCAGTGGGGGGGCTGACACTGGGGGCTCTGGGGACGGGGCTAATATTGGGGATTAGGGGCTGGCACTGGAAGTGGCTCTGGGGGGTTGGGTACAGTGGGGGTCTGGAAACAGGAGGCTGGGTGGTGGGGTGCTATAAGTGGTAGGGGATTGGCACTGGGGGGCTCTGAGGGCAGAAGGCTGGCACAGAGGAATCTGGTGTCAATGGCTGGCACTGGGTGGGTGGGGTAGTGGAGGGGTGGGGGGATCCAGGGGTTAGGGCTGGCACTGAGGGAAACCAGGGCCCGGGGTTTACTCCAGGCCCAGCCCCCAGAGTTGCCACAAACAGCCAGCTTCAGCTACAGCAGCCACCCGCCACGTGGCAACTGCTGGCGCTGATGCCAGCTGTTCGCGGCAGCTCTGGGGGCCAGGGCTTTTGGCAGACCGCTAATATCTCATTTGCATATTTGTTATTTGCATATAAAATATGCAAATAAAATGTTGCTGGTCTGCCAAAAGTTTGTGAATGGGTTTGCTGGTCCACAGTATAAAAAAGGTAGGGAACCACTGCACCAGGTGATATTAAGGATATGTATTTTCCTAGTGTAACAAAGGTGTTTGTCACAGTGTTCACTGAGCAATCTGAGTTCTTTTTTACCCATCATCATCATATTATCCAAGTTCACAAGCAGAATGGATTTTATCCATACAATCCCCCAGGGAACTAAGGAGAGTGTAGCTTCCTTTTAAACTAAGGGTAATGGAAGCAGAAGGTGTGTTCAATGACTTGCCGAAGGTAACAGAGGAAGCCTGTAAATTTGGGACTGAACCTAGGTCTCATGACATCCAGTCCAGTCCCTGTATTACCACATTAAACTATCCTTTCTGCCGTTAGGTTTGCAGTCACATAAGGAAGCATAACTTCAGGAAAAATTTATCTGAAACCGCAATCTGCGATTGTAGCTTATTGTCCAGATTTTAGAAAACTTTTAGCTTTTAATGTGTTACAAAGTAAAACTTGCTAGTTAATACATTAAGAATCCCACTCAGTACCCTTTGCACTGAGAATTTCCACTTACTTCAGTGGAGTTTTGAGTGCGCAAAGAGTGTAGAACTGATCCCTCAAATTATAATTAAGATCACAAGGAATGAAAACTATGAGAAACCAGCTGTCAACATACCTGGGCTACGTCTACACTGGCATGATTTTCCGGAAATGCTTTTAACAGAAAAGTTTTCCGTTAAAAGCATTTTCGGAAAAGTGCGTCTAGATTGGCAGGATGCTTTTCTGGAAAAGCACTTTTTGCAGAAAAGTGTCCGTGGCCAATCTAGACGCGCTTTTCCGCAAAAAAGCCCTGATCATCATTTTTGCGATCGGGGCTTTTTTGCGGAAAACAGAACTATGCTGTCTACACTGGCCCTTTCGGGCAAAAGTCTTTCGGAAAAAGACTTTTGCCCGAACGGGAGCAACATAGTTTTTCTGGAAAAGCACTGATGATTTTACATTAGATCGTCAGTGCTTTTCCAGAAATTCAAGCGGCCAGTGTAGACAGCTGGCAAGTTTTTCCAGAAAATCAGATGATTTTCCGGAAAAACTTGCCAGTGTAGACACAGCTCTGTAGTTTACCTTAATTCAATGTTCACCATGACAAAGAATTATTACTGAGGCCAGGCCTACACTAAGGAATAAAATTGAATTAAGATACGTAACTCCAACTATGTTAATTCTGTAGCTGGAGTCAACATACCTTGGTTTGAACTTTGGAGCTGTCCAAAGCAGGGGGTTGAAGGGATAAATGCTCCCATCAACTTCCCTTACTCCTTGAAAGGAGCAGGAGTACCAGAGTCAATGGGGGTGCTATCAGCATTTGATTTAATGGGTCCTTACTAGACCTGCTAAATCGAACACCAGAAGATCAACCTCCAGAGTGTCAATCCACAGGTAAGTATAAGCGTGACCTGAGACTAATGGAGAAGCCAAGAAATGAATACCTAATGAACCTGAATCTATTTGAGATCTGTATCTCTTATTAAATACATTTTAGAATGATAGTGTAAATGTTTACAATGGCTTCACAAGAGATTTTTGTTTTGTTTTTTATTATCCCTTTTACAAACCAGACAAATAGAAATTAGCCAAAGGCATATATTTCAGAGTTAAACTGGAGATTAGTTGTATCCTGTAATTCTGCATAGAGCATATTTAGATAAAACTGATTGTGTGTGATACAATTAGATTAAAAACACCCTCTGAAAAGGATAATCAATAGCTGAAATGGACAGTGCAAAGCGAAGTACCTTGAATGTTATTCTGATGTTTCATGCTTATTCCTTCTCCACACAAAGTAGCTATAAAATTAGCTGAAGTAGGTGGTAAACTGAATCTCTGTTAAAGAACAGAAAAGAAAACATGCTAAAAGACTTTGCTGCACAAGAGTAAAATATTACAAAATTAACAGATAAGGATCAGTACTCATACTGCTACAGAAATTCTCACACTATTTTCTCACCCGCCAAATTTGCCATTAGTGTAATTCCACTGCAATCAAAGGAGGCTAAGTAGCTAAGACAAACTTGATTTAGAGAGAGAGGCATCGTCAGTGGTTCAGTGCAATTTTCTGTGTTAACATGAATTTGATTTGCAACTAGCTTCTTGAGCTACTGCTCATGACATGCTATTCCCTTATTTTATTTAATGCACCAGCAGCTCTGCATTAATCCACAGTCTGCATTCCATATTCTAACACTGTTAATTGTTACAGCTATAAGAGTTAAGGAACAAAAGCAGTGAAAACTGAAATGACCTTTATTTTAAAAATTTAATCATAATTAGCTTTGCAGCTGCCTGATCACCCTCTATACCCCCATCACAAGATTCCACCCTTATTCCAGCTGGACCTCCCCTTTCACTCTATTGCCAAGAAATCCTGCTGTCTCATTAGCCACTTATTTCTGGGCTTCTCCCATCATTTATAAGAAACACCACATTTTCAAGGAAACATCACAATGATTTAGCTCAATAATACAGGATTTTATTGTAGCTACTTAATTATCGTATTACAGCCTTGACTTTCCTGAGCTCACTGCAGCATCTTGTTGGCAGAAGCAGAACTGATAGTTCCTTGTTCTTGAAAAGTTAGGAAACTGCTCTAAATTAAAAACATATGTTTGCTGCAGCTAAGGGAGACCTTCCTAAGATTTAACTGAATCAAAGCACGCTGTTAAAATAAATAAGACATATAGGGGAGAAAATGTAGGTAGACAAATTAAAAGAACTTTACTACATCCTGTTTCTGCAACAATCTCTTCAAGGACCAGAAGGAATTGTTACTATAAAAACCCAGCATGGTCTGCAAACACGGAGTTAGACCCACAGCTGGTGAGCCTCTGCCAATTTATATTGCTTAGAGTAAGTTCAGAAGTCTACTGAGATATATTTATAATATCATCACCCTCCTGAAGAGAATATTATACATGTAGTGTGGAAATGATGATGAATTTTATTTCAAATTTTATGACTTCAAAAAATTGCAAATCTTTAATCACTCTGCTTCTAATCTCGTAGATTGGCCCTTTGTTCCAGGCTGACAGCAGCTAGGAAGGGAGACCCCTTGGGATTCAGAAATGTCCACTTCCCACTGGGTGGAGAATAATTTCACTGTAGCAGTTAAACCATGGGGCGCTGTTGGCTGTTTAATTGGCTGAAGTACAGTTTGGGGACTTACATGTTGAAATGCCTTTCTGAGATGTTTGAACTGCAAATAGAACCTGTAGAAATAGAGCTGGCTCACTTCCTGCAGAACAATAACCACAATCCTCGCCAGGTGTCTTTGGTGGTAAATACGGCACCAGCTGCATTAGAAATCAAAATAATACAGTTACAAATACAGGCAGTCCCGGGTTACATGGATCCGACTTACATTGGATCCCTACTTACAAACGGGGTGAGGCAACCCCGCACTAACTGCTTCCCCCCAGCAGACCAGGGAGACGGGGAGCGGCTTTTCTCAGCAGACACCTCAGCTTGAGAATAAAGGACTGAGGGAAGTGAGGTGTGGGAGAATAAAACTGAGCTCTGGAGAAATGTTTGGTAGAGTTTCCCCTACAATACGTACCAGTTCCGACTTACATATACAAATTCAACTTAAGAACAAACCTACAGTCCCTATCTTGTACGTAACCCGGGGACTGCCTGTACTTTAAAATTAAGCAAACATCAGACCAGTTCTCTTCCCATGTAAGTCACTTGCAAGCTCCTGTTGACTTCAGCAAGAACAGAATCTAGCCCTTAATCTTACACATTGGTCCATACATGCACATGTTCATGTAAACAACATACAGTACATAGAAAAGACAGCTCTGAGTTTTCTTATAGTCTCAGAAGGGTAGCTGTGTTAGTCTTTAACACGGGGGCTCTTGTGCATTTCAAAGCCGTGGAGCCCGGGGTCAGTGCATGCTGTGCAGAGCTCGGGGTCAGCTGGAAAAGCTGGTTCTGGAGAAATGCCACGCGGAGCCCAGAGTCCCGAGCTGACCTCAGGTTCCACGGCTGCCCCTTTGAAATGTGCAGAGGACGGCATTTCAAAGAGGCACCCACCACACAGCTGATCCCCAGCTCAGCTGTACGGTGCTGCCCCTTTGAAATGCTTCCTTGATGTCTCCAGCTGATCCCAGGCTCTGCAAGGCAGCTCCCCAGAACCCAGGTCAGTTGGGGACTCCCCAGCTAATCCTGGGCTCCCTGCAGCATTTCCCTAGCTGACCCCAGGTTCTGGGGAAATGCCACACGGAACCTGGAGTCCCCAGTTGACCCCTGATTCCACGGCCCGGCGGGCATTTTAAAGGGGCAGAGCTGAACACTGCCTTGGGGTTTCAAAGCGGTGGTATTGCACAGCTGATTCCCGGCTCAGCTGTGCGGCGCTGCTGCTTTGAAGTACCCCTTCCCCTCCCCTTCTTTGCTGCCTTATCTGATAGAGGCAGCAAGGGTGTGGGGGGGAGGGGAAATCGATTAGTCAACAGACTATCCGATAAGCAAATGCTTATTGGATAGTCGACTAGTCTTTAACATACCTAATATAAATATATGTAAAAAAAATCTGTGACTGTAGAGGAGTTAAGTAAATAAGCCAGAGTGGCCTGTTAGCAGCTTTTTCAAATTGGGCCTGCAGCCCACTTTGAGAAACACTGTTCTAAGGTGCCAAAGGCTACTCATTTTTCTTATAGTATTCATTTCCATCACCTGCATCTTATTTACATGCTCATCAAAATGAGTAAACAGAATCAAAACCTAGCTATGACTGCTCTATATAATAAATGGATGATATGGTGACAATTTTGCAAAAATAATCAGAGCATATTTAAAAACAGGGTTTATGTGTAGGGTCCTACCACTTTCACAGTCCATTCTGGCCAATTTCATGATCAGATTATTTTTAAAATGGTAAATTTCATGATTTCAGCTTTTTACATCTGAAATTTCACAGTGTTGAAATTGTACAGGTCCTGACAAAAAAAAAATAGTTGTGGGAGGAAGGCTGCAAGTTTATTGTGGGGGGATTGTGGTATTGTTGATCTTACTTATGTACTGCGACTGGTAGTGGCGCTGCCCTCAGAGCTAAGCAGCTGGAGAGGTGGCTGCTGGTTGGGAGCCCAGCTCTCAAGGCAGAGCCACTGCCAGCAGCAGCACACAAGTAAGGGTAGCATGGTACAGTGTACCACCCAACTCCAAAGTCATCATAGAAGTAAGGGTGCTGATACCATGACCTCCTAAAATAACCTTGTAACCCTCCTGCAATCACTTTTTAGGTCAGGACCCCCAATTTGAAAAATGTTGGTATACAGCCAGGAAATCTGTAAGGTAAGAGCACACAAAAGACTAGTTTTCATGGGATGGCAGGAGATCAGATTTCACAGCCTGTGACATGTTTTTCATGGCTGTGAATTTGGTAGGGCTCTACTTATGTGCCTATAGGTAGTTTAACATATGGACAGTAACCTGGGATGTGAATGTATACAGAATATAAACATATACTATACCTGGGTTGAACTGCATTGTGATGTTTTCCCAAAGCTGCATACTTAAGCAACTCATACACCTGTTCATAGCTGATTTCACAATCCTCACTAAACAACCCAGCTGACAAGTGGGATTTCTTCTCCTACAAAAGTGAGTGCAAGTAAAGAACCATTTACATGCCCTACTAAATAATATAGGGGATCAATGGAAAAATGAAGGGGATTGCAAGGCAAAATTGCATCTTACTATTATTGAGTGATAGTGTTTTAAATGTTCGCAAGCCTATTTCCTTTCAGGTCTCCCTAAATCATTAGACAACATTCTCCTTTCAGATCATATGGTACAGCTTTAACCTCTCTAGTCTGGTACCCTGGGGACGTGACCAGTGCCGAACCACAGAACTTACCAAACCATAGGAAATCAATATTTTCTATCAGCATTACCAACACTTCCACTGCTTCCTGGGTTCTTAGAAGACATTTAGAGGGAAATTAGAGCTAAATAACAGCACCAAACAGAGAGCCAGGACAGGTGGCTGTAAACAAACTTTATGGGACCACAGGAAACTTGACCACACTCATGATAAGTGAACATCTGTCTAACTAAAATCATGCCAGACCACATATGTTGATAAAATGTAAGTACAGTTAAAGATTCTCTCATTTAATTATTAAATACAATTTAACAAAGACCATGTTAATCTGCTAATATAATATTCTTTTAGTTAATTATTACTTTTAATAAAATGCCTGCCCAGGGCTTTAGGTGCTCTAATAAGGAGTCCAGACAATAAAATCTCAGCAACATTATAATAATCATTTCAAACAGCCAGCCACCTACATCATTCTAAGAAACAAACCCTCAACCTCTTCAAAAACCCTATCAAGCAGCTGAGTTATTTCACAGCTGGCACAGATGCAGGAAAATTACAAATCTCCCTGGAAAATGTGGAATTCAAATGTACCACTAGTCCAGCATGTGTTGTGCAGTGTGCTAAGAAAAGGCTGATGTGACTGACTGACAGACTGCGGCTAAGATAAGAGTTTGGGAGACAGGCTGGGCAGAGGCCTTGGCTAGAGATACCTGGGCTACTCCTGGATTTTCTCAAATGGAGCCTGTATATCAGGCCATCGAAAGCAGCTAGGTGAGACAGGAAAAGAATGCACAACATCTTAGGAGAAAAGGGATGTGACTCTTGAATAAAAACCAGGATAGGTTGTTTTTAAAGGGAGAGGAGAACTGGGTGCTTTTTGCTCCTAAAGTCTTAAATCTCCTTATTCCTTCTCACATTGGCCCTTTCAAAGGGCTCATCATGTGAGAAACCCAGAGCATTGAAAGGAATTATACATGCTGGACTAGTAATTGTAAAAAAGGCCTGTGCAGTCATATATTAGGGATGTCAATGTGTAGATAACTACACAATTAGCCCTGTTAATCCTGTTGATTACATGCATCCCCCCCCCCCCCCCACAGCATCTGATCAAGAGCAGCAGTGCAGAGGGTGAGGGAGATAGGTGGGAGCCGATACATGCCGGCAAAGTGGGGGAAAGGGGCAGGCAGGAGCTGGTGTTGGGCAGAGCTGCTTTCCCCCACCCTGCGTTGCTGCCTCTTTCTGAGCTCCCCACAGACAGAGGCTGTTCCGGCATCTCACAGGGCAGGCTGTGTCCCCCGCGAGCCTGGAGCTGCCGCGGACAGAGTCTGTTCCATGGCAGCAGTCCCCTCTGTATCAGGGACTGCAGCACGGGAGCTGCTTTGCATGGGAAGCTGGTTTTTAAACTGGCTCCCCTCGTGGACTGGTTTCCACCTGCCACCCTGTGGAAGTGGGGCTGGGAGTGCACTGGGTGCTGGCCCCACTTCCGGAGACTATCGAATAGTTGGGTAACTGCTAAAATTGTATGCGGTTACATTACTATTCAATGACATGCTAGCTAACATCCCTATCATATATATGCACTATGGAATACTGAAAACGTGATTTTTTTATTCCTTGTGAATAGTGGGGCAAAGCAAAAATACCTCTTCAGAAGGAGGTGATCACAAATTGAAAATCAAGCTCTAATAAAGATACCTCTGATGGATCTCCACCTATATGCACATGTAATACAACAAATTAATAATTACACTGATTACCTTGCGTTTGTGCTGGTTTTGGCAAATGTCTTCTATCTTCTTTTTCCTTTTAACTTTCTGGAATTCTTCCACTTCATTACATTCACAGGACCTTTTATGTCCAATTATGCAGGTTGCCTCAACCATTTCACTTGCAAACATTGCTTAGAACAGACTGTAGATACATTAAAAATATATATAATTGTCATACACTTGGTAATTAGTTTTACATTTAAAAGCAAGTCCAATCATAATTTAATTTGTAATATGATGTGAATTTAAATGAGTCACCCAAGAACTAATGCCAGCTGAAATGTCTTGATTCTGGTACATATATTCTGGTTCACCAAAGAATGTCATGTGATGTTTTAAATGAAAGACAGGGTCACAATAGTCATTAAAATCATTCTATGATGTATGCATAAGTACTAGATAGGGAGCTATGTGTACATATACACTGATAATATGTTCTTCATGGCTGTATCAAAGTATTAGTCACCAGCAGAGGTGAAAAAAAACCAGGTTTGTGTCAGACAAGCAACATTTATTCAGTTTATTCAGTTGTTTCTGTCAAGATGGAAATTAAGCATTGTAAGCTCTAACACAATTGAAAGCTATGTGTATACAAGGTCAAAAGAGAAGCAGCACACAGGAAAAATAAGCCACAGGTGATTATCCTTTGAGTTCAGAAAATGGATTTTGAGGTTTAGAAGTAAAAAGCACCTAGGAATTAAGCAGGCAGGAAGTTCACATACATGAATATGAAATCTCTGAAAAATTGCTTGCTATCTCATTTTTACCATATAATTATAAATCAATTGAAATATAAATATTGTACAGGTTGAACCTCCCAAATCTGGGACTCTCTGGTCCAGCAACATCCATGATCCAGCAAGGCCACAGATGTTGCTGGACCAAAAAGCCCCAGGAGTAGGAGCCAGCCTGAAGAACTTAGGGTCTGTGGAATCCTGGCTGGGCAGTGGAGCCCTAGCATCTGTGGGGCCAGGTGGCATTGGGGAGCTTGGTAGTGGGGCCGGAGGTGGCTGGAGAATCCAGGGAATCCCCCTGCAGTAGGGCTGTGATGGCTGGGCAGTCCTGACTGGTAAACCCCCAGCGGCAGTGAGGCCAGACAGCAGCTTGGGAGCTCCACCTGAGTAATCCTGGCAGTGGGGCCAGGCAACAGCCAGGGAGTCCCGGCCCCAGCAGGGAATCTCTGATAGCAATGGGGCTGGCCTGGCAGCCAAAGCGCCAGTACTGTATGGAGTCTGGGGCCAGATCCTGGGCTCCACACAGGACTGCTGCTTTGAAACATCGCATGCAGCCCAGGGCCAGCGGGGGTGTCCCCAGGCTGCACACAGCATTCCAAAGCAGCAGCGCCATGTGAAGCCAGGGATCAGCTGGGGACTCCCCACCTGATCCAGGGCTCTGTGCAGTGCATTTTGAAATGCTGCAGGGAGCCTGATGCTGAGACCCCCACAGTGTTTCAAAGTGGCAACAGCACATGGAGTCTGAGGTCAGCAAGGGAGTCTCCAGCTGACCTCTGACTCCATGCAGTGCTACTGCTTTGAAACACTGTCGCTTTGAAAGGACTGTCCCCTGCTGGCCCTGTGCTCCCCACAGCACTTTGGCCTTTGAAGTGTAGTAACAGCCTTGGGGCTGTTGCTACACTTCAAAGGCGGAGGCGCCCTATCATCTGATCGAATAGTAGATGAAAATTTCATTGACTATTTTATTAGTCAATTAATCGAAATTTAAGAGGCACTCTGGGGACAGATGATGGGTCTGCCAGAGATGGTCCGGGGAACGTAGGTAGGGCCACGAGGGGCCGTTTGGGGAGGCTCAGCCTCTGCTGGTCTGTGTGAGATGGGCGTCCATGGACCAGCCTGCTTCAGTTTCTGGGATTCCCTTTAGAGCTTTGTTCTTCCACTGCACTTAGAGGCTCCATCTTTTATATCAGCCAGTGCATCCGAAAAACAAGCAGGTTTTCCTCTTCGAAGCTTTGGCAGCAAAGCGCCCTGGTCTTTGTGGGAAGGGGGGTTTTCTGTACAGCCTCTTCCTGGTTGCTGGAAGACTCCCACTTGCAACCTCACAGCTTGTTTTGTCACGTTCCCTTCTCCTCGAATAGTTACAGCTGCTTCCCCACCGGCGGCCCAAAGCAAGCGGGGTCATTTCAGGGGGCGCGCTGCTGCCCACAGGGTTACAAAGAGCGGCAGTGAAACTGGGTCCGCGTTCCTCAGAGCGGCAAAGCGCTGCGCGGCAGCAGAGGCACTGGGGCCGTCTGGCTGCAGGCTCAGGAACGCAGAGCGGGGCTACGCCCTGGCAACCACGCTTAGAAACGTGGCTTTTTCCAGGGGGTGCCCGGCTGGGGGTGCCCCCACTATGCCCCCCAATGTGCCCCACACGGGGAGGGGGTTCCCCGAATCCCCAGATGCCCCCTACGAGGAGGGGGGGGCTTCCCTTTGATGCCCCCCTGCCCGCGGGGAGGAAGGAGCCTTTAGTGCTTCTCTAGGGTCTCACCCAGGTTAGCCGGCGCCGCCTGCGCTCTCATCGAGAAACACGTTTCCTCGGCTATCGACTTGTTCCTCCTGGGGCCCCGGGGCAGAGCAGCCCGCCTTCCGCGGGGCAGGCAACGGCGCCGCCCTTTCGGAGCCAGGCCGGAGCAGCCGATCGCCGATCGCACCGATGGGGGCGGAACCGGCTTCTCTTGGGAGGCGGAGGGAGGTTTGAAATGGCCGGAAGTGCCCGGGCTGCGCCGCGCCCCGCAGCGGCCGGGCGGCTCCTTCCCGCGAGGTGCCCAGAGTGGAGATGGCGACCAAGCAGCTGGCCCGGTGCGGACCGTGCAGGCTGCGCAGGGGGGGGATGGAGCCCGCGTTGGGGGAGGTGCTGCGGGCGGGGGGTGCGCAGGAGCGAGCGCGGGAGGGGGGAGCCTGGGGTGCGGAAGGGGGGGTGCGTGGGAGCCTGGGGTGCTCAGAGCCATTGTCCCGACCTGCGGCCCCAGTATGTGCTGGAAGCCGCTTTGAGCCGGGGTGCAGCGGCGCCTTTCCTTCCACAGGCTGCACGCGGGGTGCAAAAGCTCCTCCCACGGTCCCCCAAGTACGCGTGATCTTGCCAGGCTGGGGCTGATTCCCCCATTTGCTTGGGGGAGTCATGGGGGTGAATTCACACCCTTTTTGGTCCACCTTTACAAAAAAGCTACACACACACACACACACACACACACACACACAGAGAAATGCTTAAGTATGTACCAGCTCCATCACCTCTGTGGGTAGGGGAACACGGGGTGGGGAGCCATTGTGGGCAGGCCACATGTCCTGATTTTATACTGAGAGGAACGAGTCCTGTTGAAGGCTGCCCATGAAAGCTGATGCCCAAATACATGTATTAGTGCCACAGGACTCCTTGTTTTTGCTGACAAGGAGTCATGGCTATTCTTGAAACCTGATTTTTATAGGGGACCGTCCCGATATTCTTCCATTAACACCTGTTCCACCCTCACCCTCTTCATCCTAATTTGCTGTCTGCTCACCCTAAGTGAGGGCAAGGAGAGGGGACCACTGTATTGAGTTTGATTTTTAAACATTTCTGTTTGAGAAGTTCATTGTGATTTAGGGATGTTGATGGTTAACTAGTTAATTTGTAAGTACAGGCAGTCCCCGGGTTACGTACAAGATAGGGACTGTAGGTTCTTAAGTTGAATTTGTATGTAAGTCGGAACTGGTACATATTGTAGGGGTAACTCTAGCCAAACATTTCTCCAGAGCTCAGTTTTATTCTCCCACACCTCACTTCCCTCAGTCCTTTATTCTCAAGCTGAGGTGTCTGCTGAGAAAAGCCGCTCCGTGTCTCCCTGGTCTGCTGGGGGGGGCGGGCGCTAGCTTCGCATCTCCCTGGTCTGCTGTGGGGAAGCAGCTAGTGCAGGGTTGCCTCACCCCGTTCGTAAGTAGGGATCCGATGTAAGTCGGATCCATGTAACCCTGGGACTGCCTGTATATGCTTTACTGGCATGCTTACCAGCTAACTGGAGTCTCCTCCCCTGCCATGGTGGCCCAGCCAGCAGGACCGTGGCATGCCGGCGGAGCTGGAGCTGCCCCTCGCCATTCACAGCTAGTTGGTTGACCAGTTAAACAAATCATTTAACCAGTTAACTGTTGTGCATGGTTTTTACATCTCTGCTATGATTGGTGCCGTGGTTTGTTCTGTAGGCTAATTAAAATGTGACTGAAAATGGTATATTCACCTCTGTGACTTAATTGTTTTGTGTCCCCCAAAATCTTAACAAAACATATGTTAAAAAAAATATAATCAAGGCAACATGTTATACTCTTGGTAGCTGAGCTAAACCATTAATACCTAGGGTTGCCACCCCTCCAGGATTGGCCTGGATCTCCTGGACTCGGGATGCCTCTCCCAGTGACTATTAAAAATAATTCTGGAAATATTAATAGGATATTTTAAACAAACAACATTGTCATGTTGGAAAAAATAATTTCCTGTAATACCTTCAGTCAGAATTGGCAACACTACTGATCCCCAAATCAGCTTGACACATGCAAGGGGCCAGGGGTTTGAATATGGGGAAATATTGTAACAATATACAATCAAAATAAGAATGTATTTCTGTTGTAAAGACTATCCATAAAGATTCTAAGGATGCTGCCAATTTAGAAATTAATTGATGCTGATGTCACAGTCAGTTTTTGTGGGTTTGGTTTGCAGATGTACTCAGAAGCTTACGTAAATGGTTGCATGTTTTTGTTCTATTAAATTCGAAGGAGATCACTCTTTTAAAAAAAGCTGTTGGTACTCCAATGTGATCAGCAATTCCAGGCCCTCCAGCTAATGGATAGTTCACCAGTTAAAACAGTTCATCTTATATGTGATTGGGTCCGAGTGTAATAGTTAATTTAGTCATGACTCTTTGTTTTTAAGGCAACTTGGATTAATTAGAAAAAGTTCCATTACTTCCTCAAATGGCAAGAATCAGACTAAAGTCAGATCAAGTGAGTGGTATGTTTCCATCTTAATGTATATATTTTAATTTTATTAATACTGATACAGATTCACAAGATGTTTTTATATGTTGCAGGGCAGTTGTTTGACTATTTAATAATTATTGACTTTGAGTCTACATGCTGGAAAGATGGTAAACGCCATTGTACCCAGGAAATAAGTAAGTGGATACATACGAATGTTAGATAGCAGTTGCGTCTTAAAAAAGGGTTGTCTTATTCAGTAAGAAAGTAAAATAGGAATAACTTAAGTGGAGAATTTTTCTCTTAAAAAGGAAAATAGGAAAGAAGTGTCATTATTCACTTTATTAAATGTCAGAAACTGTATATCCAAACTATCAGCCTTTTGCAACGTGAAATATAGATTATTAAATTTCAAGCTATTTCTTGTAACGCTAATATGTATAACCATTTGCATTAAAATTAGATAGTGCCATCAGTTACAATGAGATTAGTTTGCAAATTAAATAATTTAATCTTAATTTCTACAAATAAATTTTCTTTGATAAAATAGCTTAATTTAACATGCTGCTAGAATACATTTTGTCTGCTCTGATATAACGTTCATATTCTGATATATTTAAATAAGTATCATTCAGAATTATCTGAATAATCTGGACAAGGTGCTACGTTTTGCCGTATGTATGGTATCTGTAAAAACAACTATTCCTGTAGCACATTAGGCTGTGTCTACACAGCAGCATTATTTCAGAATAACTGACGTTATTCCAAAATAACATAGTGCATGTCTATACTGCAAGTCATTATTTCAAAATAATGTCGACCTGGAGGTTTTCTTACTCCGACTCAGGGTAGCCCTCATTTCACAAGGAGTAAGGGAATTTGAAGGAAGAGTTTTCTTCCTTGAACTTTCTACTGTGTAGACAGTGCCAAAAGCCGAGTTAAGCTATTTCGACTTCAGCTACGTAATTGACATAGCTGAAGTTACATAGTTTAATTTGATTGTAGTCTTGCTGTGTAGATGTGCTGTTTGAGACTAACAAAAATACATAGAATCATGAGCTTTTTGTGGATGAGCTGGATATGTGTGTGTGGGTGGGTGTAGTACGGGTCAGTTGTAGTACCTATGTATCTCTTTTTGCTGAACAGTGTGTAATTTAAATCCTAGTGTAAAGCAACTTGAATTATTTATACAAATAACCTTTTTTTAATCTAGTTGAATTTCCATCAGTTTTGTTAAACACTTCAACTGGAGAGATTGAATCTGAATTCCATATGTTCGTCCAACCTCAGGAACATCCAATTCTCTCTGAATTTTGTACTGAACTAACTGGAATAAAGCAGGTACAGTTTTTATTCTATCTATTGCAGGAGACTTATAATTTAGTTAATTTTTAGGATCTTAATTTTGGAAACAGCCCTATTTATAGCTATGTAGGAAGATAATTTTTCTGATAGTGTAAAAGTGCATATGTTGCTTACACATTAGATGGGCATACTAACAGATATTTACATGTACCTTTTCTTCTATTTTATCAAGAATCAAGTTGATGAAGGAGTTCCTCTAAATATTTGCTTATCACAGTTTTCTAAGTGGATTCAAAAGATACAAAAGGAGAAGAAAATTATTTTCAAATCAGATGTTTCAAGCCATTCTATTTCTGAAGCAAAACCAAGTACCTTTGTTACTTGGTCAGGTAAGGAACAGTTTTGTTTTGTTTTCTGGAATGTAGTATTCATAAAAATGAATACCTGATGGTTCAGGTTAGACTCTGGCACAGCATAGGCATGTATAAATGCAAATGTTTCTACCAAGCTCTGCAGTGTGTCATTGTCTTGCCATCAAGCCTCACTCCTTGCTGTGTCTGTACAAGGTCTCTGGGAGCATATATTTCCGATCTGAACCACACTGTGTGTTTATGATAACAATACATATTGTTGGGACTACACCAAACATACAAAATCCATTTCGTTTGTGATTATTTACCCTGAGTTGCTCCTTGTGCCTTTAAGACAGCTGTCTAGGACAGGGTGGGCAATAATTTTTATGGGGGGCAGGGGGAGCATTTAATGAATTTTGGTACACAGGAGCCAGAGGGTGGGGCTGGCGAATAACTCCCCCCCCAGAGTAATCTGAGGTCAGAGGCTTTGAATTAAAAACACAGCAAACAGCTCACTGCTACCACATTGCCTAGCACCTGCCTGAGGTTGCTGCAGCTATTTAAAGGACTCCCTGTTGCAGTATTACCACAGCAGGGGCCAGAGCCATGAGCCCTGCTGCCAGGCAACTTGGTAGTGGCAGGGCTATGAATCATGAGCCCTTTAAATTGTTGCTATTTAAAGGGCTTGCAGCTCCTGGTCTCGCTGCTACCATGTTGCATGGGAGCCACCTGGGTAGTTACAGCTATTTAAAGGGCTCATGGCTCTGGTCTATGCCACGGTAGCGCCATGCGCTATTTAAATAGGATCCTGCTGAATGAGCCACTGTATGGAAATTTGGTGGCATGGGCAGCAGGATATAAATAGAAAGTGGTCAGATGCAGTCTGCGGGCTGGATCAAAGTGTTAGGCAGGCTGGATCTGGCTCCCAGTCTGCTTCTTGCCCAGTCCTGGTCTAGGAGGTCCTTCAAAACGTGTACAACATAATTCTTTAATCAGATCATTGTCAAGCAACGTATATCACTAATTTTCTCTGATGCCAAGTTGCAGCACTCTTAGTACTTCTGGACTAAAAACAAGACTCCAGAATTAATTTGCGTTTCTTGGATGGGAGTTCAGAACAATACTAATAGGCCAGTGTTCTGTTCTATTTACTTATGATTTAAGCCAGTTTTGAATCCAGGCCTTGAGAGATGTATTTAGAGTCTTCAATTACTTGGCCATTAAGTTTGCCATATAAGAAAAACTAGAAAAATTCTGCCTTTGGTGATTATTTTATAAACAATTGTGATTACTTAATATATCAGCAAGATAAATTATTTTTATCAAATTCTAGTCTATTCAGATTTGATCAATACACATACTTAGTAATCATGAAAATTTAAAAAAAATTGTTTTTTCTCTTATGCAGACTGGGATCTTGGGGTTTGCTTGCAGTATGAATGCAGAAGGAAGCAACTGCGAAAACCCGACATTTTAAACTCCTGGATTGATCTCAGGGCAACATACAAGGTGGGCAAATCAATAGATTATATGGGTACAAATGTTTCATCTCCTCAAATGAGTAAAAGTAGATAGTATATATGTAAGCTAACAACAGGGTTACCTGATTGTTTCTTCTACACATGTGCACACATTTTACTGATCAATATAAAAGAATGATGTTTGCTTCAGAACTATATACATTTTAATTTTAGAAGGCTTGATTTTAAATACAAAACATGGTAAGAATCTGGAGTACATGTTATACTGTTCATAGGCCAATGAGAAATTTTCTGGCTGTTTTGACCATGTCCCTTATTTTTCCTGCTTTTGTCGCTTCCCAGTCTGTCATGCTTGCATTACGGTTTTCCTTCCTTGGCTAAAACACAATAAGCTTCCTCTGCTTGAATAGCACTTCTGAATCTGATACAAAAATTGAGGTTTTCCAGTTAGTGCATTCTAAACAGCATGACTAATATACAATTGAATGATGATAAAGTAATTTGGACTAGTCTAAAATTATTTGAATAGAAAGTCACTTTTTATTTACCACAGCAATATGTATCTTCTGTGTTTCTCAGCAATCTAGAAATATTAGATACAGGCAGTCCCCGGTTACGTACAAGATAGGGACTGTAGGTTTGTTCTTAAGTTGAATTTGTATGTAAGTCGGAACTGGTACATATTGTAGGGGAAACTCTAGCCAAACATTTCTCCAGAGCTCAGTTTTATTCTCCCACACCTCACTTCCCTCAGTCCTTTATTCTCAAGCTGAGGTGTCTGCTGAGAAAAGCCACTCCACGTCTCCCTGGTCTGCTGGGGGGAGGGGGCGCTAGCTTCACGTCTCCCTGGTCTGCTGGGGGGAAGCAGCTAGTGCGGGGTTGTCTCACCCCGTTTGTAAGTAGGGATCCGATGTAAGTCGGATCCATGTAACCCGGGGACTGCCTGTATTTCTTGGAATAATTTCTCTGTATTCTATTTAAAAGGAATTTACACCACATACAACAATTTCAATTGGTGGTCCTCAGAGTGTGGTCTGTGGACCACTAGTTGTCCGCAACTGTCTTGGAGGTGGGTTGTGGGCTCAGGACTCTCTCCCCCTCCTGCAATAGGAAGCCCGTGTTCTCGCTCTAGCCCTGCTTCTCCCCTGTGAGGTTGGAGTGCTAGCACTGGTTTCCCGTTGTACTGGCAGGATGGCAAGCTTCCTGGGCTGGATCCAGCTTATGGGGAAGGGAAGTGGCTCTGTGTGCTGCCACCCCCCCCCCCCCCTTCACTTTAAGGGGAACTTTAATGCAGGAAACTGCTTGCCTGGAGACTTTCTTTGCTACTCCCCATTGGCTGGAATCACGGCCAAGCACCCCCATCTCCCTCCTGGCACGATCCCACACACCCATCGCCCTCATGCACTCCTGTTCCCACAGAGATCCCATACCACCACTCTACTCCTGTACCCTCTCTCTCTCCTAAACTACCTACCCTCAGCCCACTCCTGAACCCACTCAACTCCAGCCCACTACTGCACCCAACCTCCCAGCCAGACCCCCACCCTCAGCGTGTTCCTGCACCCAACCTCTTGGCCAGACTCCACACCCCAAACTCTCTGCACCCATTTTGTCATCATGGGTGGTTGACTGGTGGTTCATGGAAAGGTCTATGTTGAATGGGGTAGACCATAGGACAAAAAATTTGAGGACCACTGATTTCAATGAACAGACTGACGCAATTTATAATTGTATTCCCAATACGCTATTTAGTTATTTCTGTCTTCGATGCAGATTGTACATATTTAACTGAAGTATTTGACAGGGTACAGTAGCATGAGTTGGCACAATGCTGAGACCAGAGTTCTGGATTCTTGGCAATTCTGATTTGCTCTATGCTTTCTTAACTTATCTGTAAAATGAGGATACTTTCCTCACAAGGGCTTTGTATAATTCATAGAATCATAGAACTGGAAGGGACCTCGAGAGGACATCAAGTCCAGTCCCCTGCCCTCATGGCAGGACCAAGTACTGTCTAGATCATCCCTGATAGATGTCTATCCAACCTACTCTTAAATATCTCCAGTGATGGAGATTCCACAACCTGCCTAGGCAATTTATTCCAGTGTTTAACCACCCTGACTGTTAAGACGTTTTTCCTAATGTCCAAACTAAACCTCCCTTGCTGTAATTTAAGCCCATTGCTTCTTGTCCTATCATCAGAAGCCAAGGAGAAGAGTTCTCTTCCCCCCCACACTCCTCGTGACACCCTTTTAGATACCTGAAAACTGCGATCATGTCCTCTCTCAGTCTTCTCTTTTCCAGACTAAACAAGCCCAGTTCCTTCGGCCTTGCCTCATAGCTCATGTATTCTAGACCAGTGTTTCTCAACCCTTCTCAGTTTGGTATCATCTGCA
Organism: Pelodiscus sinensis; assembly: GCF_049634645.1. Taxonomy (NCBI): domain Eukaryota; kingdom Metazoa; phylum Chordata; order Testudines; family Trionychidae; genus Pelodiscus; species Pelodiscus sinensis. The sequence goes on along the minus strand of NC_134726.1, from coordinate 22,016,779 downwards.
AACTTAATAAGTGTACTCTTTATGCCATCATCTAAATCGTTGATGAAGATATTGAACAGAACCAGTCCCAAATCAGACCCCTGCAGCACCTGACTTGGTATGCCCTTCCAGCATGACTGTGAACAGTTAATAACTATTCTCTGAGAACAGTTATCCAGCCAGTTATGCACCCACCTTATAATAGCCCCATCTAAATTGTATATGCCTAGTTTATTGATAAGAAGGTCATGAGAGACCATATCAAATGCCTTACTAAAGTGTAGGTATTCCTTATCCACAAGACTTGTTATCCTATCATAGAAAGCTATCAAATTGGTTTGACATGATTTGTTCTTTACATATCCATACTGGCTGTTACCTATCATCTTATTTTCTTCCAGATGAATTCCTTAATTACCTGCTCCATTATTTTTCCTGGCACAGAAGTTAAACTGGTCTGTAGTTTTCTGAGTTGTTCTTATTTTCCTTTTTATAGATGGGGACTATATTTGCCTTTTTCCACTCTTCTGGAATCTCACCTATCTTCCATGACTTTTCAAAGATGACAGCTAAAGGCTCAGATACCTCCTCTATTAGCTCCTTGAGTATTCTAGGATGCACTTCATCAGGCCTTGGTGACTTGAAGACATCTAAGCTTTCTAAGTGATTTTTAACTTCTTTTTTTTAAACTTCTTCTAAACCTATCACATTCCCACTGGTATTCACTATGGGTATGTCTACACTTGCACCCTCTTTTGAGAGAGGGGTACAAGTGAAGACATTTGAAATTGCAAATGAAGCCGGGTTTTAAATATCCTGTGCTTCATTTGCATAATCGCATTATGGTGCTATTTCAAAATAGCGCTATTTCAAAATACAAAACACGGTGTAGATGCGGTTATTTCGGGAGAACACCCTTCTTCCGAAATAATCTTTATTCGTCATAAAATGAGGTTTAACAGTTATTTCTGAAGAAGGATGTTCTCCTGAAATAACCGCATCTAGACCACATTTGTTATTTCGAAATAGCGCCATAACGTAATTATGCAAATGAAGCGCGGGATATTTAAATCCCGGCTTCATTTGCAATTTTGAATGTCTTCATTTGCATTCCTCTCTCAAAAGAGGATGCAAGTGTAGACATACCCTATGTTAGTCATCTCTTCGTCATCAAACTTCTTAGTGAAGACCAAAACAAATAAGTCATTAAGCACCTCTGTGATTTTCAGGTTTCCTGTTATTGTTTCTCTCTCCTCACTGAACAGTGGGCCTAGCCTATCCTTGGTCTTCTTGCTTTTAATATATTTATAGAATGTCTTCTTGTTACTCTTTATGTCTCTAGCTAGATTGAGCTCGTTTTGTGCCTTTGCCTTTCTAATCATGCCCTTGCATACCTATGTTGTTTGCTTATATTCATCCTTTGGAAGTCAACCTGGTTTCTACTTTTTATATGACTCATTTTTTATTTTTAGATCATGAAAGATCTCCTGGTTAAGCGACAGCGGTCTTTTGCCATTCTTTCTATATTTCCTATGTAGCGGAATTGCTTTTGTGCCCTTAATAATGTTCCTTTGAAAAACAGCCAACTCTCTTAAGTTGTTTTTCCTCTTAAGTTTTACTTCCCATGGGACCTTACCTACCCAGCTCTCAGAGTTTACTAAAATCTGCCTCCCTGAAATCTATTCTCTCTGTTTTGCTGTTCTCCCTTCTACCATTCCCTAGAATCATGAACTCTATGATTTCATGATCACTTTCACCCCAAGCTGTCTTCCACTTCAAATTTTCAACCAGTTCCTCCCTATTTGTTCACTTCAAATCTGGAACAGCTTCCCCCCAATAATTATCTTAACCTTATGAAATAAAAAAATGTTTTCAATGCAGTCCAAGTACTTATTGGATAATCTGTGCCCTGCTGTGTTAGTTTCCCAACTTCTGTCTGGATAGTAGAAGTCCCTCATCGCCACCAAATGCTGCGCTTTGGATGTTTTTGTGAGTTGTTTTAAAAAAGGCTCATCCATCTCTTCTGCCTGCGTAGGTGGTCTTTAGTAGACCCATAGCATGACATCACTGTTGTGTTTTACCCCTTTTAACATAACCCTGAGACTCTCAACAAGTGTGTCCCTACATCAATCTCCACCTCAGTTCAAGTGTACACATTTTTAATATATAAGGCAACACCTCCTCTTCCCGCCTGTCCTTTCTGAGTAAACTGTATTCTTCTATACTAATATAACAATCATGTGTATTATCCCACCAGGTCTCTGTAATACCAACCATGTCATAGTTGTGTTCATGTATTAGCACTTCAAGTTCTTCCTGCCTGTTACCCATACTTCTTGCATTTGCATACAGGCATCTAAGATACTGATTTGATTTTTGCCTCAATTCTGCTTTGTCTTTCCTTTATCTCTGTTATTATAGGCCAATCTCTCTCCTATTTCCAACCCATCTCCCAGGTCCCCATATTTTTCACTAAAAAAAATTGTTTTTTTAAAGCTCTTCTACAGTAGAAAGCCAAAAGGGCTACATGGTGCTCTACAGGATTTGGGGATAGAATTTGAAGGACGGGAACATTCTGGTGAGTACAACATGACAGTTCTTTTTTTTTTTTTTTTTTTCAGAAAAACTTTTTCATTAAGGTACATAAAACACCAATACTGGGTCAGACCAAAGGTCCATCTAGCCCAGGATACTGTCTTCCTGACAGTGGCCAATTCCAGATGCCCCAGAGGGAGTGAGCAGACAGGTGTAATCATTATGTGATCCCTCTCCATTTCCAGCCTCTGACACCAGTCCTACCCATCCTGGCTAACAGCCATTGATGGTCTTAATCTTCATGAATTTATCTAGTTCTTTTTTGAACCCTGCTAAAGTCCTGGTCTTCACAACATCCTTTGTCAAGGAGTTCCACAGGCTGACTGTGCTGTGTGAAGAAAAACCTCCTTTTAGTCGTTTTAAACATGCTACCTATTAATTTCATTTGGTGACCCCCTAGTTCTTATGTTATGGGAATAAGTTATGGGAATAAGAATAAGTTTTCCTTATTCACTTTTTCCACGCCAGTCATGGTTTTATAAACTTCTTAGTCTACTCTTTTCTAAATTGAAAAGTCCCAGTCTTTTTAATCTCTTTTCATATGGGACCCATTCCAAACCCCTAATAATTTTTGTTGCCCTTTCCTGAACCTTTTTAATGCCAATATATCTTTTTTGAGCTAAGGCAACCACATCTGTATGCAATATTCAAGATGTGGGCGTACCACAGATTTATATAGAGGCAATAAGATATTCTCTGTTTTATCTATAATCCTTTTTTAATGATTCCTAACATTCTGTTTGCTTTTTTGACTGCTGCTGCATATTGAGTGGATGTTTTCAGAGAACGATCCACAGTGACTCCAAGATCTCTCTATTGTGTAGTTATAGCTGAATTAGTCCCCATCATGTTGTATGTATAGTTGGGATTATTTTTTCCAATGTGCATTACTTTACATTTATCAACATTACATTTCATTTGCCGTTTTGTTGCTCAGTCACTAAGTTTTGTGAGATTTTTGAAGCGCTTCAGTCTGCTTTGGTCTTAACTATCTTAAGCAGTTTAGTATCATCTACAAATGTTGCCACCTCGCTGTTTACCCCTTTCTCCAGATCATTTATAAATAGATGGATTAGGATTGGTCTCAGTACGGACCCTTGGGGGAAACTACTAGTTACTTCTCTCCATTTTGAAAACTTATCATTTATTCCTACCCTTTGTTTCCCGTCTTTTAATCAGTTATCAGTCCATGAGAGGATCTTCCCTCTTATCCCGTGACAACTTACTTTACTTAAGAGCTGTTGGTAAGGGACGTTGTCAAAGGCATTCTGGAAATCTTAAGTACACTATATCCCCTGCATCCCACTTGTCCACATTTATTGACCCCCCACTCAAAGAACTATAGTAGATTAGTAAGGCATGATTTCCCTTTACATAAACCAAGTTGACTTTTCCCCAGCAAATTATGTTCATCTATGTGTCTGACAATTATATTCTTTACTATAGTTTCAATTAATTTGCCCGGTACTGATGTTAGACTTACGGGTCTGTAATTACCAGGATCACCTCTACAGCCCTTTTAAAATATTGGCAGAGGTATTGGATGATTCAGGACACAGTGATTTTTCATTTCTAAGATCTGATTCTGCAGGGTCTCAGGCACAGAACTGTCACTGAAGTACATCACAGTGCTCTGCGGAGAAGACTTACAAGACTGGTTACTATACAAGAGGTCAAACTTTTAATTCACATACAAAAACCATTAGCATCGTTTGGTCATTATAAATGGCTCAGTAGAGAGATTCCCAAAGATTAGAATAATCATGGGAGTTTCCACTCACACAGGGTGTAACTTTTATGGTGTGGTGTGGAAGAGCTTGAACTGCCACAGCTCATCGTGTACCTGTATTGTCAATAGTTTTCATTGTTGTATGTACCTCTTTTAACAGACCTTGGGAAGTTAAGAGAATTTAGTGTAAATCATTAGGTCACTTTATAACTACTATTCTCAATAATACATTAAAATAAAATGTCTTCTGAAGGGTTGGATGATTCTCGGAATACTGCCCGTCTGGCTTGGAGGATGATCTGTGATGGATGTGTAATGAAAATTACTAAATCTTTGGATAAGGTTAGTGCAGGGGTTGGCAGCCTATGGCAGGCTTGCTATCAGTGGCACGTGAGCCGATTTTGAGTGGCACACGCAACGGGAGCTCGGTCCCTCTGCCCTTCCCAGCAGTGGCTTGAGCCTTGCAGTCACCACACAGCTGCAGGCTGGAGAACCAGTTCTGGCTTCCTGCTGGAAGGGCAAGTGCAGGCCGATGGGCCAGGGGAGACATAGGCATGTAGGGGACGGGGCAGCCTGGCAAGTGGAGAGAGCAGCATGACCTCGCACTATGCTCTGCATCCCTGGGGCTGCCCCTGCCCACTCTGGGCATGCAGCTCCTAGGAGCTAAGGGGTTAACACCCTCCCCTTGCTACAGGCTCATCTTCCTGCTTTGGGAGGGGGCAGGGCTGGAGCTGCTCTGTAGATCTGGGGCTGGCCAGCTGGTCACAAGCTGCTGCTGCCTCCGTGAGATGCCAGGGCCTGGGCTGTGCTGCACTGCTCCCGCGGGTTGTGGGGGAAGGGAGGGCAGGGAGTCCTTTTCCCAACACATTGCTGTGTCTGCCCGCCCCAGAGCAGCAGCCTGCAGGTGAGATGTGAGCCCTGGCAGGGAACTGATTCTGGTCCTTCCTCCCCAGCTCTTCCTTGCCTCAGTGCTGCTGCCCTGCCAGTGTGCATACTGGGGGCACAGGGATGTGGGAGTACGCGGGGGAGTTGAAGGAGGATGCGGGGACAGGATGGGAGGGGGCAGGGGTTGCAGTGAGGGGGATGTGGCGATTCAGGACATCGGACTGGGGAGGGAATCATGGGGCTGAGGGGAACGAGGCTGGAGCAGAGAAGATGGGAGGGGGGATACAATTTTACTTTGCAGAAGCTGCACATTCTTTACCTCCCCCTTCTTGCCTCCCTCCCCATTTTGCTATTTGGCTGCATTCTCATCCTCTCACCTTTTCTGTGTTACTCCCCCACCCCCTCCTGCCCCCAACTCCCTCCTCCTGCTGCCAAACTCCCTTCCAGACCCTGCTCGCCTCACTCCTTCCTGCACCCCACCTCCTGCCCAGATACTGCATACCTATCCTACTCGCTGGCAGCCCTGTCCCGCACATTCAACCCCTCATTTTTGTCCCCACTCCAGAGCCTAAGGAGGTCCACAAAATCCACTAACTCCAGAACCCCAGAAAAGTAAATTTGGCCTGTGGGAAGCCCTGAACCTCAGTACTCCCTGTCTCTCACCCCGTGGGGCTGGAGTGCCAGAAGAGTAAGGTATCTCATTTGGGGCCCACAGCAGTGAGAGTTGTGGGTTTTAGGAGGAGTTTTTAGTGCTTCTCACTTCTGTGGTCCCCAGCTGATTTTTCTATGGGTCAGTGGCCCCCAATACAAAAAAGGTTCCCCATGCCTGCCATAAATTAAAAAAAACTTCAGAGGGGTAGCCGAGTTAGTCTGTAACTAGAAAAACTTAAAAAACAACAAATAGTCTAGCAGCACCTTAAAGTCTAACAAAACATGTAGATGGTACCATGAGCTTTCATGGATACAACCCACTTTTTTCATCTGCAGAAGTGGGTTGTACCCACGAAAGCTCATGATAAATCATCTTCAGCAGACTTTTTCATGTGTCTCATACATTGCTCTCTAAAACCTATTTACACCCATTTTTCAAAATCTTGGATTTGTTTATGGAATTCCTAGGTACAGCCAAAGAAGAATTCAGTGTCCAGAATTTTGAATATGAACCCCATTGAAGAGAATACATTGGGAAGTAATGATGACGCTGAAACTTCAGACAAAGATGGAATTTGCAATAGCAGTTGCCTATTTGAGAATGAACTCAAGAAATGTAATAAAATGATTATAAATTCCGTTGGAAAGGTAAAAGAACAGCCACAGTCCAGTTCTACAAATTCCACTGCAAATGTCCATGTTGGGGCTAGAAGCAGTACAAAGATTGATGGATGTGGTAAAACTCAAAGCTGCTTGTCTCCACATATTGACAGACTTTCTGTTCCATTTGGACAGCTACAGACTTCTCACTGTAACTTACTAACAGGTATCCAGAATGGATTAAATAATGGACTTATGTCTGCTTCCAAGTACAGCTCTTCAGTACTTGGTTCAGGGCTAGTGCTTGTCTCCACTACTATTTCCTCTGTTAATATCTCTAATGTAGATGTGAGTACTAGTTCTGACTGTTTATCTATGTTGACTGATTGGGAAGATGTAGCTTTAATACCAGAATCACAGCATCAAGAAAATACTGACTCTGTGAAGCTTAAAGATGACCCAGATACAAAGACTTTATCAGTCTCTGAAAAAGCAGTGGTTTTGAAAGAACCAGCTATGATGAATTCAGACTTTGAATGTTTGGAGAAATCCAATGAACATTTGGAGACTTCTAAGTCTATTGTGTACAAAAGTCCTAATACTACTATCTATGATGTAGGAATAGTTCAGAGGCAAGCTTTAAACTGTTCTGCCTTTAAGTTACCATCTGTGAAGGTAAATGTTTCAAGTGCAGTGTTGACTGAAAATCATTCCACCCCTTTCTCTCAGAATCCTAAGAGGAAACCATCTAGTCCAAAATCTTTGCCTCCATCAAAAAAACAGGCATTCATTGTGCATGAAGATGTAGCTTCATCTTCTGATCATCCCCTACCTTCGAGAAGTTCAAGTTCATACAAAGTACCTTCTATTATCTTAAACACCACAGTGAGTCCGAAGCAATCTTTAAGAGCTATGAAAAGTGAAAAACTGACTCCTCCCTTATGTAACTGTGGCCGAAGAGCTAAAAGACTAAATGTGTCCAGTGCTGGTCCAAATTATGGCAAAGTGTTTTATAGTTGTCCTGCTGGAAAACATGAAGGGAAGAAGAGAGGCTGTGGATATTTCAAGTGGGAGCATGTACTTCTAAAGGAAAAATCTGCTAACACTATCTCTACACATTCTACTACTACAGTTGGTTTAACATCTCCTGGCATAAACTCAGATTCTTCCGGAAATTCTCACAGGAAATATCTAGGTCTCAGACCTTCTATGAGAACTTGAATATTAATTAATTTTTGTCCAAATCTTAATGAATGATAAGTGTTCACAGAAAATAAGCAAATGATGCCACAGATATCTGTTTCAACAGGATTGGGCATAAATGATACTACTGGGCTTACTTAAAAATGAAAACTCGTGAAGCATAAGTGGTAACAGTTGGACACAATAACGAGAAAATTTAAGGAGATTAGTGTGGCTAACATCAAAGTATAAGCAGCAAGCCTACCAAGTTTTAATATTTTTATTCTCTTATCGGGCATTTTAGATTTTTTTTTTTTTTTTTTTTTTACAAACTTGATCTTTAAATATCAGTGTTAGTGATACACATTTTGTTTGTGACATTTTTTTCTAAAAATACATCTATATATAATTAACCTTCTACAATGTATGCATGTGTCTTTAACCCTTTCTGAAAAATATTTCAAGTAGTAATTATGGTTTTAAAATTATTTTATGCAGTCTTTATTACTGAAATGAAATATAGGTAAATGTAAATTCCTGTGATATTTTGAGTAAATAAACTTTTTAATAGCAAAACTGCTAATGTGTCAGTTGATATAACATTTCTTTCTATTCTCATATGATGATCATTATCACAGTATCTGGGACAGTCAAATATTGTGTTAAAACAGATACTCAGATACTTGAACTTCATTTAATAACAGAGATTACCTTGTTTGTAAATCTATTCACTTTCACTAAATGAGTACTTAAATTCCAGGATTTTCATAATGAAAACTCAATATTGGGAAGATTTTCCTATTCTAAATGGAAATTTTAGGGAAAATATTTTAAGATATCTGCTCCAACCACTGCTTACTTCACAGTAATATGAATGCTGCGAAGCAAAAGCATAGTCACTGACTTGGAAATCTATGCATATTCCCGAGATAACCAGTTTTCCAGATTGATGGATGCATTAAAAATGTATGATAGAGAAGTGTTGTAGTAGAAAGGATGAATCAAAAACAACCGATAGCTGTGAACCAGAAGCATGCAAGCCACGAGCAGAAATGTTTATTGTGCGTGTATTATTTAAAGCTAACAGATACAGAAAACTGCTTATGCAGCTTAATTTTCCTTCTGGTATTATTAAAGTGATATTATTTTTTTTATAAATATATTAACACAGAGAGGAAATCCTTGAACTAAACTTGATTGCCCAGAACACAGGAGGAACTGAATGCAGGCAAGTATACTCAAACTTATTTGCTCCAGAAGGTTGGACGTAAACGTTTGAAGAGCAGGAGTAGGGTTTATTTAAGCTAGACATGCAATCATTGATCCTGATATTATCCTGTCAGAACTTAACAGCATGTTTAGGGACCTGGCCTGGAAATGTGGACTATTTTGAAATAGCCAGTTTCAGCGTTTAATAAGAACTTTGAGTTGGAAGATGCTAGCTATACCAATAAAAAGTGGTGTTTGCATATCTTTTTTTCCAGCATGCTTTTCTAATTAATAGCTAGTTCATTGTAGTGCTAAGATTAGAGTTTTGGAAGCAGATGGGTTTGGGGCTTACTACTAGGCATACTTGTTCTTTTCTATATGCCTTTACATGTAGACAACTAGAGCAAAATTAAGTTTTTTAATTATGACAAAATGCTTTTAAGTTCGTTAGGCATAGAACAAATGGAAAAGGAATTCTCACCAAATATCTAAACCTGCTTTGCTTTCATAGCCAAAATTTTCCTTGAAGTCAGTGAAGTTTTAGTTGTGCATACAATGTACAATAATGCTCTAAAATTTATCATTTAAATCTATAATATGTCAAGAGAACAAAATATTGCACTATGTCAGCAATATACAATATTTTTGTAAGAACAAATTATGGAAAATGGAGACTAGGTGATTTTAAGCTTTTCCCCACTCCTCCTTGCGCAATTCATTTCTTCGGATCTTCCCACTGACTGTCTTTGGCAACTGTTGAACAAACTCCACCTATTGGAAAAGATAATAAATTACAACTAATACAATATATAGTAAGAGGTAGATAAACTGCTCTACATGTGCTCTACATTAAATTGCCCCCGACATTTTCCATAGGATCTATTGTAAGGAGTGTAAATAAATAAAAGTATTGGCAATGGAAAGTTTAGCAAAGGGAAAATATATTTATCTATATATATATATATAATTATTTAGTTTGTTAAATATCATTGACTTGCTTTTAAAACTCTGTTGTAGCCCATCCCTATGAGGAATAAACTGATGTTCATGATGTATTGAAACTTTAGTGTTAAACTCTTAAAAATTCTGTTTTTTAGGATGCATCTGTACTGCACCCGTAGCTCAAAATAAGGTACGCAATTTGAGCTACACAAATTGCATAGCATATTTCGAGTAAATTTCAAAATAGTTTATTTTGAAATTTGGTGCTGTCTATGCAGCACTTATTTCGAAATAAATCACTAATCCAAAATGTGCCTTTCTCCTTGTGGAATGAGGTTTACAAGGATGTCGGAATAGCAAGCCCATTATATTTCGAAATAATGGACATGCTCAAAAGACACACAATAGCTATTTTGGGATACCTCCGGTATCCCATAATAGCATTGCAGTGTAGATGTAGCCTTAGTGTCATATATTTTACACTGGAAACCATTTTTTCTAGATGGTTCCCCGTCATACGAAAATATATAGTTTGCATAAAATTATTATTTTGAAAACAATTCCAAAACTGGATTAACAGTTGGTAGATTTTATAGTTATAAAATATAAACCAATTATATTTCAATGCATCTTGAAATAATTAATTTTGTGCATCTCTCTGGCACTGTTAGTATAAATGTTCCTTGTTTAATAATGTGTTTTTTTGAGGGGCAACTCTTGTTCCCTGGACCCAGCTAGAATAACTAAACTTTGTACTGGGAAGATCTTTGGGACAGGAGCCCCTTTTAGTCTGTGCAAATTGCTGAGAGTCCATTGGTTATTCTGTAGCTACTTTTCAGTTTGGGGTTTCAGTAACCTCTGCAGCTTTTCTGTCCTTGTTATCCTGAGGGTGGTCTGTGGTTGGAAAGTCCGTATTATGACAAATCATTCAGCGTCACCATCTACCGAGTCTAGATGTGGCCATGCCATGAGTTTTGAAACACTTTTTGTGAACTTTATGTGGTCTGCCTTTTCCATGCAGTAGAAGAGCTAAAGGATGAGCCTTATGCACCCTTCAGTAAGAATAATTCAATGCAAAAATCAAAAATTTACTGGCTTCCCGCAGCTCCCCTTGGCTGCAAAGGACAAAACAGAGCCAAAGGGAGCTGCGAAGCTCCATGGCTGTGGTGCCAGTAAATAAACAAACCGGGGCAGCCAATTAATGTGTTTCTCAAGGTGGTTTCGCAGAACACTTTCAGAAACACTGCTCTAGAGTCTGCAGCACAGGATTTCTTTGCACTATTTCTATACCACAGAATCAAATTTAACTTTGTTATAAATTCTTCAATATGAAGTGGAAATAGAGCTATGAAATTCAAACATATTTACTATTGACCTATTAAATGTAGCAGAGGGGGCAAAGGGTGAAGATTTCTATTTCAAATATTCCTTAACCCTTACAGTATAGCAAAAATTAAATTCTGTGAATTTGCAGAGGGCAAAAGGATAATTTTAAAAAAGCCTATTTAAGATAGGCGTGCTGTCATTTTGAGACAACAGTAGAACCACAGCTCCCAAGTGTATTTTTTTCGGGGTTCTATGTCCTACTGCTCCTCATGCTATTCCCCTGTCTGTAATCCATTTTTCTGGGTTTTGATACCTGCAAAGGGTAGATCATATGTTTGCTAAAAATAAACATTGAAAATGTGAGATGTTAGAATAAACATTTTCCCACCTGTCCTCTGTTCAGAGTCTTATGATTAAAGCATAGCAGAATTTGATTTTTATTTTTTTTATAATTTTAACATATCAATATTTAGTTTTAAGCATTTTTTCAATGTTTATCAATTTCCGTTTTCACAGTGCACAAAAGTCGGCTTTAAGCTTTTTGTTTTGATTTTTACATTTTTTTCACAATTGTGGGACATTATGGTGGGAATCGGACAATAATTATTTAATTACAGGAGATGTTGTGATTAAAAAACTTTTCCTTAAATCAAAATCTTAAGTTCTCAAGCAGCGTTTTTGTTTCTTTGATGATCTTTACATTTTAGATTGTTAATGGAAATGAGGTTTTCATTTGGTTTGTGCACAGTGAAATCATTTTTTTTCTGATATTTACCAATAGCAATCTAAACCTCGCAAGACTGATTCTGATTTGTGTGTGTGGGGGGGGGTGTACGATACCAAACTTTTGCACATGAAAGTCCTCTTGTGCCACTTGTTGACTAATAGTAGTTATCTGAAATACTTATGTTTAAGCACTTACCTTTCTAGGATATTTGTAGGGGGCAGTGACCTTTTTAACATGATCCTGTAGCTCTTTAATCAGTTTTTGAGAGTCATGTGAAACATAGTCAGATGCCAAAACAATGAAGGCTTTCACTACCTTAAAAGATTAAATGTTGATGAAACAATATCCACACAATACAGTACAAGGTCCTAATTAATATTTAACAAAATTCACTTGCTGACAAATTACAAAGTAACTAATTTACAGTGTTTATATGAAAACGTTATCAAACTGAGTGCCATATTAACAATTTGTCTAAGTCCAGCAGCTGGCCATATGTGTAATATGAAGGAAATAGAGTAAATTGCAGCTGGATTATCTTTAATTTACAATTGCAACCTATAGGGACTATAAGTCCCCATTAAAAATTGTATAAGCAGTATGGCTGCTCCAAATGAAGATTTGGAATGTGGGGCCTTTGTGAGCTGCACCTCCGTATTCATTGTAATGAAGATTGCAGTCAATTTTTGCCATGCAGTGATGGCCCCTAGAGAGCTACTGTCTCTCTAGATCAGTGATAGGCAACCTAGGCTAGTAAGGAGGCATGAGTGGCCCTCCATCTCAGTGGGCCACAAGACTCTCACAATGAAGATGGTCTCTCAGGATAGGATAGTTTTGCTAACTGCACTTGCATACCTAAAATTTGTAGGGTACGCCAACTGAACCATGGCAGTGCTAAATGCAGAGGGAGCACAGTCAATGTTGTGTGCAATTAGCATGACCTCATTTCACACGCATGTCACTTTAGTAATACCAATAGGAAAAACCTACATGGGCAAAAACTAGGGGAACCTGGCAAATCTGCATATGGGTTATTGTAAACAAAATGTCTTGCGGGCCACATGTAGAATCCCAATGAGCTCCAGGTGGCCTTTGGGCCACAGTTTGCCCACCACTGGTCTAGATGAACATTAAGAATTTGAAAAAAATTAGTAGTCCTGTAGCACTTTAGAGACTAACAAAATATATCTAAATAGTATCATGAGCTTTCATGGGCAAAACACACTTACTCAGATGAAGAGAGAAAAAGGGTGGACAAAAAAGGGGAACCTTTACATTTAAATGTGGAGGTTCCCCCCCTTTTCTACACTCATCTGAAGAAAAGGGTTTTGCCCACGAAAGCTCATGTCTCTGTGTGTGTCTATATAGAGAGAGAAGGGGAGGGGGGGAAACAAACACTACTCATTTTTGTAAGTTACAGACTAACATGGCTACCCCTTTGAAACTATTAAGAATTTGCTGAGTGCTTTGATATGAATGGAACAATTCAACAACTGTTTGGAGTAGCCAGTTGCCTTAGGACTCTGGTTAAGGGTTTTTTAAAATGCATATTTGTATAATGAAATTCAAGCATATAATTTATCTAAGTCCTTTACCTCTCCTCTGATGGGATCTGGACTGCTGACAACAGCTGATTCTACTACTGCTGGGTGCTCTATCAGTGCACTTTCTACTTCAAATGGTCCAATACGATATCTTTAAAATGAAGAAAAGTCTTTTATTATTATATATTTTATGAGATGGTGATGTGTGCATATAAAACATACATTCAGCTGTGCCTTGGTATTATTTGAGTCCTACCATTGTAATGAATGCACACACAAATTGTTACCCAGCAGAATTGATGACATCATCAGTTCTTCCAACAAACCAGAAATAGCCATCTTTATCCACAATCCCTCTGTCCCCGGTGATATAGAAATTTCCTCGTAATGTTGATTCAGTTCTCTCTGGATCATCCTAGTAAACATTAAATTGTATTTGACAAACATTAACCTTCCTGCAAATAAAAAAATTATACTCTGAGGTATGTAAGAAACTGGTTTAATTTAATTCCAGCACTTGATTTTATTACAGCATAATTTAGCATGCAAAACCTCAGTTTTGTTGAGTATTCCATATGAGAGGGATATGTATTAAATTCCAGCAGAGGCTTAACAACATGAATAGAAAACATTTTTTCAAACATTATTCAGATTTATAATTGTAAATTGAATAATACCCATAACACAGAAAATTAAAAAAGAAAGTCAACATGTAGAGTGAATATATAATTGTTGTGGGTTATGTCTTTGACTATGTTTTAGAATTGTGTTTTTAATCATAATGAACTACACAAAATATACAGCTTAACACACAATATTAGGAAACTTTGATTATGGGCTGAGCAGTCTGTTATGTAGTATTAATTTGATTTGAGGGAAGATTTCCCAATCCTTATTTTCCTTTTTTGTCTATGTGCCTCCCTCTCCTGTTTCCCCAGTTATTAAATAAAAAAGATTTGTTTTGGGGTGACGAATCCTAGCTAATGAAGGGGTAGATGCAGCTCTCTCTAAAGCAAACTAAACCGACTCCTCGATTAGCTGGAGGGAGTTAAACAATGGCAATGTTTTGTTCCCCTCCCTTACTGCCCTGCTGAGAGAGCCTGGTCACAATTGGTTTTAATAAATGAAAATACCTTTTAAATTTAATTTACTCTGCTACAGTAGTAAAGAGGAAGTTGCTTCTTATCTACTATTACATTATATGGTGGAAAGGAAAGTTAAATATCATATTAATTTTTTTCTAGAAAATGGGCCCCGTCAATGTGGCAGCCTTCACCTCTGCATTACTTGCCATCTGGAACCAGTAGCTTTTCACTTTAGTGAAAATCTGGTTTGAAAATAAATCTCACTTCCATTCAGTTGCAGTGTTTAGCTTTTGTAAACGGTTGTGGGATACAGCCTATATGGAAGAGATTTGTATCATCTTTCTGTGTTAGCACAGCGCTGTGCACAATGGGAACGGAATCTCTAGATGTTAACCAATACAGATAATAAAGTCTAATTTTGTAATCAGGAGAATTGTGTTTCAGGGGGTGAATAATAATTGAATGTTATTTTTGTTCAGAAATAAATAATTTTTTAACAATTTTACAATTGACATTTGTTAAGTTGCTTACTATATACTGAGTGAAAAGACAAGAAGGTCTTGTTGGCTTTACTTTGATGGCGATATCTCCTTCTTTTCCAGGAGGAAGAATATTGCCGTGGTCATCTACAATCTATACCCCAAACAAAATAGACAGTGTTACCCTGGTGTTTAATTTAAACTATAATTTTCATTAAACAAAACCTGCATGTTTATTTTGAAATACTGAATTATAAAAGTCAATAATAGAAGTGACTGCAGCCAGCAAGAGAAGCTTCTACTCCCAAATCAAACAGAATTATACTAATCACTGTACTTTGCATAGTTCCTTTCACCTGAAGATTCCAAAGCATTATGCAAACTTCAATTTAGCTTAGTAACACCCAACTGAGCAAAAAATAATATAGCAAGTGTCGTGATCAGGTAGGAAAAACGAAGCACAGAAAGTTGCCCAAAGACTTGCCTGCATTAGCAAGGCAATGCTGGAATTTGATCCTGCAGTTCCGGTCTGGCCAATAGACAACATTACTGTATACATTTTAGAAGTCTGATTTGCCTTTTATTTACTGAAAAATGCCTTATGTTCTCCTTTCTACCCTATGATTGCAAAATGAATAATTTAGAATATAAATATTATACTTACATTTCAGAGAATAGAATACAAAGCAGTATTAACAAGCTCGTTATGAAATGTTGGTTTGTACTGATCTTGCTAGTGCTTTTACGTAGCTTGTAAAACTAGGCAAATATCTAGATGAGTTGATGTACCCTCTAAGAAGGCATACCCACAGGAGTGCATAGCCCTGGTTGAGACCTGCTGGTGTAGTGATATAGTGCAGTCACTCAAATCACATATATATAGTTCAATGTATTTTTCTAGAGAGATTCTCAGTGATGATATCATTCTTCCCTAAGGTGTAACTATTGAAAGCAGCCTGGTTTTGTTTTTGTTTTTGGTTTCCCCTACTGATTGGCTTGTTTCAATTTGCTGACAGGGTGGAGGCAAAGGAGGCAATTGCCCACGAGTCTGAGTGATTTAAAAAGGGCTTGAGGGCAGTGTTCCCGGCTAATGTTTTTCATCCATGTGTGGAATTCATTTTGGAACCAAATTTTCAGGTGCTTGTATTCCTGAGACTTGCAGGGCTTCTTCCTGCACCCCTTCCCCCTGCCAAGCTCACATCCAGCAGGAGCCAGCTAATGAAGGCTCCCTACTGCCAGATTAGGGGCAGGAAGGAGGTTTTCAACCTCTGCAGCTCCACTCAGGTCTCAGAGAAACCCTCAAATACCAGTAAGCTACAGCGGGGGCGGGGAAGCAGGGCAGGGTCAGGAGGGCCTGGCGCTTCCCTCCCCTGCACAGCTCCTCCTGGGGAGCTCTGGGCCCTTTTAAATCACTCAGGCAGGCTGCAGAGCTCCTAGGTGCATACAAGGTTGTACCAGCAGTGGCAAAAACAGCTGCGGCAGGCATGTGGAAGCCTTGGCTGTACTGGAAGGATGCAACCAACAGTGCAGCTGGCAGCTAGCTGGGTACTTGCCAGGTGAACTGTGTCCATGTGGGTGCGCATGGCTTGTGCATGCATGGGAGCCCACTGACTGTTAGGTCCTGGGGTCCTGAATTGCTGTCAGCAGGCCTGGATTGTTTCCACCTTGGACCCAGCAAGAAATTTCTCAAACTAATGAAAATTTGCATAATGTAAGAGGAATCTGACTTTCTGGAGATCTAAACTGAAAATGATTCAGCAGGTAGAAAAATTCCTCCTATTCCCTGAACTTGCTTGAGCCTCCTTCAGGAAAATTCAATACCTTCATGCTTGGAGGAAAAGGTCCGTAGGGCTTATCAATATAATGCACATACCTTGACATCATATGCTGGAGACGGCATTCCCATTGAACCTGGCTTAATTTTCATTCCCTTGAAAGTTCCACAAATCAACACCTACACCAAAAGGTTTTTAAAAGTAAACTCTGCCATCCCATCTTTTCAGTTTTAATGTATATTTAATATACTCAACTAGACTGGCAAAGACATTTACAGTCATAGCAACCTCTCAGAAACAACAATGAACACTTCATTATCATACATAAACTGAGTAAACTTCTAGG
The DNA here is from genome assembly GCF_049634645.1 of Pelodiscus sinensis. NCBI lineage: Eukaryota > Metazoa > Chordata > Testudines > Trionychidae > Pelodiscus > Pelodiscus sinensis. Next base: position 21,999,725 of record NC_134726.1, on the reverse strand, counting down.
GAACAAATTTTACTCTCACAGTTATGCATATAGGTCCAATTGAAGTGAATATGAAGTTTTGTCTACAATTAAAAGTTTAAAGCTCAGCCGTAGCAGCCTCCCTCCCCTGTACTTCAGCAGGCCGGGGGAAGGTAGGAGCAGTGTGTTGTCCCAGGGGGTCAGCTGGCCAGGGTCAGGCTAAGGCTGAGTCCCTGCTTTCCCCAGAAGCAGGGGTGGGGCAGCCACCAGCCCCTCCCAAGGCTCGCACCCTCTCCCACAGAAATTCCTGCATGCGGGCCTGGAATGTACCGTTTCTGTCTGGCCATAACCTTCATAGATATCCAGCCCAGTTTGCTCTTTCCACTGCTCCATCACTTCAGGATTGATTGGCTCTCCTGCACTCACACAGTGCTGCAGGCTCTTGAATTTATAGCTTTGTATGAAAGAGAAAAAGTATAAACCGATTTTTAAAGGAGTTAAAACTGCCACAGTAAGGAAATACATATAAAAAGCAGATCTGATTCTTTGTATAGCTTTTTAGTAGAAATGTGCCAAATGGAGTTGCTTTTCCAAAGAAATGGGTGGGGGAGGGTGGTCAGGTTTTTAATCGCATGGTTTGTTGTGTTGGTTTATGCCCTGAAGCATGAGGGTTTATATCCTTCCAGAACTTCTTTTTCGTTTGCACGTGTTTTAAAGCCTCATTACAGTAGCTGTGGCTTCTCTCATATCTATAGCAATATAAAGGGTTTTTTAAAATTCATAATCTCAATAATACCTTGTGGCAATGAGTTCCACATGCAAATTGTTGATTGCATGAAAAGTAGCTACTGTTTTTTGTCTTAATGGTTCAGTCCTGCAAGTGACTCCACATGAGCAGATTCCTGTGCTTATGAGGCGCCACACCAATTTCACTGAAGCTCTGTGTACAGCACGCCTGTACCCACATACAACTCTTCTGAAGTCAGTAGGGCTCTATATAGATGCAATATCCCTGTGAAATCACCCATCTGGATCAGAAACTCAATTTGCTGCCTTCCAATTTCATGAAATGGCACCTTGATCTTGTATATCTAGAAAGGGTGACTAGAACTGGCTGATCTACTTTCTTTGCTTGTATATAATTTCTACAGTATATAAAATATTTATTGAGCCCAGTTCATTTTAATGTAATTGCATGAAGCTAAACTGAAGATAAATTTGGCACATTGTGAAAGAATACATGTAAGACCGCAAGTTCAGTATTTTACATGACGTTAAAGGTAAAATGGTCTTTCTTAGCCTAAACTTCCAATTGGATTTTAAAATACGGAAGAATCTTGGCATTCAGCTCTAATGATATTCTCAAAAGCTTATTCATGCCATAGTACCATTGTCAGAATCACTAATCCTTGTACATTTCAGTCAGACTGATTTGCTACAAACGTACTCTTGTATGTTGTATTCCAGGTACATCAGTCATAGGGAAAAATATTTTGATAGTCCTGTTACATGGTCTTCCGGTAAACTAGGACTACAAAACAAAGCTTAAGATTTGAAGATTTGATTATAAAAGTGTATTTCCAGTACTCGAAGTATTGTCAGTGCTGCCAACCTGCTTTTTAAATTATATTATCTCCATGTCTGATATTATGGTATTCTGAATTTATTTCTAACTCAAAGATTTACCTAGGATTGCTCAGGTTGTTAGCTCAAACAAGTTTTAATTTTCTTCATTTAAATTGTTGTTCTGGTGGGGAGGGTCAGGGGTTCAGTATGCAGGCTGCCTTGGGGCAAGAGGGCACCTGCGGGATGGGAGGCTTGGGGCTGGGGCATTCATGAATCAGGGGGCATGTCCACAGCCAGCTCCTTTCATCTACCTGGTGATTCTGTCTCTTTTTTGTATGGTTTTATGAGAAGCAATCCCATTCCGGATACAGCCTTTTTTCCGGACACAACAAAACCCTTATCTTGGTTTTAAGTTGTGATGAGAGGGAACTGCTTACTGAATTGGTGGTCTTAGCTTTTACCATTTAGGAGGAGTTCTTGAACAGACAAACACAAATGCATGCTCTGACACACAAACAAATATATAGTAGATATGTAAAATTTAAGACATAAAAAATATCTGTTCTGTTGTAAACCTTGAGTAATTTAACCAAATTAAAAGCAGTATTTGGCAGTTTTGGCAAAATACAAAGATCAAATATGAAATATTTTGATAATTGTTTACCTGGTCAGATCATGCTGCACAAGCATTCGATAGGCAGTTGGAGCAGAACAGAAGGCTGTGATAGGAAATCTGGACAGCGTCTAGAGAATTTAAAATAAAAAACTGTTTGAATGTTGCACCCTAAAGTAACAATGCTTCCCACATTTATCTGACTCTCAAGGAAACCTAAATGTGGACATTGTAATAGCTCCAACCAATTAATAAACACATGACTGTAATGTTGTCAAGCCTTGAAAACACATATATGTTGAAGTCATATATACTTTCTCATCTAAATAGCTTTTTCTTTAAAATTGCAACTTATTTTATATCAGAGGAGTAGCTGTGTTAGTCTGAATCTGCAAAAGCGGCGAGGAGTCCTGTGGCACCTTATAAACTAACCGAAATGTTGGAGTATAAGCTTTTGTGGGCAAAGACCCACTTCATCAGATGCATGTAGTGGAAATTTCCAGAGGCAAGTATAAATATGCAGTCCAGAATCAGACTAGAGATGACAAGGTGGATCCAATCAGGGAGGATGAGGTCCACTTCTAGTAGCTGATCTGGAGGTGTGAATATCAAGAGAGGAGAAGCTGCTTTTGTAGTTAGCTAGCCATTCACAGTCTTTGTTTAATCCAGAGTTGATTGTGTCAAACTTGAAGATGAACTGTAGCTCAGCAGTTTCTCTTTGAAGTCTGGTCTTGAAGTTTTTTTGCTGCAGGATGGCTACCTTTAGATCTGCAATTGTGTGTCCAAGGAGACTGAAGTGTTCCCCTACAGGTTTTTGTATATTGCCATTCCTAATATGTGATTTGTGTCCATTTATTCTTTTACGTAGGGACTGTCCAGTTTGGCCGATGTATATAGCAGAGGGGCACTGTTGACACATGATGGCATATATTACGTTAGTAGATGTGCAGGAGAATGAACCAGTGACGGTATGGCTGATCTGGTTAGGTCCTGTGATGGTGTTGCTGGTGTATATATGTGGGCAGAATTGGCACCGAGGTTTGTTGCATGGATTGGTTCCTGAGTTAGAGTTATTGTGAGGTGTGTAGTTGCTGGTGAGAATATGCTTCAGGTTGGCGGGTTTTCTGTGGGTTTCCCAAGGCCTGTGAAAGTGGGGGGTCATTGTCGAAGATGGGTTGTAGATCACTAATGATGTGTTGGAGAGGTTTTAGCTGAGGACTGTAGGTGATGGCCAGTCGTGTTCTGTTGGTTTCTTTCTTGGGCTTGTCCCATAGCAGGAAGCTTCTGGGTACACATCTGGCTCTGTTAATCTGCCTCCTCACTTCCTCGTGTGGGTATCGTCGTTTACAGAATGCTTGTTGAAGATCTTGTAAGTGTAGGTCTCTGTCTGAGGGGTTGGAGCATATGCCCACGAAAGCTTATGCTCCAACACTTTGGTTAGTCTATAAGGTGCCACAGGATTCCTCGCAACTTATTTTATAGTGTCATGTTGCAAGCATCTTGTCTCAGAAGGGTTTGCATTTTGTTTCAAAGCATTTCTTTGCAGCTACAGCTCTTATTACTCAAAAAACAACTAGAGCCGGAGGTGGTATCTGTATAACATTCCGCAAGTATTCTGATAGTAGTTAGTGTTTTCCACAGTAACAGAATATAGAATGTCCCAAGTCAAGTGAATGATATGCTTGGTGATTTTTCACAGCATCCAAAGTTGTATGTATAAGGTAGTATATAATATAATGCCAATTCCTATTTATAAGGTTAAAAAACTCAATCTTCTATCATCTCCATTTTCAGTATTAAAATATTTACAGTTCATGTGATTGAAATGCCATACAACACTGATTTTCAGTTTGGGTTGTGACCCAGTACTGGGTGGTGGCAATATAGGCCCTGGGTCACCTTGCTGTAGGTGACAAGGTAACCAGTGGAGGTGCTAAGACCAGCTTCCTGCTTGTCCAGGCACAGCGACCCACGCTCTGCCCTGGAAGTAGTCAGCAGCAGGTCCCACTCCTAGGTGGAGGTGAGTCGCCAACTCTCACAAGATAAAAAAGAAAAACAAGCCAAAACTGAAGTCAATCCCATTTCAAAACAAGCCCAAAATGAGCTCTGTCCATTTTTGCTTAACAATGCCCAGAGACAAACCAGGAATTGGCCAATGGGAGTGTGGAGCCAGTGCTTGGGACGGGAGCAGCCTGTAGCCTGAACTTCAAACCCCTCCTCTGGCTTTCACCCCCCATACTCTCCCTCACTCCAAACCTCTCATCCCCGCAGCCCCAACCTAGAGCCTGCACTCTAGTAAAAATATATATAACTAGCTGGACTTACCCGGCATTGCTCGGGAAACCGGAGGAACAAAATTTAGAACATTTAGGAAAGGAGGGGACCCTGAGCAAAGGGATCCACAGAGCCACAGACCCTGGGGCCTGATTGCTCCTGGCCCACACCTGACCCTCTAAAAGCAGCAGGACCCTCCTCCCCCCAGGACGGAGCAGCCAGCTCCCAGGAGAACAGTACACAGTAATGCAGCCAGTAGCAAGGGGACTTCTCTTTGCAAAGTTGGCTCAGGGATCCACCTGCCCTGCCTTGGAAAGCAAACGCTCAGAGCTCACGTCTAACCCCCCGATGGCTGGAACCAGACACAGAAGAGCCCCACTCACAGACAAACAGCAGCCAGCTGCTTTCACTGCAGTGTAATGCATCGAGAGTTGAACCAGGACCCTGTGCTGCAGCAGGCACATGGAGTCCTGCTCAGATAAGCCCAGGGAGCTGAGCAGAAAGGCTGGCTGGCTTTGGTTTTGGTTTCTGGAGTGGGGTGTGTGGAGGTGTGGAGCGACCCTGGATGGAGGGGAGGTTACACGTGGGAGGGGCGCTCCAGCTTGCGCCCAGGGCTGCAGATGCTGCTTGGGGCAGGGCGGGTGCCCGAGCCATTGTGCGCATGGGGGTGAGGGCACTGCGTGCCATTGGGGGGGAGGAGAGGGGAGAAGAGGGTCGGTTATGTAACCTCGCGGGCAGGAGGGGGCGAGTCCTGGGAGGCTACACATGGGAGGGGTACCCCAGATCGCGCCTGGGGCCACAGGTGCCGTGGGGGGCATGGCAGGACCCTGATCGGGTCCAAAAATACCTTAAAACCTTCTCTTGGATGAAAGGTTATCCCATGCAAAGTTTGGTTGTGGTAACTCTTATAGTGTCCAAGTTATTAGTGCACAAACTTACAAACATTCTCCTTTATATATTAAAGTATGCTGGGCTATGGGCATCAGGAATTTTCTTCAACTGGGTCACGGGAAAAAAGTTTGAAAACCACTGCCATACAAGATGCTCATGTATCCACTACTGTCATTCACTGTATAATAATAAAACTAGAGGATCCAAAAGTGCTTTATAAACTATGGTTCCATTCCTGCAAATGCTTGTATGTAAAAGCTTCATTTTATGCTGAACAGTAATGTTAGCAGGATCATGTACTAAAACGAGGGTTTTGTTTTGGGGGATTATTAATTTCATTTTTCAGGATTTATTTTTAACAATTTTTTAGTTTTCTGTAGCTGTCCAAAATCAGGGTTTGGGGGGGCTCTTTGTATATATGGCAATGAGTCACATATACTATATACATTACTCAGTGCTACGCCACCTTATTTTCCAAAAGGTAAAATAACTCAACATTTTTAAAAGCAGCATCCTTGGAAATGACAGCTGTGTCCATCCGCCTGGGCCCAGCTCTCTGCTTTGGGCATTGCAACATGGGGCACAGTCACAATGCTACTCAGCTTTGGCTCATTTGCCCCTGCAAGATGATGCGTGAGACAGGCCAAATTGAGTGAGTAGCCTTCTTATTTGAGATATGGGGCTGCAGCATCCCTCTCTCAAATATGCCTGGCAATCTCTGTCATAAAAAAAATGTCTGAGCCAAATCTGAGTGGCGCTGTTACCTTGTGTGCACCAGCTTGCAATGCACACAGAAGGGAGTTGGGCCCAGCCCTGTGGGACAAGAGCGCCTACTGCAGGGTGAGTTCTGTCTGCAACAGCCCCCACAGTATCTCAACCCTCAGGAAAGTTCTGACATATACACCCCGGACCCTTCTTTCCATTTCTACTATAATAACATAGTACTCTTTCAAGCAGCACTATCTTAACATGAACCCTTTAGTCTGCACAGGTAGAATCTGCACAGACAATTAATGCACAATATGTTAGTGTACTTTAGAAATCTCAGCTCCACAGTCCATGACTGTTCCATGCATACAAGCCCTTAGATACATGTAAGCATTTCCAGGCTTTTGCTGGTGTTTACTAGATAAATATTAATACCTTTTTTTTTTTAAATCAAAGGTGTTTTATCTTCATTTACTGGCAAAAACCTCAAATTAGAAGCCCTAACTGTAAGTTTGCTCAGCAAAGCACATAAGCACATGAATCAGAGAATACTAGGACTGGAAGGGATCTTGAGAGGTCATCGAGTCCAGTCCCCTACCCTCATGGCAGGACCAAGTACTGACTAGACCATCCCTGATAGACATTTATCTAACCTACTCTTAAATATCCCCAGAGATGGAGATTCCACAACCTCCCTATGCAATTTATTCCAGTGTTTGACCACCCTGACAGTTAGGAACCTTTTCCTAATGTCCAACCTAAACCTCTCTTGCTGCAGTTTAAGCCCATTGCTTCTTGTTCTATACTCAGAGGCCAAGATGAACAAGTTTTCTCCCTCCTCCTCATGACACCCTTTTAGATACCTAAAAACCGCTATCATGTCCCCCCTCAATCTTCTCTTTTGTAAACTAAACAAACCCAATTCTTTCAGCCTTCCTTCATAGGTCATATGCTCTATACCTTTAATCATTCTTGTTGCTCTTCTCTGGACCCTCTCCAATTTCTCCACATCTTTCTTGAAATGCGGTGCCCAGAACTGGACACAATACTCCAACGGAGGCCTAATCAGCGCAGAGTAGAGCGGAAGAATGACTTCTCATGTCTTGCTCACAACACACCTATTAATGCATCCCAGAATCATGTTTGCTTTTTTTTGCAAAAGCATCATACTGTTGACTCATATTTAGCTTGTGGTCCACTATAACCCCTAGATCCCTTTCTGCCGTACTCCTTCCTAGACAGTCGCTTCCCATTCTGTATGTGTGAAACTGATTGTTCCTTCCTCAGTGGAGCACTTTGCATTTGTCTTTATTAAACTTCATCCTGTTTACCTCAGACCATTTCTTGAATTTGTCCAGATCATTTTCAATTATGACCCTATCCTCCAAAGCAGTTGCAACCCCTCCCAGCTTGGTATCATCTGCAAACTTAATAAACAAACTTTATATGCCAATATCTAAATTGTTGATGAAGATATTGAACAGAGCCAGTCCCAAAACAGACCCCTGCAGAACCCCACTTGTTATACCTTTCCAGCAGGATTGAGAACCATTAATAACTACTCTCTGAGTACGGTTATCCAGCCAGTTATGCACCCACCTTATAGTAGCCCCATCTAAGTTGTATTTGCCTAGTTTATTGATAAGAATATCATGCAAGAACGTTTCAAATGCCTTACTAAAGTCTAAGTATACCACATCCACCGCTTCTCCCTGATCCACAAGACTCGTTATCCTATCAAAGAAAGCTATCAGATTGGTTTGACATGATTTGTTCTTTACAAATCCATGCTGGCTGTTCCCTATCACCTTACTACCTTCCAAGTGTTTGCAGATGATTTCCTTAATTACTTGCTCCATTATCTTCCCTGGCAGAGAAGTTAAACTAACTGGTCTGTAGTTTCCTGGATTGTTCTTGTTTCCCTTTTTATAGATGGGCACTATATTTGCCCTTTTCCAATCTTCTGAAATCTCTCGTATCTTCCTTGATTTTTCAAAGATGATAGCTAAAGGCTCAGATACCTCCTCTTTTAGCTCTTTGAGTATTCTAGGATGCATTTCATCAGGCCTTGGTTTTAACTTCTTCTAAACCTACCACATTCCCACCAGTATTCACTATGGGTATGTCTACACTTGCACCTTCTTTCGAGAGAGGGATAGAAATGAAGACATTCGAAATGTCATCAGGCCCTGGTGACTTGCAGGCGTCTAACTTTTCTAGGTGATTTTTAACTTGTTCTTTTTTTATTTTATCTTCTAAACCTACCCCCTTCCCACCAGCATTCACAATGTTAGGCAGTCCTTCAGACTTCTCGGTGAAGACCGAAACAAAAAAGTAATTAAGCATCTCTGCCATTTCCAACTTTCCTGTTACTGTTTCACCCTCCTCACTGAGCAGTGGGCCTACCCTGTACTTGGTCTTCCTCTTGCGTCTAATGTATTTATAAAAAGTCTTCTTGTTTCCCTTTATTCCTGTAGCTAGTTTGAGCTCATTTTGTGCCTTTACCTTTTTAATCTTGCCCCTGCATTCCTGTGTTGTTTGCCTATATTCATCCTTTGTATATAGGCAGTTCCATCCATTTGCAGGAATGGAACATTCATCCTGACTCCTCCTTTATTTTTAGATCATGCAAGTTCTCATGGTTAAGCTAAGGCGGTCTTTTGCCATATTTTCTATCTTTCCTAAGCAGTGGAATAGCTTGCTTTTGGGCCCTTAACAATGTCCCCTTGAAAAACTGCCAACTCTCCTCAGTTGTTTTTCCCCTCAGTCTTGATTCCCATGGGACCTTACCTATCAGCTCTCTGAGCTTACCAAAATCCGCCTTCCTGAAATCCATTGTCTCTATTTTGTTGTTCTCCCTTCTACCCTTCCTTGTCGCTTACATGCTTAAATCCCTCTGATGTCAATGTGATTCAAACACCTAATTGAAGATAAACAGATGCTTAAGCAACTTGTTGTATCAGGACCTATATAAATTAATTGGTAGTGCGAAAACAGGACACTACTCCAAATTTCTCCATTTTATCTCTTTTCTGTAAGGTTTATTGAGAACCAATCCTATTCCAGGTTCAACCTATTTTTCTGGCCCATCTTGGTTCAATCTTTTTCAACATTTGCTCAGTTATGTCAATAGTGAAGACTATACTTGCTTTGGTGATTCTGTCTCTTTTCTGGTTGATTGATAGGTTTTATGAGAAACAATCCAATTCCAGGCACATCCTGTTTTTCAGGCACAACCATACCCTTATGTTGCTTTAAGATATGAGATGAGGAAGCTATATACTGAATGTGGTGGTCCTAACTCTTACCATTTATGATAAGTTCTTGATCAAGCAGACAGAAAAACTCTGTAAAATATATAGTAGATATTACTACTGAAATGTGGTTGGTGACCTCTTTGGTGAAGGGCAGCAGGCTAGACAGCATGCTGTCTGCTGTACAGTAAGAGAGGTGAACATCTGTTCAAAAGCACCAAGCGAGGAAAACCATGCTGTTAGAAAAATACCATTGTTCTTGTCACTTACATCTAGAACAGTGATTGGATCAAAACGTGGCATACTATGTATAAACACACATGCCCCCTGAATCCATGGTGCAAAGACACTACTCCAAGCTGACTTTGCCCAACCTGTGTCTGATGTATTCCAGAGTATGTCGGCAGAGGCTAAATCCAGCCAGTACCTGGTAAAGAAAAATGTGTGGAAATTTTAAAAAAATAGAATAAAGACAAAAATGATAACGATAAAAATATTACTGGGATCAAACAGTCATTGTCTTGTGTTAAATGAGATTAGTGAATAGCTAAAACCCCAAACAAGAGTGAGCCACCAAACATGGCCACTGTGTCATTATTATAGATTAGCTTTGCAATTTTCATTAAAAAATTGTACCAGTAAAAGGCTTATGATGTCTCAAGACAGAGAATCCTGAATTTATATTTGTGAAATTGTAGGGATTTAGTTTGGGGATTTTTTAATGTGGTAAGAATTTCTCATTTTACTTATCTTTTTATTTGGTGTTCTCTTATCTGTGATTACTTGCCAGTCACAGTGGAATGTATTAGTATCAATGTTATTTTCCCAAAGTAAAATATCCCATGAATCAGTGCAGGCTTTACAATGTTTTAAGCTTTCATAAAGTTATTTTGTTTTTTGTGAGAGCTATTCAGTGCATTTCTCATATACTGTGATGAATCTATGCCATTATAAACCATATAAAACCACAAAGTTTCTCTCTTTACAAAACTACTTTTAGATGCTTTATAAATAATCTAATCTTCTTTGAAGATGGAGTAGAAAAGGTTGGTTCCCCCCTTACTACATAGTGTTGGATTTTCATTTAATACAAGTTGAACCTCTCTAGTTCAGAACTCTCTGGTCCGGAAATATCCATCATCTGGAATTATTTTAGTTAGCTGGATGTCCACTTTTCATTAGGGATGGCAACGTGTAGTCGACTACACAATTAACTGATGAGTCTTGACTTATTGGTTAATCTTGTTGACAACACACTCTCCCCCCACTCTTGCTGCCTCTATATCAGAGGCAGCAAGGCGGGGAATGGGGGGGAGTGGGAGCTGGTGCCCATGAAGAGCTGGCTTTAAGCAGGCTCCCCATGAGCACCGGATCAATCTCCCCACCTCCACCCCTGTGCTATTGCCTCTGATAGAGAAGCAGCAGCGCAGAGGATGAGGGGGGCAGGCTGAAGCCAATGTGCGGGAAACTGGTTTTCAAGCAGTCTCTCAAAGCATGCAGGCTCCACAAACCTGTCTGCCCTCCACCTTGCTGTCTCCTACAGAGGCAGGGGGCAAGGGGAGAGGCAGGAACCAGTGCTGAGAGGAGCTGGCTTAAAAGCTGGTTCCCCACAACACCAGCTCAGCAGTGCCGTCCCCTCCCTGCGCTGCTGCCTCTATCAGCCTGGGCTCACCACGGGCAGAGGCTGGTCTGCGGCAGCAGCCCCTGTCCACAGAGGATCCAAGCTCCCCGTGGACAGAGGCTGCTACAGCATCCCACGGAGCAGCCTCTGTTCGCAGCAGCAACCCCTGTCTGTAGCAGGTTTGAGCTCCCTGCAGACAGAAGCTGCTCCAGCATCCTATGGAGCAGCCTCTGTCCACAGTGAGCCTGGGCCCACTGTGGGAAGAGGCTGATCCATGGCAGCAGCCCCTGTCCATGGGGAGTTCGAGCTCCCTGCAGACAGGGGTTGCTGATGCAGACCAGCCTCTGTCCATGAGGAGCTCAGACCCTGAAGACAAGAGCTGCTGCCACACTGCGCTGCTGCTTCTGATATAGAGGTAGCAGCACGGAGTGGCAGGGGGCTTCCCAGGAGTGGGGCCCATGCTGGCCGCCGCCCCTGCCTTTGGGGACTATCAAATTGTCGTGTAACTGCTAAGATTTCACGTGGTTACACAACTATTCGATTACAGGATATCTAACATCCCTACTTTTCATTGGTGTGGCCAAATTTCCCATGGCCCCATAAAGTTTGTTTACAGCCATCAGTCCTAGCTCTGTGTTCTGTGCTGTTATTTAGCTCTAATTTACGCCTAAATGTCCTCTAACAGCCCTGTAAGCAATGGAAGTGTTGGTAATGCTGCTAGACAACATTGACCTCCTGTGGTCCAGAAAATTCTGTGGTCCAGAACTTGTCAGATCCCAAGTAACTAGAGAGTTTCAACCTGTATGAGAAAAACAACTATCCACCAGTGCTTTCATGAAGCTATTCACATTACTTCCTGTCTCCTGGAACAATAATCTTGTCATGACTTGCAAATGAAACTTTCCTATTTTCTAAGTTATTGAGAGAGAGATAATAGTGAAATGTTATGCTTCCTTCACCTCTGCTATGTGACCTTTTTGAAGAAATACCCAGGTGGTTTAAAACAGTTATGATCCATACCTTCCATTTACTGTCAGTCCAATGCCATAACTACTGTATGAATGTTCAGTCATTTTTGGAGACCCTGTTGTACCACTGGTAAAAAAGATGGTCATTGGATCCTGACTCCTTGTGGTCACACAATTGTGATCAGCCTTAGCATTTCTTTAAAAAACACAAAATGGTGAATAAAGTAAGTTAAAAAATGTAACTTATGGAACCCAGATGATGTTCAAATAAAACAACTCCTTGCAGATTTACAAAAGATGGTGCTTATCTGCACCGAAGGGAGTAAGTTTTTTCCTTCTAAAGTAAGGTTTATCTTTAGAGAAGAGTGACTACATATCAAGGATAATGCACAGAACTTAACTGCATATTAATGGGACAGATGGCATGAGATCTAGCTTAAAAAACCCCTCAATCATTACATTTATGTTTTCTCCTTTTTTATTACTCTTGCTATCTGCATTTAAAATTTTTTAATTAAAAAAATCTTGTGATAGTAATAAACTAAAAGGGATATCTCCATTTGGAGCTGGGGATGTAATTCCCAGCTCTGCGCACTAAAATAGAATTTTAGGGTAGCTACTTGAGTATGTGGCTAAGGTCTCTGATGGGCACTAGTCCATCTCACTGTTTGTGCCTCAGTGGCTATGCTCTATTCTTAGCATGCTAGTTCAACCAAAGCTAGCATGATTATGTGTACTCAAGCTGGGAATCACACTCCTATCCTTAGAGCTCAGTAGTGACCTAGCCTTATGCCAGAGAAAGAAGTAGGAGAGGATCTTGGCTCTACCCATCCACAATATCAGTAAGCACTGCTGAGCTAGGAGGAGTGGGAAGTGAGCTATTCTAGGGAAAAGTTAGCCTAATTATAAAGAACTGACTGAGAGTCTTTTATCAGTATAGTCACACCTTTGTGAACTGGGCTCATGGAATCAATGTTATCTCACACATCATTTCTCAGGCTTTTAATAGCTGAGCCTCACCCCTTTAAGAAAATAAAACTAATCCTATCCCTTTTTAGTCCCATTGTATTAGCAAGGTAGTATGGGAGAAACTAGCATTGCCAATGTTCTTTGCTAACAACACCGAGCTAGCCATTTACAGGCAGTCCCCGGATTACGTACAAGATAGGGACTGTAGGTTTGTTCTTAAGTTGAATCTGTATGTAAGTCGGAACTGGCGTCCAGATTCAGACACTGCTGAAACTGACCGCCAGTTCTGACTTACATACAGAATCAACTTAAGAACCCCAGGCGTCCCCAAGTCAGCTGCTGCTGAAACTGATCAGCAGCTGATTCCAGGAAGCCCGGGGCAGAGCAACTCTGCCTCGGGCTTCCTGTAGTCAGCGCTGGTCAGTTTCAGCAGAAGCTGACTTGGGGACGCCTGGGGCAGAGCAGCTGGGGTGCTACTGGACCAACCCAGCAGCACCCCATCTGCTCTGCCCCAGACGTCCTGATTCAGCCGCTGCTGAAACTGACCAGCAGCGGCTGAATCAGGACCTGGGGCAGAGCAGCTGGGGTGCTGCCGGGTTGGTCCAGTAGTGCCCACGGGCGCTGCAGGACCAATCCGCAGCGCCCCAGCTGCTCTGCCCCAGAGTCCAAAACAAAAGCCTGGTCTGCTGGGGGGGGGGAGCACACTAGCTGCGCCCCCCCCCCCAGCAGACCAGGGACACGGGGAGCAGAGCCGCAGCGGCAGCGGGGTGCCGCGCCTCTGAGGCTTTGCTCTGGCAAAGCCTCAGAGGCGAGGGACCCCGCCACGGCTGCGGCTTCAGTCTGGGTGCCTGTGGTCTGCTGGGGACGGCCCCCAGCAGACCACAGGCACCCGGACTGAAGCCGCAGCCGCGGGGGGTCCCTCGCCTCTGAGGCTTTGCCAGAGCAAAGCCTCAGAGGCGCGGGAACCCGCCCGGTGCCCCTGGTCTGCTGGAGACGGTCTCCAGCAGACCAGGGGCACCGGAGCAGCTTACGAACGGGGCTTTCTCGCCCCGACTTCCGGGGCGAGAAAGCTCCGTTCGTAAGTGCGGATCTGACGTAAGTCGGATCCGCGTAAGTCGGGGACTGCCTGTACATCCTCCATAAAGGGTGCTCAAACCCTCAGAAAATGTTGCCTGAACATATATTTTGTGGTTAAATACTAATTTGTACATCATACAAACAAAACAGGTACTGGCCTGTTTTTGGATCCTAACAGAAACAGAATAGAACTGTGTGCTTATTGGTATTTTTTTCCAATTTTCATTTTTCTCTTCTAAACAGGTGGAAATGTTTCACCATACTCTACATTAATAACAATACAACCACCAGGCTTTTCTTTCATGTTACTGCAGCACTTTGATGATGGCAGCTACTCACATAAATAGGTCTTTAAAGTTCAGCCATCCTTCCCTGTGATCCTCGGACACAATTAGCTTGAATTTCAAAGACTGGCATTCAGACATAATGGAATCTACAGCTGGTGCCAAAACATCATCAGTAATAAGACACTTTGCCTTTGATGTTTGTAGTCTATGTAGCATATCTTTTGCTGTCAACTGTGTTGTCCCAGGAATAAGAATAGTTCCTAAAGGAGGAGCCAAGTTTAGAATTTGGTAACAGAATTGTACAAATCTATTAACTAAATTCTCCCCACCTCACTATGGCTACATCTACACTACGAGTTTTCTCAGCAAAAAATATGCTAATGAGGGACTCATTTGCATGAGTTGTGATCTCATTTGCATATTTTCTGCCGATCCGTTTTTGCCCAAAAACAAGCAGTATGGACATTTTCTTTTTATGCAAAACCCCCTTTTTCTGCATTTATTGCGGCTAAAGGGGGTTTTACGTAAAAATAATATGTCCACACTTTTTATTTTTGTGCAAAAACCCAAGCACAAAAACGGATTGGCAGCAAATATGCAAATGAGATCACGACTCATGCAAATGAGTCCCTCATTAGCATATTTTTTGCCAAGAAAACTCGTAGTGTAGACATAGCCTATTAGTAGATCTCCTAGCATCAGAGGATATATGTGTGAGTGAATAGAATTTGGCCCTGTGTTTGTACATATATTGCTTTTACACAGAGTGAATTATAAATTAGGCTTAATAGTAATTAGCAAGTACTATGCTACAAAATGTCTTTAGTGTAGTAGGATAAGAGAAACCAGCAATAAAAAGATTTCCCTCACATGGAAGTGGTATACTTATAAGAACAATGGGTTAAATATTCATTTATAAGGGTAAATAGGTTATGTCACTTACGAGTTTAGTAGCTGTACTTTCTTCCTTCAAACTATTTCTTCCTTCCATTCTCATTCTTCATTATGTATCTCACATGTTTTACTATATGAGCCAATTAACAATATACAGAAAACTTCAACCCCTATGTAAAAGACACTATTCTACAAGTAGCCTGTGTTTATATTAAGGGCAGGCAATAATTTTGGCAGGGGGACCACTTCACAAATTTTGGTATCTGAATGCAGGTTGGCTCCAGGCCTCCCGGAAGGGGTGGGGCCTCAGGTAGAAGGGATGGAGATGGGGCTACAGAGAGAGTATCTGTGAGAGAGAGAGGGTATGTCTACACTACCACCCTAGTTCAAACTAGAGTGGTTAATGTAGGCAATTGAAGTTGCAAATGAAGCCCGAGATTTAAATATCCCGGGCTTCACTTGCATCTTGTCAGGCGCTGCCATTTTAAATCCCCGGTAGTTCGGACTCCGTGCCCGCATGTAGCCGCTTGACTACGATTGACTACATTAACCACCCTAGTTCGAACTAGGGTGGTAGTGTAGACATACCCAGAGACACTTCGTGTGTGAGAGAGTGACTTTGTGACAGACTGAGTGTTTGCAGCACAGAGACTGGGAGAGTGTGTGTGGCAGAATGTATATTGAAGTGATTGTGTGTGTGTGGCACAGACACAATGTGGCACTGACTGGGTGTGTGCATTAGTGACACAGAGTGTGTGTGCTGGCTAAGTTTCTGAAAGAAGCCTCATTCTGTCTCTTTTAAGGGAAATCTGTCCTGCTTTGTTGTATCCCTCCACCCCCATTCTGCACTTCTCTGAGTCACACATTTCAGACTGGAGTAGCCCAGGTGACATGAGGTACAGAAGCAGTGGAACACCCTGATTTCAACATGCCCCTCTCCCCTTCACTCCCACCCTCCTGCACAGCTATCAAGAGAATCCTGGAAGCAGCTCAGCTGCAGGACAGAGCAAGGTGGGAGGAGGAAAAGCTGAACACACATTGCCAGCTGTAAGTATGCAAGGTCTGCTAATCAGCTGGACAAGCTGGAGAGAAATGCTTGGTGGGCTGGATCCAGCCCCCGGGCCTGAATCAGCCCAACCTTGGTCTATATGCTCATATATAGAGATACAGAGTATTAGATGTACAATTGGTTATACTAGAAAAGGAGGACAGACTTGTCAGGAATCCAAGTCTCAGTTTTACCACAGATTTCCTCTGTGAGCTTATGCAACCCACTCATGGTCTGATTTTCTGACTACCCATGCCTCCCATTGAAATAACTAAACTCTGTTCCTCGGGTCCCCACCTGTAAAATATGGATAATACTTCTGTACCTCATGGAGGCGTTGCTGAGAAAAAGTTATTAATGGCCATGAGGCATTGAGATACTTTGTGTTTTATTAAATATTCAGACAGAAAAGCCTAAATATTTAACACATCCCATTGGCAAAAACAGGTAAGTTCACAAGCAGGCATTTGGGGACATGTGCAGTTTATCATGTGCGATGGAAGAGAGCGAAGTTACTCACCTTTCAGTGCAGTAACTGTCGTTCTTCGAGGTGGTGTCCCCGCGGGTGCTCCACTGTGGGTGCTGGGCTTGCCCCGGAGCTGCAGACGGAAGCTTGTGATGAGCAGTGTTCGGCTGGACTGCGCATGTGCCACGGGCTCGCGGCTTTCGTGCTCTTTTCTGTCTCGCGTGGTCCAGCCCCCCACCAGTTCCTCGAGACCACCTCAGAGTCTGTAAGAGACAAGAGCAGAGAAAAAGGACTCCAAAACGGGGAAGAGGATGGGTAGTGGAGCACCCGCGGGGACACCACCTCAAAGAACGACAGTTACTGCACCGAAGGTGAGTAACGTCACTTTCTTCTTCGGGGATGTCCCCGCGGGTGCTCCACTATGGGTGACTGCGTAGCAGTAGTCGCCAGAACGGAAGGAGGGCAAGGAGTCCCTATTTATCCACTGTGGAGAGCACTGCAGTCGCCACTGCCCCATCTGAACGAGTGATTAGAGAAATAGAATAGTGTTTGGCGAAGGTCTCATGTGAGGACCAGGTCACCGTCCTGAAGATGTCCTTCAGAGATACCCCTCTATGAAACGCTGTAGATGTGGCCACGGCTCTAGTGGAGTGGGCGCGTGGTTGGGATGGAAGGGGTAAGCCTTTCACTGTGTACGATTGCATTATGTATGAGGTTACAAGAAATCCTCTGGGAAGACAGGCGTTGACCCTTTGACCTCTGTGCCGAGGAGACGAATAAGTGGTCCGTACGCCTGAAAGGTTTAGTGTGATCTATGTAGAATGCTAAGGCCCTGCAGGTGTCCAAGGAATGTAGGGCCGCTTTTTGTGGTGAGGCGTGGGGCTTCGGGAAAAAGGTTGGCAGGATCACTGGTTCGTTGACATGGAAATATGAGATGATTTTGGGTATGAATCTTGGGTGTAGTCTCAAGACTACTCCATCCTTACAGAAAATTGTATACGGTGGCGTGGCCATCATGGCGGAAAGCTCGCTCACCCTGCGTGCCGATGTTATGGCAAGCAGGAAAACGGTTTTCAAAGTGAGGAAATGCAAGGATACAGTCGCCAGAGGCTCGAACGGCAGCCTCATTAGGGCGTCAAGGACTACATCCAGGCTCCACACCGGTGGGACTGGGTCGTGCGGTGGGGCCATGTTGGTAAGGCCCTTGAGAAATCTCTTAGTAGTAGGATGGGCGAAGACAGAAACGCCATCTATCGGTGATGTGAATGCTGAAATTGCTGCGAGGTGCACCCTGGTGGAGGCTAACGCGAGGCCTTTGTTCTTTAGGTGCAACGTGTAGTCCAGGACGGAGGGGATCGATGGACGTGTCGGATCGTGGTGGTTTGAGGTACACTAGGTGAAGAATCTGTGCCACTTGTGAAGGTAAGTTTTCCTCGTGGTTTGTCGTCTACTGTGTACTAGGACGTGCTGGACTGGAACAGAGCAGAGGGATTCAAATGGGGTCAGCCAGTTAGGAACCATGCTGTTAGGTTCAGCATTTGTATCTGCGGGTGTTTCAGGCATCCTCGGTCTTGTGTGAGGAGACTGTGGAGAGGCGGAAGGCGGATCGGTGTCCGCACGGAGAGATGGTGGAGGAAGGGAAACCAGTGCTGGCGAGGCCAGTCTGGAGCTATGAGGATTAGCGTTGCCCTGTCCGCCTTCAGCTTCTGAAGGACTTTGGGGATCAGAGGTATGGGGGGGAATGCATAGAGGAGGGGTCCGCGCCAAGTCGTAAGGAAGGCATCTCCCAGGGATGCGCGGCCTAAGCCCACTCTGATGCAGTTCTTATGGCATTTTGTATTTGCGGGAGTTGCAAAGAGGTCCACTCAGGGAGTACCCCAACGTTAGAAGATCTCGCAAGGACGCCATCGTGCATTTCCGATTCGTGCTTCACATGGAAGTGTCTGCTCAGGAAATCTGCCATCACGTTTGTGGTGCCAGGTAAGTAGGATGTCGTAGGTGTTATTCCGTGGCGAATGCACCAGTTCCAAAAGCAGATGACTTCCGTGCATAGAGAACGGGAGCGAGCGCCGCCTTGGCGATTCAAGTAATACATGGCTGTGATGTTGTCCGTGAGTATCCTCACCGTGGTGTTTCGAATGTAGATGAGGAAGGATTTGCATGTGTTGAAAATGGCGCGTAGCTCTAGAAGGTTTATGTGTAGCCGTGCTTCTTGTGGGGACCATTGGCCTTGGACTTTAGAGGGAGCCCATGTGAGCCCCCCCAGCCTAGTAGGGAGGCATCCGTTGTGATTTGGTGGAGTGGCTCCTGCCGATGTAAAGGTATACCTGACAGTAGGTTTGTGTGGCTGGTCCACCATAGGAGTGATTGGAGAACACCAGGTAGCGGCGTTACCGGCCTGTGGAGATCGTATCTGCTGTGGTCGTATACGAGAGTCAGCCAGTACTGAAGGGTGCACAGATGTAGTCTGGCGTATTTCACCACATATGTTGTGGTGGCCATATGGCCCATCAGTCTGAGGCATGTGATGAGTGGAATGGTAGGGCTGACTGTGATGGTATGAATGAGGTCTTGGAAGACTTGAAACCTCTATAAGGGTAGGAATGCTCTGCCAGCAAGTGAGTCCAGACGGGCCCCAATGAACTCGATGTTCTGAGTGGGGCACAAAACGGAGTTTTGCTCATTGAGGAGGAGTCCAAGCGACTGAAAGACTTGCCTCATGAGGTGAACCATCTGGGAGACCTCGTGTGCAGAAGGGCCCTTGAATAGGCAATCATCCAGGTAAGGGAAGATGAGTACCCCTTGGCATCGGAGGAAGGCCGTGACCACGGATAAAACCTTTGAAAACATCCTGGGGGCTGACGATAGCCTGAAGGGGAGGACCTTGTATTGAAAGTGGTCTTTTGCCACGACGAAGCGCAAGAACCTCGTGTGAGCTGGATTGATAGGGACGTGGAAATAGGCGTCCTGGAGGTTGAGGGCAGCAAACCAGTCCTGTGGATCTAGCGCAGGGTTTATGGCAGCTAAAGTCGTCGTTTTGAATCGTTGTTTCTTGAGATATTTGTTCAAACGGCGGAGATCTAGGATGGGGCGCCAACCTCCGGACCTCTTCTGGGTGAGAAAATAATGCGAGTAAAAGCCCCTGTTCCTGAAATCCTTTGGGACTGGCTCTATGTCACCCAGAGAGAGAAGGCAGTCAACTTCTAGTCAGAGGAGGGTCTCGTGAGAGGGGTCCCTGAAGAGCGACGGAGTGGGAGGTGTGGTTGATGGGATGGCTATGAAAGGGATAGGCTAGCCAGATTGAACAATCTCGAGGACCCATCTGTCCGTAGTGATTTTTACCCATTGATGTAGAAAGGGCCTCAGCCGGTGGTGAAAGAGCTGGGTCGTACGATTTGTGATGCTGCCTGTGACTGTCTGCTCGCCCCTGACCAAACCTGTTGCTTGTTGTTGGGAGGCATGTTCGTCCTGCCATTTGGGTTTCAGTGTTGCTGAGGCCTCTGGCGAGAGCATTGGTTGTCGAAGGGCCTCTGTTGCTGGTGGTGTTGCTGCCACTGATGTCTGATTTAGGAGTAGTCATATCTGCGCTGGTATGGTGAGTACTGGCATTTCTTAAAGGGGGGGCGTGTACTTCCCCAGAGTTCGCAAGGTTGTTCGGGAGTCTTTAGAGTAGTGTAAGATTGAGTCCGTGGTCTCTGCAAAGAGCTTATCCTTGTCGAAGGGTAAGTTCTCGACTTTGGCCTGTAGTTCCTTTGGAACACCTGCCATTTGAAGGAATGAAGCTCTGCGCATAACGATGGCAGTAGCAGTGGAACAAGCAGCGGTATCAGCGACGTCCATGGCTATTTGGAGGGACGTTTTCACTTGATGTGTAGCCCTCTTGGATTACTGACCTCAGGATCGATTTCTTAGAATCAGGGAGATGATCCATGAGGGGGGTGAGGCGTGAAAATGTATCAAAGATGTGATTGGAGAGATGCGCCAAGTAATTGGCGATTCTAAGGAGTAGCGTTGCTGAAGTGTAGACCTTCCTGCCCAGGAGGTCAAGTCTCTTTACGTCCCTGTCGGAGCCCTGTTGTTTGAGGTGTGGGGCTCTAGACCTCTGTTGAACTGCGTCGACTACTAAGGAGTTAGCCTGTGGATGGGCAAAGAGGAATTCCATGCCCTTCGGTGGTACAAAATATTTCCTATTGGACCGTTTGTTGGTCGGAAGAGCCGACGCTGGAGCATGCCACACTTCATCAGCCAGTTCCAGGATGCCTTCGTCAAGAGGAATGGCCAGATGTGACCTATGCTGCGATTGGAGATTCGAGAAAAGCTTGTGTTGCTCGTCTTTGAGTTCCTGCAGCGGGATCTCTTGTGTGATAGCTACTCGCTTAAACAACTCTTGGAACTGACGGAGGTCATCTGGTGGAGAGCTGTCACCCAGCATGACTGCCTCATCTGGCGGGGACGGGTCTGAGATGGAAGTCCCGAATGTTGGTCCGCGAAGGGGGTATGTTCCAGCTCTGATAGATGGTGGGATGGTGATGGTGAATGGTGCGGAGGAGTAAGGGGAGCCGGAGTTGGAGAGCGCCTGCGTGAAGCGTAGTCAAAGGCGGATCGTGATCGGCAAGAATACCCGCTGCATGAATCTCGGGAGTAGTGGTCGCCGCGATGGTATATGCCATGTCGCGGTGAACGGTCATCATGGTAGTTAGAGCGGCTGCAATATCGATAGTGGTACGGGGAGCAGGGTGAACAGGAGCGGAGATGTGATGCCCTGGAAGAAGCAGGAGAAGCAGAGAGCTGCCTGTAGTAGTGCCTGCGATGAGAAGATGCAGCAGCTAGAAATGGAGAAGGCAGTCTGGAGGAGGCATGGGGACACCCATGCCAGTAAGTGGACCGGCGTGGAGATCGCAGTGCTGGCAGAGGAGAGGACGGTGCCAGGGAGAGGAGGCGGGAGCGAGAGCAGCTGCGGCGCAGAGATAGGAGAGGAGCAGGGTTCTGCGGTGGTTGTCTGGCGGCATGTGCTGAAGTGCTAGCCGCTGGATTGCTCTGCTCTGGCAGCTCAAGGGCAGGAGCAATCAGCGCCGCGCCGGCAGCAGCGCGGGTCGGCGCCGTGTAATCCGGCACTGCGTGGTAACTCAGAGGCGGTGCTGGAGCCGGTGCCGTGATGGTTGGATCCAAGGCTGCTCTTGGAGCCGGCTCAGCGCTCTGTGCTGGAGTGAAGAGAAGCGGCTGAGCTGGTGCTGTCTGGGGAGCCGGCGTTTGGGAAGCCTCCCATGGCCGCTTAGGCTTCAGAGCCGCTGAAGCAGGGGGACGTGGCTTTACATTGCCAGACGTCCCAGGTGTGTCTGCCTGGTTTTTCCTGCCATTAAAGGCAGCTGGCAGGGATCTCACTGGGGACAGCCTTGCCTTCCTTTGGAGTCCCGTAGTGGGGGAGGAAGCCCGGTGTTTGAGTGGCTGCTGATCAGAGTCAGCTTGCTGTGGTTGCAGGGCTTTGTCAAAGAGGAGCATGCGAAGGCGCCTCTCTCTATCTTTTCTAGCCCTGGAGGTGAGTCTTGAACAATGGGTACACTTCTGGGGGATGTGAGATTCCCCCAGCCGCATTTTTTAAAGCCAGTCGCAGACATTTTGCCAGCAGCCTGAGGCAGTATTTTTTTTTTGGAGTAGCAGAGAGACAGCTAGTTATTCAAATGTTAGTAACTTGGTGATAATGTCTCTGTTCTGTTGTCTTCATTCCTTTTCTCTTTTTACTTTTTTTTTTTAAATGAACGCAACTATGTACAACGGAGTTTACGGGAGAACAGCTGAGAGGCGGGAGGTAAGAGTGGTATGCGGTTTCTGTTCTTACTCCCGATAGTTCTGTCTTTCTCTCTCTATTTTTTTTTTAAAAAAAAGGAGAAAAAACAAGGGAAAAGAAGGAAATAGGATTGTATGTACAAGAGGGAATTAGAAGGAGTATAGTTCAGTCAATGAGGTAAGGAGCGCGGTTCCAAGTGTCTGCAGCCTGAGACAGTGAAGAGGAACTGGCGGGGGGCCGGACCGCGCGAGACAGAAAAGAGCGCGAAAGCCGCCAGCCCGCGGCACATACGCGGTCCGGCCGAGCACTGCTCCTCTCAAGCTTCCGTCTGCGGCGCCAGGGCAAGCCCAGCACCCATAGTGGAGCACCCGCAGGGACATCCCCGAAGAAGAACACAGTGATATAGGCACGAGGCAGTAGGTTTTTGTTAATGGCAGAAGTTTGCCTGAAAAATCCAATAATACAAATTAAGACAGATCTTGATATTACAAAAATACGTTAGTGGTACAGCATTTATGTTTCTCATTATGAAGGTATTTGTAGTTCTGAGCTCATTACATACTAATTATTGATGATTTCATAATTTCAGTTATACTAACCTGTGCGCATACAAGCCACATTTATTAGCCACCATTCTGGTATCCGTGGTAGAATCAGCATAATTCTGTCTCCTTTCTGCAGACCACATACCTCAGAGAGTACATTGGCCACTTTTCTGGAGTAGAATCCAAGCTCCTCAAAGTTCCATCTCACCTCATTGCCTTTATCGTTTACCCACCACAGGGCTGTCCTTGCAGGCCTCTTCCCTTCCTAATGAACAATATGGCACATTGTAACTGCTTAGTTTGATATGCATATAACCAGGGCTCGCCAAGAGGCAGCGAGCCCCACTCGCCAGCTACACGGTTTGGCATGCTGCGCATGTGCAGATCACGCTGCACATGCGCTTACCGCACTGCGCAGCTGTGCCGGCTTGTAATCTACTCGCCACGGGTGAGTAGATTATACTAATTGTCGAGCCCTGCATATAACCATCCCCCAAATCCAACTTTCCAAGACAGAAGAATGTTCATTCTTTATACAGAAAGAAGGAAATCCTGGCCCCACTGAAATCTGTAGAATTTTCCTTTGACGTCGACGGAACTGAGATTTCACACTAGATTTAGAATGGTCTAAAAATGTCAAATCCCTTTCCTGAGACTAACACATTAGATAATGAAAAAACACTGCACAGTGGCTAGCACAGAAACCTAAGGGTCACTATGACTCTGGCTATGTTTACATTTTTCAAAGTGGCCTGTAATATTGGATGCCTCCATGTCTGTAGGTTTGTACCCAGATAAATACCTAGAACCTGGGTTTCAGATGGCAGGAGAACCCACAAGCTCATACTTCAACTGCAGTAGGAGGTGGCCAGCACTTCCTAAAATTAGATTAAAAGTCCAAAAGTCTAAATCAAAAGCTCCCTGTGAAAATGCAGACCTAAGTCATTCTGAGTCTGATTCTCCGTTTGTCAGCAGAGATTATTGTGCATTAGGTGTTATGTGGCTAAATTAACCGATGCTTGTTAGGTGCACTGAAATCCTTGGCTAAAACTTGTTGAAGGACTAAGTGTTATTTATGAGTAGAGTACAGGTCCTGTCTAGTGTCCTGCTGTGACCTTTAGGCATTGCTAACAAGGTGAATAGATTTTTATTGGTGCATTTTAAGGAGAAATCTTGCTCCTCTTTCCTTAGCTCTTCTTTCTGATGCTGATTTTTCAAAGATTTTGCTTGCATCCTGCAAAAAGTTGTTTTTACTGCCCAAGAATTATAACATTATATTATGTTAAAGTGATTATTCTTTTACCACTCTCATTTTTCAGACAGAAAGACTGACACACAGAGAATTTGGAATTTGTCTATGGGTCTTATCCTGCAACTCTACTTCTCTCTCTCTCTCCCTCTCTCTCTCTGTGTATATATATATATAAATTTATTGTGGGATGTCAGAATAATGTCATCACGTCACTCTGCATCCCGCTGCTCCTCCACCCCTCCTTTCTCCCTAGTGCTCCAGCAGGGCAAGAGCTGCGTGGCTTCTCCTTCCTTGGTGCTCCATGGGAGCATAAGCCACTAGACGCGTGGCTTCCCCCGACTCCCATCCCCAGTGCTCCAGGGGAGGGGCAGAAGCCATGAGCCGTGTAGCCTTCCCTCTCCCAGTGAGGTGGAAGCCATGACCTATGAGGCCTCCACCCTCTGGAGGGGGGGAGTGGAAAATGCGAGGCCTCCACCCTCCCCTGTCACGCACACCCTCGACCGAGACCCTGCACCTACTGCTCACTCACTCACCACCTTGCCAAGACTTTGCACCCTAGCCCCCTCACACACTCTCTCCACCTAGAAAATGCACCCTCAGCCCTCTCACTCCACCCTTCCACCGAGACCCCATACACCCAGCCTGCTCCTGTCCTCTCCCCGCCCTCAGGCCAGACACTTACCTCCAGCCTGCTCCTGCCTCCTCTCTTGCTTTTCTCCTCCCCCCGGCCAGACACCCTGCCCCCAGCCCACTCCTGCATCCTCTGCCCAGCCAGACACATACCCCAGAGAGAGGTGGGTTAGCGAGTGTAGCGAGCATGGGACACAGCCCCCTAGGGTATGTCTACACTACCCCGCTAGTTCGAACTAGCGGGGTAATGTAGGCACACCGCACTTGCAAATGAAGCCCGGGATTTGAAATTCCCGGGCTTCATTTGCATAAGCGGGGAGCCGCCATTTTTAAAACCCCGCTGGTTCGAACCCCGTGCAGCGCGGCTACACGGGGCACGAACTAGGTAGTTCGAACTAGGAAGCCTAGTTTGAACTACCTAGTTCGTGCCCCGTGTAGCCGCGCTGCACGGGGTTCGAACCAGCGGGGTTTTAAAAATGGCGGCTCCCCGCTTATGCAAATGAAGCCCGGGAAATTCAAATCCCGGGCTTTATTTGCAAGTGCGGTATGCCTACATTACCCTCCTAGTTCGAACTAGGAGGGTAGTGTAGATATACCCCTAGTTACTATCATTTGTATTATAGTCATGCTCCCAATCAAAACTGAGGTCCTTCTATGCTAAGTGTTGTAGAGATACCGAGAGATAATCCCTGATTTGAAGAGTTTACATTCTAAGTAGACAAAATAGATTAACAATAAGAAGTGAAATTTACAGATGAAGATTGAGGCACAGAGAGATTAGGACTTGGTCTACACTCCCAATTTATATCAGTGTAAATATGTTGCCTGCGGTGAGGAAAATACACCCCCCCCCCTCCCGAGTGACTCAGTCATACCAATCTATCCCATAGTGATGTAAATAGGAGGACTTCTCCCATCAATATAGCTACCACCTCTTAGAGAGTGAAGTGCCTACACCAACAGGAAAATCTCTTCTACTGGTGTAGGAATCATCTTCATTAAGTGCTATAGCACTGCAGCTGTGCCAGCACAGTGCTGTGAGGACATGCCCTCAGTGATTTACCCAAACTCACCCAGGAAGATAGTGACAAGCTTAGATTTGTTAAGCCTCAATCACAAGACCCTCTTCCCTCTGTTACTCATGCTGTCTCTCTGGACTCAGCACGGCTATTAAGTAATCAAGAATTACGGGAGTGGTCCCAAAAGCTGTGGAAGTTTTAGAACTTGGGAATTCCTGGCTGTTGGTCCAGTATACCAACTGCAGTGCCTCTCTGAAATGGGAGGGTTCCCACTCTGTAGCCAGAAGGTATATCACTTGTTTCTGCCAACCATGTTTTTCCTCTGATACCCTACATAAAAATCTTAGCATAAGGAAAATCTAAAAAATAATGGTCCTGTAGCACCCACAAAAGCTCATGATACTATATACAGGCAGTCCCCGACTTACACGGATCCGACTTATGTCGGATCCGCAGTTACGAACGGGGCTGCCCCGGAGGACACGGACTGCGGGACCTCGCGGTCCTGCCGGCCGTGTACTCCGGGGCTTTCTCTGCGTCTCCCTGGTCTGCAGACCAGGAAGACGCGGAGCAAAGCCACGGGGGGGCTCGGGCAGCGAGGCATCCCAGGCACGCCTGGGCTGCCTCGCTGCCTGAGCCCCCCCCCCCCCCCCCCGCGGCTTTGCAAAGGCTCGGGGAAGCCGGCAGCATAGCAGCCCAGGCGCGCCTGGGCTGCCCGAGCCCCCCCCCCGAACCCTCCCTTGCTGCCCGAGCCCCCCTGCGGCTTTGCAAAGCCTCGGGGAAGCCGGCAGCGGGGAAGCCGGCAGCGGGACAGCCCAGACGCCCCGCGGCTGTCCCGCTGCTGGCAGACCAGGGAGACGGGGAGCAAAGCCGCGGAGGACCCAGGTGGCAGGACCGCGGTGCGTCTCGGTCCGCCACCCGCGTCTTCCTGGTCTGCTGGGGTGGGGGGAGCGCAGCTAGTACGCCCCCCCCCCCAGCAGACTAGGCTTTTCTCCAGATGCCTGTGGCAGAGCAGCTGGGGTGCTGCCGGTTTGTCCCGCAGCGCCGCTCTGGGCGCTACTGGACCAACCCGGCAGCACCCCAGCTGCTCTGCCCCAGGCGTCCTGATTCAGCTGCTGCTGGTCAGTTTCAGCAGCGGCTGAATCAGGACGCCTGGGGCAGAGCAGATGGGGTGCTGCTGGGTTGGTCCAGTAGCGCCGACGAGCGGCGCTAATGGAGCAACCCAGCAGCACCCCAGCTGCTCTGTCCCAGGCGTCAGCAAGTCAGCTTCTGCTGAAAGTGATCAGCAGCTGACTACAGGAAGCCCGAGGCAGAGTTGCTCTGCCCCGGGCTTCCTGGAATCAGCTGCTGATCACTTTCAGCAGCAGCTGACTTGGGGACGCCTGGGGTTCTTAAGTTGATTCTGTATGTAAGTCAGAACTGGCGGTCAGTTTCAGCAGCGGCTGAATCTGGACGCCAGTTCCGACTTACATACAGATTCAACTTAAGAACAAACCTACAGTCCCTATCTTGTACGTAACCCGGGGACTGCCTGTATATATATATATTGTTAGTCCCTAAGGTGTTACAAGACCACTTGTTTTTCAAAAAAAAATGTTTTGTTACAGACTTTTTAGCATAACGAAGTTAAAAAATATTACCTTTTCCATTTCAGTCCATTTGTCCATCACATCCTTTGCGAAATTGAAGTACTCTGGCACCTCTGGTTTGTATTGTTGTTTTAAGGATTCATAGTCTGAAAAATTCTGAGGAGCCAATACTCGGTAGCCTTTTTTAGAGAATCGGAAAGATGCAGTCAAGGGGCTCCACAGGAATGTAGAACTTTGGCTTTTCAGTAAAATCTGTACGACAGCACAAGCCATAATGGGTCCTTTCAGTTTATTCTTTATTCAGGATGGTCTTTGTGCACCATCTATCTGAAAAACTATATCAAAATACACACAAAATAAACAATTGCCATGTGGTTTCAAAATAGAATTAAATGTCCTGATATGAAGGCTATGAAATAAATGAACTGTGTAATCCAAATTAAAATACCCTGAATGATCATGTGACCCTTATTTTGAACTACAGGCAGTCCCCGGGTTACGTACAAGATAGGGACTGTAGGTTTGGTCTTAAGTTGAATCTGTATGTAAGTCGGAACTGGCGTCCAGATTCAGCCGCTGCTGAAACTGACCGCCAGTTCTGACTTACATACAGATTCAACTTAAGAACCCCAAGTCAGCTGCTGCTGAAACTGATCAGCCACTGATTCCAGGAAGCCCGGGGCAGAGCAACTGTGCCTCAGGCTTCCTGTAGTCAGCGCTGGTCAGTTTCAGCAACGGCTGACTTGGGGACGCCTGGGACAGAGCAGCTGGGGTGCTGCTGGGTTGCTCCAGTAGCACCGCTCCTCGGTGCTACTGGACCAACCCAGCAGCACCCCAGCTGCTCTGCCCCAGGCGTCCTGATTCAGCCGCTGTTGAAACTGACCAGCAGCGGCTGAATCAGGACCTGGGGCAGAGCATCTGGGGTGCTGCCAGGTTGGTCCAGTAGCGCCCAGAGCGGCGCTGCAGGACCAATCGGCAGCGCCCCAGCTGCTCTGCCCCAGGGTCCACAACAAAAGCCTGGTCTGCTGGGGGGGGGCACACTAGCTGCGCCCTCCCCCCCCCAGCAGACCAGGGACACGGGGAGCAGAGCCTCAGCGGCAGCGGGGTGCCGCGCCTCTGAGGCTTTGCTCTGGCAAAGCCTCAGAAGCCTGGGAACCCGCCACTGCTGCGGCTTCAGTCCCGGTGCCCCTGGTCTGCTGGGGACGGTCTCCAGCAGACCAGGGACACCGGGAGCAGCTTACGAACGGGGCTTTCTCGCCCCGGAGCTCGCAGGCAGCAATCCGCCACCTCGACCTCCGGGGCGAGAAAGCCCCGTTCATAAGTGCGGATCCGACATAAGTCGGATCCGCGTAAGTCGAGGACTGCCTGTATTTAAAATATTGTTACAAATGCATAATATGATTGGAACAACTTTACTGTAACTGTTCTGCTTAACTCAAACCAGAAAACAAATAGTACTGAAGAGCATCAATGACACATTCCAGCTGTCCCTAATAACTGCCACTTCCTACCTCACTAGTTTCGTTTACAAAGTATGTCAGGGTTTAAGGGGATAAGTCTCCTAAACCAATATTCTGCATTGATCATCAAAGCAGGAATCAAGTTGGACAACGACGAGGAACACCAGCTGCAGAAGGAGGAGGATACTGGCAGCGGCAGGCCCTGGGATCTCCCATGCATCATCTGATGCTAGGGAGGGATCATCAGGTAAGTGCTCTCAATTTGTCACACACACAGTTGGGGGAAGTGGGCTCAGAGAAGATGGAGTGCAATCGTGGCTCAGCATGCTCGGCCTGGAGACCGTGCTGCTGTCCGTGCATGTGCAAGCATATGCAGCAGCAGTGTGCACCATGTGGTCTCTGGTGCCAGCCCCAGAGCACACACAGGCTGCTGTAGGCCCCACACATGTCAAACCCCTGGGAGGTGCTGCCAGGTGCAGGTCTGTGTGTGGGCCCCAGGGAGGGCCAGGCCACTCCAGGCCCCTCTCCCGCACATGGGATCCCACTGTGGCCAGACACTTCTCTGGCATGCTTGTCCATGGGGGGTGGGGAAGGGGGAAGCATGGTCCCCTAGGCACCTTGGGTCTACTGTGAGCCAGAGCCTGCTGTGCAGCCCACACATGGCCTTGCTCTTGGGACATCTCCGTCCCCAGCGCCAGGGACAGTTGATCGCTGCTCACAGAGGAGGGCACAGCCTCAGGGACAATGTCTGCATGGATGACTGACCGCCTCTCCCTCTTTTCCTTCACAGCTGGACTAGCTGTCGCTGAGGGGCAATCCACGCCATTACAGACAGCCACTCAAAACCGGGGGAGCTGCAAGCGCTGGAGGGTCCATGAGTACCTCATGAAAAAGCACATTGCAGTCCTGCGTGACATGCAACAAACTCTGGCCAAAATGTATGGGATGATGCCGAGTGGTGCAATCGCATGTGAGACTAGCTTGTGCAGCAGGGTGAAAACATGTGTACCACCATCTGGAAAGTGATGGCACCCCTGGCTCCTGTCCTCCCTCTAGCCCTTCCCCCCTGCTGCTCCCCCCACTCCCCCCTCTTCCACTCCCATGTCCCCCCACTCCCACTCCCCCTGCCCCTTCCCCCGCTGCCAGACCTGACCCCGCTCCAGCCCCCCCATCCTGCCTGCCCCCCCATTGTCCCAGGCCCCACCCAACCCCAAGTTCGTCGAGGTCCCCAGACCTGAGGCCACACTTGCAGCTGCACCACATGCCACTCGCAGCCCTGATACCTCCTCCTCACTCCCCCATCTAGTTTCTCAGTCCCCCTCCTCCCCAGTTACTTTTTGTTAAAGAAATATACTAAGTTTTTGTTGTTCAACTCACAACTGTTGTTTTTATTGATTGTACAAGGAAGGGGGGCAGAGAGGGTTTGTGGTGGGAAAGGTATAGGGGGGCAAGGCACAGGCCCCCATTGGGGAGGCTCTGGGGGACTGGGGTCCTTCATAGAAACTCTCCCTCAGGGCCTCCTGGATGCGCACCCCCAACTGATGGGCCTGACAGATGGCAGCTGTCCATGGCTGTTCGAAGGCCCTTCCCTCCCGGCTGGCCTCTGCCCCCCACCTCGGGAGGAAGGCTTCCTCTTTGCTCTCCACTATGTTGTGGAGAACACAACATGCCACGACCACCTCAGGGATGTTGCGCTCCCCCAAGGCGGGTCAGGAAGCCTGTCTCCCTCCTCCCCCCTCCCCCCTCAAACAAACTAGGAGCCACCCCCTACGAGGCTTCCACCCAGAAGCAGGTCCGTGTGAGGGCGGGACAGCACAACCTCCCCGAAGACTGGCCTTCCCTCCACCCCACTTTCCCGAGGGTCTCCCTTTTCTAGGACTCCCTTCCTCCCCCCCCCCAGGGACTGCAGCCCGAGAATGCCTTATGTCCATGAGGAGGACCCCGACAGTGGACTTCCCCATGCCGAACTGGTGGCCCATCGACTGGTTGCTGTCGGGTGGCAAGCTTCCAGATGGCAATAGCAACTCACTTCTCCAGGGGAATGGTGGCTCCAGATGGGTGTCCAGTCTCTGGAGGGCAGGGGCGAGCCAGGAAAGCTCCAAGAAGGTGGCCTTCTGCATGAGGAAGTTGTTGAGCCACTGCTGGTCATCCCACCGCTCCATCGCCAGCCAGTCCCACCAGTCGGAACTGGTTTCTAGCCTCCAGAATCATCTCGTGACTGTGTGGTGTGGGAACAAGGGCATTGCTCCGGCATCCAGGCAGAGGGACTCAGAGATGAGTTCTGAGTCAGAAACTGAAGCATGGCAGTGTGGAGCCATTGCATGCCCAGGGGCAGCTCCGGCTCCATATAAAAAAAATGTTGTGGCATCCAACAAAGCTGGGCAACCAGAGCACGCACTACTAAAGCTTTGCTGTCCCTCATAGAGGTAGGCAAGCATGCAGCAGACCCTGAGAAACAGCTGTCCAGTGGTCCCTTTAAGCACGTGACGCAGATAGCCTTAGGCAACAGCACCCGGAAACAACTGCTGACCTAATGCCCTGGCTAATACACTGACCTAATCAGTGTGGACATTCTCTTTTGAAAAAGCAGATTGCTTTTTCGATGCGCTTCTGCTGTGTGGACGCGCTCTTTCAAAAGAAGTTTTTTCAGAAGATCTCTTCCAAAAAAGCTTCTTTCGAAAGAAGCTTGCAGTCTAGACGTACCCTTCCTTCCTTCCTTCCTTCCTTCCTCCCTCCCTCCCTCCCTAACAAACAAACAAACCACATAAACTGTGTTATGTGTCTATATATTTGAAGGTCAGGCCAAAGAAGCATGCCCTGCATTTGGAATGAAAAGTTGTGAAGGTTGTAGATAAGATTCAGGTTTTGTTTTACAACTGAAAATCGCAATTAAAAAATGTCTAGCAATAGATTATGTCAGTGGTTTTCAAACATTTCTCCTTGCAACCCAGTTGAAGAAAATTGTTGATAGCCATGACCCAACATAAATATATCTTTTGACTATAGGGTGGGGCAGGATGAGGTTGGTGTTTGGGGAGTGGAGAGGGCTCTATTTGGGTGTGCAGGATCTGGGGTGGGTTAGGATAAGGGTTTTGGAGTATAATGCGGGTTCCAGGCTGGAGAGCAGGGCTGAAGGATTCAGGGTGTGAGAGAAGGCTCTGGTGTGGAGATGGGCTGTTTGGATTGTGGGAGGGAGTTCAGGGTTTGGAGAGGCTATGTGCTGGGGGTTGGTGCTCAGAGTTTGAGCATGGACTTTGCCAGCTCCCAGTTAACAGCGCAGCAGGGGTGCTAAGGCAAACTTCTTGCCTGTCCTGGCATTGCAGACTGTACTGCACCCCAGAAGTGGCCAGCAGCAAGTCTGGTTCAAAGGCAGAAGTGCACAAGTGGCTCTGCACATTGCTTTTGCTCACAGGCTCCAGTTCCCAGAGCCAATGCCCAGAGCTGAGGCAGTGCAGGGAGCCCCTCCAGCCTCACCTAGGAGCTGGACCAAGTGCTGGCCACTTCTGGGGAACAGCATGGAGAAAGCCTATCATAGCATCGCTGTTAGCCACCTGGTGACCCAATGACCGACTTTCCGTGATCCTGTACTGAGTCACAACCCTTAGTTTGAAAATTACTGGATTACAGGATTCAACATGCACATGAAAACAATTCTATATCTGGGAAAGAAAGAAGGAATTAGAATGGGAGCGAGGGATAGCCACAGAGGATGCACTTTGTAATGCATTTATATCTGCTGAATAGTCTGGTAACAGTCATGTGCCACTCTTGAGATTGCTATCGTAATGCCATGTAAATCCTAGAACCACAGGACGCCATCTCAGAAAGGCCAATAAAGACCAGTGAACAAAGACAGAATGAGAGTGAAGCACAAAGATGGAGGAAAAATATTAGCATGAAAAAACTGAAACAATCACCTGTTTAAACCTTGGATACAAAATTCTCTAGGAGTCATTTATGTTCATTGGTGAATAGGCAGTTGAGGACCTCATTCCTTGTGCACTGACACTCTAATCTCCAGAGTGGCACCATTCATGGGTATTAATATACACTTAAAAACATACTCCAGCTGATAATATTTCAATTGTAATGCATAACTGAGAGGCACTGGCATGTCTACACTCTTGCCATTGTATGAATACACTTTACAGTCCAGTCACATTAAGCATGGCTTTTGGCTGAGAATAATCTTTAGAAAAAAAAGCAACAGAAAATGCAAAGCCAGAATGTAAGTGATTACAAATAGCAGGGAAACACACACTGTTCTGTAGAGCATACCAACAATCTTGCATAAGTAACCTGATTGAGTAATAGGTTTAGTAACGTGACTATATACTGTGAGGAGCAGCTTTGTCCAGTTTGCCAGGCACAGCAAAATGAATGCTAGCCATGCTTCTAATGCACACAGTTCCTCAAGGAGGCCAGCAGATGTGTCAAGCAACAAGATTTTTAAACATCTTACTGAAGCACATGCAGCAAAATTCATCCTCACGAGTCGGAGAAGTTTTTAAAACTTTCTGATAATCCAAAGTGAAAGACTCACATACTTCCAAAGAACAAAACCTGAAAATTTTGGAATAAACTTTTTGGAAACTGTCCTTGTGCTGTTACCAGTAGAGTGAGTGATACAAGTGACAATAACATAAGCTTCTAATTGGATAAATATTTAACAAATGGTTAAACACATTATGCAATGCCAAGTTTGTTCAATGATATTATTGTATTGAGTAAACAGACACCAACTAAGAAATTGGAGGCCATTTGGAACAGTACTAATCTGTGGCATTCATCCTGCGCGAGAGACACAGGAGTGACTCACTCATGTAAAAGAGTGGGAAAGATGGAGAAAGAGATCCATAAGAAAGGCAAAAAAAAATACATGAAAAGGAAACCAATACTGGCACTACACCAAATATGTCCCTTACAACTGCCCAGAAGATTTAGCTCCTTTTCCAGCCCCAGAACCAAAGCTGCTCTACATCTTTTAAAATCATCCTAATTAAAAGAGACATCTGTCATTTCAGACCCCTATGCTCCTCTGCCTAGCACAGGTGGGGAGCCCTCTCCTATCTGTCCAAGCTGATTACCACCAGAATCCTGAACTAGACAAAACTAGCCCTTAACTAGAATTAATGTAATAGCCCGCATGGACTGTGGTACAGTTATAACTCCCACATCGGTCACAGTGTCCTGTTGTCTGCATTGCGTTACAGTGTCTAGAGCCCCTACTTTGGGGTCCCTGCTATGGGTCATGTCCCTTAGAGACAAACAGATAACAGTGCACTGCAGCTGCTAACATTGAATGTGGCACAAATGCTCCAGACTCACATGAAGGGCTGCCAGATCCTACACACACAGGAAAGAAACTGATGTTTTCCGCACAACTCCGAAGCAAGGTGCAAAGCACAGGATATCCTGTTATCCTCCCCTCCTCCGCCCCCCCCCCCAACAGCTCCAGAGGGACTCAGCTGTGCACTGATAAAGCAGGACTAAGAGTCAAGGCACACCCACTCTGCTCCGCTTGGAGAGCTCACAGCCTCCCACTGCAGCCCCAGGGATTGCACAGGGCTTGTAAACTCCTCCTGCTGCTGAAAGATGAACCCTCAGCCCCCAAGTGACAGCTCTGGTGCCTGGGGCCTGCAGGGAATTTGCAGAAACGCTCACCAGAAATATTTGTATGATCGACCTGTGGTTGAAGGATCACAAAAAAGAAACCGATGTCATTTTTACACAGCTTAGCATTTATGTCTTGTGCTTTCTCCAGAAGAATCATCAGCTACCCTTCTGGGAGCTTTTTGACCATGCCAGACTGAGGCAACCTGCATCTGGGAGAATAAATGTAAGCTACCACACTGAAACCTCCACAGTGTCAGAAAGAAAGGGCTCTAGAAGATTCCCCCAACAAAGAGTTGTTCTCACCCTATCAATTAGTGAAACATGCAACCAGTCTTCATAAGTGATATTTTAAATGTATTTCTGAAATATACACAGTGACAGAGGAGGCAGATAAAATGCATCCTAAGGAATCCTCAAATGAAGATTAAATTGCCACAACTGATGTATGAAAGTTAATAGAAAATTATGGAGATAATTTTTTTGTTGACAAAATGGTCAGCAAATGTGCTGAGAACAATCAGATGAGAAGCTATTATGGCTCAGGAATAAATTTATACTCTCCATGACAATGTAAATTATTTTTGGTTTTGTGCATTATTTTAGATGAGGCATAGAGCTGGTTTCTGGACTACATGTTGTCCTTTAGAAGTATCATTTCACTTTTCACAAGATTAGTGTCCTGATTCCAAGAGTCCTAGTTCAATTCAGAATGGCTAATTACATTCTGCCTACCTAAAATTCATTTAGCAACATCAAATGGTGAAATTATTCTTTGCATCATGTTTGTCAAGTAGAAAATGTGCTAATGAGATTTCAGTGCTCAAACCAACAATCTCTGAGTGGCTTTGTTTTTCCTTGCTAACCCCACAAGAGGAAGGCTGCTATATGGACTCCCACTAATGGTCGTAACAAGAGTCTTGACTTCTACATTGACTGCTTCCACAAATGTGCTCGAGCTGACAATGTCAGCAAACAACAACATATAACACATAACCTCAGTCATGCAGAACGCAATGCTATGTACAGCCTCAAAAACAATTCTAACATCATAATCAAAGAGACTGACTAAGGGGGTGCTGTAGTCATCATGAACAGAACAGATTATGAACAGGAGGTAACCAGACAACTCACCAACATCAGATTCTACAAGCCTCTCTCCTGTGGTCCCACTAAAGAATACCAAAAAAACCTGAAACAACTGCTCATGAAGCTCCCTGATGCTGCTCAGGACCAAATTTACATTACCTCCCTCCCCCGCCTTAATCCCCAACCAGTTTTCTGTCTGCTACTCAAGATACACAACCCTGGAAATCCCGGACAACCCATCATCTCAAGCATTGGCACACTTACAACAGGATTATCTGGCTATATTGACTCTCTCCTCAGACCCAATGCTACCAGCACTCCTAGCTACCTTCAAGACACCACCGACTTCCTGAGGAAACTACAGAACATCAGTAATCTACCTGAAAATACCATCCTGGCCACCATTGACTTTAGAAGCTCTTTACACCAACATTCCACATGAAGAGGGATTACAGGCTGTCAGGAACACCCTCCCTGATGACAGCACTGCACACCTGATTACAGAGCTCTGTGACTTTGTCTTCAGCCACAATTACTTCCGATTCGGAGACAATTTGTATCTTCAAATCAGCGGCACAGCCATGGGCACCAGCATGGCACCACAATATGCCAACATCTTTATGGCTGACCTTCAACAACGCTACACTGATGACATCTTCATCATATGGACCCATGGGGAAAAGACCCTTGAAGAATTTCAGTGGGATTTCAACAACTTCCACCCCACCATCAACCTCAGACTAGATCAATCCACACAAGAAATCTACTTCCTTGACACTATAATACAATTAAATAATGGACAGATTTCCACCACCATATACCAGAAACCTACTGACCACTACACTTACCTTCATGCCTCTAGCTACCATCCCAGACACTTTTCTCAACTTATTGTATACAGCCAAGTTCTAAAATACAACTGGATTTGCTCCAATCCCACAGACAGAGACAAACACCTACAGGATCTATATAGAGCATTCTTAAAACTGAAATACGCACCCGGAGAAGTGAAAAAACAGATCAACAGAGCCAAAAAAGTACCAAGACATGAACTACTTCAAAACAGGCCCAGAAGATAAAACAACAGAATTCCACTTGCCATTACCTATAGTCCACAACTTAAATCCCTCCAACATATTATCAACAATCTACAACCTATCCTGGAAAATGACTCCTCACTCTCAGAGGTCTTGGGGGAAAGAACAATTCTCGCCCACAGACTACCCCTTAACCTCAAACGAATTCTTTCCAGTAACCACGCAACACACCTCCATCATAATCATCCAGGAACCCAACTCTGCCCACACATCTACAACAGTGATTTCATTACTGGACCCAACCAAATCAGCCATCAAATCAGAGGCTCATTTAACTGTACATACACAAATATGATCTATGCCATCAAATGCCAGCAATGCCCCACTGCAATGTATATTGGCCAAACTGGACAGTCTCTACGGGAAAGAATTAATGGACACAAATCTGATATCCGAAAAGGCAATACACAGAAATCTGCTAGAGAACACTTTAATCTGCCTGGACACTCATTAATGCAGTGGTCTCCAACCTTTTTACACCCAAGATCACTTTTTAAATGTCAGAACAAGTCAAGATCCACCACCCCATCCTTTCTCCAAGCCCCACCCTCTCTGTTCTCCTCCTCTCCATCACTTGCTATCCCCAGCCCTTATAAACTTTCAGGGTACAGCTACACTGCCACTTTTTTTTTCGATTCTTCTGTAGGAAGAGGTTTTCCCAATATTTGGCCTGTCTAGACTGGGCCAAATGTCAGAAAAACCCCTTCTTTCGGAAGCCTCCTTATTCCTTAAACAAAAAACAGGACTATGTAGCACTTTAAAGATTAACAAGATGGTTTATTAGGTGATGAGCTTTCGTGGGCCAGACCCACTTCCTCAGATCAAATTATGGAAGAAAATTGGCACAACCATAGATATGGTATATATGGTTGTGCCAATTTTCTTCCACAATTTGATCTGAGGAAGTGGGTCTGGCCCACGAAAGCTCATCACCTAATAAACCATCTTGTTAGTCTTTAAAGTGCTACATAGTCCTGTTTTTTGTTTCAGCTAGACCAGACTAACACAGCTACATATCTATTCCTTATTCCTTTTGAAACGAGGAATACAGGCGTTGCCGAAATAGCATGTTTGCTCTTCCACTAAAAAAAGTGGAAGAACAAACACATCCCTGGACAAGGAAGAGTTTTTCTGGGATACCTCTGGAATCCCGGAAAAATTCCTGCAGTCTAGCCGTACCCTCACTGGGTTGAGACAGGAGTTGAGGGCTTTGCGGTGGGAATGAGGGATTTAGGTGTGGGAAAGGGTGAGAGATGCAAGCTCTGGGAGGGAATTTGGGTGCAGGAGGAGGTGGAGAAGGGGATGCTGGCTCAGGGAGGGGGCTCCAGGCTGGGGAGTGTTGGGGTCAGGTGGAGGGTTGGGGTGCTGAGCAAGCCACAGGCTTGTGGATATGAGGGTGCAAGAGTTTGGGTTGGAGTATGAGGGGCTCAGGACAGGGAGGCTGGGAATATGATGAGCACAGTTTTGCAGTGTATGGAGGGTGCAGAAGTATTGTGGCAGAAGACTGAGGATGTGGGGGTGCAGAGTTT
Source organism: Pelodiscus sinensis (assembly GCF_049634645.1). Classification (NCBI taxonomy): domain Eukaryota; kingdom Metazoa; phylum Chordata; order Testudines; family Trionychidae; genus Pelodiscus; species Pelodiscus sinensis. Next base: position 21,961,523 of record NC_134726.1, on the reverse strand, counting down.
GGGGATGTGAGAGGCTCAGGACAGGGAGTTCCAGTGTATGATAGGCTCAGATTTGGGGTCGGGGTGAGGGGGTGGTATAGGAGTGTTATGTATCAGATGGGGGCTTGGCCCCAATTAGAGGTTTGTTGGCGAGGCTTCATTTTTTAATAAAAAATTATGTCAAACACAAAAAGTTTCAGCATTATCTTTATTTATAAGAAGGGTGGGGAACCTGTTTTGAGTCATGGGTCACTGACCCACAGAAAAGTCAGTTGGGGCCACACAAGTGAGATGCAAAAAAATAACTCCTCCAAAACTCCACAAGCCTCACTAACGTGGCCCCAGCCATGCTGGTGGGAGCTGGGGACATGGTACTGGCAAAGGGTGTTAGTGGGTGCTGGGGTGAGGACAGGGTGCCGGTGGGTGCTGCGGCAAGGGACATGGGACAGGGTGCTGGGGTGGGAACAGGGTGCCAGTGGGGGCAGGGGACAGGGTGTCAGTGGGGGCAGGGTGCTGGGGTGGGGGCATAGTGCCAGTGGAGGCAGGGGACAGGGTACGGGGGTGGGGGAATGGTGTCAGTGGGGGTAGGGGACAGGTTGCTGGGGTGGGGGCAGGGTGCCAGTGGGGACAGGGTGCTGGGGTGGGGCAGGGTGCCAGTGGGTACAGGGGTAGGATGCCAGTGCGAGCAGGGGACAGGGAGTCCCCACTATACACCTCCTCTGGGGACTTCTACCCTCTCCCCCCCGCAGAGGAAGCTCCGGCATGCGCCTCCTCTGGGGACTCCTACTCCCTCCCCATTCCCACTCCCCCGCAGAGGAGGGAAGCCCCAATGTGGGCCTCCTCTGAGGACTCCCCTCGCCTCCCTTTCCCCCGCTCTCTCCTTCCCTTATTTATTCTTGGATCTGGACTTCTAATATTCCTGTCATCTGAAGAAGTGGGTTGTGCCCAGAAAAGCTTATGATACCATCTACATGTTTTGTTAGTCTTTAAGGTGCTATTAGACTATTTGTTGTTGGGGTTTTTTTGTTTTTCCTGTAAGGCCAAACTTCAGTTGGTCCTATAAAGACATGTGGTCAGGTCACCGGATATTGTAACCCATTTTGGATCTGATATTTTTCCACTCAAGAGGAGAAAGGTTTGAACTGAAGGCTAAGAATTCCTGCCTTGGACAAAAGGGATATAAAGGTGGGAAACCAAACAATAGGGGTATGGCCAGATACCAGGAGATTCCCACTCACTACCCAAGATGCCTGTTGGAAACATCTAAGACTGAACAGGGAAAAGGACGGGGCCCAGGCTAGGAGGCTGCCTAGATTCTGCAAAAGATTATTAGAACTACTGTTAGAGTACATGTAAAGTTACATGTGGAATAAATTTACATGTAACAAATTTCTTAGTGTATTATGCTTAATTGAGATGTTTGTTTATTTTGGCTTAGTAAATCACTTTGATCTCTCTGTTTTCACTTGCAATCACTTAAGTCCTTTTTATATTTGATAATAAACAAAAGTGTTTTTATTAAAACCAGTCTGAATAATTATTACCGGGCAAAGGGAAGGGGGAAGAAACATAGCTGTGCATATCTCTCATTGAAAAAGAGAGAAAACATGAGCTTTCTTTGTCTAAAACTTTTATACAGAGTAAGACTATTTTATTTTGGACTTTCATCCTTTTGAGGGTTATGTTCTTGGATGCTGTCGAGGCCCTATACCTGAAACCTCCCAGAGCTGAACTAGTTTAGCATCTCTGTTGCTCTGCTGAGGGGCTGTTACCCCAACTCTATGCCTTGGCTGGGGGAGACCAAAGCTTATGGCCCAGCAAGAAAGGGTGGTGAGGTGCATAATCAACACACCGGGTAACAGCCCCAATGGAACCTCTGTGATCGAACCCATCGCAATGTGTTCTAAGATATCTGCCACTGTTCACTTCAGAGAAGATGCTGCTGCATTTCAGTACAAAGTGAAGTGGTACTTTTATTAAAAACCCAGTCCTGCAAACACTTACATACCTGCTTTACTTTATGCACTATGAGTAGTCTGGTTGCCTTCAAGGGGGTTGCATACATGCTTAAAGTATGCACATGTGAACTCTTTGCAATTGTGGTACTTCAGCAGGTGCATCATGTTAAGGCCTTGATCCTGCAATCATAATCAATCACATATCATACAGCTCATCTATGAAGAGAGATTAATGAGGAGAGATTAATAAAACTGGGACTTTTCATCTTGGAAAATAAATGAATAAAGGGGGGCATATGGTAGATGTCTATAAAAATCATGACTGGTGTGGAAAAAGTAAATAAGGAAAAGTTATTTACTTGTTCCCATATTACAAGAACTAAGGGTCACCAAATGAAATTAATAGGTAGCAGGTTTAAAACAAACAAAAGGAAGTATTTCTTCATACAATGCATAGGCAACCTGTGGAACACCTTGCCAGAGGATGTTGTGACAGCCAGGACTTTAACAGGGTTCAAAAAAGAGCTAGATAAAGTCTTGAAGAATAGGTTCATCAATAGCTATTAGCTAAGATGGGCAGAATGGTGTCCCTAGCTTCTGTTTACCAGAAGCTGGGATTGGGTGACAGGGGATGAATCACTTGATGATTACCTGTTCTGTTCATTCCCTCTGAGGTACATCGCATTGGTGACTGACAGAAGACAGGATAAATGGACCTTTGGTCTGACCTAGTATGTCCCTATGTTCTGACACGGGATGGCCTTTATTTTATACCCAAAAGTACCTGTACCATAGAGAGAGTCTATTTTTTTTCCTTTTCTGTAAATGTAAATTAGTAATGTTTTAAGTGAAAGATACATTCCAAACCAAAAGTCTGATTCTGCATACAGAGTAGTATATGGCTAATTGTAAGTGCATTTTAAAATATGGACTGTACAATGGGGCACAATTGGGAATTTTTCCATTTACTTCAACGGGATTTAGATCAGGCTCCAAGTTAACTTCATTTTATTTTCTGCAGTTTATTAACTCAAATTTTAGACCTTTAATTCTGAGAGCCTACGTTCTACAAAAGCATGAATCAACAAGGTCTGACTATATCAAAACTCCAATTTACTTTGTGTTCAGATCTCTGTAGCAGGATAAAGTACATTCAGACAGAGCTATTAAGAGTTCAGATCAATCATTATTTTAAACACTAGTTTCTCTCCTAATACTTTCCATATCAGTATGAGAAGGATACTTGTTTTTAAACAGAAGCTTGGCTTGTTTAGCCTAATGATTAGAGAATCCTAGTCTATTATTTATTATTTGTGTTGCTATAGTCTATATGGGCTCAAGTCAGAGAGCATGGCTTTATTGTGCTAGATGTGATACAGCTAGGAGTATTGCCAATTGCCACAATTATATTGTAAGCCTATTCATATTTAATATTGTTCTGAAAGCTCTAACTACTAGAGTCTAGTGATTACTGCAGAATATCAACTTTGTTTATTTTTAAGTGAGATTCTAGCCTCCATGAGGGCAGAAAAAAGCTTGGAAGTGTGACATGCATGCATCCTAAAGGCTCAGAAACCAGAAGGCAAATCCTGTGACCCTACGAACGCCTCAGTACCAACTGCCAAAATGTTCATTGTTCTATAAGAGCAAATCTTCCTAGGCCTGATAAACTCACTACACCTAAAATTTTGTTGTCATAATATTGAGCTATAAAGAAAGCTACAAAGTTTTCTGCACACATGAAGGTTAGACCTGGCCACCTGGGCAAATGACACCAGGAGGTAGCTTTAGTTGAGAAGCTGTTTTAGACAAGAATTTTAGTCTGTTAATGTTTAGACCCTCAATGTGTTATATTTTTTGTTTAACAAATAACCTGCTGTACTTACCATCCTTACTAGCTTGTAAAATTTTAACCTTTGTTAATAAACTTTGCTTTCACTAGAAATAGATTACAGGGCTGTGTCCTTAAAGGATCTGATACAGAGCTGTGTCAGTCCAGCGGTGTGTACTCTGCCCCTTCACGGACTGCTTATCTGGGTATTTCTACAAGCATCCAGTGACAGAGGCAGGGCACTACAGAGGAGACTCTGGCAAAGGGGCTGGAGGTTGGCCCGTTTTAATCACTAGTCAGAATAGCGATGATGAGGTCTGCAGAAAGCAGCAAGTGAAGTCAGTGGGCAGAGGCGCAGCAGATATCGAAGCTGCTTCCTGCAGGAGGCAGCCGGTGAGAAGGGTCTTCGCAAGGCAGCATGCCCCCGGGGAGCACCGCACCCTTCCCCAAAATATTATTTTTGGGGGAAATCTCATGATTGTTGAGTTATTCTGATTCACAGGGCTTGACACAATTTCTGAACATGCGAGTTGGCAGGTCCTGCTCCTGTGCGATGGAGACACAGCCCTGACATGGGGTTGCCAGGTGTCCGGTTTTCACTCGGACTGTTCAGTATTTGGCTCCCCAGTCCGGTAAAAAAAACAGAAAATACCGGACACGTGAAGCCCGGCAGTTTCCCCATCTGGCAGGGGTGGGGGAGTGACGCAGTGACTTTTTTTTTTTTTTTGCTCAACTTTGGTCTCCCCCCTTTTTTTTTCCTCAACCAAGTTCGCCATGTTCGGGATTTTTGTTGAAAGCATCTGGCAACCCCCCCCCCCGACCAACCTGCTCTCAAGCCCCCTGTGTGGCTGTGGACAAACCAGACTGACGCTAACCCTGGTAACGCTTCAGTACGACACGTCGCTGCGGGAGGCGGGAAAGGGCGGGGCAGAGCCGGCTCGGGCTCACCTGTGGCTCAGGGCCCCGCTCTCGCTCTTTACCCCGCAGTGAGCAGCAGCCCCACACCAGGACTTGGCCCCCACAGAGCCCGAGCGGTAGCGGGCCCTGCTCCTGGCTCGCGCCCCTCCCAGAGCGGGTGGGGGAGGGGACTGGCCTCACTGCCCTGCCTGCAGGGCACGAGCTCACGGGAAGCGCGCGCGCGCGGAGCAGACTCTAGGACCCGGGGGGGCCGCTTATGCCGCGGGCTTTGGAAGCCCTTCAGCGCTACTGGGAAGAACCGCCCCCTCCCCGTACTCGCCCCGCCCCTTTCCGGCGCGCTGCTGTGACGTCCTCGCCCTGCGCCGCACGGCAAGGAGGCGACGCGTGCTTTCACCGTCCGCGTGGAGCCCTGCGGCCGGATTCTCTGCTGCTGCCGCCGCCATGGCCGACTCGGAGCAGCCGGCCGCGACGCCGAAGCGGCGGCACAAGGCGCAGTACCTGCCGGGGCTGCAGGCCAAGCGGGCCCGGGGCGGCGGCGGGCCGCGGCAGCTGGAGCTCGGCATGCAGGGCATCCTCATCACCTGCAACATGAACGAGCGCAAGTGCGTGGGGGAGGCCTACAGCCTGCTCAACGAGTACGGGGACCTGCTCTACGGGCCCGAGAAGGTGCGTGCGGCCGACAGAGCCCGCTGGCCTGGCTCCGCGCTCTGCAGGGGCCCGGCCTGGGCCCCGCCCCCTCCCCTGGGTCGCTTTGGTGCTGCTGCGTCAGGGTGCCCCAGGTACATCCGCGGGAGCCAGGTTATTATCTGGGGATCCCCCAGCCTAGAAGGGGGCCCCGTGGTGCGGCGCTGCAAGCGGGCAAAGGCCAAAAAGCTACTCCATGCCCCCAGGCATGTACAGGCTGTTTTGGCAGCACAGTCATGTGTAAACAGTTTGTGTCGGGCAGTGCAGTGAACCCCATACCAGCAGACGCCCGGGACTGGCTGATTCCTGTGTTCTTCTGGTAGCTTGGCCGTTGCTGAGCGATGTAACCTCTGATTTTTTTTTCCATCCATGTGCAGAACAAATTTTGTTATGTGCACCACCAATGGAAGCACAGGCTGTGGGCACTGTTAATTAGCTGGGAAGCACCTGAATCTCCTGGGTGGCTGCCCAAATGCTCAGCTGACAGGGAATACTGCAAGATCTGGTTGCCTCGCTGGGTACAGAGGTGGATTGGGGGTATGGGGTCTGGCTAGGAGGGGTGGGTGCAGGCAAAGATTAGCAGTACTAGGGAGTTTGGGTGTGTCTCCTGTCCAAAAAAGAAAGCATGCTAATGTTCTTGTTTGTGGATGTTAGAGCTAGGGATGTAAGATTCCATCTAATTAGTTACTGGTTAAACAAAGTTTTTAACCAGTTAAATGACTAAACAGAGGAAGGGATTCCCCCTGCCATGTGCAGGTGCTGCTCTGGCTGAACTGGAGCGCCCCTGACTGCGGCATGCCCGGGCTAGCTCTTCCACAGACTAGGGATGCAACAGTTTTTAAAATTCAGTAACTGTGTAACTGATTGAAACAAAAAACAGGACTATGCAGCACTTTAAAGACTAACAAGATGGTTTATTAGGTGATGAGCTTTCGTGGGCCAGACCCACTTCTCAGATCAAATCGTGGAAGAAAATTGGCATGACCATATATACCATTCCATTCCATGCCAATAACAGGCTTTTAAAATTAAATCACTAGACAGACAAAAAAATGAAATGCTGATTTCCACTGCAATAACTTCTGAGGCTGCTCCTAAAATGTCTCACTGCTTGAATTCTGGCTTTTAAGGCCATAGGCATAGTTGTTGCTGCAACTTTTTTATTGAGCAGTAGATGTGATTTCTTAACTGTTCACTAACATCTCATTTAGTGCGGCCTCTTGTTTCAACAGTTTACAGATCAAGATAACAGATTGTCAGGAAGTGAAGAGGAGGAAGATGATGTTGAAAGTGCCTTAAAGAAAGAAGTTGATCAGATTCGCACATCGACTGAACAGAAGCTGCGAAGATTCCAGTCAGTGGAGAGTGGAGCTAACAATGTTGTGTTTATTAGAACGCTGGGTGTAGGTGTGTAGTGAAATAACGGCTGCCCAGCACAACATGCACAAGATGCTTTTTAGTTTGCTGGACTGTGACACCACATGATTGCCAAAGAAGTGAACATACTGAATGTTCATGCAGCCTTCCTCTTTCCCTTTTGCTTTCCTATGAACACTCTAGTGACTACAGCCATATAGGGATTTTTGCCCAAGCAGAACCAGGCTGACCCTTTTTAAATGTAAAAGGGTTTCATGTTTTGCTGAGCTCATGCAAAAAAAGGCATGCTGGTAGAAACAGCCACACGTGCAATTCTGTTTCCAGATCCCCAGCCTTGTTATGAAATAACAAATATGAGCTGGAAGACCATATAGTGTATTGACAGTCCAATAGACATGAGTAGGGTCTGATCTTTCAGTCCTTGCTCAGGCAAAACTATTGGTGCCCGAGTAAAAAAAATCTGCAGAAGCAGACCTTCAGTGTTGTAACTTCTGGGTACTCTCCTATGCTTCACAAGCCAAAATTGTGGAAATAGTGTGTACTCCCTACTTTCAGACTCCATACCATTTTCTAAGAACTCTACAGAAGTTCTGGTTCTGTTTATTTTTATTTGTAAGCGAGTCAGATTTGGTGCTGTATCAGTTTTTTAAAAGGAAATTCTTTTAATTTTTTTGCTCTTATATCATTCTCTTGTAGAACCTGAGAAGCTTGTGCATCATATATTAAAGGACTTGCATACTACTAAAAAGAAGAAAACAAGAGTTATTCTGCGCATGTTACCCATTTCTGGAACCTGCAAGGCTTTTATGGAAGATATGAAGAGATATTCAGAGACCTTCTTTGAGCCTTGGTTTAAAGCCCCTAATAAGGGTACTTTTCAGATTGTGTACAAAGCTCGGAATAACAGTCACATGAGTAGGGAAGAAGTCATCAAAGAATTGGCAGGTATGTATTTATCTGACACGGCATGACTGTAGACAAGAGTACCTAAGACCGCGTGTGTAACTAAGGTCAAGTTATTCAAGCAGGACAACTTGAATAGACGTAAATGGTGCAATACAGCGAACTCAGCCATATAGAATTATGAAATTTTTTATGTTCACAGAGCTTAAGGAAAAACACTTGAATGTGCCATTAACACTTCTTTCTGGTATCAGGTTTTCATTTTAACAGATTATAAATCAGAGGAGCATGCAGTTGAACTTTGTTGGATATAATTAACTATGACAATACCATTCCTGCAAATTTCCAGGATTGTATTAAAAATTCTTCTTTTAATATTGGGAAATGGTTTCCCTAGATTGTAACTTAGGTCTGGTCTATGTTACAGAGTTAGATCAATTCAAGACTGCTTACATCTACCTATGGAAATGCCTATGACTGAATGTCACTCCCTTGAACATAACTGCCCCAGTATGCTGATACAACTGCACCTCCACAAGTGGTGCAGAGACAAGGTTGATGTGGTTGAGTCAAAGCAGTGTCAATGTAGATTGATTGTGTCTTTCACAAGCTGTCCCACAACTTCTCTCACTGGCAGTACAATCCGTGCAAGCACTCCTGGTAGGAACATGCACCACCAAAACAAGGAGCAAAGTGTAGACATGCACAAGCAATGTAATTACAATGGTGGTTGTTGCTGATTTAAATCAAGTCATCTTAATTTTGCGGTATAGATGTGGCCTTAATTAAACAAACTGCCACATGAATTTAGAATTTTCTCCTTGATAGTTGTTGTGGAATAGTCCTTTGATTCAAGAGTGTGTTTCTAAGAGTCCCAATCTATCCTGCTAGTTTGGGCAGTTTAGTGACTGAAAATTCTTGATTGTTGCTGTCATAGCTGTGGTAAGGTGCTTTGTTTTGATGTGCTCTGAGATTTTTGTTCCAGAACCAATATTCAGAATAATTTTGGAAATGGTTCTTTTGTGGAATTGGAGCTTGTCTTGGTTGATACAACAGCAAGTTTCTCTCATTGTTTAGATAACTTACTGCCATTTTAACTATCCCCTCTATATGATTTGTGGTATTTTTTAGAACTTGTCTGATTAAAAGTCCTTGGACTAGGTGAGGACTCAATTGATATAAAATAACACCTCATTCGCACTCTTCTCTATGAAAATATTCCTTCAGTTTCCCCACTGATACAAGATTATTTCCTTTTGTTTCACAGGAATAGTGGGCAGCTTAAATCCAGAAAATAAAGTGGATCTTAATAACCCCCAGTATACCATTGTGGTAGAAATAATAAAGAATGTCTGTTGCTTGAGTGTGGTGAAAGACTATGTTTTGTTCAGAAAATATAATCTACAAGAGGTGGTGAAAAGCAACAAAGAGGAGCTGGTGCAGCAAAACCTGTCGAGTGCTTCACAAGAGGAGAAATCAGAAGAGATAAAACAGGCAGAAGAGGACTCTAAAGAAGTGAAACCAGAAGACAAAAGTCAAAGTGAAGAGGAATCTAAGCCCAATGAAAGCGACAGTCAGCAGGCATAGAGAATCTGATAGAAACGGAAAACAAACACTAAAGATCGCTATAAAATAGACTGGCTTAGGGTTCTGAAATGGTCGTTTAGAAAGGAGCTTCATTTTTTTATTTTAAATTTGCTTTTTAAAATATCCAAGTATTATAAAACAATTTTTAATACTCCATCCTGTGTTTGCTGTTAGAGTCTGTTTTGCAGCACGCAGTGTCAGAGAGAATGGTGCTATTTGTCACTTAAAACATTTCACCCTGATTCTCCAAAGCCTTCCTTGTGTGGTCAATGATCGGTGTAAGGGTATGTCAGATATTTACCATTCTGATCTGGTAGCGTTTTATACTCACATACCACGTGGAAATAACTACCAGAGGGTGCAGGACTGACTTGCTCTCTGTGCCTCTGGACATTCTGAGACGCCAGTTATGCGGGTATTGAGAGGTCTGGAAAAGGACGGGCTCTTGCAAGGGGATTTATTTGAAAATACCAATGCCATTTTGTTTTGGTGACATGACTTTGCCTAACATGTAAACCTTGTTTTATTAAATACAGAACGAGTGATAAGCACCTGACTTCCAGTATGTTGTTCAGATGACTGCAAACCTAGTGTAAGACATATTAACATGTCTTGGAAATATGCTGGGTGGAGAAGAGAAATTTCCTCCCTCAAAATAGCTCAGGCTATGCCTACATTTGCAGTTTTTTCCTCTGACAATTTTGTTGGTGATAGAAAAGCACTAGTTTGTGTTTACACTGTTTTCCACAGTTATTGGAGTGAGTTTACACATGCAGCATTTTCACTGCAGATGAGAGAAATGCACTGTTATCCCACTATACAGTGTTCTGGGACAAAAAGCAAATCATTTCTGTGGCAAGACTGGATATGTGCTGGAAGCACCCAGTCCTGAGGTAGGACTGCCTACCGTCCTGATTTTGCAGAGCACACTCTGTCTGTCTCTGTTTGCATTGTGGGAGGCAGCAGGAGCATTCCACACTAATGATTTGTTGTGTCCCAGAGCAGTGAACTGTGCCAGGGCCAGGTGTCAGATGGAAACTAACTGGTAGGAGTAGGCAGGAGTGCTGAGTTTTACTGGAAGGCAGTTAGAGATATAAAAGCAATCAAGAGTTTTCACCAACACATCAGCGCAAAAAGATTAATTGGGGTGGTTTTTATTTTTGTGCTGAAACTCAGCAGTTTGTGCAAAACATGGATTTCCAGTGAAGACATTGGTTTGTTTTTTATGCAAGAACCTGACTTAGCCCTAATAGTGTTATCAAACCCCTCTGTTACCCTTCTCCCTGAAATTCCCGTAATTTTCTAGAACAGAAAGATGCCAGTGTGGAAGTCGTGTATAATTGTTACAAGAGCACCCTGTGGCATGTCTTTCAAAAATAGCAATTTGCATCTTGGACAGAAGCATATGTGGATCATACCCAATCTAGAGCTGTGTTTCCAGTAGCTACCTGTAAACAGTCCATTTCTGAGGATACTTATTCCAAAGGCACCTTAAAAAAAGTTTCTCTATTAAGTAGTCTTGTTCATTGGTTTTATTTTAACTGGATTCATGAGCGAGTTAAACTTTTTAAAATTTCTTGATGTGAAATTAGCTCTCCGTATTTCATACCAGCTGGTAGAAAAAGGGGTTAGCTTACGTTTTTGTACGGTTTCAGTTTCCCAAAACAAATGTTTTGCCTCAGATTGGAAATTACTACTGGGTTTTTCATCTTCCTGTAACATTTAAAGAGCAGGTCTCTTAAGTTACAGTAGCATTTTTGCAAAGATGAAAAAGTTTAACAAAGGTTTAAAAGTAACATTTTAATATAGTGCAGCTATAACTTGTTTTCCAACAGTATTGTTGCGATACACATTTTGTATAAATGTGTGGCTTAGGTATTTCAGGATACACTTATTTACAGGTGTTTCTCATGGAAGAATAATTGCTCCAAGTAATGCCAGCTGTATTGATCGTGGTTTAATGAAAAGGACATGTTTGAGCCTCATAAGTTCTGTTTTTATTATCTCTAATATTTGTAAAACTGTCTTACATTTGAAAATTAAACCTCCCGTATTCCTGTTTCTCTTCCACGCCTTCTTTTTCTAGAATTGATGCTTCCTTAAGCCCTGTTTGCTCACCTCTAGTGCTGTTCTTTTGATTCCAGGCCTGAAGAGACCATTCCACTCATTTACTGCGACCTGTATAACAGGCCATAAACAGCCCCAAAACAATTCAGAGTAGATCTTTTAGAAAAACATCTAATTTTTATTTTAAAATGTTAACATGGTAGAGAACCTACCACAACCTTTGCTAAATTGTTTCATTACTTAATTGCTCTTTTAAAATTGTACACGTTTCCAGTCTGAACCTGTCTTGCTTCCAACTTCTAGCTGTTGAATTGTTATCCCTGTTCTGATAGATTGAATGGGGATTGTCATATTGTAGCAGGCTCGTTATTAAACATGTTTCCAATTTAGTGACTTCAAGTCAGTCTTTTGTGTGCTAAATAGTATGAGCTCCTTGAGACTCACTAGAAGGCATGTTTTCTGATTCTTTAATCATTTTGGTGGCTCTTCTCTCAACTCCCTCCCATTTATCAAAATCCTTCCTGAACTGTGGATACCAGAACTGGACACTGTATTCCATCAGAAGTTACCTTACCCCAGTGCCACCTGTAGAAGTAAAATAACCTTTCAATTCCTACACAAGATTCCACAACTTATGCATCTAATGATCACATTAGCCCTTTGGACCACAGTGCCCCATAGCTAACTCCTGTTCAGCTCTTCATGCCCCCCTGTCTTTTTCTAGAATTGATGCTTCCCAGGATACAGCTCCCCACCCCCCCAAATCCTGTTAATCTGTTCTATATTCTTTGTTTCTATAAATATACATTTACCGGTACTCAAACATACATTGCTTCCTCATCATTTATTAAGTGATCCACATGGTTCTGTATTAGAAACCTGTCCTTCCTCTTCATTATTTCCCATTCCCCCACCTTTTACGTCAGCTGTGCCCTGTATCAGTAAGGATTTTGTTTGCTTCCAGGTCTTTGATAAAATTGTTAAATAACATTAGGGCTAAGAGGTGATCCCAGCAGATCTCTCAGTAGAAACATAGCCACTTAATGTGGCTCCCCTGTTAAATAGGTATCAAATTGTAAGTGTAGTTAAACCAGTTTTTAATCCACTTAAACTTGTGCCACATCGGTTTCATATGCTGGTTTTTAATCAAAAGGTCATACGTTACAAAATGGAAGTATATTATGTCATCAAGATTATCAGCCAAATTTGTGATCTTATTAAAAAAAACTAAAATAGTCTGTCTGGATATAATTCCCATAAATCCATATAGATTAACATTAATTGTATTACTCTTCTTTAATTGAGTCATATCAGCTGTGTTGTTATACTTAATTCATACACTTTAAGGCCAATGGTCACCACTGTGAGAAACTAATATGATATGTACATTATAGGCCAAAGAACTTCCCCCACTCACTTCTGTAATAGAAATTATAAATCTGAAATTCTCAAAGCCATAGTTTAAAGGTGACAGTGAAACCACCCTTTACGTTTATTTAAACCAGCAAATGATTCATTCCCCCTTCAGAATGTGATGGGTTGTCACCCCTGGGCTACGTCTAAACTGGAATGATTTTCCGCAAATGCTTTTAACGGAAAAGTTTTCTGTTAAAAGCATTTGCGGAAAAGAGCGTCTAGATTGGCATGGACGCTTTTCAGCAAAAGCACTTCTGGCGGAAAAGTGTCCGTGCCAATCTAGACACGCTTTTCTGCAAAAAAGCCCCGATCGCCATTTTCGCGATCGGGGCTTTTTTGCGGAAAACAAATCTGAGCTGTCTACACTGGTCCTTTTGCGCAAAAGGACTTTTGCTCGATCAGGAGCAGAATAGTATTTCCACAAGAAGCACTGATTTCTTACAGTAGGAAGTCAGTGCTTTTGTGGAAATTCAAGCGGCCAGTGTAGACAGCTGGCTAGTTTTTCTGGAAAAGAGGCTGATTTTCCAGAAAAACTGGCCAGTCTAGAAAGCCCTGGAGTGAAAACTGGAAGCTGGTGATCATGCTGTGCTCCCAAACCATTCAGCTGTGATAGCCTCACAAGCAGTGCTCTGCTAGTGCCAGCCAGCCCTCTCCAGGCCCTTTTTTCACCCAACATGACAGCAGGCGGTGTCAGTGAGTGCTTTACCTAAGCCAGTGGTTCCCAGCCTTTCCGAGCATACAGACTCCTTTTCAATCTATTAAAATTTCATGGGCCCTCCCAAACAATCCATTTTTGCTAGCCCAGTTAAACCCTTCCCACCACTCTACTAGCTTTTGAACTGTCAGAGTGGGGTGATGTATTAAAAAATGAGGGGGGGAAAAAAAGGATAAAAAGTGACTGACCTGTTTACAAGCCAACTCCAGAGTATAGTCACAGCCTGTCAACTTCAGCGTGAGCAGAGGGATGTGCAGATTGTAGGGCATGGAGCTTTTCCGGTCCTGTTAGCTGCTTTTTGCCTGCGCTGCTTCCTCAGCTCCTGTCCCGTTCCCATCCATGGAGTGAGATGGCTCTCATGGCCAAAGGGAGCTCTGGAGCTCCCAGCTCCTCAAGGGCAGAACATTGGGAGGGTAGGAGCAAGGGCAGAACTTTGGGAATTTGGTTGGGGGGGGGCATGAGGTGGTCAGCAGCTGTTCCCTGGGGCATGCCATGTGACGGGCCAGTTGGCAGCTGCTGCCTGGATCAGGCCTGAGTGGTGGGTGCCATGCTGCCAATCAGCAGCTGCTTCCCAGGGCTGGGGCACTTGGGCTATATCTACACTGGCGGGTTCTTGCGCAAGGGTTCTTGTGCAAGAACTCTTGTGCAAGAACTCGTCCACACTGCCATGCGCCAGATGTGCTTTTGCGCAAGGGCATCCATGGCAGTGTGGACTCTCTCTTGTGCAAGAAAGCTCTGATAGCCATTTTAGCCTTTCTTGCGCAAGAAACCCCTGCCACGTGTCCACACTGCCCTCTTGCGCAAGAGCTCCTGCACAAGAGAGCTTACACCTGTTAGAAAAGAGCATAGCTCTTGCGCAAGAAGCCCTGTCTTCCGACGCCGTTCTGTAAATCTTGCGCAAGAGCGGGCGGGCAGTGTGGACGCTCTGCGGAAGAACGGCTGTTCTTGTGCAAGAACCTGCCAATGTAGACATAGGCTTGCTGTCTTGTGGTCATTCTGGGGTATAACTGTCCCTTTCCGTTTGATGCAAAACAATCACATTCCAGGCACATCCCATTGTCCTGGCACAACCAAACCCTGATGTTGCTTTAAGTTAGGATAAGAGGAAGCTGCCTACCAAATCTGGTGGTCTTAGCTCTTGCCATTTAGGATGAGTTCTTGAACAAATGGACTCATAGATGGATGGATGGACACACAGACAGATGCACAAACTTTCTAAAATATATAGAAGATAGCACATACAATCCACAAAAGATTGATGTTTAGCAGCTCAAGACTTTTAAACTGATATCTCATGAAGCATACTTTGTATAAAACATATCACAATATGACATTGGTGAATATGGGGGTGCCCGGATGTAAGAGGAAGATGATCCACCCCAGGGTCCTGCCAATCTGACTCAATGGGAAAACCCCTTTCTGATCCAAAACATAGTGATCAGTGCCTGAGCATGCGGGCAGGACCCACCAGCCAAACCTCTTGGCTGTGTCTAGACTGGCCAGTGTTTCCGGCAAATCAGCCGCGTTTCCGGAAAAACTTGCCAGCTGTCTACACTGGCCACTTCAATTTCCGCAAAAGCACTGACTTCCTACTGTAAGAAATCAGTGCTTCTTGCGGAAATACTATTCTGCTCCTGTTCGGGTAAAAGTCCCTTTTGCGCAAAAGTTTTGCACAAAAGGGCCAGTGTAGACAGCTCAGATTTGTTTTCCGCAAAAAAGCCCCGATCGCGAAAATGGCGATCGGGGCTTTTTTGCGGAAAAGTACGTCTAGATTGGCCATGGACGCTTTTCTGCAAAAAGTGCTTTTGCAGAAAAGCGTCCATGCCAATCTAGACGCTCTTTTCCGAAAATGCTTTTAACGGAAAACTTTTCCGTTAAAAGCATTTGCGGAAAATCATCACCAGCAGCCTGGCCAGCAGGCTCTTTCCCCCACTGCCTCTGGATGGTCTGGTGCCTCAGTAAATCCAAAGACCCTCTGGCTCGCGCCACTGACCAAGAGGAACTGAGCCCTGCACGTGCCAAAGCCCTGCACAGTGAAGCTCTGGAGAGGTGGTGGCGGCATGGGGGGGGAGTTGAGAAGCAAACTGCTTGTGCTCCGATGCTGCAGACTCCAGAGTAGCCCCCAGGGCAGACGCCTCTTGCACAAAAACGGCCACTAATTAATTATGCAAATGAAGCACAGCAATATGCTAATTCATGCTTCATTTGCATAGGCTTTTGCACAAGAAGGGTGCAGTATAGACATAGCCCTGGTATCTTTAGTCAGGGTGAAATACTGTTAATTCAATACATTCATATTGGTCGGGTTTTTAACCAGATGAGGACAGGATAGCTCTGGGGTCCTAGGCTTTGGAGCTGGGGGTATTTTGGCTGTAACCTCTCTATTGTTGGTTCATGCAGTGGCTGGCCTGAGCCTGTATGCAGCTGCAAAGTGGGTGTATCCCTGCCTGTGTGAATGCTGGTGACAGTGTAGGATTGGGAGTGGTCTGCAGTTTGTCACTGCAGCACACTGTTAGAGGGAACCCAGCCTGGTGAGTGAGAAGGCTCCATCATACCCAGTTCCAGATGCCTCCCCACAACATGTATACCCCCCCCCCCCCCCCCAGGACAAAAAGGCAGCAGAGTAGTCATATTTCCTTGCTGATACTTCTTCTGGGAGCTGGGATTAAAAAACAAAACAAGCCAACCCCCAGCTCTAAATACCATTACAGCCGCTCTCTGAGTTATGAACAAGTTACAGACCAACACTTGGTCCGTAACTCAAAGTGTTCGTAACTCGGATCCCATAGAGTTACATGCTGACCGCGTTGTTCGTAAGCGTGGATCGCCATTCGTAACCCGGATCTGCATTTACGACCGCTTTGGTCGTAAGTGCAAATGGTCCTACATGGAGGTGGTCGTAACTCGGGGAGCGGCTGTATTCTGTAGCAAAACTGGCACCATCCAACACTTTCCCATATTTTCATTCACTCTAAAACCAATCAGAAAGATGCTCACCATTCCTGCACATCATAAGGGGGGACAGCTCTTCTGATGGATCCCCTTTAATTTTCATCCTTTTCGTACTGGCACATATAATTCCCTGTTACAAAAATAGACAACCCAGGTGTTTTAATTCTATTCTATTCTATTCTATTCTATTCTATTCTATTCTATTCTATTCTAAAAGCTCCTCACCATGATATCAAAAGGCCCAAATACTACATGTTGTGCTGCCCAAAACTTCCATTGACTTCACTGGGAGTTTTGGCTCACCATTCACTGTTGAAATCATATGTTATAAGGCTACATAGCAGCCATGAACAGCAGCATTTAATGCCTCCATTGTAATGTAAAGCAAAATAATGAAGCCTTTCACAGTCAATTACTATTTGCTCTGTAGTGATTATGGTGATTCTGTGCATCTTCATGATGATCAATTGTGGAATCTCCATCACTGGAGATATTTAAGAGCAAATTGGATAGGCATCTATCAGGGATGATCTCCATAGTGCTTGGGCCTACCATGAGTGCAGGGGACTGGACTTGATGCTCTCTCAAGGTCCCTTCCAGTTCTAGTATTCTATGAATTTAAACTAGGGTAAGTATTTAACAAGAGGCTAATGTAGTGCTTTGAGCTTGTCTACACTGGCAAATTACTGTGCTGTAAAGTTGTGTCTCAGGGATGTGAACTGCCCCCCCGCCTCCCCCCCCAGCACAGCAAGTTACAGCACAGCAGCATTTTAAACTTGAACATGTAGACTAAGCCTAAGTTTATAACAGTGTAGCTTGCCCCTTAAGGGATGGAGGACTGGGGCCAGGCAACCCTGATTACGGACGGAACTGCTAGAGTCCATCTGCACCAAGTTAACAACACTTGGAAGGTAATAAAGTGATAGGGAATAGCCAGCATGGGTTTGTGAAGAACAAGTTATGCCAAACCAATCTGATAGCTTTCTTTGATAGGATAACGAGCCTTGTGGATAAGGGAGAAGTGGTGGATGTCATATACCTAGACTTTAGTAAGGCATTTGATACGGTCTCGCATGATATTCTTATTGATAAACTAGGCAAATATAACTTAGATAGGGCCACGATAAGGTGGGTGCATAATTGGCTGGATAACCGTAGTCAGAGAGTTGTTGTTAACAGTGCTAAATCCTGCTGGAAAGGGATAACAAGTGGAGTTCCGCAAGGGTCTGTTTTGAGACCCGTACTGTTCAATATCTTCATCAATGATGTAGATATTGGGATAGAGAGTACGCTTATTAAGTTTGCAGATGATACCAAACTGGGTGGGGTTGCAACTTCTTTGGAGGATAGGGACATAATTCAAAATGATCTTAGAAAGTTAGAGAAATGGTCAGAGGTAAACAGGATGAAGTTTAATAAAGAGAAATGCAAAGTGCTCCACTTAGGAAGGAACAACCAGTTCCATACATACAAGATGGGAAGCGACTGTCTAGGAAGGAGCATGGCGGAAAGGGATCTAGGGGTCATAGTGGACCACAAGTTGAATATGAGTCAACAGTGTGACGCTGCTGCAAAAAAAGCAAATATGATTCTAGGTTGAATCAACAGGTGTGTTGTAAGCAAAACTCATGAAGTCATTCTGCCGCTCTACTCTGCACTAGTTAGGCCTCAGCTGGAGTACTGTGTCCAGTTCTGGGCGCCACATTTCAAGAAAGATGTGGAGAAATTGGAAAGGGTACAGAGAAGAGCGACAAGAATGATTAAAGGTTTAGAGAACATGACCTATGAAGCCAGACTTCATGAACTGGGCTTGTTTAGTTTGGAAAAAAGAAGATTAAGGGGGGACATAATAGCGGTTTTCAAATATCTAAAAGGTTGTCACAAGGAGGAAGGAGAAAATTTGTTCCTCTTGGTTTCTGAGGACAGGACAAGGAGTAATGGGCTTAAAGTGCAGCAAGGGAGGTTTAGATTGGACATTAGGAAAAAATTCCTAACTGTCAGGGTGGTCAAATATTGGAATAAATTGCCAAGGGAGGTGGTGGAATCTCCCTCTCTGGAGATATTTAAGAACAGGTTAGATAGACATCTGTCAGGGATGGTGTAGACGGAGCTTGGTCCTGCCTTGAGGGCGGGGGGGCTGGACTCGATGACCTCTCGAGGTCCCTTCCAGTCCTATGATTCTATGATACCTATGAACAGTCTCAATGGCACTTGGATGGCCGAAATCCTGCTTGGATCCTAAGAGAAACTTTGAATTGGGACCCAGCTCTGGATAGAAGGGTGGAGAGAGAGAGAGTGACTGATCTGGGGTTGGGCCTGCGGGGCCAGTGTGTACCTAGAGGAATGAATAAATAGGACTCCAAGGCGGGTAGTATTTTAATTGCCACTGGGGAATTGTCAATTGATGATCCAAGAAGGGAAATAGAGGCAGGGCACCTGGGAGTGACTACAAGAGGGACTACAAGTTTATAACATCCATGAGCTGATGTAAACATATGACGTCTGTCTGCCCATAGCCTTCATAGATATCCAGCCCTGTCAGGTTTTCCATTGAGCCATCACTTCAGGGTTCAGTGGCTCCCCTGCAGTCATGCAATATGTCAGGGTTTGAACTTGTATCTTCACAAACACAAAGGCTGCGTCTAGACTGGCAAGCTGTCTACACTAGCCGCTTGAATTTGCACAAGAGCACTGACTTTGTAATTTACAAAATCAGTGCTTCTTGCGCAAATGCTTTCACTCTCCCACTCGGGAAAAATCCCTCTTGCGCAAGAATACTTGTGCAAGAGGGCCAGTGTAGACAGGGAAGAACTGTTTTGAGCAACAAAGCCCCGATGGCTAAAATGGCGATCGGGGCTTTCTTGTGCAAAATCGCATCTAGACTGGCCACAGATGCTTTTGTGCAAAAGCACTTTTTGCACAAAAGCATCCGTGCCAATCTAGATGCGCTTTTGCGGAAATATTTTTAACGGATAAACTTTTCCTTTAAAAGTATTTCTGCAAAATCATGCCAGTCTAGATGCAGCCAAAGAGATTCAGTGAGGATCATCCCAGGTTCTTTGAGACACAAACTTTGCTTTCACTTGCTCCCTTGAAAATTAATTGGCTTCAGTGCACACTGGGCACAATTCTGCCCTTCACTTACAATCATGCAACTCTTAATAAAGTTAGTGGGAATTGCACCTGTATAGCAAGCCTATTGATTTCACTGGGCTTATGTGCAGAATTTGTCCCCTCCATCCATATCAAGAAGAAAGAGCGGAGCTGCTTTTGGAACACACCTTTGAACAGCCAACAAAAGCAGGGGAGGTGGGTGTTGAGTTTTTTATTCTGCTCTGATTTATTAAAGAGGGTTGGACCCAAACAGCACATTTCAGATATTAACCTTATAGTCAGGAGGACTTTTTCATCGGTGCAAATGCTCTAGTCCTGCAATGTCGTTAAAATCTTTTGAGATCCGGCTTTTCCTCAGAGTCTCAGTGCCTCATTTGCAGTTACTCTAAGAGCCTTTTACATTGCCTCCTCAGTCATTCCAGTTTATGTTCGGTCTGGTAATACTGCAAGAATTGCCGTCTCTGCTATTTCTCAGCACATCTGAAGCTACAGGCAGGATGTGCAGCCAACTGCTAAAGTGAAAATGACTGTAGAACCCCCCCTCCCCCGTCAAGCTGCGCTGCTATTTTTGTTTTTTGGCCCCGGTCAGTTCCTTTATTTTATTTTATTTATTTATTTTTTGCTCAACAAGTTTTGCTGCTATGGGGGGGGGGGGGGGGAGGGAGGCGTGAGGGCGTGAGCATCAAAAAGGGGGCATGATGCCGAAAAGTTTGGGAACCATGGGGCTAAGGTCTGGTCCTCTCCCAGGTGTTTCCTTCTGGCTAGTGTAGGTAACTCTCTGCTCAGCTTGCTGACTGTTGAGAATCTCATTCTTAGGGCATATCTACACTTATCAGAGAATCAGCCCTGCAGTGATTGATCTCCTGGGAGTTAATTGAGTGGATCCAATGAAGACCCAATAAATCGACCATTTCTCATTGACTCTGGTACTCCATCAGAATGAGAAGTATAAGGGAAGTGGTTAGGAAAGTTTTTCCCATCGGTATTCATGTAGCTGGAGTTGTGTAAATTAGGTCAGTATAGCTCTGTAGTGTAGACCTGCCTGTGGCGACCCAACTCTCCCCTTGTATAGGGAAGTTTCTGCTATAAATTTGAATATGCAGCAAGGTAAGTAAGAATTAACTCCCTTTGTGGACTTAGCTATTGGTGTACCAATTAAAAACAAACCAACAACTAAAACTCTAAGGCTATGTCTACACTGGCGGCTTATTGTGCAAGAACATCTTGTGCAAGGGTTCTTGTGCAAGAAGTCTTGTGCAAGAAACGTCCACAGTGCCATTTGCGAGCTGTGCTTTTGCGCAAGAGCACCCATGGCAGTGTGGATGCTCTCTTGCGCAAGAAAGCTCTGATGGCCATTTTAGCCATAGGAGTTTCTTGCACAAGAAATCCCTGCGAAGCGTCCACTCTGCCCTCTTGCGCAAGAGCTCCTGAGCAAGAGGGCTTACACCTGTTAAAAAAGAGCATAGCTCTTGTGCAAGGAGCCATCTCTTACCACGCCGTACTGTAAATTTCCTTGTGCAAGAGCAGGTGGGCAGTGTAGGCACTCTGTGGATTCTTGCACAAGAACGGCCGTACTTGCACAATAACCTGCCAGTGTAGACATAACCTAAGGGGTGAAATTAGAGGTCTGGCAAAACTATATAATAGAAATGTAGAGACCCATCACAGAGCTGTTTTCAGCAATTCATAAAGTAGTCTTTTTCCTTTTGCATGTCATAATAGGATTTATCTTGGGTGTGGAAGGGGAGGCTGAGAGATCTGTTTTTAAAGTAAGGTATCTTGTATCCTAAGTTCCCCAAAGGTGAGCACCTGTTTGGGCGCACACAAAGAACTTGAATCCTGCCCTCCTCCTCAGCAGAGCTGCACTTCATAAAAAATAGCACCACAGTCCTGGCCCCAGGAGCAGCTGTGCTGTGGCCCCAGCTCCTGCCCTGGCACATGGGGCAGCAACCCACCACACTGCCCCACCCCAGGAACAGCTGATCAGCCACCACACAGCCTTGGCATCAGCTTCATGACTGGAGCTGTGGCCAGGGTGGGATGCAAGGTGGCTGCCAAGCTGGAGCCAAGGCTGCAGCACAGCTGTTCCAATGGGAAGAGCCACACTGCAGCCTCAACCCCAGAAGCAGCAGCACCACAGCCCTGGTGCCAGCTCTGGCAGCCACCACACAGCCTACCCTGGGGACAGCCTGGGTGGATCATTCTACTCAGATTGGATCCAAAAGGCAAATCCTTAGTCACATTCTACTTTATGTATTTGATACATTAGTAAGTCCTTGAAGAGATGATCAAGTTATATAGATATGCATACCTCTTTTAAGAAGGCAAAATTGTGTGGGGTGTGGAGGCTTGCCAATATTTTTAAATAGCAGTAAAAATACAGCATTTATTGTATCCATACTACAGACCTATGAAATCACTGTATTAAGTTTATACAAATAAGAACCAATCAACCATTTGTGTGCTTGTGAAAACTGAACTGATAGCACTGAAAAAACAAATTGTCTCTCCACAGAATGGATTCAGTACTGGGAGGTGTAGTGCTTGTTTCCTTGATACAATTGTCTCCACTTGGGGAGACTAAAGTAGTCACACCGGGCATGTCTACACTAGGAAATTATTTCAAAATAACTAAATCTGAAATAATAATTCCCAAAATAACTATTTTGAAATCACCTTATTCCCCCCAAAAGCAGGAGTTATTATTTTGAAATAACCAGCCCCTTATTTCAAAAGCTTGGTAGTGTGGATGCTCCACTTGTTATTTCGAAATAACGTGCTGTGTTATTTTTGAAGTGCTATAGACCAAGGCTTAGTGCCCAGTGGAATGGACACACTAGAAACCACCACAGCAAAAACTACAACTCCCTGTTGACCTAAGATGTGACAGAAGCTAAAAGCTAAAAACACAGAATTAGAAAATATAACACTCTACTATGCGCTGTGAAAAACAAATCACTATTTCCCATTCTAAATGTAGTTTTAAACATCATTTATAGTTTGATAACTGCCCCATTAGGAAGGCAGGATAAGGGATACCTCGGGGGTAGTAGTAGGGCTGGTTTCTGGAGTGGCTTGAGGACTGCAGGGTTGTGGGCTTGCGACTTATCTACCCAGGAGCATCACCCCAACCAGCACCTGCTGCCCCATCAAGAAGACAGGATGTATTTTATAGAACATCAAATCTAGTACAAAATGAAAGGCAGAATAATAAAACAACATTCAATACTATAAACATTTGAGACAAATCATAATTCCTACGTGTGTTTATTCTGGTAATTTTATATCTTGGTAACCCTGTGTAAGATTACCTAAGCATCAAATGATGATATTTTGGTTCCACTCAGAATTCTGAATCACTGTCACCCACCTGAACATACCAAAAGGGGATTAATTCCTCCTAGGGTACATCTACACTGCAACAGTATTTCAAAATAACTAGCGCTATTCCAAAATAACTTAGTCCACATCTACACAGCAGACAATTATTTTGAAATAGTGTCAAGATACTGTCAAGCTGGAGGGCTTCTTACTCAGACTCCTGTAACCCTCATTGTACGAGGAGGAAGGGAAGTAGGAGGAAGAGTGCTCTATTTTGAAATAAATGCTTTGTAGACATTCCCAATTTCAAAATAAGCTATTTCTAAATAAGCTACGCAATTGACATAGCTCAATTTGTATAGCATATTTCAAGGTAAGCCCTTCAGTGTAGACGCACCCCTATACTCAAACTATTAGCTCCTTCACGCCAACATGATTCCCTCTTTTGTCACAAATTTTCTATGGTACCCATTCCTATTCTTGCCTGCAACTTTCTAGATCCTTTACCATCAGTTGAGAATTAAGCAAGTTACTTTATTGCAAGACACAATAACACAACAACATGAAACTGATAACAAAGGTCTCATAGTTCTGAAACAATTCTTTCAGCAATGTATTTGGACTATCTAACCTCAATCAATTCCATTTTTTTTTAAATTCTATAGTCAATTGATGGCAAGTGCTACTATTCATGCAAACTTTTTATTTTGATAAGTTTGAGAAACACAACATTTATCCTTTGTCCAATAGTTCTGGCAAACATTTAAAGTAATTTATACCTATAGAATGAAAGACTTTCCAATTTTTGTGGGGGAGGACGGGGCGAGATAGAACTGGGGGATGAGATGGATCCTACTGTGCTAGAATCTGTGCAAAGTATGATATGAGACCTCAAAAATTAATATATGATACTTTAAATGCCATCATTATCTATAAATTTACATTCTTAACTTGGATTCTTTTAGACCTTCCTGCTAGAAAAGAAATAAGTGGCATTTTTCATCAGGATTTTATCTTGATAAAGAGGGCTCTCTGCAGACACATTTGATATACATTTTGTTCTTGTAACAGCCTCTGCATCTGAAATGTTACCAAACTCAGATAGAATCTCGTCATCTTAATGAGGTAAAATAGGCTCTATGTTCTCATCCTTATTTTCTTCATATTACCAATATGAAGGGCTTGATTGACACAGGGAAGTGGAAAGGGGATTCAGATCTTATCTGACAGTTTATTTTAGGCTTGATTTTACAAGGAGAAAAGGTTATCTGTCAAGTCTGGCACATACTGAAATTTTTGTGGGCACTTTTTTATTTTATGTACTGGATCTCCATTTCATCAGTCTTAAGTGCAGTGTGGGTAACCTTTAAAAGCATTCTGTGCTTTAGTATTTTTTCTGCCATTATATATATATATATATATATATATATATATATATATAAAAATGATCCATGGTGGCACACATCCGAACAAGCACACATGACCTCAATATTGGAGCACAAGACAAAACTCACTCTGCTCACGGATGGAAAATTTGAGGGAACGCTGTCCTCCTCAATGTATTGCAATACTGACTAGTGTTTTTTTCCAACAGTAGCAGCAGCTTAATTAAAATATTTAAACCAGCTAATTTATAATTTCACACAGTAGGTGCTCATTAGTAGCATTATGTTGGTGCCCTTTTGCTATGTTGTTTTAAATGTCTGTTTCTATTACAGGAAGTGTTGACAATTCACAGTAGGAAAAGTGTTTCCAGAGGGAATGTTGCTTTTATACCGTGTTGCTGTAAACAAGTGTTTAATGTAGAGGTGCTTTTCAGGGGAGAGACTATAGAGCAGTTTTTATATGCCATGTGATGGGAAGCAGCTGGCTGAACTCTATACCTCAAAAGTCATGCTGCTAAATAGTTACAGTACTGTATCTACATCTTTTCAAAAGACAAGTTCCTTGGGGTTATGCCATGTTAACACTAATTCCATAAACCTCTATGTTTTGGTCTGCATGGCAAACAGGATGAAATATAAATACATCCTCTTTGTGAGCTTTGTATTCTTACATTTACAACCTCTGCTGGCTTAAACTGGAGATTGATGTGTACAAAGGCACATGTCCCCCATAGCCAGGAGGCAAAGACACTCCCCACAGTTGTCTTCATCCACCTAGTGTCATTCATATTCCATATATCTGAGGGTATCAAATCCAGATAATATCTGTAGAATAGAGAGGTGAAAAATACAAGTGAATATACAATTGAAACAAAGAAAGGTCACATTTCAATTAACATAGACCTTATGAAACAGAAGTGAAAATTTAGCAACTCACACAAAAGCTTTTGTCCTTTACAGGTTGGAGACCGACTGGCTAAGCAGCAGTTCAGCAGAAAAAGGGCCTGGGGATTACAATGGGTGAGAAGCTGGATATGAGTCAACAGTGTGGCCTTTGTAGCTAAGAAGGCTAATGGCATATTAGGGTACATTATGAGGCGCATTGCCAGCAGATCTAGAGAAGAGATTATTCCCCTTTACTTGGCACTGGCGAGGCCACATCCGCAGTATTGTATCCAATTCTGGGCCCTCCTTTACAGAAAGGATGTAAAGTCCAGCAGAGGGCAACAGAAATTATTAGGGGTCTGGAGCACTTGGCTGAGGGGTTCCCAAACTTTTTGACATGGGGACCAGTAAATCCATTCACAAACTTTTGGACGCCCAGTAATGTTCATTTGCATATTTGCATATTGATTAATCAAATGATGAATATTCAGATAAGTTGTTTCTGGTCCTCCCAAAACCCCCAGTGCCAGCATTAGCAAAGCTTTTGATATGGTCACCCACAATATTCTTGCCAGCAAGTTAAGGAATATGGATTGGATAAATGGACTGTAAGACAGACAGAAAGCTGCTTAGACCAGGGTTTCCTAAACTTTTTACTTTAGTTGGAACCCTTTTTTTTCAGTACTGCTTTTTGCAGCCCAAAAATATAAACACATAAAAAACAAACTGAGAAAATACCAGACATATAACATATAACATAACATGTCTGGTATTTTCTCATTAGGTAAGTTTTATTATTACTAGATGTATCAGTTTGTAGTTTCGAACTGCCTGGCTGGTAAATGTGCTCAGGCTGCACGAGTCAGCCAGCCAGTTCGCAACTATTCGAGAGGGTGTGTGCGGGGACAATAGAACCCCCGGGCCGGACTAACTCATCCTTTGTGCTTTGTGGGGGGGAGGAAGGAATGGGGGCAGCGCCCTAAGATCTACATATGACCAGGTCAGTCCCACTCCCCGCAGGCCAATTCATTCCTCCCCCGTGCTCCCCCACGCTGTGCCTCTGGCCAGCCCCACTTCCCCCAACCCCCTCCCGGGCAGCCAGTTCTCCCCCGCTTCTCCTCCCAATCTCCCTTGGCCAGCCCTCCTTCCAGCGGCTGCTTCTCCCACCCCCTCCACACCTTCCCCGGCCAGCTCCCTGCCCCCAACCTTGCACCCCCCCGACAGCCCTGCTTCCACCGGCCCCCCCAATAATCCCAGCCTGCCCCAATTCCCCCATCCAGTGCTGCTTCCGGTGGCCAGCTCTCCCCTCCTCCTCACCCCAGAATCCCCTGGCACCTGTACCTTCCCTTAGCCCTGCACCCTCCTGGTGCCTCCCCCTTCCCTTTCTGCTCCTGCCCCCTTTGCCCTCTTTTTCCCCTAATATCCACATCCTTGGCACTCTCTGCCCCATTCCTCTCCTGCCCCTCACACATGACTTGCTCCATCCTCGCCTTCCTCATGCCCACCCCTTCTTTCAAGCCTTCTCCCAGCACCTCCTCCTCCAGCCCCCAAATGCCCCTCTCCTCTCCTCTCCTCTCCTCTCCCAGCATCACCCTGTCCCCTCTCCCACTGACACCTCCCCTCCTGCCTTTCCCTCATTGTCTTCACTTGGCCCCCTGGCATTTGTCTCTCTCTCCTGCACCCTGTCCCTTGGTGCCTTCCCCTGCCCCTGCCCAAGCCCCTTCTCCTTCCACCCCCGCCCAAGCCCAAGCCCAAGCCCGCCTCTGCCTTGCCGCCCAAGCCTGTTCCCTACCTTCTGCCTTCCACATTGCGGGGCTGGAGGCTGTGCTCAGGCCCCGGAGGCTAAACCCGGAGCCAGCGTGGCCCCGCCACATGCCTCTGAAGAGTTTTAAAATCCTGGGCCGTGACATGTCACGCCTGGGCATCCTCCCCGCCCACATGCAACACCGCACATGGGCAGCAGCAGGGGGTGAGGAGGAGCCGTGCACGGCGGGGACACTCTGGGGGCAGGGTGGGAGGACGCATTGGGGGGCTGGCGCAGGGGCCCGGGCCCGCTCCAGGAAGAGCTGGAGGAGAGATCCAGCTCCACGTATTGGTGGAACAGGGCCCCTGGCTCTGTAACTCACCAGCACTTCCAGGTTCAGGGGCACTGGGCCCGAATCGGCCTAAGGCTGGCCTGCTGGCTGCCACCAGGCATGCTGAGGCCCAGTATTTTTTTCCCGCAGCCCGGTAGCGAGCCGCGGCCCATAGTTTGGGAAACACTGACTTGGCTTATGAGGAGAGGCTGCCGGATTTGGGCTTGTTTAGTCTACAGAAGAGAAGAGTGAAGGGGGATTTGCTAACAGCCTTTAACGACCTGAAGGGAGGTTCCTGAGAGGCTGTTCACAGTAGTGATGGATGGCAGAACAAGGAACAATGGTCTCAAGTTACAGTGGGGAAGATCTAGGTTGGACATTAGGAAAAAATATTTCCCTAGGAAGGTGGTGAAGCACTGGAATGGGTTACCTAGGGAGGTGGTGGAAACTCCATCCATAATGGTTTTTAAAGTCCCAGCTTCAGAAAGCCCTGGTTGGAATGATTTAGTTGGGGTTGGTCCTGCTTTAGGCAGGGGGCTGGACTCAATGACTCCTGAGGTCTCTTCCAGCCCTAGGATTCTATAATTCTAAGATCATTTTATTACATTTTTTCTCCATTGATGTCCACAATGAGGATATATCACTGGGAAGGGAAAACAGACATGTGATTGTGGAGCAATGTTCATGTGAAATAGCACAAGGCAGTAAACTGGGTGATAAAACAGAGCTGATAAGTCAAATTCAGGCATCTAAACTGAGTGATCAAATCTTCATACATAGTTTGTAAATTCAGAAGGGACCATTGCTTCATCTCATCTCACCTCGACTGTGTCTACACTGGCCACTTATTCCGGAAAATCAGCTGCTTGAATTTCCGAAAAAGCACTGACGATCTACTGTAAGAAATCAGCCGCTTTTCCGGAAATATTATGCTACTCCCGTTCGGGCAAAAGTCCTTTTTCCGGAAAACTGTTCCAGAAAAGGGCCAGTGTAGACAGCACTGTACTGTTTTCCGCAAAAAAGCCCCGATCGCGAAAATGACAATCGGGGCTTTTTTGCAGAAAAGATTGGCCATGGACACTTTTCCAGAAAAAGTGCTTTTCCGGAAAAGCATCCTGCCAATGTAGACGCGCTTTTTCCGGAAATACTTATAACGGAAAACTGTTCCGTTTTAAGCATTTCCGGAAAAGGGTGCCAGTGTAGACGTAGCCCTCTTGTATATCACAGGCCATAGAATTCCATTCAGTTACCCCTGTACTGAGTACAATAATTTGTGTTTGACCAGAGTGGATTAAGTCCCCTCCCCACCTCTTCCACCTGTGGTCCTGCTGCTATTCTGCCTCTTCTGCCTGTGGTCCATCTCATGGCCCTACCCCTTTCTGCCCCTTCCCCACCCCTCTGCTCCTGTTCCATCCAGGGTTCCCCCCATTCCTGCCTCCACAGCCCTGCAACCTGTTTGCTCCTTTCTGCCCCACTGCACCAACGCTGGAGCAGCTCTGTTCCCCCCCACAGCCCCAAGACTGCAGTGGGGAGTGAGAGCTCCCCCAGCCCTGAGGCCACAGGAGGGAGCAAGAGCACCTTCAGTCCCACAGACACAGTGGGGTTCCCAGACATTCATGGGAGGGGCTGGAGGAGGCAAGTCCCCAACCTTGCCCACATCCCTGCCCCTTCTGCCTAGACCATGCCCCCATCACAGGAAGGGCAGGCTGCCCACCCTCCGCCCTCCTCAGCCTTGAGGAGGACCACAGGGAGGGCAGGCACTCTTGGGCAGTAAAACTCTGCCCCCAGAACTCCTACAGTAGGGGTGTCTACATTGCATGCTTCTTGCCAGCTGTCTACACTGCACGTGCATTCTTGCACAAGTAAATGTACAGCACAGCATCAGAAAACAGGGCTTCTTCTGGAAGAGTTATTCCTCTCCCCATGAGGAATAAAATACAGGACTATGTAGCACTTTAAAGACTAACAAGATGGTTTATTAGATGATAAAAATATGGAACGCTTCACGAATTTGCGTGTCATCGCAAATTTGTGAAGCGTTCCATATTTTTATCATCTAATAAACCATCTTGTTAGTCTTTAAAGTGCTACATAGTCCTGTATTTTGTTTCAGCTACACCAGACTAACACGGCTACATCTCTATCACTATTCTACATGAGGAATAAGTCCTCTTGCACAAGAGTTCTTCCACAAGAGGGCAGTATAGACAACCAAAATGAATTTCTTGCTCAAGAAGCCCCTAAGGTTAAAATGGCATCAGAGCTTTCTTGCGCAAGAGAGCGTCCACACTGCCATGGATGCTCTTGCGCAAAAGCACATGGCCGTGTGGATGCACCTTTGTGGAAGATTTTTTTGCACAAGGACTCTTCCGAAAACCTGTTCTTGCGCAAAACGCCTGCAGTGTAGATGTAGCCTTGGTGTTCTGAGGGTGGAGTGTGGGCAGGGCCAGGCTGGTGGTTGCCTTCCCCTGCCTAGGATACCAGCCCCCCATGGGGACCTGGGGAATGAAAATGTAGTGAATGGAATGTCCATCTAGCAGAGAAAAGTCTAATAACAGTCAATGGCTGGAAACTGAAACTAGATGAATTCACGCTGCAAATAAGGCACAGATTTTTTAATAGGGAGGGTAATTAATCATTGGTACAACCTATCAAGGTTCATGGTTGATTCTCCATCCATGGTAACTTTAAAATCAAATTTGTATATTTTTTACCTAAAAGATCTATTCTAGTTCAAACAGGGATTGATTCAAGGAAGTCCTATTGCCTGCATTATACAGAAGGTCAGACTTGATCAAAATGGTGCCTGCTAGCCTTGAAATCTATAAATAGTATCCAGAGTTGCAATCATTAATGATAAAACCAGTTAACAGGATGTTAGGAAGGATCAAAACCCTCCTGCTCCAGGGCATAAGGAACTTTCCTGGGGACATGTTATCTTATCCCTGCCTACATTAGGGTGTCTTGTATCTGTCCCTGAAGCAGCTAGCACTGGCCACTGCTAGTCACTGTCAGAGAGATGGCACTGGGACATGGACAAGGGGTCTGAACTAGTCTGGCAATTTCTGCATTCCATTTTTGTTGTTGTCTAAAGTTAACCACACAAGAAAGGAAAGAAATAGCAAAAACTGTGCTGGCTCATCCAGGGTTATTAATCTTCAATGTTACCACCACTCCAGGGAAGGACACTTGTGACCAGACAGTGCTCCCCCCCCATTGCTGTTCTGTGCTGACTGTTATCTACAATTATAGGGGTCTGGGCTTGAACAGCCCCAGCCTTGATAGCCATTGCCAGCTCCCTCTGCTCAACCAGAGCACTAGAAGACAGAGGAGGAGACCCAAAGATGTTGCCTGTTCCTCTGTGCACCAGCCTGGACAGGAGGAGAAGAGAATAGCTTCCCCATAGATCCAACAGTATGAAAAGCCACGGCTGGTTCTCCCTTGGCTCTAGCAGAGACCAAGGGGAAGCCTGTCTAGCGTCTACCACAGTGACACAAGGCAATGAGCAAACATCCCTACGTCCCCTTATTACAATGAAGGCTCTTTGCAAAACAAGCCAACAGGCTGTATGCTAGGCATGTGCAAACCCTTTTCCCTGACTGGAGAGGATCTGATGCAATGAGGTTTAACAGGTAATTCGAAATAGGGCTTTATTTCGAATGCCCGTTTCACTGCTGTGTGTAAACGCGGGCAGTTACTTCGGACTTGTAAATTTCAAAAAAAAAAAAAAAAAAAAAAAAGCGCACCTGGCTGGTAAGATGCAAATCAAGCATGGGATATTTAAATCCCGGGCTTGATTTGCAATTCCAAATGCCTACATTTGCGGCCCTAGTTCAAATTAGGCTGCGAATGTAGACATACCCTTACTCTTTTCTCGTTACACCCCGGCACTGCTACCCTACCATTTCATCAAACATTGGTAACACTTAGTAGCTCGGCAGCTTTTCATTCATCATTCAGTGGCTAGGTGGGTCTCTACAGGTGTTACTTCTTATAGGGCTCCACTAACGTGTAGGTCGGCCCATTCCTGGCCATAGCTTTCAGTGTTTATACTCCTTGAGCCAGCAATAAGCCCAGTGCATCTTTCCTGCACAAATGACTCTCACCCCTGGCTGGAATAATTAGTCTGAGAGCAATGTTCCTTCTAATTTTTTTCCAGTTATGTGTGGGATAAATTTTGCTATGCTCACCAAGGCAGGTGTGGATGTGCACCACAAATAGAAACATATGCTGCTGGGTGTGAGCGCTCTGCTAATCAGCTGGGCAGCATCTGAATCTCTCCTGGGTGGCTGCACAAACACTCAGCTTAAAGGGAACACTGCCTGGGGGAAATATAGATGATAGCAGGTTAGGTCACAAGGTGCAAAATTATTCACAGCCGTGGGCAATGTACCTAGTCAACCTAAGTTTAGGCGTAGAGCAGGGCTGGCCTAGCCTAAGAAACTCTATAGTTGTGTTACTGTTCCCACACCTCCTAGACCCCAACTCTTCCTATTATTTGTTACATTTACTTTATTGTCTCTTGACAAACTCTTCAGTTTTCCTATGGGCTGGTACACTGTTTTGTACAGTGGAACTCTTATACTGTTTGGGGCCTTTGAGCACTGCAACAATAGAAACAATAAATATAAGTTAAATTAATCTCATTATGATCAGTCTTACTGGCATCATTTATGAAGCTGAATTATGTTACAACTGGAAATGCATTTGAAAGACCATGTTTGCCGCTTGCACTGTTTCTGCGTGGCATGAAGAAAAGACCGTGACCCACCAATGCCTGCCTTATTTTATTAATCCAATGACACGATATCATGACTAACTCTTGGGTGTTTTTCCATGTCTTATTCTTTGTTTACTGAATTAGTGCTTTTGCAACACCTGCACATAGCACTAAATATACCCAGGTGAATTTGATTTCCTAAGTCATCTTTCATAACCAAGTTCTCCCCAAAGCAGTTTGCAAAACATGAATTGAATTAGAGCAGTGATTACAGATGAGCGCATGTTGGACATGATCCATTCAGCCATAACTGTTAAAGGAGGAGAGATTATTTTTATTGTCATGTACTCATCTGAACAAATTGCTTATTATCTCAGTTCTGCACAAGCCAGAGAGCAAAACTCACTTCCAGACCACACCATAAATTCTCATTAACTATTGATTTTTTAATTTTAATCTGAGCATCACATCTAGAATAGATTAATCTGTAGAGAAGCCACTTCAGTGTTCAGTTGTTCATCAAAGATAAAACTACAATTTCTCTCCAGTATCCTCAAATCTTTCATTATTGTGCCAAGTCACCATAAGAAAGGGGGACTATAGAGATGGCTCCTATAGGGTATTTTTTGTATGTTACCAGAAGGCAAGAAGTGCTCTTTCACTTCAGAGAAGCTTAACTGGTCCAACAATTATCCTGAATGAGCTCATTTCTCTAGGGCTGTGTCTAGACTGGCAAGTTTTTCTGAAAAATCAGCTGCTTTTCCGGAAAAACTTGCCAGCTGTCTACACTGGCCACTTGAATTTCCGCAAAAGCACTGACTTCCTACTGTAAGAAATCAGTGCTTTTTGCAGAAATACTATTCTGCTCCCGTTTGGGCAAAAGTCCCTTTTGCGCAAAAGTTTTGCACAAAAGGGCCAGTGTAGACAGCTCAGATTTGTTTTGTGCAAAAAACCCCGATCGTGAAAATGGTGATCGGGGCTTTTTTGGCAGAAAAGCGCGTCTAGATTGGCCACGGCCGCTTTTCTGCAAAAAGTGCTTTTGCGGAAAAGCGCCCTTACCAATCTAGACGCTCTTTTCAAAAAATGCTTTTAACGGACATCTTTTCCGTTAAAAGCATTTCTGGAAAATCATGCCAGTCTAGACGTATCAGAAAACAAGTTGCTCTTACCTGCAGATAATATTGTATTATCAGGTAATATGGTATTATCAGGTAAGACTTCTTTTAACTCATCCACATGTACCTAGCATGATTATTATCAATAACACCCTTTTTCCAGCTATCACTTCTCACTCTGTCTTTTTAAGCAGTTGTAGTCCCTTGTCAGTACTGAGTATTGTGTTCAATGGAGGGCTTATTCTGTGCTGGGAAGGCAGTTTTCATCTCTCCAATTATTCTCTGATTAAAGGTAGAGCAAATGGAAAGAGCATGCTATCTGAACAACCTCGTTTCTGGTTCTCTACTTTAGGAGACTAGATAATCCACTATGCCTTCATCTAGAATTCCATCCACCAGTACCAGAAGAGCAGAGTTGAAGGAATTTGTTATCAGCTTCTCAGAGCAAATGCCATATGAAAAACAGCATGCTAAATGTAATTAAATGTGTTTCAGGAATAACAGGGCAAAATCTCACCTGTTTTATTTGGAGGAGAAAATGTAAACAGCTTAGACTTCCTAGCTCTGAAGGGATCCCAAACTGACTCCCTCTGAAGGAGTTAATAAGACCTCAAGATAGAGAGTCATGGCTGTTGACATCTTATGTGCACTAATGACAGTGATGTGATCCCAGAAGATATATGTGATCTGGAAGACGGTGACATGAAGGTGAGAGGCAATTGAAACAATACAAGAAACAAAATGATTAGATCACCCAAGCACGAATGAGCAATTTAACACAGATGCATCCGTAAACCCACTTAGTATAGTAAGTCAGAAAGGCATGCTTATGTAATGATCCTGGTGGTGAATGGACACAGAAGAGAAATTTGAGACCATTGGCCCATATCAGTGTTTCTCAAAACCTGTTAACTGCTCACTCAGGTGTGTATTCTTACAAGCGCCATGGCCAGAGTCTTGCAGCTCCTATTGGCTCCATTTTACCATTTGCAGCCAAGGGGTGCTGCGGGAAGTGGTGGGGGCTGGTCTGCTGCTTCCTGAAGCTCCCCTTGGCTGCAAATGGGAAACAGAACCAATAGGAGCTGTGAGGCTCTGTGGCCCGCCGGTAAGTAAACACACTAGAGTGGCCAGTTAACAGGTTTCTCAAAGAGGTTTCATGCACCACTTTGAGAAACACTGTACTATAGTCATACAGAACCCCAGAATGAGGTGCTGATGAGTCAAATGATGTGTGGGATTTCTGTAGGTAGCTAATGACTTAGCAGCATGAGATTTAAACTGGTGGAAGTGAGATCAGATCCTGGCCCATTGTTTGTGTATTAGATCATGCTCTTCTCCTTTATTTAATATTCTAACTTCTTTTTGTTGTAAGACAGCAGCCCACATCTCAACATACAGCTTATGCAGATGTTTAATTCAAGAACACGCTTTTGCTGAGATGGAGCCTATGTTCAGTTTAGCTTGCAAGGGACTGCATTCAGATTCTGAGACTTATGTAAATGGATTGCCAAATTAATGTCCGTCTTTTCTAACACAGTATGCTATCATGGGTGTCAGTGTACTGTTGATTTCTATTTGTCTGGTCATTTTACTTTATAATAGAACAACAATTTAATATGCCCCCTGTCAAGACAACCAAGGAACATTTTTAAGATACCAAAAGCATTTCAATGACCAATCTTGTGAGCCTGGGAACCTCATTATAATATAATTCTGTGGGAGTTTGTGAATATGAAGCACAAATAATTGGAATTCTTAAACTGGTACAAATCACAGTCACTTCTGCAGTCACTGGGATTACATTGGTGTTAAACTGGCGTAAGGGAAAGTTGAATTATGGCATTAGTTGGCTCACTGGTGTTTTTTATTGGTTCTGCTTCTGTTCTTGACATTAGTTGGGCAGGATGCCCGGTTAAGTGAATTATGTTTTAGCACTTTTGTTAAAATGATTAGAGGCCTTTGGGCATAGACATAAACAAATTAAAACATATTCAATGATGATCTTATGAGTCACTTAAAGCCTGGCAAAATATGATCATTAGCTCTTTAAATTTAAAGACCCTATTTCTGCCTGGATTAGGAGAGGGTGCTCTGAGATCTAGATCAGGGCTACTCAACACGCGGCCCACAGGCCACCTGCAGCCTGTTTGTGGCCCATGGTGTGGTTTGGGTTTACGCTGGGCTCAACATGCGGCCTGCGGGTGGGATCCTTTGAATATGGCCTCCACTGGGAACATGCTCCACAATGGCGAGGCATCTCCCAGGAGGGGTGAGCACTGAAACATGCAAGTGAACAGGCTGGCTGGAACAGATGGATACATGGTGTCGGTGTTTCTAGATCCCACTGAGGAGGTACTGGGAGTGCCAGGGCATTGGGGGAAGTGCTGGCTGCTTAGCCTTTTGAGCAGAGCCTGAGAGGTGCTGGCTGGCTCACACTGGCCATATTTGGGTCTGGCACCACAGTTGGGCAGCTCTGCCTCCGTCTCGCACAGAGCAACACACTCCCATGTGGGGACATCAGCCCTGCTGGGAATCCAGGACGGGGTTCCCGGGCATCTTTTTTGCCTCTCGTGTCCAGCCTGACTCGCCCAGCTCCCCAACTGCCGCAGGTTGGAAACTTTTCTTTTTACAGTAAAATCACTCCAACAAATGCACAACCTGAAGGTTCAAGCTAAACTCCCAAAACACTGGTATACAATTTTTTAAAAATAAGCAGCATTAAAAATGGCAACAAAACAAAAAAGTAGTCAATATAATGGTCTTTTGTTTATATGAATTTTAGTAGTTAAATTCCTGGACTGTAATTGCTCATTAAAAGTGCTGTCATATGGGTGGAAATCAGGTAAATATTGCATTTTATTAATATCAGCAGAACTGACTTAAATGGGGCCTGTGTGTTGTGTAGTCTTGCCTTAATCTTTGTATTCATGCCCGTCAGTGTGAAACAAGCTATTTGCATATATAGACTCATAGACTTTAAGGTCAGAAGGGAACATTATGATCATCTAGTCTGACCCCCTGCACAGTGCAGGCCACAGAATCTCACCCACCCCTCCCAGAATAATCCTCTCACCTATATCTCAGATATTGAAGCCTTCAAATATTTTGAAGACCCCAAGATGCAGAGAATCCTCTAGCTGTGATCTGTACCCCATGCTACAGAGGAAGGCAAAAAACCTCCAGGGCCTCTGCCAATCTACCCTGGAGGAAAATTCCTTCCCGACCCCAAATATGGCGATCAGCTAAACCCTGAGCATGTGGGCAAGACTCATCAGCCAGACACCCAAAAAGTTCTCTAGTAATTCCTATCATCCCTCCATTGACCTATTTCCCACTGATAATGAATATATATTTGCATGTATATGCAATCACACTTAAATTGCGGCCCTTGGCATATGCTGATAGTATCATTGTGGCCCCTGAGGCTTCCAAAGTTGAGTAGCCCAGATCTAGATGGAGCTTATCTCATGGTGATAGCTCAATACAATAAAGTAGGGATTTATGACAAAGAAACTTGCCCTGGAATTGTACGCCTGCATAAAAGGGTAAACATATCTTCTTGCTTTCTGCCCCCTACTTGCTTCAGATCACACTCTGTGTTGCAGCTGGTCTTCCTAGTGCTTACTTTAAGTGCATTCTGAGCTGTGTAAACTATCTAAAATGTAAAAATGTAATAGTGTAGAAATCAGGAATCAAAACTAGCTTGGCATGACTGAAGTGAGTATGGATGTAGGTAGCTATGTCTTTGCCCTGCCTCCATCCCCAGAGTGGTATAGGTTAGATTTGTAATAGTTTTCAGAGAGTTACATGTGGACCCATTGACCTGTACCGAACCTCACTTTATTGGGCAAGTACATTTTGAGACACGCACCCCAGCTGTTACTTTTTGGAGATATTATTAAAGCTTGTTCACTGACTAGTACAATGGTGCAAAATGTGCTATGTTCTATGAAAATGGATTGGAAGAGACAGTCACTGTTCCAAAGAATGTATAGTTAAAACATCAGCTTTGTAAAATGGCCATCTTCATAGCCTAGCATATGCACAGGCCCTATTGACATGATTGTTATAAAGAAACAGTTTTGTAATTTGCTCATTGAAACATTGTTATTCACCTTGACAAGTAGGATTTTGCAAAGCTGCTACTGAGTGTATGTTACAGCCCCATGCAGCTGAAGCTTCCAAATCTGTCATTTGTGTTGCTTGCTTAAAATACAGTGTCTTTGTATAAGTGGCAGGCCAGACAGCTCATACTTTATCTGGGTAAAACTTAAAAAACAACAAATAGTCTTGTAGCACTTTAAAGTCTAAAAAACATGTAGATGGTATCATGAGATTTTGTTGGCACAACCCACTTCTTCAGATGACCGGTCAGATTAACGTGTTCTCCCTGGGCATACATTAACAGATCGTCAAGTAGCTGTTTTGTTACAAACCAATTCCACAAGCCAAATACACAGGGAAGGACTGGAACTACAACTCATTCACAAATTCCATTCTCACACTTATGGACTGAATAAAGATACTGGATGGCTGGATCATTATCAACCTACCAAACAATGGTTCTTTGTCTATGTATAATCTCATGTTAACATACATCAGTGGTCCCCAACCTTTCAGGGCTGCCGGGTGCCCGGGGGTGGGGCCGCTCATGCGCTGCGCGTCCGGGGGCGGGGCCATGCATTCGCTGCATGCCAGAGGGGGTGGGGCCTCCCACATGCCATGTGCCCAGGTCCGGCACTGCACATGTGCTGCGCACCCAGGGCAGAGACCACCCATGCGCCCTGTGCCCAGGGCTGGCACCACACATGTGCCACGTGCCCGGGGCAGGGGCAGCCTACGTGCCTTGTGCCAGGGCTGGTACCGTGCATGCGCACGCACCGTGGGCGGGGCCGGCCCAGATGATTCGGCGGGTGCACATAAATGCCCTAGCAGGAGCAATGGCGCCCGCGGGCATCGCATTGGGGACCACTGCCATACATGTTTTGTTAGTCTGGTAGCACTTTAAAGACTATTTGTTGTTTTTTTAAGTTTAACACTGGTATAGTGAGGGAAGAATAGTCCTTTGTATTCCATTAGGTGGTAATTAAGTATATAGGAATTGTAAAGCAAAACAATATACATTCAAAAGCTTGAGGAGCTGTGTAAGTGGTTAGACCCACCTGCAGAAAACCTCTTGGCACAGACTCCACTGGGACCTGTGTTTGTTTGCCAACTAGTAACTGAATTAATTCTATTGAAAGGTAATCAACAGCTTTACATAAAATGTTTGCTATTTCCCCAGGTCTGTAGCACTACAACAGATGTGCTTATAAGTGCCACATTGTAGTGAATTCACAACAGCTTCAGAGATTCTGAGAGAAAATAACACTTTTCTCCTACATGCTGGTTTACTACTGTTACCTTTAAATGTCATGAGCTTTATCCACAAAGCCTAGTTGCCTTTCATGTTTTTTAAAAAAGAGGAATAAAAAGCAAATCACAGTGTCTTCTGCACGTGCATTTATTCCTAATATACAGTTCTGTGCAATCCTGGAGTCAGTATCCCTCCTGCAGAGCACAAATAACTCTTTCCTCAAAGGGAAATATTTGTACAATGTCAGGGAAGCCGGAAGACCTGATGCTGCAAACAATAGCAGTGCTTACTTCGGTGGAACTCAATAGAATAGTAATAATGGCTTCAAGCACTGGGCCCAGATTCCTAATTATGTTCAGAGAAGACTCTGATGTAGATCATTGCTTGAATACTAGAGAGGAAAATCTGTTTGTACAGCAACAATTTTGTGACCTAGTATAATTTCATAACCCAGGACATCTTTTATTAAAACAAAAACAAAAACCAAGTACAAATGATGGTGGCTGGTAGAAAACAATTTAGCAATATTTACCCCCTGAAAAAGTCACCCAGTATTCTATACTGCTAATTTGACCATTAAAAATAATTACGCAATATTTGCACAAACCAAAATTTGACACATATGTGCTAGCAGTATAACATTCAGTATGGAACAATAAAACAAAAAACCAGGACTATGTAGCACTTTAAAGACTAACAAGATGATTTATTAGGTGATGAGCTTTTGAGGAAGTGGGTCTGGCCCACGAAAGTTCATCACCTAATAAACCATCTTGTTAGTCTTTAAAGTGCTACATAGTCCTGTTTTTTGTTTCAGCTAGACTAGACTAACACAACTACATCTCTATTACTATGGAATGATAAGGCATAGATGAAAAATAATCAAACAGAAAGTGTTTAGGATCTGATTCTCCTCTCACAGTGTTGCCTTCAATGATGTTTCTCTTGATTTACACCAGTGTAAATGGTAGGAGAAGAAGATTCATTGAGTTTCAAAACCATCCTAAGGCCTCAGAACGTTGCAAGTTATAGCAAACAGTGACAATGTCTATTCCTCATTACAAATACTATCTAGCTCCTTATACTACTTCCTTACGATGTCAAAAGAGAAGAGGTCATAGCCTGAAGAGACAACTGATGATTATAACATAAATGAAAGTTGTGTTCTTAACTCCACAACAAAGCTAAGTGCTCTCCCACTCTTTCTGTCTTAATTTCTTCCTTTGGACTTTTCCAGAGATTGTCTTCGGTAGTTGTTGAACAAATTCCACCTAATTTATAAAAAATAAAAATAATAATGAAAAAATAGCAAATTAATTCTGATTTAGTGCTATCTTGCTTTTTGGAACAGATCTTTTATTGAAAAGATTAGGGATTCTTTGAAGATAAACCATGGAGAAGGGCCACCAGCATTCATAAAAGAATGAACTAGATTTCTTTTTTGCATACTACTAGAATATATGAGAGGTTTTCCATTACAGCCCTGATCTTACAAAGGGAACTGCTGGTACAAATTTTTCTGTCCCGTAGTACTTCAGGATCATATATAAAATGTAATTAAGTGATGAATGCAGCTAATTTATTCTCCCATGAATAGTTTTGCTGAAATCTGAGAAATATTTGTCTCTACTATTCAAAATAAAAACACGTAATATGCCAGAACTCCACCTCCATAATAGGCTAGATCGCCATAATTTCATAGATTTCAACAGAGCTACAAAGATCTGGTCCTATGTTTCAAAGTTACTTTGAAGACCTGATTAAACGTAGGGAGATAGCATAAGAAAAACAGAGGAAAACATGTATTTACTAAAAAGCAAAATCTGTTTATGTTTCTAATCTGATCTCTAATTTTGATCAGATCAGTTTTAATTTTGGGGTGCATTGTTGCTAGTTACCCTTACATTCAGCACAGGAGGTACTTGCCTTTCTGGGATACTTGTATGGTGCAGTAATTTTTTTGACATGATTTTGAAGCTCCTTAGTTAATTCTTTTGGATCATGTGATGCAAAATCAGGAGACAGAATAACAAAGGCTTTCACTAACTGCAAGACACAGTGAGATACAAGCAACACCAAATATTCAATCACATTTGCAATGATCAAACTGAAAAATATAATTTGCAACATGAAGCTTGCTCTCAGGAGAGAGGGAGTGTAAGATTATGGACTAGAAATGCTGGCAGACAGCAAGCCTCTTTGTGCCATTCAGGGCCTTAGAACTGCCCCAGGCAGGCATCTGAGGATTCACCCAACGTGTGAGAATCTTCAAATAGTATACAATCAACTATGCCTTCCCGTTACCTTATCCACTTAACACCAAGCACAGGAGTTGGAGGTAGGAGGGGTGTGGCTTGAGTACACTGCTTTTCTGTGGTTCCTACCTAGCACAATAGCTCTGTCTAGGGCACTGTTTCAAGTTAGTAGCACTTAGAGCAGTCCTGAGACTAGTTTTAGTTATGCTGCAGGCTAGTTTATCTGCAGTACGCCTGAGGATGGAGATCTATATGTACATAAGTATGTTCTTATGCATAAACATCAAGCAAAGTTTTCAACTGAGGGCCTGTTTTGCAAAATGTCCCATTAGTGAGTCAGTAGGTCTGCTCTGAGTTGTACCAGTGGAATCACTGGGGTTCACTAAAGAAAATGTGATTGCTTAGTTGTATGTGAGAGCAGAATTAATACATTTATTTTTTAACATCAAAACAAAATAACACTCGTCAGTTTGCCCGAGTACACAGGGTCAAATTTTCAAAGCTCCTAACCTATATAGGCACCTAATTCCCTTTGAAATCAATGGGAGTCAGGCACCAAACTTGCTTAGGCATTTCGAAAATCCTACTTGACATCTCTGCATTTTTAAGAGGTTAAATACATTTGAAAATCTGGCTTTACTGTTCCTAGATTTTCTTGAGAGCTACAGTTTGTTTCTAAACAAGTATGTACAGTACGTTTTTGCATAACCACTAATATCAACCTCATTACCTCTCCTCTGATGGGATCTGGGCTGCTGACAACAGCTGCTTCTGCTACTGCAGGGTGCTCCATTAAGGCATATTCTACTTCATATGGTCCAATGCGATAACTAGAAGAGGAAAGAAGAGTGTGGTATTTGCAAACTGTATCACTGTATGTCAACTTAGAATGGAAACCCCATAACAACAAAATTTACCCAGAAGACAAAATGATATCGTCAGCTCTTCCAATAAACCAGAAGTATCTATCTTCATCCACAATGCCCCTGTCTCCTGTGAGATAAAAATCTCCGCGTTCTGAGGCAGCAGTTTTCTCTGGATCATCCTGACAACAAAAGAACATCTCACAAATGGTAATGAACCTTTAGGACCCAATCCAACTGCAACTAAAGTCAATGGAAAAAATCCCAATGGACTTCAACAGAGATAGATCAGGACCTCAGTGATGTTGAACCATAAACTGTTACTTAACAGAAGACGATCATAATTTCTCCACCTCTGGAAAGGTTTGATGAAAGCTCATTTATCTTTATTCAAGATGATTTTTTTTAAACCAAAACCTTTCATAATTGCTATTTGAAACTTTTCAGTCTTGCTGTAGCCTATACAAGTCAGGCATGATCTGATCTCTGATTAATATATTCTGTATTTCGAAGATTGTGATTTCATATTAGAGCTGTGCAAATGATTGCACTTGAGCTGCTGGAGTACTGGCACTTAGACTTAATACTGTCCAAACTGACTGTGAACCAGAAGTGATTTGCCTTTGCCATATGCCAGTAGTAGCATTTTGCAAATTTCTTTTGGCTCCAGCTGGGTGCACACAGGCTTTTCCAGGCATGTGTTCATAGTCAGTTTCCATTTCAAGCCTAGTTTATTGGGCCAGGCTACATGAGGCTAGTCAGAAGGTGGAAGTCACACCTGCAAGAAAGTCTGTTAAACACATCTGGTATGTATTTTTACTGGTATGTATCTTCTCTTTTAGCCAGCTTTTGCAGGTATATTTTTGTCGACATTCCCACTGTTTGCTTCTTTGAAAAGTTAGCCCTTAAACCCACCTTCTTTAATAGCATGATTAGAAAATCAAGTTGGAAGATTGGGGTGCAAGAGGAGACAAAGAAGGTAGGAACCGTGAACTTCATGAAATCAATCTCCTTACAATGATCCATTAAAAATATTGAATTGTGGGCCACACTCACTTTTGCTGACACTTTCCAGGGCCAGCCTGTCTCCCCCCACCTCCAAGGCCATGCAATGGAGGAAGAGCAGGCAGCCGTCCTGCTGTGTGACCTCTGCTAGGATATCTCATGGCAGGTGGAAATATTAAAAATCCACCAGGTGTTCCACAGAAGCCCTATCAGCTGAGGCTGAGTTGGATCAATACATCCCAGGCCACAGTCACAGGTTTCTTGGGGTATGGTGAGGATGCAGTCACTGAGTGTGACCACAGAACTCGAACCAACATTCCAAAAATAGCTTTAATCTGATTCTCAGGTCCTGAAAGAGTGAAGATGTGTCAGCACTGAATGCAGCACTGGCTACCCTCAAGTAATTACCCAGGGTTCAAGTCAGGTTTGTACAAACTGCACAGAAAATCATGCTGCCCTGTCTTCACTGCTCTGGGACCAGAGAAGCTCTATGAAAGCTAGCTCAGGTACATTTGTTGGGGCTACAATCACAATGTACGATTGCTGTAGAGTCGGATCCTTAGTTCCCCAGTGGAGAGAATATTCTAGATGCTTTCTGTTTCACCTTCCCCAACCAGTACACTTTCTGCCACTTGTTGCTTGAGTGGAAGTCCTGTTTATGAGACACGAGCTAGTATATTTGGAAGGCTATAGACACCCACAGCTAGATACTTTAAAAGTTATCAGTATATTTAAGATGTGGCATCAAAAGCTGATTAATTTCATAGTTCCCTTACCACATAGTGAGAGAAAAGGCAAAATGGCCTTGTTGGTTTGATTCTGATGGCAATATCTCCTTCTTTCCCTGGAGGCAGAACATTAGCATTTTCATCTATTACCTAGAATGACAGAAAAACCCTACTCAATGATTCAATGCCTTTTTGTTAAACAGAGAAATGTACTGAATTAAATGTTGAGAGAGAATCTTGTGTTGAATGGCAATTTTGGGCAGGTGTATCCTAAGGGGCAATGTTGAATAGTATAGCTGGAGTTAATACACCATAGGTCAAATTGCCACAGGGTTTTCACTGCAGGGGTAGGGGTGTCAATGGAAGAAACCTTCCTGTGAACTTCCCTAACATTTCTTGTTCTAGTGGAGTACCAGAATCAACAAGAGAGAGTGATTGGTAATTGATTTAGCAGGTCTTCGCTAGACCCATTCAATCAACCCCCAGGGGATTGAGTGCTGCAGTACCAGTTCCCTGGTAAGTATAGACATGCCATTTATCTTACTTCAGATTGATAGTGACCAGAAGTATCAAAATACCTGAACATCGTAAGGTGGGGTTGCCTTTCCCATAGAACCAGGTTTAATTTTCATCCCTTTGTGAAGTGAACATATCAAAACCTGTAAAATAAAATTGTATTTGTGCCACAAAATACAGCGCTTGATGTTTTATTTAGATATGAATAGCTATAACTGAAAACTTTTTGTATGATCTATTTTACTAGTAAAATTTCTGTAGCAATGTTCATTTGAAAAGTGACTCCATTGTGATTTTAAACTCAATAGGCCTGATCTTTGGTTGGTGTAAATCAACACTTCTCCGAATAAGTCAACGGAGTTACCCTGACTTACACATACTGAAGATCTGGCTCAGTGGGATAAAGTCTGCTCTCAACCATACTAGTGAAAAATTACAGATTAAATCCTTTGGGCCTCAACATTCTCTTACTTGCATTTGTTTTATACCAGTTTAACTCCATTAATTACAAAGGAGTATTTCTGTGTGAGAGAAGTATCAGTGCAAGAGAAGAACTTGGTTCAGTAGGTGATATTTGCTGTTGGCTACATTATAATGATTGTGAGCATGTAAAACTGGAGACTTTATTCCTTAAGTCCAAATCTTTCTTTGAACACATGTTTCCTTCAAGGAGGTTGATGATGCTCTACAATTCAACAGATGGGGCTTAGATGTTCTCTTGCTTAAACCTGCATAGAGCTGAAGTGACTCCATTGATATCAATAGAGATGAAGCACTATAAAAAATGGTGTGAGGTCAGAATTAGGCCCATGGAACTTCCAGGTGGTTCTTCCATTAA
The DNA here is from genome assembly GCF_049634645.1 of Pelodiscus sinensis. NCBI lineage: Eukaryota > Metazoa > Chordata > Testudines > Trionychidae > Pelodiscus > Pelodiscus sinensis. The sequence goes on along the minus strand of NC_134726.1, from coordinate 21,916,960 downwards.
GAATATCAGATTGTTTACCACAGGGAACTCACTGGAGCTCATTCCTGGAAACTCACGAATCTCGGAATACATACTTGAAGCTATGACCATCAGTGCAGAGGCTATGTGCCACTATACTGCTTCCTCATACTCCAAGGCCATAGGTCTGGGTCACTGCATCTCTACCTGTTGAGTGGAGCAGGTCCAATCATAAGGGGGGCAGGAGGCCCTGGGCCTCAAGCTCGAAGGGGACCTCAAATTTAGACATTTGTTAATTTTTTGGCATTTGATAAGTTTCACAACTTGTTTTTATGCACATCCCTATTGAACTAAAATGTGACATACTCTCTCAGCTTAGTGCTGTAAATGTAAGCAAATTAAGAGATGTGGATTTGGTAAAAGACTTATTTTTTGTTAACTGATATAAATATTAATAAAAATATATTCATTCTGATGGCACGAGATTAGACCGTGATGAATGTGTCCTCTCAGATCAGCTGATGATATAAACATACCACTGCTAGTGTCCGCTGCTGGATCAGTGTCAAAAACTGGAAGTGGCCCAGGCCTCTCTGGACCTCTGAGAGGACCTGGAGTGGGTAAGGGGAAGAAGCCTCACCTTGTCAGGATCAGCATTTGTTTATATATGAAACCCTCCTGAGTGGATGTCACACACAAAACATTGTCTCCCAGACCTTGACTCGGTGGTAAGATGCAGCCTTGTTGTATTTTTGGAACATATTTAATGAATTAATTGCATATCTTATGGCCCCATTAATATCTGCTGCTGAAAAACTTGGCTGAAGGAACTCATACCACCTAATTAAATTCCTAGGCCAAAATGTTTAAACTGAGACATCTAAATCTATGTTTAGCCTCCTTAATAAACGTAGTCTGAATTTCAGAAATGCTGAGATCCAAAACTCTAGATGAAGTCACTGGTGCTGTGGGTGCTCAGCACCTGTGTTCCCTGTAAGCTGAGCACTTGGGTGGCCACCCAGGAGAGATTCAAATGCCACCAGCTGATTAACAGAGTACCCACAACAGCAGCATGTGTTTCTACTGGTGGTGTACATCTGCACACGCTTCGATGCACGTAACAAAATTTATTCTGCACATGGATGGAAAAAATTAGAGGAAATACTGCTCAGCACCTTTGAAAACCAGATTACTTTTATTCAAGGTCTATATAAGGACTGATGCTAGTTGCCTATATTTGAAAATTTGGGGCCTGTTTTCCCAAGTAAAGTAAAAAACCTACTATAAGGATTTGATAAATTATGTCATTAATTTGAGGTAGAAATAGGCTTATTAGGTGTGTGAGTGAATGAAAACGTACTGTTTCACTCTGGCCGTATCCTTCATAGATATCCATCCCTGTTTCTTTTTTCCATCTCTCCATCACTTCAGTGCTGAGTGGCTCACCTCCACTTAGGCAACGCTTCAGGCTCTTGAATTTGTATCTTAATAAATCATTGTTTAAAAGAATGATTAGGATGATTAAAGCTCATTACTAGAGGGACTTTGATTTGGTTTGGGCTTCATTCACTGCAGCTGGCATAGAACTAAAATTTCAGCCTTTGGAAAGGTTATGATAGAATAAAGTCTGGCAAAGGAAAGATCTAGGGCTGTGATTCCGTCAGAACATTGCTCAGTTGGGATGGTTAGTAAGTAATCTGGAGGTACCTGGTAAGATCATGCTGCGCCATCATGCGATAAGTTGTTGGCGTACCACAGAAAGAGGTTACAGGAAATCTGGACAAACACTTCAAATGAAAGAAAAGAAAAGTTATTTTTTAACTGTTAGTGTCTCGGAGCAGGGTTGTTTGTCTTGTGGTTGTTTGTACAGTTCCAAACACACTGCTCTATGATTTGGGCTCAAGGCACCATCACAATATAAACAAAAAAATCATAAAATAAATACATTATACTAAAAAAGGCACTGGCCTAGAATGATGTTTTGGGCTTGGTCGGGCATGGCTATGAAGAGTTCTTGTTCTTTTCTTTTTTTATCTGTATTTGAAACTTATTTGAAAGTTAACTTGCTTTTGTTTTGGATTTTAGCATTTTCCTCCATCTGTGGCAGACAAATGAGACTCCACAGTGATAGGCATAGGAGACAAGAAAGTAATAATAACTGTACTACTTAACACTTCTCTAGCACTTCCTACTCAGAGATCTCAATACTCTTTACAAAAGAGGGTAAGGAGTCATTGTTACTTTACAGATGGGGAAAGTGGGACAGGGAGATGGTGTGACTTTCCTAAGGTCACCTAGAAGCTCAGTGACAGAGCTGAGAGCAGAACTATGTTCACTGCCCTTAAGTAGAGAACTGGGAAATAGCTGTGTTATTTTTTGTGAATATGGTGCATGCTTCTGGGTGTTTGTTTATGATGAGAACCTGAAACAGGGTTGAGGACATAAAAATGGCCATACTGGGTAAGATCAAAGGTCTATTTAGCCCAGTATCCTGTCTTTTGACAGTGACCAACATCAGGTATCCCAGAGGAAATGAACAGAACAGGTAATCAAGTGATCCCTCCTTTGTTGCTCATTCCCTTTTCCTGGCAAATAGTTGTATCAAGAGCTCTTTAGAAGGACTAGGCAGAAAAGTCAAAATAATGGCACACATCAGAGCCTTTGAAAATACAACAGAGATGCTGTTAATTAGTGAGTACCCCAATACCTGACTCCACCCACACTAGAATGGTTTATTATTTCCAAGGATAAGCCTAGAATCAAAGGAAAAAAAAGAGGTTGGTTTGAGTGAGAGAGTCTGTCCAGGACAGTCAGGCTACATCTACACTACGAGTTTTCTCGGCAAACAATATGCTAATGAGGGATTCATTTGCATGAGTCATGATCTCATTTGCATATTTTCTGCCAATCTGTTTTTGTGCTGGGGATTTTGCGCCAAAACAAGCAGTGGGGACGTTTTCTTTTTGTGCAAAACCCCCTTTTTCTGCAAGATCCTTATGCCCCCCAAAACGAGGCTTACCAATTTTATGGAAAAAGGGATTTTTGTGCAAAAAGAAAACATCCACACTGCTTGTTTTTTTGCAAAAACCCCTAGTGAAAAAACGGATCAGCAGAAAATATGCAAATGAGATCACGACATGCAAATGAGTCCCTCATTAGCATATTGTTTGCCAAGAAAACTCGTAGTGTGCAGGTAGCCTTAGTGAGAGATGACAGGCAAACAAAGAGAGAGAGTGAGATAGTGCACACATGCAGGCTGTTACTTGGTTCTCTGAATGTTTGAGGTACCAACATAAATGTCCACTCTAGAGATCTGATGGGAATGCCAAGTGTAGGTAAGATAGTATGTGCATAGATCTCTGTTATTTTAAATATTTTTTCTGAGTTCTGTGCACTTTTAGACAAATAAGTTATGCTATATATAAAAAACTGCTTCTTCATACAATTACCACCCACAGGCTCCTGAAGGGAAATGCTTGCAGGTGTCTAGTCTATTGGGCTTGCTATCATCATGGCTGACAGTTAGGGGATGCGACCCAGGATTTATCTATATTTCTAAAATAAAAGCACAGCCATGGCAGCACTTTAAAGTGAAAGTGTGGCCATGGCAGGAAACCACCTATGTAAACCACCTCCATAAGGGGAGTAGCTAACAGTGCTGGGAGTCTGTTTACACCAGCACTTTGCAGTGCTGACCAGTGGGGGCCCGAGACTAGCTGCCAGCAACTGGCACCCTAGGCGAACCATGCAATCAGCGCCCACACCCCCAAACCCCAAGGGCAGATCCTTGAATTTGGCACCCCATTTAACTTGGCACCCTAAGCAACCACCTAGTTTGCCTATATGGACGGGCCGCCTCACTTGCTGCCCTCTGAGGAAGGGGTGTTTTTTTTACACCCCTAAGCCAGAAAGTTGCAGTGCAGCAAACTAGCAGTGTAAACTTAGACTCTGTGGAGACTAGTTGGATTGCAAGGTCACTTGAAAGGGATGCACTTGAGGGAAGCAGTCTCAAAAGAGGCTACTAACCAGGGATAACACTTACTACTAGAGAACATTGCCTCCCTCATAGTCTCATGATTTTTATGAAAAGTTATTTCTGATACTCTTCTTTTTTTATCATCAGCTTTGCACATATCAGTTATGACTGAAACCACATCATGATGTTTTTAGTCTTACATCCAGGACGGTTGTTGCCTCAAATTGCAGCATATGGCGTGTAAAGATACATGCACCCTGAATCCATGTAGAAAAGAAGCAGCTATAGGCAAATTTTACCCAGCCTGGGTCAGACAGGCCCCATAGGACATCAGAGGGATTCAAATCCAACCAAAGCCTGATAATAATGACAAAAAATATCATAATGAAAAACATTGAATCGAAAAACAAAGTAAATGTACAAAAGGAGAGCTGATGAATTATTTGTTGTGAACATAGTTCTTTTTTTGTTCATAAACTAATCCCAATTCCTATAAGTGGATTCCTTAGTAATAGTTATACTGTGAGTAGTTGAATGCTACCATTCCTGTGAGATGTTTCCCAACTATTTATATAATTTATTAATTATTCTTTATACTTGTGTGATTGCTCACCTAATTCACATGGTTTTGTTTCAGCTTCTTGACAGGAGAACAGATATTTCTGATCCTCCTGTTTAAAAAGTAACTAGACATATTAAATAGTGAATAAGTAGGGCTGGTCAAAATTTTTTGAATGAAACATTGCCTATCAGAAAAAAGTTTAATCAAAATAAAAAATTCTGTATGGATACGTTTTGGCAGAATTAATTTTGGCTGAATTTTCCATCAGGAAAAAAATATTTGGGAATCCCATGATATGCTGTAGCATATCAGCCACATGAAGGGACTGTGGTGTGTCACAGAATATTGATAGAAATGTAGCCGTATTAGTCTGGGGTAGTTGAAGCAAAATGCAGGACAATGTAGCACTTTGAAGACTAACAAGATGGTTTATTAGATGATGAGCTTTCGTGGGCCAGACCCACTTGCTTCACAGAATATGTCCATCAAGGGAAGAATGAGGATATAAGGGACCTGAAACTACAATTCCCATGTGGAACTCTAGTGTTTAAAGCAGATGGAGGGCGTAATGCCATCCAAGGTGAATTATTTTGATTTGACCAGCTTGAAACTTTTTTTTTTAATTGAAAATGTGAAAATATGGAACACTGAGAATTTGTCAAATCAAATTATTTTGTAACTTTGCCCCACAAAATGTTTGGATATTATGACTTTTCATCCAATTCAACAGGAAATGTCAAAATATCAGAATTTCCCACAGGATAGAAATTCTGTGGCTTTATCATCTCTACAAATAATCTATTCCTGGTATGAATAACCATATATTCAGGACTTTTTATATATTCATTTTGTGACCATGGGTTATTAGAGCAACAAAGTATTTTCAGTAGATACCTTCCAGTTGAGGTCATTCCAATACCAAAACTACTGTGAGAATGTTCCACCATTTTGGGGTAACCTGTAGTTCCACTGGTAAAGTAGATAGTCATTGGTTCTTGACTCTTTGTCTTAATGGTGTCATGATCATCATGTGCATCTCTTCAAAATAAAGATGAAAGGACATAAGAGTGGATAAGTTTTCAACAAAGGAAACTTCAGTTCCTATTTAGTTTGCACTCTAGTGCAGGCATTCTTTTCTCTTCCCAAATTAAACTGCCTATGCTCTCATTCTCAATTATCACTGACCAATAAGATTTATTAGATCAATTCTGACTCCAGAAACACATACAAAACACCCTTTACATTCGATGAGCACTAAGGGCCTGATCCAGTGCTCACTGAAATCAATGGAAAGATTTCTGTTGACCTCAGTGGTGCTGCTGTGTCTGTGTATATCTGGAACTAGAGTTCAGCACACTCCTTCAGCAGAATGACCCTGTTGTGTTATCATTAATCTTTTCCATACTTCTTAATTTTTTAATTTGTATTATGTCTTAGAATGCAGAATTGTCAGGTAAATGAGGGCAGAAATGGCTCTCAAAAACACATGCAAGATAAGAATTACCTGAGTTCTGAAACTGTTTTTTAAATGAGAAAAGGTTTAATACAAAGCTGGACATGCCCAAATGTCCATCCGGATGATTAGCTCACTGAGGTAAGACATACTCACTTGAATAGTTTCTTGAAATCCAGCCACCCATCCCGGCTTCCTTCGGATACTATTAGCCTGGTTTTTAGAAACTCGCATTTGGACACAATTGAGTCCACTGCAGGTGCCAGTGTATCATTGGTAATGATGCATTTGGCCTTAGAAGCTTGAAGTCTATAGAAAATGTCATTAGCTGTCAGCATAATTGTTGCTGGAATATAGATAATTCCTAGAGGTGCAACAAACAAAAGTTTAAAAGTAGCTGAACATATTAAAATACTTGAGCCAGAGTCTAGCTAGTGCAAGTCCATTGGCCTCAACAGAGTTGTGCTAATTTACATTAGCTGGACATCTGGCCCCTTGTACTTACCCTTTTGTGGTATGCCTTGGGATGCCATTATCTACCATAGCCTTTGAGAATCAATTCTCACACCAGTGCCTCTTCAGACTTACTCCTAGTGGTAGCTTATGACCAGGAGTAGAGTTAGGCTACATCAGACTGAAGTAGAGCATCACTGAAGCAAAAACCCCAATCCAGTCTTTCACCCTGAGTTCTTCCATTTTTAATCTTTGCAGAAGTATTTTCTGGGAGAGAATATATTATTTTGCTGCCAATACTAAAGCTACAGTGTCCCCTCTTGTGGCCCTATGAGGATCACAAGTCATTTAAACTATGTGCCTCGACTTCCTCCTCTGTAAAATAAACTCCTTTCTATTAATATTTTGTCATTAATTTTGATCTATGTTCAATTCCCAGCTCTGCCAGAAACTCCCATTGTGACCATGGACAAGTCACTTAATTTCTCTGTACCTGTGAAATGGAAATAATACTCCTTCCTTTAGAATAGGGGTGGGGAATTTCTGGCCTACAGGCAACATGTGCTTCATCAGGGTTAGCTGCAAGATGGTTTATTTACTGGGCGTCCACAGGCACAGAACCCTGCAGCTCCCAGCTGACGTGGTTCAACATTCCCAGCCAATGGGAGCTGTGGGAAGTGGTGGCCTGGGATGCAGGTTCCCCACTGCTGCTGTAGAGAGACAAGGTGGGTGAGATATTATCTTGTACTGGACCAACTTTTGTTGGCAAAAGAGAGAAGCTTTTGAGTTTACACAGAGCTCTTCTTCAGCTATAAATAAATTTGAAAGCTTGTCTCTCTCACCAGCAGAAGATGGTTTAATAAAAAATATTACCTCACTCTGTCAAACTATACTGTTACATTCAGCAATTTTACAAGACTGTAATAAATTCTGTACAAAGTATGTCTTGTAAGGTATCATTTGAAATGTGATAATCTACTCAACATTAGTTACCTAATAAAATATGTATGTTGACATGGAATATAAAGTTGTAAGAGTCTTCTGTTTTGTATTGCTATAACATGTTCCAGAGTCAGAAAAGCAGACTGAAACCAGTTATTCAGAGACAAAGACACCCAAACACAAACTGTCTCTCTCTTCTCCATCTCTACTCATAGCAGCTACAAAGCTTGAAAGACAAAGAAAGCATCATTGAACTAGGGGAGGGATGATCCTGGCTAAACAGGAGCATATCAGCCAGTACAGACTGCTACAAACATTTGGGCTGTGTCTAGACTGCAGGGTTTTTTCGAAAAAAAGTAGCCTTTTTTTTCAAAAAAACTTCACCTGCGTCTAGACTACAGCCACGTTCTTTCGAAATTAAATCGAAAGAACGCGGCGTTTCTTTCAACAGCAGTGCTCCTCATTTCACGAGGAAGAACGCCTTTTTTTGAAAGTGCTCTTTCGAAAAAAAGTGTTCTTGAATGCAAACAGGGATTTTTTGAAAGAGAGCATCCAGACTGCCTGGGTGCTCTCTTTCGAAAAAGCGGCTTGCTTTTTTGAAAGTACTGCTTGCAGTCTAGACACTCTTTTTCGAAAGAGGCTTTTTCAAAAGTATCTTTCAAAAAAGCCTCTTTTAAAAGAGGCTTGCAATCTAGACGTAGCCACGGTGAAGCAAAATCTTTTTGCCTTTAACTTCACTTAGCTTGTTAAGTAAACTGTTAGTTGTGTATAATTTTTATTTCTTTTGTAACCAGTCCTGACATTTATGCATCACTTCTTGTAATCATTTAAAATCTAAGAACTCTTCCTTCAACTTCCCTTAGTCCTTGTGAAATGAAGGACTACCATGAATCAGAGAAAGAAGTCCTCCAGATTCACATTATTTCAAAATTAAGGCTTGTAGTGTAGATGCACACTATGCTATTTTGGAATAACATCAATTACTGCAAAATAATGCTACTGTGTAGACATACCCTAAGAAACAAAGGGTTGTGTATGAGGGAAAGTAATGAGCCTGGGCTGGGAATGGCGTCTGTCCTATGAGAAAGACCTTCAGTTTTAAGATACAAGCAAGAGCAGTTTGTCTACCAGAAACTTTGCAACCTAAAATAAAATTTAGAGTGAGATTTTTGTAAGCCAATTTCTTTAATGTATTAAGCTTAGTATATGTGTTTGCTTTATTTGCTCAGTAATCTGCTTTGATCTGTGTGCTATCCCGTATAATCACTTAAAATCTAACTTCTGTAGTTAATAAACTTGTTTTTTTAAATTCTAAAATCTACTTTGTGTATTTCATAACTGGGGGGAAGCTGTGTATATCTTCTTTGATGCTGAGGGGGTAGATTTCATGATCTTACGCATTATAGATTAATATGCATTGCAAGACACTCCAGATACCACTGAGTGCTGGGCAATTCCCTAGCAAAAAGCCTTTCTATGAAGCACTAATTTCAGTACCGGTACTATTCTGCAGCTGCATGTCTCCCTAACTGTACGTGTGTGCAGTAGGACAGGGTGAGGGAGCCTAAGTAAGAAGAATGCATGGGTTCAGTGAAACACCAGCTGTCATGATCATGAGGGTTAGCTAGCAGCCTGGGAACTAAGGGGTTAACTTTACTTAAGTCAGGTAGATTCAGCCAATAGGAATGTAGGTAGGAATTTCAAACTGAGACAAAGGAATTTTGGGTTTTCCCTCTCCTTTATCCTAGGCAGTTTCTTTCCATCTACAGAGGGGGACAGACAGAATGTCTCCCTCCAAGAAGAGACTCTTCACTCTTCTGTAAGTAGCGTAAAGTTTAGATAAATCCGTTAGGTTTTATTGTTTTATGGTTTGAGAAATGGGATCTGATGTTTGTGCATTTAAAAATGCTTTTTGCTCTCTTTTGTAAATAAGCTCCTGGCCCATGGTGGGTTTCTCCTCCATGGCTATGTCTAGACTACATCCCTTTTTTGTAAAAGGGATGTAAATTAGACGTATCACAATTGCTAATGAAGCGGGGATTTAAATCTCTCCCGCTTCATTAGCATAAAAATGGCTGCCGCTTTTTTTCCACCCGGAGCTTTGTCGGAAAAAAGCATCAGTCTAGACGCTGATCTTGCGGAAAATAGAGCCTTTTCCAAAAGATCCCTTATCCCTCTATGAAATAAGGGATAAGGGATCTTTCGGAAAAGGCTTTATTTTCTGCAAGATCAGCTTCTAGACTGGCGCTTTTTTCCAACAAAGCTCCGTGCGGAAAAAAAGTGGCAGCCATTTTTATGCTAATGAAGCGGGGGAGCACTCACAGAGCTACTCATTATGATGCTCCCAGCAGCTGAGAATGCTGTGGAAAAACTCAGAGGGAATCCCAAGATGAGCCGGGATCAGCTCTGCCTTCCCACAACATTGTGCTGTGGGATGCTTACCCACATTGCTTTGCTCTATTTGTCAACAGGGACCAACACGGTTACAATACTAGGACCTAGTTTAATGGGGTCTGGATTTCAGTTGGGATCTGTAACTTTACTGAAATGCAAATAAATGTAGTCATCTATTATTCTTTATACCAACCTGTTCTCATGCAGCCTACTGTTATCAACCACAATTCTGGTATTCGTGGTAGCATCACAATAACTCTGTCTCCCTTTTTCAGACCACATGCATCGGAGAGTACGTTGGCTGCTTTTCTGGATAGAAATCCCAGCTCCTCAAAACCCCACCGCACCTCATTGCCTTGATCACCTACCCACCAAAGGGCTGGAATGGAGGAAGCTCTCTCTCCATTCTGGTAAAGACAAGAAATTAGGAAAATATATAAACAATGCAACAGTCAGAAGCTCCAATGCTTCAAACACACATTTGATTAACTTCAAATAGAGGTGCAGTCTTTTTGACTTCAGGAGGCCTAACCCTGTGCTTACAAGTAAGAATGTGCATAAGTATCTGGAGGCTTGTGGGCCTATAACCCAAATCTAATATGTATTTGTTAATCAAGTGCATTGGAAGATTTGCCTTCCATTTTCTGAGCTGCCCTAGCTATGCATAATGATGCCTTGTTACCATTTGAAAAGTGCAGGTTTAGGTCAACCTGTGGGCGGGTTTATCTCTGCACATGTTTTGCTATAGATCATAGTCATGGTATTGGAAAAGATCTGTCAAGCTATTTATGTTATTGCATAATTCCAACTGTACAAGGTCCTTATTCTGCTTCCTGTAAACATGGCCCAGAACACATAGATTAGGTGTAAACTACACTCTTTTATCAGAAAAAGCTCCGCAAATTGCACTCTGCAATTTGCGTAATTTTTTCCAATTGCTTTTCTGGAAGAGGCTCTTCTGCCATTTGGTCCCGTCTAGACTCCCTGAAAGAGCGCTTTCGTTCTTCTGCAAAAAAAAGTGGAAGAGCAAATGCGTTCTCTCGATGCGGTGGAGTTTTCCCGGGATACTGGAAGTATTCTGGAAAAACCTGCCAGTCTAGACGTACCCTATAATGAGGACGATGTACATGATTGTTACTTCTATTGCAGTAGAACTTAGAACTACTGTACTCAGCACCTCAGTGCAATGAGCCCACTTGGTGAACAAGAATCGATCATCATATGAAACTGAAATTCATGCACAGAGAAGTTAATGAGAAATACAAGCATTTTTTAAGCAACAGACCATTACAAGTAACATATTCAGGTGAAAATATACAGCAGGTCCAATCATGATCTCCCTGTTAAGATAAGAATGTCAATGGCTGCAGGATAAGGCTTAGTGAGAGCATAGAAGTCTCTAACATTAATTCTGATGGTCTTAGCCCCTCTTATTTAAAACATACAATTATTTATTCTTTTGACATTTTTAAACCTAAGTTTCCTTTGTAACTATTTTTATGCAAAATAGATTACTTCTCCTTAATTATCATTATCCCCTGATAAAAATACTGAATTTAGACATTTTCTGAATGCTTGATTCCAATTATCATCTGTGATCCTGAAAAGCACAACTAACATGTGCATAATTAAGAATACGATCGTCCCACTGCTTTCACTACGTACTGTTTGTGAAGTTAAGTGTGTGTGTCAGTATCTATAGAATTGAGGTTAGGCAGGAGTTCAGGAAAGTTTTTAAATTCATGCTTAATTTTCAGCCATTTGACTTAACTAGGATTTCAGAGTTTATCTAGATAAAAATGCTTTCCTGAAGTAGGACTCAGGAGCAGAAGGCTGGGCTTGAGGTTAAGTCACAGGACTGGGATTAAGGAGATAATGTAGGCTTTTTTCCCCAGCTTTGCAACTAACTTCTATTATGATGTTGGGCAAGTCATTTAATCTCTCTGGATGGCTACGTCTACACTGGCATGATTTTCTGGAAATGCTTTTAACAGAAAAGTTTTCCGTTAAAAGCATTTTTGGAAAAGAGCGTCTAGATTGGCAGGACGCTTTTCCGGAAAAGCACTTTTTCCGGAAAAGCATCCGTGGCCAATCTAGACGTGCTTTTTCGCAAAAAAGCCCCGATCGTCATTTTTGCGATCGGGGCTTTTTTGAGGAAAACACTACTGTGATGTCTACACTGGCCCTTTTCCGGAACAGTTTTCCAGAAAAAGACTTTTGCCCGAATGGGAGCAGGATAGTTTTTCCGGAAAAGCACTGATGATTTTACATTAGATCATCAGCGCTTTTCCGGAAATTCAAGCGGCCAGTGTAGACAGCTGGCAAGTTTTTCCGGAAAAGCGGCTGATTTTCCGGAATAACTTGCCAGTGTAGACACAGCCAATGTGTCTACACTGCACCCAAAGCTTGAAATAAGCTACACAATTTGAGCTATGCAAATTGCCCCGCTTATTTTGAGTCAATTTCGAAATTGCTTATTTAAATTTTGAAATAACCCGCTATTCCGAAACATCCCTTACTCCTTGTGGAATGATGTTTACTGGACATCAGAATAGCAAGACTGTTATATTTCAAAATAATGGGCTTGCTATAATATATGGGATAGCTATTTCGGGTTACCTCTGGTGTCAGTGTAGACATAGCCTCTCTGCCTTAGTTCCCTATCAGTAAAATAATATTTCCTTTCTCAGTCTTTTCTACTTATGCCCTGATCCTACAAAGACTCGCACACATAAATGTAAATGTGATGTGTGGATCTGGGGGACACTTTAGGATATTATGAATACCAATATTGTAAATTGGCAATGAGTTGTGCCAGATATGCCATGCAAGATTTCAGCAAAAATGTTATAATTTGCCAAATATGATAATCTTGTTTATCTTGTAGCACTCTAGCATTCTGAGTTATAGAAATGTACGTATGTCTATATTTCAAAACTTAGGCTATGCTTCTAGCTGATGTCTACAGACAGTTTCAGCACTTCCTAGTTTGTTTGATGGCCCAGTAAGGACCATCAGCTATACCAGTGGTCCCCAACATGGTGCCCTCAGGTGCCATGGTGCCCGCGGGGGCATATGTGTGCGCCTGCCAAGTGCTCGGGGCTGGCCCCGCCCCGGGTGCGTGGTGCATGCGCAGTGCCGGCCCCAGGTGCGCTGCGCATACGCGACGCCAGCCCCGGGCGCATGGCACATGAGGAGTGCTGGCCCCGGGCACGCGGCGAATTGGCCACCCTGGCCCCAGGCACGTGGCAAATTGGCCACCTCACCCCCAGGCGCACGGCTATGGGGGGGTGCTGGCCCTGGGCACGTGGCTCTGGAGGGCGCCGGCTCCAGGCTTGTGGAGAATGGGTGGCCCCACCCATGGCCACGCGGTGCATGGGTTTGCTGGCCCTAGGCACATGGCTCATGGGGGTGTGGCGTATGCGCAGCCCCGCCCCCGGGTGTGTGACTGTCCCCGCCCCCTGGCACCCGGCAGTTCCAAATGGTTGGGGACCACTGAGCTATTCAAATCACCCATTGAGAGAAAGTAAGGGATACACTTTGATATAGTATAGCATGCAGGGGGAGGCCTATGTACAGAGGCTTTCAAGCCATGTGCTTGGCACCTTGTATTTGAAACAAAGGAAGCACAAGCTACCTGGCAAAAGACTATAAAAGGCAGCTGCCTCTTCTGTTGTTGGTCTTCCTTCCTGCCTTTTATCTCTGGAGTAATCGTTCTACAAATAAACCTCTGAAAAAAAGGACTGAATGAACTGTCCAAGCTGTACATGTGTTCCAAAGGAACTTTCAACTTCAAGCCAACAAACTCATCAATTGTTATGGACTCTGAAGTCTATGTATGCATGTGACAGCTTTACTATTTAACTCTCTCTTTTTGTTCTTTTTTTATCTTAATAAAACCTTTTGTTATAGATACTAAAGCAGCCATGGCCAACCCGCGGCTCACGAGCCACATGAAGCTCTTGCACCCCAAAAGTGTGACTCGCGAAGCTGCTCCTGTGCCCCCCTGCTGACTTGCCCCCCTCCCCCAACTCCCTGCTGGCCCTCGGCTTTCCTGTGCTTACCGGGTCAGAACTACGGGGTTTTAAAAAATGGTGCCCAAGATGGTGGCTGTCTTAAAGGGGCAGCCTCCTTTTTAAAATTAAAAAAAAAATTGTTTTGTTTTTGCTCGACAATTCTATTCTTTGGAGAGGTTTTTTTGCTTGACAATTCTAGTACGGCTCTTTGCATTTTTTCTGCCGCTGTTTTGGCTCTGTTTGTTAAATGGGTTGGCCACCCCTGTACTAAAGGACTGGCTGTCAGTGTGGTATTATGGGTAAGAAAAGAGCCAAATCTGAACTGACTTGGTATGGAGGCAGGCCCTTTAGGGTCAGAACAACATTTTGAACATGTGAGTAAACTTTTAAAATAACTTCTCACTGTACTGGACCTACATGCTGATGGGAGCCAGAGAACTGGCCGGCAATAAAGTGGGCTGTGTGATTTCTTTTTTGCTTTTTTGTAACCAGTGTAGGGGATGAGAAGCACAGTCTGTGACTAGTTGGGGATTTTAACTTCAGTGTTAGCCATGGCAGCAGGGATCGGGCCACCCCTGCACTCACTGGCAGTAGCAGGAAGCAGAGCAATCCAGTCCCGGTCTGCTCTGCTTCCCCAGTTCCACCCATGTCATTTGCAGGGAAGGGGCAAGGAGAAAGGGATGGAACCACCCCCTTGCACTCACCAGTGGCAGAAAGTGGAGCATTGTGTCTGGGAGCTGTCAGAGTGGAAGAGGATGGGGCTGCTCCCAGGCACTGCTATGTGTGTGTCAATGACCCCATCCTCCCTAGTGGTGGTTTGTGGTGTAAGGTGTCCCACCACAGAGTTGGGAGTAAGACACGCCTCGCCAGAAACCCTGTGGCTGCGACTACACTGCGCATTGTTGCACAAGATATGCAAATGAGGCAAGGCGATGAATATTGCCACACCTCATTTGCATACCTAATGAGCTGCCATTTTTGTGGCAGGGGCTTTTGTGCAAGAAGGAGTTATCTACACTGCTCCTTCTTGTGCAAAAAACCCTCTTGCGCAGGAGCCGTTCTTTCTGAAAATAAGCGCAGAATGGGTCCTGCGCAAGAGGGTTGTTTTGTGCAAGAAGGAGCAGTGTAGACAGCTCCTTCTTGCGCAAAAGCCCCTTCTGCAAAATGGCAGCTCATTAGGTATGCAAATGTGGCACGGTGATATTCATCGCCGTACTTTATTTGCATATCTTCTTGCACAACAATGTGCAGTGTAGACTTAGCCTGTGAATTAAAGATTCCCGAGTGGCTGCCTCATTGCGGCTGTGTGCTCTGGACTAGCGCTCCATGTGCACCCACGTGCACAGGCTGCTGTGCAATCCCAGGCCGAGAAGGCTGGGCAAGGAGCATGCAGACCCTCACTGCTCCCTACCTCCCCTCATGTGTGTTCAGGAAAAGTCATGGAACTCACCTGATGGGCCTTCCTCGGCTTCATCCGATTCCTGGGTGACATCCCGAGAGGGGGTTGCTGGCTTCAGGGCCAGGATGACCTCCTGGTTGGCAGGCATGGTGTAAGTGCCCATAGCTGATCACAGCCAGCAACATGTGTTTTATTGGTAGTGCACCTCTGTACATGCCTTGGTGTGCATAACAAAATTTATTCTGCACACAGATGGAAAAACATAGAGGGAACATTGCTGACCTCTCTCCCAGGATGCAGTAGAGCTGGTCAAAATAGGGGCAGGTCTGGGGTTCCGTCCTTCAGCAGGAACTGTGCTCCCAGGCTTTCATGTAGGCCTGTCTTTGCTCTTTCACCTTCATGCGCACCTGCTTCTGGGTGCATGTGTCCCTTCTGGCCCAGAGTGTCAGTCATTCGGCTGTAAATGTCTGCATTCCTACATCTGGTGTGCAGATCTTGAAGGTTTGCCTCCTCTCCCCAGACCTCAATGAGATCCAGGATCTCCACACCAGACCAGGAAGGGGACCTCCTCTTTCCGGGCAGGGGCTTGGGAGCTGATTTCCGGCTCACTTGCAGCCATGGCGGGCAGTGAGAGCATGGGCGTTGCTCATGATGGCAGCAAAAGCAGTCAAGGCTGCTGCTGCGTGGCACAGGGCTAGTAGAGCTTTCCTTGTGCCACAAGCTTTTTCCCTGTGGCTTCAGCTTTAAGGGCTCCAGGGGAAGAGGAACTATAGAATTCTGATGAGCGTGGACAGAGTGGCCCCAGGGAAACTGTGAGAAGCCCCGGAGACCACTTATTTTGAAAATAGATCTTTCAAAACAGGCATTATTCCTCATGAAATGAGGTTTACAGATTCTGGAACAAGAAGCTTATTTCGATGATATTTCGAAATAATGGGCTTGCTGTGTAGACTCTCACCTTATTATTTCAAAATAACATTAGCTACTTGAAATAACGTTGCAGTGTAGACGTGCCCTTATTTACATGACACCCTTGAAAGTATCATACAGAAGGAAAGTATGAAAGGATCATCTCTTCCTATACACTGATATCACATGTTTTATAACTAATGATATAACACCAGACAGAAATGAAAGAAAACATCAGAACTAAGGAGACCAAACATGTTACCTTTTCCATTTGACTCCATTTGTCCAGAACATCACTTGCAAAATTAAAGTGCTCGGGCAATTCTTTATAGACGTTTGGTGATTCATAGCCAGAGATATTTTGAGGGGCAAATCCTCGGCAATGTTTGCTGAAGAATCTACACAATGACTTGGGTGTCAAAATAGAATTAAAAATCTGGCGTTTAAGTAAAAACGTCATGGCCCAAAAACCTTGTCAGATTTCTTTGTTCAGATTATATAAACATCTCAGTAGAATATTCTTTGAAGGGCTTTTTGACCTGCAATGAAATTATTTGAATAATCAATTACAAGATCTAGGTCAATAGTCTGATCTTTGTCTCACGGGAGTACAGGGCAGAAGTAGGAGAAGAATTGTGCTTAATACCATGATATTTCCCACAGACACAAATCCTGGCCCCAGAGGAAAGCCTGGTCAGCTAGGCTGGGCCCTCTAGGGCTTCCAAAGATGGTATTCACCTCCAGGTGGTGGAGTGGCAGGAAAACTCTTTCTCACTGCTGCAGACTCAGGGATGGCTTGTCCTTTAGATCTCAATGTCACCTCAATATCAGTATTTACAAATTTATAAAAGGGCATATTCACAGCCTCACTTATAAAGTTATTTTGAAGTGTCAGTGGACAAAGTCACCTTGAAAAACAGGAAACCACAGTGAACAGGGGCTAAGCACCCCTGTATGGGTTCATCAAATCCCCTTTCTTTACGCCATATATTTTAAGTGTCAAGTTCTTCTGCAGAACATCTATAAGGCAGGGGAAGGATTTGCACCAAAAATAGCTTTTTGATAACACAAGTATTGTGGATAACAGTCATGTTAAACAATTCTTCTTGCTCATTTAGTACATTTAGATTTTAAATACATTACTTTCTAACTATCACTGTCTATGATATATATAATCAGCTACTCTTCTTTGAAGGTTATTCTTTCTCTGCATCTAGGATTATAGCAGAATGAAATAGAAAATATATAGCAGCCTGGAATTTGTTCTGCTAGTGCCAAAAGAAACTCAGATGCTAGAGTTTCAACTTTTGTTCTAAATCTAGAACCCATAGTTACAGGTGAGGTCTAAATTTGATAAACCAGGTGTTTCCATCCCCAACTGTGTCTCTTCCAGTGGCACATCTCATTGAAATTCTGCTAATATGGGTTTTCTTATAGTTTTCCCACATTGTAAGATTAATATGTCTTTATTAAAATTATTTTTATAGGTGAACTAGTTAGGCTCAAACAGGATATTTTATATGTCCCATGTTTCGATTCAATTATTTTAAAATAAAAATTATTTAATAAACAAATAAAAAAATCAAGCAAGCAAACAAAAACTCACCTATATCCAGTTTTGTAATATATTTTTTCTAATTTTCTGGAGTTTAGGAAAGATGCTGAATTTGCAGATCATTTGCCAGTTACTCACTTTCCACAGATTGAAATGTAACGCACTGAGAAGAACAGCAAGACTATGTGGATACTTCACCTATGGATCTATTAAAAGTTTTAGAATACAGAAGTAAATATTAATTTTCATTTTGAAACAAATACTTTATTTGCAAAGATAACATCGGTTGCAAATGTTGTTTTTAAATAGGTAAACAGGTGTTTCTCAATGTTCTAAAGAAGATTAAAACATTATTTACAGTTCCTGATAAGGTCATCCTTGAACCCATATGAAGGGGGGGGGGAGGGGTGGTTATTAATCTAGTGTCAGGAGAAGATTAGAAGGGCCTTACCTACCCTGGAATGGGATGACCTGATGCTGAGCCACTTTGAGGAATTTGTTCATCCTCATTCATATTCAGTGAACCAAACTGAACTCATATTGCTGAAGCAGCTGTACACTTCCTCATACGGGGCTCATGATCCAGCTGCACGTATATAGTCCTCTTATGACACTTGGCTGCTGATTCAGCCTAGAACAACGTGGCTGAAGTCTGCCGTTTGTCAGGATAGATTGTCGCTGTAAAGGGTGAGCTAGCTTAGGCTGACTTCCTCACAAAGTTGCATTATCCTACATTAAATCTGCATTAGAATTGAGAAGCTGAGCATTTCCTGGAAAGAAAACAGGCTGCTACCCATTCCTGGCCTAGTGTTAAGTACTGCAGCTCTTATATACCCTTTGCTTGGAGCCTTGGAGTTTCATGTATATACCCTTTGCTTAGTTCAGAACCTGAGCCCATGCAGATGGTCAGGACCAGAGTACTAGATCTTCTGAGAGATGGAATATTGGCACTGAAACAGCTTTTGCATGTATTGCAGAGAAGGTGGCTGTTCCACCTTTGGATGCCCCACAAACCCAGACTTGCTACAGTGCTGGGAAAATACCCTGTCTAGTCCCACTGGAGAGGTTGTAGCTGAATATGACCTGGATATGGGACTTAAGAGCAATTTAAGAAGAACTTCATATATATTGAAACACCAGGATCTATCCAAGCCATTTGTTGCTGAGGTAGATGCTTCCAATTATGGCAGTGGGTCAGTACTGTCACAACTACAGACGTTACTAAGCATTCTCTGTCCATAAGAGATAGCTACTTCTACTTCAGAAAGCTAAGTCTTATGGAGCAGAACTACAAAATCTATGAAAAAGAGTTGCTAGTCATCATAGTTATCTTGAGGAGTGGTGTCACAACTTGGAGGGTGCTTGTTTTACCATTCAAGTATTCACCAACCACAAAAACTCTCAACACCAGCAATGTGCAAAAGTCTCAACCAGCACTATAATCAATGGTCCCGGTTTATGCTTTGAGTTCCATTACCCACCCGGAGGCCAGAAAAGCAAACACAATGCAGTCTTGCAAAAGGGGGAGTGCTACCAGAACCCTCCACCATACTGAAGCCCCACCACTTTGACAATGTATTAATAAACATGGACCTGTTAGCTCTTACAAAATCCTCCCTGTCGAGCAACTAAAACTGGTGACTAAACAGATGTCTCCCAACTGAACCCAACCCAGATTTTTCTGTTAAGAATGGGCTACTTCTGTTCCAAGGCTGTGTTAATGCATGTGAAGGCCCACTCTGCCTTTCAGTTCTCTGACTATGACTCACCTTTTGGCCCAACAGTTTGGATTTCGTACGCTTATGAAACTTATCACATAACATTTCTGGCGGCTCCAACTGCATGCCTCTATGAGACCGTACATGGATTCATGCAAAGTATATTGCTGTATGAAGCATGCTAGCCTCCTGGATCCCCTGGTCTCTCTATCTACTCCTTCACAAGCCTAGGAATCTCTATCTATGGATTTTATTATAGAGCTCCCTAAATCCCAGAACCATACCATCATATTAGTAGAAGCAGATCTCCTTTCCAAGATGTCCCACTTAGGCTATGTCTACACTGGCCCCTTTTCCGAAAGGGGCATGCTAATTTTACAGGTCGTAATAGGGAAATCTGCAGGGGATTTAAATATCCCCCGCGGCATTTAAATAAAAATGTCCGCCGCTTTTTTCCGGCTTTTAGAAAAGCCGGAAAAGAGTGTCTACACTGGCCCCGATCCTCCAGAAAAAAGCCCTTTTCCGGAGGATCTCTTATTCCTACTTTGAATACACTGGCCCCTCACTCTCGACCCACATCCCTGGGCATCCCCGCCTCGCCCCACCCCCGCTGTCCAGGGGCCAGTATCTGCAGGCCAGCCCCCCCAGACAAATTCCTTCGGGGTCTCCCTTGAAGAGCTTGGTGGCCTGGTTGGCCTTGCGCTGGAGGTTGCTGATGAAGATGGGGAGTTATTATTTCAAAATAATTTTCCTAATATAGACATGCCCTTAAAGAGACAAGGTGGTGAGGTAGTATTTTTTATTGGACCAACTTCTATTGGTGACAGAGACAAGATTTTCAGCTCACACAAAGCTCTTTTTCAAGAGTGGGAAATGTACCTTAAATCTATACGGGTATGTGAACACTTGTAGCCTATTTCGGAATAGGGCTGCAAATGTAGGCATTCGGAATTGCAAATCAAGCTCGAGATTTAAATATCCCGCGCTTGATTTGCATCTTCCTGGCCGGGCGCCATTTTTTGAAATTTACAAGCCCGGAATAACTGCCCGCGTCTACACGCGGCAGTGAAACGGGCGTTCGAAATAAAGCCCTATTTCGAACTACCTGTTATTCCTCCTGCAATGAGGTTTAACAGGTAATTTGAAATAGGGCTTTATTTCAAATGCCCATTTCACTGCCACGTGTAGATGTGGGCAGTTATTCCGGGCTTGTAAATTTAAAAAAAAAAAAAAAAAAAAGAAAAGAAAAGAAAGGGAAGATGCAAATCAAGCGCGGGATATTTAAATCCCGGGCTTGATTTGCAATTCCGAATGCCTACATTTATAGTCCTATTCCAAAATAGGCTGCAAGTGTAGACATACCCTACCTTATTGTTCTTATAGAAATAGGCTACTTTCTAATCGTGGTTTGAATGCATGAAAAACTAGTAACACAAATAGTTAAGGAAATATAAATTAAGTACCAAAAATAGAAGGGAGAACTTGTGCCACATCTAAAACTCAAGTAGTTTACAGCTATACTTAATCAATATTCAAACCAGTTACAATCAGCTAACAATACCACAGGGTACATCTACACTAGCCCCCTAGTTCAAACTAGGGAGGCTAATGAGGGCAACTGAAATTGCTAATGAAGCACGGGATTTAAATATCCCACGCTTGATTAGCATAATCCTGGCTGGTCGCCATTTTGGAAACTGACTAGCCCGAAGTAACTGCCCGCATCTACACGCGGCAGAGAAGTGGGATTCTGAGATAAACCCCTTAGTTCCAATTAACTGTTAAACCTCATTCCTTCTCAACCCTGCCTCTCTTGGTTCCAGTACGACTTGAGGCATGGCTAGTGCCTGCTATCCCAGCTCTGGCCCTTCTGCCTCCCCCCGGCATCTCGCCCTGGCTCACCAGTTGGTGTCCAGCTTCTGGCTCTGGATGGCAGCTCTAGTCCTGGCCTGCTGTTCACACTCCGGCTCAGCTCCACCTGCTGCACTCCCCTTGGCTCGCCCTACTTTACCCTGGCTGGCTAGCTCACACGGAGGACGGGTCCTTGGCTCCTGACTCTCTCATTGGTTAGCCTCTCTCATTGTCAATCTGGCTCAATGGAATGCTCTTCCCATTGGCCTGGAGACCTGTCAGTCTCAGGCTTCTCTCTATCCCATTTTCTTTTTTCCTGGTACTGGGTGAGGCTTAAACCAAACCCTACTACTAAGGTTCAGTAAGGGGCCAACAGCCCCCCAACCTCCAAACATAATTGTTTTTTATAACCAAATACGCCACAATAGCACTGCAGCTATTGATGCTATCCAATTTCCTCAGGCATATGCCTTGAGGAAATTGGTTTCTGTCCAGAACACCTGCCACCTGTTTTAAACCTGTTTTCATTCAACAGAGACAATGGGTTAATTATTTTCTGATGCTCAGGCTATAGACAGGGTCAGATTAACTTTTTGTGGGACATGGTGTCCATGGACAATGGAGCTCCATGCAGATGAACACAAGGACACTGCAAATCAGCAGTCACCAGATGCATACTGGCCCTGGGCCCTCCTGGGCTTTCGCTGCCAGCATGCCCCTTCCCCTCCATAGTGGGCCTGTGCTACACACCACACTGCACGCTCTCAGCATCTCCCTTGCCCTTGTACATCCAGTGTTCCATGGACTCACTCTGTCCGGCGCTTCCTTACCCAGAGATCTACCCCCACAGGGACCCTCCTCCATAACTGCCCACCACCCCCACTATCCCTTTGCCCTCAGAGATGCATATACCTACCATCCCTTTATTCCCTTACCACAACTGCACAGCTCCCCACTCAGCACCAGTCTGTCCAGTGTTCCAACACACACAGACTTCCTCCACCTCCTACAACCCAGCACTCTTGCCCCCAGACACATTACCCTGTGTCCTGACCCCCAGTTCTATCACTAGTCTTGTTGGGAGGTGACTATGTCTGCCAGGTGGTCCTGGGGCAGGTTTTCTCTGGTTCTTTGGGAGTAATGCGATCAGCTAGGCCAGAGCTGGAATGGGGCCTACCCAAGCTAGGCTCCCTCAGGACTTACTTGGCTGGTGGGGCCTAACATAGTCCCCACTATGTGGTGTCCCCCCAGCCAAGATCAGCCCAGCTGCTGCACCAGTCCCAGGCGACTTGGCTCTGGGGCGGCAGGCAGGGTCCCGCAGGTGGTGGGCAGCAGAGACTGCTAGGGTTGCCAGGTGTCCGGTTTTGAACTGGACAGTCCAATATTTGAGCTTTCTCTTCAGAAAACAAATTGAGAAAATACAAATGAGAAAATATAAATGTTCAGTATTACATTTACAAGATGTAATGTGGATTGTGATGTAATGTCAAGTGTGTCTGGTATTTTTGTTGAAACCATCTGGCAACCCTAGAGACTGCTTGGAACGAGAGCTGCGTTGGAAGTGAGGTAACTGTCCAGACACAACCAACCCCCAGCCTGCCTACACTAACTGCACCTTCTGGTTCTGTGGCCAGTAACCCTAACATGGTAAAGCCCAGCTGGTGGGCTGTGTGCTCCCCACTACACAGGTGACTGTGGTTTGCTGGCTGGGAGCCACTCACACAGCAAGGCCTGGGTGCTAGACTGCCCTTGGTGAGTAGCCAGATCTGATCCTGTGGTAGGGTTAGAGAGCTCTATAATGAGCCCCTTTCCAATGTGGCCTGTAGCCAGACAGACTAACCCCCCATATCATCCATCTTATTTGCCTCTCTGAAGCATACAGGGCAGAGAAGGAGCAGTAAAATCAGCATAGTCTGTGCTGGCTCATCTGATCCTGAGAAGCTGAAAAACACAAATATGTGGAGAGAGAGCGATTAAGTCAACAAGCTGGCCTCGAGGCTGCGAGAACTGCCCCCAGCTGGCACCTATGTTGATTCGAACACACACACAGTCCCTGGGAGAGGAATTTCCCACTGAGAAAAGAATCCCCAGTAATTCCAATTTAGTTATCTCTCTTACAAGTGTAAATTAAGTTCACAACTCCCTTGTAAGAACTGGTCTCACAAAAGACAGACCAGTCCCATTTGGCATGACACACAAGAAAGAGAAATACGTGACCCTATGGGTATATAAGATAGGTCCAGCACACACTCACTTTGAGTGTCATTCTACCCTCTACCTGCTGGTCGGGTTAGGTGTTTGACCTCCCGAGGTTCTATGGGGATGCCCACCTCGTATTTTCGTCTTTCCTAGGAATTGAGGGACCGGCCCTGGCCTGACATGCTGGAGTCGAGAGGCACAGAAGGGGGTAAAAATTGTACCTGGATGTGGTCCTCTGTCTTAAGTGTACACATAGAAAGAGTAAGCTGTTACTTGGTACCATTATTTCTATTTTTCTATCTTTATCTTCTTTGTAACCATTTTTAAGATCTATATTTTGCTAGTAGTTAAGAAATAGAGCAATAGCCATTGTAACCATATGATTTATAAGCTTCTTTAATAAACCTGTAACTGTTTAAGCTTTAACCTGACTCCTTCAGTTGCTGTAACAGAACGAAGCACAATTTAAAAGAACTTCAGCCGGTCTTAAGGGACAGATACAGGGAGCCCTGACCGTCGGCTGACAGTGGCCCCAGGGCCGCAATCCTGTGGGTGCCACTGTAAACCCAGTATTGGCTACAGATGTAAGAACCATCTTCCTTCACTCATCCTCTTCTTGCTTCTTTCTCTTTATACAATGCCTTGCTAGTATTAATGCCTCACAGATTTGGGGAGGGCAGAACGCTGTTTTAGTAGAAAGGTTAATGCAGCTACATGTTTTCCTTAATACAATTGACATCTGCAAGGTTTTACAGCTAATTTTGCAACTCCCAGGCTACGTCTACATTGGCCCCTATTACGGAATAAGGATGCAAATGTAGCACTTGGAAAGAGGCAAATCCACGGGGGATTTAAATATCCCCCGCGGCATTTGCATTTTCATGGCCGCCGCTTTTTTCTGTCTTGGAGATCAGCCGGAGAAAAGCATCCAGACTGGCGCGATCCTCCGGAATAAAGCCCTATTCCGGAGGATCTCTTATTCCTTGCACGTAGGAATAAGAGATCCTCCGGAATAGGGCTTTATTCCGGAGGATCGCGCCAGTCTGGACGCTTTTCTCCGGCTGATCTCCAAGCCGGAAAAAAGCGGCGGCCATGAAAATGCAAATGCCGTGGGGGATATTTAAATCCCCCGCGGATTTGCCTTTTCCAAAGTTCTACATTAGCATGCCTATTTCGTAATAGGCGGCCAGTGTAGACACAGCCCCAATGTAATTATGGCCCATTATTTTAGAAAAATCTCTCCCTGACTACACGCCTTTTTCAAAAGAGGCTTTTTTGAAAGATACTATCGAAAAAGCCTCCTTCGAAAAAGAGTTTAGATTGCATTATGAGAATTGAAAAATCGATCCACGTTTTCAAAAAAGAGTGTTCAGACTACTAGATGCTCTTTCCAAAAAAAAAAAAAAAAGGCACCCGGAACAGCTTCTGACAGGGCATGGGGGCAGCCTTTACTTCCTAGTGCTGCTGCATGCTCTTTGCAGAGACGCATACTTTAAGGGATACCCCTGGATAGCCCTTGCTCTGCTCCTGCGTCTGGCTTGCCTACCTCCTAGAGAGAAAGCAAAGCTGCTGCAGTGCTTGCTCTGGATTCCCTGCTTTCTTGGACACCACAGCAGTTTATTTTTGGTTTTTTTTTCTGCTTTTCACTGTGTTTTTAGCCATGGAGCCTGAGCTGCCCCTGGGCAGACGATGGCCCCACGCTGCCATACTGCAGCTTCTGCTGCATCTTCATGACTCTGTCATGAATCTCCTGCCCCATATGTACCCGGACCAGACCTATGAGACCTTTGTCCGGGATGCAGGAGCTCTGTCCTTGCCCCCAAACTTTTTTTTAGGACAGGCATATTTGGAGGCATGAGACGAGTTTGGACTAGTGGGACCGGCTCATCATGGAGCTCTGGAACGAAGACCAGTGGCTCCACAATTTCTGGATGCAGAAGGCCACATTCCAGGAGCTGTGCGCCTGGCTCACCCCTGCTCTGCAACACCAGGACACCCACCTGCGGCCTGCCATCCCCCTGCAGAAGCGGGTTGCAATCACCCTTTGGAAGCTGGCCACCCCCAACAGCTACTGCTCTATGGGACACCAGTTTGGTGTGGGGAGGTCTATCATTGGGGTCATTTTGATGGAGGTAAGTCACTTTCAGGGGGCAGGCCCTGCTGAGTGTGGGGGTTGAGAAAGGGCGACTGCCAGGCAAGGGCAAGAGGGAACGGGGGATGGAGTGCACTTGGAGGCGGCTCCTCGGCCAACCCTGCGCTGATGCAGGGGAGGGGGTAATCCTGACAAGGGAAGGGGTGGGTCGGGGAAGAGGGGGATTCTCCTCCCAAGCTCTTTGGTAACCTGTGTAACTCCCTGGTTTCTGTCTGTCTATTTGTCTCTTGCTGCAGGTGGTGAGGGCCATCAATGTGGAGCTGCTAAAGAGGCTTGCCCATCTCGGGGACCTGGACAACATCCTTGCTGGGTTTGCTGCCCTTGGCTTCCCAAACTGCAGAGGAGCCCTCAATGGGACACACGTCCCAATCCGTGCACCGCCCCATCGAGCAGCCCAATTAATGAACAGGAAGGGCTACTATTCTATGGGCTGCAGGCCCTGGTCGACCACCATGGACATTTTCTGGACATTTATGTCAGGTGGTTGGGGCGGGCACATGATGTCCACATATTCTGCAACTCCTATCTGTGCCGCAGGTTGCAGACAGGAACATTTTCCCCCAGCGGGACCTCGTGCTCGGGGATGTGCAGATGCCGGTGTGCATCGCGGTGACGTGGCCTACCCCATGATGCTCTGGCTCATGAAGCCCTGCACCCGCCACCTGGATGCGAGCAAGGAGCTTTTTAACATGCATCTTAGCTAGGCTCACATGCAGGTGGAATGTGCGTTTGGACGTCTGAAAGGGAGGTTCCGTTCAGAGGCGTAGCGAGGCTGTTTTGTGCCCGGGGGCAAAGGCCAAATTTGCTCCCCCCCAATCGTTACTGAGCAAATAATTTTACACATCAAATTATTGTATTATATTAAAAAAGACCTGAAAAATATGATAAAATATACCTAAAACATAATCTATAATAATAAACAATTACAACTGCCCTATAGAAGTACATTCTCTTTGGTGTCCCTGAAAGCTATTAGTTTTCATTTGTGTGGCTCTCAGAGGGCTTCAAGTTTGACATGCCTGATCTACATGTTTATTAGTCTTTAAAGTGCTACCAGATTATTGTTTAAGTTTTTCCTTTTGTTATAAAGTATCTTTTATTTAAAAAAATAAGTAACCCCAATACACTCATCTGCAGCCCAGAGTCAGGCACCACCCATTCCAATACAACATCCCTTCCCCAGAGCAGGCACCTCAGTCTCCTCCATACCAATGCAACTATAGGTAAATCTCATTAATCTCTGTATTAATCATTTTCTCATTTTTTTTATTTTAACTTTGTATCAAGTCCTTTTAGTTTTGTAATAAGTCTTTAGTTTGTTGTATTATTTTTATAGAAACTTTGTATACTTTTACAGAACATAGAAACTTTGTAGTAAGCCTTTTTACATAGAAACCTTATATCTTGTAGACTTTTTAGCTCTCCTCACTCCTTTGCTAAAGTGATTATCCTCTTGAGTGAATGAGGTGTGAATGGATACGGCATGAAAGAAAAGCATCTGTTGCAATGTTTGGAGAAAGGTGGAAGCCAGATTCAAGAACAGTAAGAATGGGACCTGTGAAGTGGGCTCATTGAAAGAAGGTTGGACCTGTGGATGCCTTGGGAGTAGGTAGAAAGCACCAGCGTTGGAATGTCCCTTTTCGAAGGTGAATGGGGGAGCATTAAAAAAAAAACACCCAGAAGAAGGTGCCATAGATGAAGAACTGCATATGCATATGACGACTCTCTGCATGAGAGGGAAGATGCTATGAATCTTGCAGTCAACATGGGAGCATTGATCTGGCTCCAACCCAGCGGTGGATATAGGGCAGGGCAAGCGGGGCAGCTGCCCCGGGTCCCACGCTTCCAGAGGCCCCACGCATGTGCTGTGGTGGCACGGCACATGCGCCATGTCAAAGGAGGGCCCCTGCAAAATTGTGCTGCCAGGGGCCCTGCAAAATCCTCATCCGCCCCTGCTCCAACCCTCCCCCACCTAACTAATCTGGCCAGCAGTTAGGTAGAACAGCTATTGGTGAAAACAAGACATGGGGGTGTGTGGGTGTATTGACTACTATGTGTGTATTACCAATAAATGTGGCATTTTGCCTTTTCCCCAAAAAATATCCCATGCAGTACTTTTAAGTACAACACAACCATTCCTGCCCCAGAGACAGCCCCCCAGTACCCCCCATCCCAAAGGCACTCACACCCCTTCCCCTGAGCCAGCCCCCCCCCCACAGTGACAGTGCTCCCCATCTCAATACGCCCATTTCACCCCTGCCACAAAGCCAGCCCCTCCCATGCATTCCCTCCCAGAGCAAGGCACTCCCAGTGCCGGGGGGGGGGGGAGGGAGAAGCACTCCCTCAATCAAATCCTCCCTCTCCCCCCAGGCAGGCACAGAGAAATGTCTCTTTCTTCAGAGCACTGCTCCTCCCACCCAGCTGGCTGCTTTGGCTTGCACTCTGGAGAAACCGGTGTTGGCAGCCACAGCAGCCAGCACTTAGCCAGCAGCTCAAGAGCAGAGTGGCTCGGTCTCACCCCACCCACCCCGGCACTCCCCTCCCCTTCCCTTCCCCTCCCAGCCAGGCAGGGAAGAATGTACCTTTCCTCAGAGCTTTGCTCCTTTTACCCAGCTGGCTGCTTTGGCTTGCACTTTGGGAAGAGCAGTGTTAGCAGCTCAAAAGCAGCATGTGCTCCACGCGCTTTGAACCACACCAGTCCCGCGCCCCCCCTAGCGTGGCGCCTGGGGACAATTTCCCCCCACGCCCCCCTCCCTATGCCTCTGGTTCCGTTAACTCATAACACACCTAGAGATGGGCGAACGCCACATCCCAGAGGTGGTGGCCACATGTTGTGCCCTCCATAACCAGGTGGAGAGGAAAGGGGAGGTCTTCCTGCTGGGGTGGGGGACAGGTGCTGATGGCGAGGGGAGACAATTTGAGCAGCCCCAGACAGCTGCCATCTGCCAGGCTCACCAGTCTGGTGTTCGAATCTGAGAGGCCCTGAGGGAGAGATTCTCAGGAGTTCACTGACTCTCCCCAGAGCCTTCCCCATGGGGGGTTTGGACTGGCTCACCCCTACCTGTCCCTTTACTACCCTCACCCTCTTCCCATAATGAATACATACACACCTGGTTTTCTTTGTAAACTGACATTTTTTTTTATTAGAAACACTATCAGTAAGGAAAATGTGCTGTTTAAAAAAAACCTTTCTTTTTGTTGTTCAAATGTTTATATACAAGGTAAATCTTTCACTCAAAAATAAAAGATTTTGTTACATAACTGAAATGTCCTTTAACTGGGGTTGTAGGGGACTGAAAACCTGGAGGGGGGAGGGAGCTCAAGTAGACCGCTGCTTCCCTAATGGCTGAGGGTCCTGCCATCTTCTTGCATCCTGGCACTGCCACAGCCTTGGGCTCGGGTGGAGCGAGAGCCAGTCCTGGCCTGCGCAGGAGGGGGGGCAGCTGTTGGGCCTGTGAAAGCTCGGGAGCAGGAGGGGCTGGGGGAGCAGGGCCCTGGCATGCAGGAGGAGCGGTGCCCATGGCAGGGTCAGGCAAGGCTAGGACCTCCCACATAGTGGCACAGATGGCAGTGCACTGCTGGACCCGCTCATCCAGCAGCCTGTTGCACCACTCGGCCTCTGCCTCCGTCCTCTGCTGAAAAGTTCTGTTGAGGTCCTTGCAGGATCACTACCTGCTCTTTCAGCATATCAGTGTAGACCCGTCAGTGCCTGCAGCTGCCACGTGTCCGGGATGGTGAGGGGGCATGTGTGGTGCTCCCCTCTTGGGTAAAGGGTCCGGATGTGGAGGAAAAGAAGAGGAGACAATCAATGTCTGCGTGCACCCCCGCTGTCCCTGAGGGCATGCCGTTGCTGGCAGGGGCTCTCCTTTGGACAGGAGACTCAGGGGTGTTACACGTGACACTGTGTGTGAGTTGGGCAGCAGCCTGAAAGCATCACAGGGGCCCCACAGTGGCAATGGGACTAGCTGGCCCCCTCACACTGTCAACCCACCCCTGGGTGGTGACCCCTCAAAGCACTCACCTGATGATCCCTCCCCAATGTCCATGGATGCCTGGGAGGCCTCTGGGGTCTGGAGGACTGGCTCCTGGGAGAGGGTCCCTGCTGTCTTACTCCTCCTCCTTGGGGTGCAGCTCACCTGTCCCTCCTTTCTGGTCGTTATCCCTCAGGGGTTGGTCCACAATACGGTGGGCTAACCCGGACTCCACCACACACAGTGGAGTCTGGGCTTCCCCACCACCCAGGATCTGCTCCAACTCTGTATAGTATGGGCAGCTCTGTGGGGCTGCCCCGGAGCGGGAGCTCTGATCTCAGGCCTTGGCATACCCCTGCCACAGTTCTTTCACCTTCGCCCTCACTGGGACCAGATAGTGGGAAAATGGAATGGAAGGATCCTGTATTCAAAATTATACTTTTTGTTTTTTATAACAGGGTTACATTTAACCAAATTTCAATTTGATCGCTGAGAAAGAAAGTTGAGCTTAAAGACCATATTTTGCTTCCAAATACATATAGGTGCTATATCTGAAATGGAGCAGCCAGCAATGATCAGCAATATTTGAATTTGAGGAGAGGAGAAGTTACAGGCTTGAATTTATTAAGTCATTAATCTTGAACATTAAGTACAAGTTTGTTTTAGCAATAACATTAAGGAGATGGTAAAGTCCAATGGGTCCCAAAGTGTGGTCCACGGCCCACTAGTGGTCTATGGCCACCTTGCAGATGGTACCTGCTTCAAGGCTCAACTCCCTCCCTCCAGCGGGGAGCCCATGATGGTACTCCAGCCTGGGCTGGGGCAGGGAAGTGATGCCTGGAGGCATTCCAGAATGGGAGCAGTGGCCAGAATGGGAGCAATGGGAGGCAGTGTCTGGGACATGGTGCCTGGAAGTGGCGATGGATGCAAAGCCAGGTAACTATCCCCTCATGCCTAGACCCCCCACTTCCATCTCGCTCAGACATATACCTAGGGTTGCCAGATGGTCTCCCAATCACTGGGAGCCTATGATTGCGCAGAAGCCTGGCAGGGATGGGGGGAATGACTGGGACTCCCAGCCACTCCCCTCACCCCGGCTAGGCTTCTGAAGCGCCCAGAGCGGCGATCATGGCCCTGCCTCCCAACTGGGACTCCCAGGCAGGGCCACGATCAGTGCTGGGAGCCTGTGATTGTGCAGAAGCCTGGTAGAGGTGGGGGGAGTGGCTGGGAATCCCATTGCACATGTCTGGTATTCTCGGATTTTTTTTTACCGGACAAAGAGCACAAATACCAGACACCTGGCAACCCTACATATACCCTGCCTAGATGCCATATACCCATCCCACTCCTGCACTCTCCCTTGCTCTTGCACCCTCCCTCCTGGCCAGACACCCCACTCTCAGTCCACTCCTGCACCCAATCTTCCACTCAGACTTCCCCATCCCAGCCTGCTTCCACACCCAGTGGGCCTGACTGACATTGTAGGCCCAGGGACCATACCTGAGAAGAGGCTAGGCCGAGGGCAGTCAGTCCTTAGTGTTGCCTGGACCGCAGTGCTGGCCTCTCCAGTCCTCAAAGCTGTGTGGAGTGGCAACTGTGTAGAATGGCCCATCGGTGGGCCTGCCTGCACCCTTCCTCCGACTCACGCCCCGCACCACTACCCCTTCCTGCACCCATTTTTTCATCATGGGTGTTTGGCTGATGGTCGGTAGAAAGGTTTGTGTTGAGTGGGGTGGGCTGTGGGCTAAAAAATTTGAGAACTACTGATATAGTGTAATGCAGTACTCCAAATCAAGTAAGGAGAATAATCCTGTGTTGATGTAGATGGTCATGCGGACAGATCACTTGACTTTTAACCCACTTTTTCAGCTGAGTTGGTCAAAGGTACAAAGAGCAGGAACTAAAGGAAATAACCACAAGGTGCATGTTCTGTAGACAATTTGACAAGGGGTACTAGTGCAAGTAGTTCCATAGTTCAAGCCTGCAGAAAATAAAATTGCAGCTCTTTATATTTAACAGACTGGATTAGAGTCTGGAGTTCAGCAAACCAAATGAATCCTGCTCCACTCAAGTTGAACATCATGCTCCCACTGACATCAATGAGGGAGCATTTCTCTCTCTTGATTTTAAACTTGTTTTAGGAACCCAAATCTGTATGCAGGCACGGAATTTAGTACCAGGTTTTGAAAATATGGCTCGAATCACTTGTCAGGCAACAGTGAAGAGCAGATCTGTGAATAGAAGACAGGCATGCAGAATTCCTGCTCTTGGGATTGGAAAGCATAGTAGCCCACCTCTGTATATCCTCTGACTGAACAAAATGGAGAACAGCTAGCTGGTGCTCCCAGAAGACCCACAGGAGAGAGTGGGAGAGGGAAATAGCCCAGGAAATGGAGGAAGAAGAGAAGCCATTGTTCTGTTTGGGGTGTTACAATGTTGAGTGGTGCTACTATCTTCTCCAATCCCATGTTTTTCCTAGGGGACCTAGCATTGGCTTTGGAAGAGTTTTTAGGGTGGGGTGCTGAGCTGTGCCCCTCTCCACTTGCCCCTGTGGAGCCACAGGCTGGGGCCAGGAACAGAGTCCCAGGGATGGTGGCTGAGTCCCCAGGACTGACAGTGGAGCCCTCCGGTGCAGAGCTGGAGCCCTGGCACGGGGCCACAGTGGGTACAAAGCCTGTGCTTATGGGACCTAGCAATTAGGGGTTTCCAATTCCTAATGCAATTAGGGGGTCCCTTATTATTGTCCAAGGCCTCATGGGGTGTTCCCCTGCAGCTTAGTGCAGAGCCATTGCAGTGCGAAGGGGCTGGCTCTTAGGATACCCCTGAAATCGAAAGAGCATGACCCTTCCTGCCTGCAGCACCAGAGATAAAAGCTGAACTGGAGACCCCTGGAGTTTAGATGGGGAGTTTGATTTTGGCAGGTAGAGGGTAGATCTATACCAGCTGAGAGGGTGCTTCCCAGCACAGGTACACAGACATTGAGAACTCTGAGTTAATGCAAAAATAATATTGGCCAAAGTGGCCTGGTGATAGTTTGAGCTAGTCTCCCTTGTGCAATCGTGCCTGACCCTTTAGGTCAGGGGACTCAAACTACTGGTCCATGGGCCATCTGTAGCCCGAGCACTTCTCCAATGTAATATTTTGAAAACGTTGTTTAATCAAGCCTGCGCATCTGTCAGTCCTTGGGGGGTAGAGTGTGTGTGTGTGGGGGAGGAGGGGCAGGCAGTGCACATGGACTTACTTGTGCACACAGCTCCCAGCAGCACCCAGACTCCCAGCGCTCTCATAGTCCTGGCCACAGACAGTACAGCTTGGTCTGGGAAGCAACGCTGGCTGCCAGGGCCAGCTTTAGTAAGTGCAGGGGCCAATTCGAACCATTTTTGTTGAGGAAAAGAGGAAAAAAACCAAACCAAAACACCACACACACACACACACACAACAAACCACAACCACACACAAATATCACATCAGAAGTAGATCTGATCAAAATGTATATCACTATAGTTGAACATTTAAAAAAAATGCCATCCTTTATTATGCAAAATTTTACACAAAATTACATCAGTTGCCTTAAGTGTAGGTCAAATATTTTCAATTGCAAACTATCCAATTTTTTCAATAAAGTTTAAAGTTTGATTTTTAAAAAGTTACCAGAGAAGCATTGCATTGCAGTTTTCTGTTATATTGATTTACTTTTTAAATAGCAAAAATGGAGTCTTTGATAAGAAAGTGTCAGTTCTGTGGTCAAATTCCAGTCCTTAGTGATTTCAGCACCAACGAATTCACTAGGTAACATGGTACCTCAGCACCATTGCCTCCTTTGCACTGCCCTTTAACACAGTGCCTGCATGTTGAGTCCAATGTCTGTTTACACAAGATTTTATCAATGACTTTTGCTCAAGTGATCACTGAGACAAGACAAGGACTCTCAATTGATTCTAGTCAGCTCTGCCTTTAAACACTGGGGCTGCGTCTAGACTGGCATGATTTTGCGGAAATACTTTTAACGGAAACGTTTTTCCGTTAAAAGTATTTCCGCAAAAGAGCATCTAGATTGGCACGGATGCTTTTGCGCAAAAGCATCCATGCCCAGTGTAGATGTGCTTTTGCACAAGAAAGCTCCGATGGCCATTTTAGCCATCGGGCTTTCTTGCGCAAAAAATTAAGGTGCCTGTCTACACTGGCCCTCTTGCGCAAGTATACTTGCACAAGAGGGCTTATCCCTGAGCAGGAGTGTCAAAGTATTTGCGCAAGAAGCACTGGATTCTTACATTAGAACATCAGTGCTCTTGAGCAAATTCAAGCGGCCAGCGTAGACAGCTGGCAAGTTTTTGCACAAAAGCGGCCACTTTTGTGCAAAATCTTGCCAGGCTAGATGCACCCTGGATGTAAAGTGTCAGATATAATCGAGGACTCCCAAATAGACTCTGCACTACCAGAAATAAAACCTGTTTCCATCTTCTGTGACTTTCAGTTAGATGTGACTCACTATCCTCTGCTTAGTGTTCAAGTTATGGTAGACCCTAAGCCAGGTTATATTAAATTCTGGTCTTTAACCTTTTAATCATACAACATGGATAACAACATTTCATTCTCCCAGCTCCAAGTCTTAAGTGAATTTCAACCCAAAAGAGCCAAAATTGAGCACCTTGACACAGCAGATGTGTCTACTGACCTCTGTGGCAAAGTAGGTTGTCTATATAAATAACGTCTGCTCGTGAAGCCTTTTCCTACAGTTGATTAACAGATGGCCATAGATAGCTCATTCAGACCACTGGCTGATAATAGTTAGTCACCCTGACCAGTCATTAACCATAGTCATGGACTCACCCTACTCTCCATTGTCTCTATGATTCTCTGATGACCTGTGACAAAAAAGGAGGGTGGAAAGAGAAACTGAAGGAAGAGACCTCTCTAAATTCACCAATCAAAGAGCAGTATTGCCAACCCAAAAATCACAAGGAACGCCTACACAAAGTTATGAGAATGATCTACAAATCATAAGATTTTTTAAAAATAAAACATGTTGGATTTTTATTGGCCTTTTGTTTGAGTATTTAGGGTTCATGTTTTAAAGCTTTCCTCCTTAGCTGAAAGGCCCAGAAGTATAGGGAACTTTTTTTAAATGAAAGCTGAGATTCCTACATAATCAATTGACTCCAGGCCTTTAGAAAAACACCAAATGTTTTTGGTATATATGGTTGTGACTACTTTCTTCCACTATTTGATCTGAGGAAGTGGGTCTGGCCCACGAAAGCTCATCATCTAATAAACCATCTTGTTAGTCTTTAAAGTGCTACATTGTCCTGCATTTTGCTTCAACTACCCCAGACTAACACGGCTACATTTCTATCACCAAATGTTTTGAGACTCATGGTAAAACAATGGAGGAATTCTTGTGAGCCCATGCTTTGCTCACAGTATAAATTAAAAAAACCCCAGTATCTTCTCCACTAAACATCCTAATGAGATACTGCAAATGGTGAACTGAATTCAACAGCTCCTGATATGAAAAACTAGGTTGATACCTGTTCATATTTGAGATGGGTTACCAGGAATCATGCAAGACAATATGAAATCTTTCCACTCTCAAGTCAGCATATTCACAAAGCACCTATAATTTTGATCCATGCATTTATTGGATAGTGAAAGAGAAAGGAGGGGAATTAGTGTAGATAAATGTTCAAATTAAAAAAAAAAAACCTGAAGGAATTAGGACTGGGCTCCTACATCTCACGTTCAGAACTGACTAGGACACTTATGACCAGATTTTCAAAGGTGTGTAAAGATCAGATAGATATCTTTGAAGATTCAAATTGGCAACTGTCTCTTCAGGAGCTTAATTACCTTTGAAAATCTGAGCTTAGATTTCCGAGTCTAATTTTCAAAAATGACTTTAGTCACTCATGTGCTTTTGAAAATTTTAACTGGGGGGCTAAAGAGACAAAAATAGACAAAAGGCAGGAGATATGGTATTCCTTTTAAAAACGTGTGACATCTATATTTAACTAAATTTTATATTATTTTTCTCCCAGGGGCAACTGACCCCTCCAGCTCCCTCACTACTCCACTGCCCCCCCTCCTACAGATCTATCATCTTATGCATGTGCAAGATCTGTGAGAGCCGTCCCATGAATCTGTAGTTAGTGTCTGTGGCGCCTGCTTCTGGGTGGTGTCTCAATGCTGCCATATTCACCTCCAAAGAGGGGGCTTCCCAAAGCAGGCCCTTGCTGCTGACCCCCAAGGCATCCACCGGTCCAGTCTCCTTTCAATGGGCCCACTTCCCAGGGCTCATTGATCTTGGATCTGGCTTCCATCCCCTCTCCAACCCACATCAGAACTACTGTGCCCTCCTGGCTTAGGAAAAGAATAAACAGGAGGATTGGAAATTAACCCGCCCAGTCTCACGCCCCCTAGGCAGGGAATGAGCCATCTACATTAGGCCCCCACTGGAGTATCATGTCCAGTTCTGGGTGCCACGTTTCAGGAAACGTGGAGAAACTGGAGAAAGTCCAGAGAAGATCGACACAAATGAAGAAGGGTCTAGAGAACATGAGATATGAGGCAAAGTTGAAGAAATTGGCCTTGTTTACCTTGGAAAAAAGAAGACCAAAAAGGGACATGAGAGCAGCATTCAACTATCTAAAAGAGTATCATAAGGAGGAGGAAGAAAAATTGTTCTGCTTGGCCTCTGAGGTTAGGACGAGAAGCAATGGGCTTAAATTGCAGATATTTAAGACCAGGCTAGACACCTGTCAGGGATGAGCTAGGGCATCTCAACTTTGGAAGCCCCAGGGGCCACACTGATACTTAGAGAACATGCTGAGGGCCTCAACTTAAGTGTGGTTGCATATGCAAGCAAATATATACAAATAGCTTCTCTCACACTGACAGGTATGAATACAAAGATTAAGGCAAGACTACACAATACACAGGCCCCATTTAAGTGAGTTCTGCTGATATTAATAAAATGCAATATTTACCCGATTTCTACCCATGTGACAGCATTTTTCATGAGCAATGACAGTCCAAGAATTTAACTACTAAAACATATCAACAGAAGATCATTACACTGACTACTTTTTTTGTACACTCCCACTCGCCGGCCACATGTTGATCCCCACATAAACCCAAACTGCACCGTGGGGCGCAAAGAAACTGGCTGTGGGCGGCATACCAAGTTATTAATAAATATTTTATAAACCTTTTCCTTTTCTCTCTCCTGCCATGTCTCCTCTCCTTACTCCATCATCTCCCCTGGTGCCTGCTGCCCTCCAACTCCTCACCCTCCTCTACTGTGCTGACTCCTGCCCTTCTCACTGCCCTCAGCAACCTGCCCCCCTCCACCAGCCCTTCTCTCGCCCCTGTGCCCACTCCTCCAGTAGCCCCACTCTGATAATGTGAGCTACCCCTCCTCATCCCCTCTTCTAACACCTCCCTCTACACACCTGCCCTGCCTCTCTTCTCTGGTGCTGATCCCTCCCCTACAGGAGTCTGCCCTTCTGCTTCATGCCCAGAATCCCCTGGCACCTGCACCTTCCCTTACCCCAGCACCCTTCTCATGCCTCCCCCTTCCCTTGCTGCCCCTGCCTCCTTTTTCCCTGATGCCCATCCCCTCACCACTCTCTGCCCCCATTCCCCTCATGCCCCGGTGTCCTCACACATGCCTTGCTCCATCCCCACCTTTTGCATGCCCACCCCTTCTTTCACTTACCTTCCTTCCTCCCCCCCCCCCCGCATCCCCCTCCTGTTCTGCAATGTGATTTGTCCTTTTCATATTTGTTCATTTTTTTAAATTGTATCCTTTGGTATATACGGTTGTGACTATTTTCTTCCACTATTTGATCTGAGGAAGTGGGTCTGGCCCACGAAAGCTCATCATCTAATAAACCATCTTGTTAGTCTTTAAAGTGCTACATTGTCCTGCATTTCCCTTCTTTCAAGCCTTCTCCCAGCACCTTCCCCTCCCCCCTCCAGCCCCTAATGCCCTTCCCCTCTCCTCTCCTAACCCAGCATCACCCTGTCCCCCCTCCCACTGACACCTCCCCTCCTGCCCTTTCCCTCACTGTCTGCACTTGGCCCCCTGCCATTTGTCTCTCCTGCACCCGTGTCTTGGTGCCTTCCCCTTTCTTCCCCCTCCGCACAAGCCTCTTCCTCTCCCTCACCTCCCCCTAATTTCCCCCTCCCCTACCTTCTGCGGGGCCGAACTCCAAACCGCGCTCGCCGCCCCCCTTTTTCAGTTTCAAAATCGTCTCGCCCGGGCGTCTCCCCGCTCACCTGCATGGCGGCGGCAGCAGCCGGCAGCGTGCGCAGGTGAGGGCGGGGAGCCGACTGTGCTTAAGGCTGGCCCTGCGGGCTGCCCCTGCCGTGATGCAACTGCTCTGGCCGGGGAGCTGCCCTAGCAGATGCGTTTCTGCAGCCAGCGGGGCAGAGCGGGAGGGTTTCGTTTTCGGTTACTCATACAGGGGCTGGGGATCCCAGCATGAGGATGCATTTGTTATTAGCTTGGCGGGGCAGGCAGGATTCCAGCGTGAGAGTGGGGATGTTAGCTGGGAGTGGGGGCATCCCGGTGAAGACATGGGGCTGGCAGAGTGAGGACTCTGTTTGGTGTCTTTTGTAATATCCTGCTCGCTGGGCTTGTGGCCAAAGGGGGAGATATTATCAACCTGCATGTACTGTATTGCCAACTCCAATAGTTCAAAACTCAGCTCTGCCATACCCCCAAAAGAGAATGGCTTCTTTGAAATCACAGATAAAAAGACAGTTGGGGTTCTTTTTATTTGGCAACTGGAGTTTGCTGTCTTTGGCTGACCTCGGAGCACGTTTTCAAACTTTTCTCCACAAATCATCAGACCTAATGTCTTCCTTAAAAGAAAAAGAAAAAGGCTGTGATTCTCTTCTGATACCATGTACCAACAAACAAACATAATGTACTAAATCAGACATCACAGGCGATAGCAGTGCAAGGGGCATCAGGTGGTGGAGTTCACAGAGCTGGCTTATTTCTAATAGTGTGGCTGAGGCTTTCCAGGAAAAAAAAAGCCCAAATAATCAGGAAGCTCGTGATCAAATCTGGAGAGTTGGCATCACTGATATCTAGCCAGTTTCACAAAATGAGTTAATAATTTCACAGCCTACACCTGTGGATGGCATGGCTCTGCACACCCCAGTATGCCACAGGGATATTCCAGCAGAGGCATGGAGCTAGTAGCAAGAAGCTAGTTGAGCCCTGTTGTGCTGCCAGTGGTGGCTGCAGAAGCCCTGGCGAATTTTAAATTGTTCAGGGGCAACAGGCAAGTCTGGAAAATGCAGTGGTGGTGGTGACGGGGATTGGGTGGTGGGGAGAGGATGAGCCAGCAGGCTTGACTAGGAGATATGTTGGAGGGAAATGCACAGACATCCCTCCTTCAGAGCCATGCCAGAGGGGAGTGCCTGCTGGCCCTCTAAGAGGATTTGAGGACTGGTCCTGGCCTCCAGGGCTATGTCTACACTGCAGCGTTATTTCGGGATTCCAAAGGTATCCCGAAATAGCTATTCCACATCTTTAAACTTGCCCGTTATTTTGAAATATATTTTGAAATAACAGGCATGCTATCCTGGCACCCCTGTAACCCTCATTCTATGAGGGTTAAGGGACTTGTCAGAATAGTGTTTTATTTCACAATTACTTCAAAATAAACTACACAATTTGCACAGTGCAAATTGCATTGCTTATTTCGAGGTAAGGGTGCCATGTAGATGAACCCAAGGTAAATTGAGTTTGAGAGCCTCACTCTAAGTATGTTATGCCAGTAGGAATATGAGCTATGAATGCAGATGATGTCAGAAATAAAAAGTGTCAAGGGAAAAGAGAAGAGAACTGAATGTAGAGATTTGCAAGACTAGATAACTGAGGAATGATTACTTTGCCTGAATGGCTGTCACATATGTAACTGACATCAGAGTAAGGTAACTAAACATTATTTTAAAATCTTTGTGAGACACTGATGTATCTTTAAAAAGAAGCCAAAACCAAAAAGTGGTGCAAAGTACATACTGAATTTATTAAACTTCTTTTTCATTCATTGCAGCAATCTTTTGCACAGAAATTATTTTATTCCCATGCACAAGTGTTTATTCCTAGCAAATAAATGTTCTTTTTCATTATTCAAAACAATCACATTCCAAATCTAGTTTTATAATCACAATAAAAGCCCAACAGCAGAGAGTTCAACACACACTTCTAGGGATGCTGAATTTTTTCTCAGCCCCCCAAAAGGTGCTGTTCTTTAAAATGACTTGCTGTTTAGTGAATGGACAAGGACAACTGATTGTCAAAGACACTTGGTGTACTCATAAAAGATCACATGCCAGAAAATTAAGCTTTCTTGAGGGGGCAAAGTGCAATACTTGGGCTACATCTACACTGGCATGATTTTCCGGAAATGCTTTTAATGGAAAAGTTTTCCGTTAAAAGCATTTTCGGAAAAGCACGTCTAGATTGGCAGGATGCTTTTCCGGAAAAGCACTTTTTGCAGAAAAGCGTCGGTGGCCAATCTAGACGCGATTTTCCGCAAAAAAGCCCCGATCGTCATTTTCGCGATCGGGGCTTTTTTGCGGAAAACAGTACAGTGCTGTCTACACTGGCCCTTTTCCGGAACAGTTTTCCGGAAAAAGACTTTTGCCCGAACGGGAGCAGCATAGTTTTTCTGGAAAAGGATTGATGATTTTACATTAGATCATCAGTGCTTTTCCGGAAATTCAAGCGGCCAGTGTAGACAGCTGGCAAGTTTTTCCGGAAAAGCGGCTGATTTTCCGGAATAACTTGCCAGTGTAGACACAGCCTTGGTGTTGAAGAGTTAAGCATCCGTATGTCATTAGAACTCAGCACACTACAGTCAGGCCTGCCAATAGGGGGGTGGGAAGGGGAAGCATGGGGGCAAGTGCCCTGGGGCCCAGATTTCAAAAGGACCCAGGGCTCCTGGCTGCCATGACTGCTACTGTGGTAGTGGTGGCCACGGGAATCCTGGGATCTTTAAATCACCACTGGAATCCCATGTGGTATGTTCCGGGCAGCACTGAGAGAGGTCTGGGAGAGGCTAGCTCCAACCCCGTCCCTTCAGGGGAGGCACAGAGCCACACCCCATCTTGGTGAGTCTTTTGGCCCACTGACCGCAGTACATGCTACTGTTAGGGTTGCCAGGTGTTTGGTTTTGAACCAGACAGTCCAGTATTTGAGCATTCTGTTTGGGAAACAAATTGAGAAAAGATAAATGAGAAAATATAAATGTCCGGTATTTTCTCAATAAGATGTAATGTAGAGTGTGATGTAATGTCAAGTGTGTCCGGTATTTTTGTGGAAACCATCTGGCAACCGTAGCTACTGGAAGAAATTGGCCATAGGCTCACAGACACAATATTATAGAAGAATGGAGCCAGCTGCTAAAGGGATAATCACACCCAGTAAGCTGTGTATGACATTCACAAAGTCTGTTCATTGACCCATAATATGATCTAGATTACTCTCCTGCCACATGTTGATGAAATGGCAGACAACCTGGGTTTTTTCTACCTGGCTGGGTTTCAGCTATCCAACAGGGTGTGAGGACTGGGGTGAACCTATGCAAACCAAAATGAGGGCTTGCTTTGCCCTGAGGAGATTGTTTGGGTGACTAACAGACTGGTTAAGTGCCAGAAAGTCTCTCTCTTGCTGGCAGTGGGGTGGGAGTAGCGGAGAGACAAGGTAAAACAGTCCAGGGCACCCTAAGAAGCATTACAGCTTAGAAGGTGTCAATGAAGTGAAAGAAGCTATGTTAAACTCTCTGACAGTGTTACTTTCGTCCCCATTCTTTGTTTCTTAACTCATGCCTCTTGATTTTCCCGGTGATCGTCTTTGGTAGCTGTTGGACAAATTCCATCTAGGAAAAACACAAACCAGCTTGGTATGATTATCAGCGATATTTCGGGATTTTTTGTAATAGTGCCTCTGGCCCCATATAGAAGAATGGGAGTAATTTGCCAGAGAGTTTCCAGAATCAGGTATTAACTAAGGTTATGTCTACAATACAGCTTTTTGACATAACTTATGTAGCACAGGGGTATGAATAATGTTGCTTAGGGGATGTGCACAGCACTATGTTGTAGGAAGAGCTATATGTGTAGATATGCCCATACTGATTGTACCTACTGTTTTCCAGGCACACCGAGTTTCATAAGAAGCCTAAGGTGGATACCTCTGGTGGTTTCTGTAAATATGTTTACTCCAAAGCCTAAGCGACAAATCCTTCAGGCTTTAATTAGGGGAATTTCCACTGACAACCCTGGAATATGTCTGAATAAGGATTAGGTAAAAGCTAAGTAAGAAGCTGATGATTTTACCACTGGTTTGGAACATGGGGACTAAATATCTGATTAAGACATTATACTTGGTCCAGGAATACTTTTAAAGGTACAAAGATACCTGATCAGGAACCACCTGATCAGCATCCTGTACAGCAAACAGGAAAACATCAAAAAAGAGCTCTCCAATCTGGAGTACAGGAGATCTACATTACACACTTCACTTCTCTACAGAGGAAAAAGGACTGTAAGCTGTCTAAAATCCTACCTGCCACATGGGGCCACAACAGTGGTACCCCTAACTCACCCAGCAATATCGTCAATCTCTCCAACTACACACTCAGCTACGAAAAAGAATCAATGGACACAAATCTGATATTAGGAATGGCAACATAGAACACTTCAATCTTCCTGGACACACAATTGCAGATCTAAAAGTAGCCATCCTGCAGCAAAAAAACTTCAGGACCAGACTTCAAAGAGAAATTGCTGAGCTACAGTTCATCTTTAAGTTTGACACAATCAACTCTGGATTAAACAAAGACTGTGAATGGCTCGCTAACTACAAAAGCAGCTTCTGCTCTCTTGGAATTCACACCTCCAGATCAGCTGCTAGAAGTGGGCCTCATCCTCCTTGATTGGATCCACCTCGTCATCTCCAGGCTGATCCTGGCCTGCATATTTATACCTGCCTCTGGAAATTTCCACTATATGCATCTGACGAAGTGGGTCTTTGCCCACGAAAGCTTATGCTCCTACACTTCAGTTAGTCTATAAGGTGCCACAGGACTCCTCGTCGCTTTTGCAGATTCAGACTAACACGGCTACCCCTCTGATAAAGATACATTTATTATCAAATAATTTCATTGAAAAATAAAAGAGATTTAGGAAAGTTTCTCTGAAGCAGACTGTCTCCCTAAAGCTTGAGCTCTCTTTTAGATGATTGAAGGAATCTTTGTAATTCTAAGTATAACCAGAATGATTCATTCTGGAGAGATTTAAGGGGGCATGTTTTATGTTAAATATCACCCCAGGGAGGTACTTACCTTTCTGGGATATTTGTACGGAGCGGTAACTTTCTTGACATGCTCCTGCAACTCAAGTGTTAATTTTTCCAAGTCACATGAGGAAAAGGCAGCTGACAAAATCACAAAAGCTTTCACCACCTACAGGGTAAAATGAAAAATACCAAACTAACACCAGCAGTACAATAGTAATTTTTAGATTTAGTTCCTAGTTAGCAATATGATCCCCAGACCACAAGATAATTAAGGGATGCAGGAACAAGCCAATCTGTCTCAAAAGATTGTGACCAACCTGTGCATAGGAAAGTAAGTGAAAGGAGAAGTATAAGGATTGTCCCCTCTGCCTATCACAGCAGTGCAGAGGGCTTAGGCACAATTGTAGTGCACAGTCACAATGGTTGCTGCTGGCTAGTGCTTCCACCCTCTCCAAAGGTGGCCATGCCATGTACATATTGCTCACTGGCATAGAACGAAGTATATTGGTGCCCCC
Source organism: Pelodiscus sinensis (assembly GCF_049634645.1). Taxonomy (NCBI): domain Eukaryota; kingdom Metazoa; phylum Chordata; order Testudines; family Trionychidae; genus Pelodiscus; species Pelodiscus sinensis. Next base: position 21,873,619 of record NC_134726.1, on the reverse strand, counting down.
TATGGAAGGGGGGTTGCAATGACTGTGCTCAGTGGGAGCTCCGGACGCTTTGATTTCTCTGAAGCCCTGAGCATGCCCTGCTCACACAGCCAGGCCCAGCCTTAGAGCAAGATGAGCAAGGTGGTTGCCCTGGGCCCCGCACTGCCTGGTGCCAGCCTGCTTGGTTGCTTGCTCACTGCCTTGGCTGGGAACTGTCCAGCCATTCAGTGCAGCCAACCACAATATGCCACCTTGGGACCCGCAGAATTTTTGGCTGGGCCTGCACACAACTCCCAGAGCTCACCCTGAGGCAGTGCAGCTCCACTTTACTGTGGCAGAAGTGTGCTTTCATGGTGTCCTGGGATAGTTATGCTGATTAGGAGTGTGTAACCTCTTAATCAATGTAACCACTGATCTGGATACAATTATACCAGAATAAAGTTGCCTGTACCAGTATAGCTTATTCCCTTTCCAGCATGGGAATAGCTGTAGCAATATAAGCACATTTCTGCCAAAAACTGCAGCCACACAAAGACTATGTCTAGACTGCAAGCCTCTTTTGAAAGAGGCTCTTTCGAAAGAGAGCGTCTAGACTGCACGCGGAACTTTCAAAAGAGCAAGCCGCTTTTTCGAAAGAAAGCACCCAGTGAGTCTGGATGCTCTCTTTCGAAGAAGCCCTATTTACATTCAAGAACGCCTTCTTTCGAAAGAGGAACTTTCGAAAGAAGGCGTTCTTCCTCATGAAATGAGGTTTACCGCCGTCGAAAGAAAAGCCGCGTTCTTTTGATTTAATTTCGAAAGAACGCGGCTGCAGTCTAGACGCAGGTGAAGTTTTTTCGAAAAAAGGCTACTTTTTTCGAAAAAACCCCTGAGTCTGGACACAGCCAAAAGGTGCTGTACTGCTCTAACTATACTGGCAGTGTAAAAGTGTTACAACGTGGGTGTGTAGACCAGCCTTTAATAGGAAGGTCTATTGTTGGGAAAGTTTCTGTCACCATAATTATGTCCATCACAATGGAGATGAGTAAGTAGAGGGAAGAGATGTACATAGGTTTCTATTGATCATCCCGGTAAAGGACTATTCATGCTGACACGATGCTGTGCAACAGCTGCAGTTTGTACATTGAATCACAAACTGGTTTGCCTCTATGAAATATTTTCCTCTGCACTATTAGCCTCATTACCTCGCCTCTGAGTGGGTCTGGGCTGCTGACAACAGCAGATTCTGCTACAGCTGGGTGCTCCAGCAATGCGCTTTCCACTTCAAAGGGTCCGATACGATACCTAGGATAGGAAAATGAGGTATTTAATTATACTGACCTGGTGTGAATATGACTTTTAAACAGTAGTGGGGTAAGAAAAAACTGATTATTGCCTAAGGCCTCAACCATAAATCAGACCCACGCTGTGCTAGGCATGGTACAAAAGCTATTTGCCTCTAGGCCAGGGGTAGGCAAAAGGGCCTCCACGGGCCAGATCCAGCCCTTCCAAACAGGTTGATTTAGCCCGCAGAGGCCTTGCTGCTCTCCCAGCCCCCAGGACAATCAGGGTTTAGGGACTGGGGAGCGTGCGGTGCTTAGAGTCAACCCTGGTGGTTGACTCTAAGCCCCACATGCCTAAGGGCAGGGAGCAAGAGACTTTGCACTCCCTCCCATCCCCAAACCAATCAGGGCTTGAAGGCAGGGAGAATGCACAAAGTCTCCTCCCACCCTGCTCCCATCCTGCAGGGAGCGTGTGGTACTTAGAAGGAATGGGGCAGGGCAGGAGAAGACTTCACATGTTCTCCCAGGCCCCAAGCCCTGATTGGCTGGGGAGCGGAGGGGAGTATGAGACTTCTCCTCCCACCATCAGGGGCACAGGCTTTACATGCTCACCCACTCCCTGACCAATCAGGGTCTGTGGGCGGGGAAACAGGAAGTATCTCGTCCCTGTCCCCTTTGCCTGAGGCACCGCCCCTTTCAGGGCAGCCTGGAGCCACTTCAAAAAAGTCTAAAGGGCCCCCCCTGTCAAAAATTATTGCCCACCTCTGTGCTATATAATGACCACAGGGGGCAGCAAGGGGCTAGCGATGGGGATTGGGGCAGCTGTAACCCCATTGGAACAGCAGGGGGCAGGGTGGAGAAAGGGACAGCTATCTACTATATATTTGAGAGAGTTTGTGTGTTGGTCTGTCTGTGTGTCTGTGCCCCAGCTGGGGGACATGCATCCCTCCCCAGCTGTACTTGGAGTTGCTTTTCACTTGGCCCCAACCTGCTGCGGTGAGAGAGAGGGCTGGAGTTGTCCTCTCTCCCTGGGGCAGCCTGCATACTGAATCCTTCATCCCCAGCCACTCCCAGAGCAAGGATTTAAATTATGAAAACTAAAAATTAATTGAGTTAAGGGTCTGAGTAATGCCGGGTAAATCTTCTAATCTCTTATAAATGTGAATATAGCACTGAACCTTACAGAAATCTTGCAAAACCAGTAAAAACAAATTAACCCTGAAGAATTGATGATATCATCAGATCTTCCAAGAAACCAGAAATATCCATCTTCATCCCTAGTCCCTCTGTCTCCAGTGACAAAAAAATTCCCACGTTCCGATTCAGCAGTTTTCTCAGGGTTATCCTGATAACATTTCACAAATGACAAAATCTTTAATGTTGTTTTACACATAAAGGTAAAGTGATCAAAATTGCATGGCATATTAATATATAACAATTCAAGACAAATAAATAATATTCATTATCTTTAAATAGGATCTTTGGTAACACAATCTCAAAGATTTATATGACTAATTGATGGGGAGTGTCAGAATTAGATATAGCTTCACTCCATAATAAAGAAGGAGACCTTGGAGGCATTCTGCTTACAGATACCTCCTAGAATTCCCCAGGACACACTTAGAGGCTTGCTCTGCTACACCCTTTATTTACATATTTTTATTTATCTAGGTCACAGAGAAAGGCGGTGGCACAGTTAGGAAAGGAAGTCCAGGTTCTTGGACTTCCTCATCACCTGCTCAAACCTTTAGATTTATATCCACATGGAGGTGTATTATAGGTGCATGAATAATGCACAATCATATATATATATAGTAGCCCAGTGTCTGTGAGTCTGTAACACTGACGTACACGGCCCTGCCCCCGGCCGTGTACGTCAGTGCTCCGCCCCCCTTCCACTCCCTCCGTGGCGGCTTGGCCAAGCACTCAGTGCCCCGCACCCCTTCCCCTCCCGAGCCGCCATGGAGGGAGGGGAAGCGGGGCGGGGCGCTGACGTACATGGCCAGGGGGAGGGGCTGTGTACGTCACCGCCCCGCCCCCCTTCCCCTCCCGCCGTGGCACTCAGCTGAGTACTAACAGGAAGCAGGGCTGGTCGGGGGGGGCGGTCGGGCAGAATTGGGGGGGGGGACCACCGGCTGGGAGGAGGTGGGGCTGGCCAGGAGTAAGGGGGGGTGGAAAGCACAGATGGGGGGGATCGGGGGCCATGAGGGTGGCCGGGAGGAAGGGGGGGCGGGAAGCAGAGCTGGCGGAGGCGGGGAGAGGTGCAGCGGTGCTGGCCGGGGAGATCAGGAAGAGGAACGGGCTGGCAGGAAGCAGAGCTGGGGGAGAGGTGCAGGGGGGCTGGCCGGGGAAGATCAGGAGGAGAAGTGGGGGAGAACCGGCCGGCCGGGAAGGGGGGGGGGTGAGCAAATTGGTTGGCGTGGAATGAGACTGACCTGGCACTTGCTGCCTGTCCCGCGCAGGGTCCCGGCGATGCACGAGCGAGGAGGAGGCTTCCCCTCCTCCTCACACTCAACCGACTGAGGGCTCCCAGCAGCAATCGCGGTCCTGCGTCCCAGCTGGGACTCCCAGCCACTCCCCCTGCCCACACCAGGCTTCCTTCCGGTGCGCAGACAGAAAAATCAGAAAATACCAGACATTGCATATGTCCAGTATTTTCTGATTTTTTTTTACCGGACAGCGCACACAAATACCGGACTGTCCGGTACAATGCCGGACACCTGGCAACCCTACCCGCCTCTCTTCCCCTGCTGCGGCCCGGCTGAGCGTGCTACACTCAGCCGAGTCGCCACGGAGGGAGGGGAAGGGGGCAGGGCGGTGATTTACATGGCCGGGGGCAGGGCTATGTACGTCACCTCCCTCTCTTTCCCTCCCACTGTGGTGCTCAGCTGAGTGCTGTGCCCCTTAGCCGGGCCACCGCAAGGGAGCCAGCAGCGCAAGGGGCCATTTGGCCTCTCCCGCGGTGGGAGGGGAAGGGGGGGTAGGGCAATGACGTACACGGCCCTGCCTCCTGGCCGTGTACGTCACCGCCCCACCCTGCTCCCTCACGGCGGCCTGGCTGAGCAGGCAGCACTCAGCTGAGTGCCACGGCAGGAGGGGGAGGGGAAGGGGAAGGAAAGGGGGGTGGGGAGAGACGGAGGGGAGGGAGAGGCAGGAGGAGGAGGAGAAGAGAAAGGGAGAGTGAGAGGCAGGAGGGGGAGAAGAGAAAGAAAGAGACAGAGAGAGAGGCAGAAGGCGAGAGAGGCAGGAGGTGGAGGAGGGCTGAGACAGAGAGGGGGAGGCAGTAGGAGAGGAGAGAGAGAGAGACGGCGCAAGAGACCAGAGGCTCAGGAGAAAAGACCAAGGTGGAGGAGAGACCTGAAAATTCCGTCTTATGACGGGCTAATTGGCTAGTACACATATAATTCTTAGTGTGATCAGTGTCATTTGTGAGGATGTGCTAGAGGGAACTTCAGCTTACCTTGAGAGCACAGTTTTAAAAGGTGGTGAACCGAAACCTTGGCTCCAAACATTGGAATGATTGAAATCTGGATCTAGATTGTTTTCACCTGGCCACATTGACACTTTGAAGCAGGGGTGCTGGAGCAATTTGTATGTGTGTGTGCGCGTGTGTTGAGAACCATTGAATCAAATTATAAACCCACATACAATGGAAACCACTCCAAGTTAGGTACTTTGAAGCAGCTATTCATTGAAGAGAGTTCCTTCAGATTCTCCATGCTGGGGAGGACTGGTAGGGAGTAGGTATAAAAGCTGGGGAAAACAGGGATCTTTGGATCTACTGTGGAATTACAGGGATTTCCTATGGGAGCAAGAGAGATTCCTTACTATGTACTTAGAGAAAAGACCAATTGGTCTTTTAGGTTTGATTCTGAGGGCAATATCCCCTTCTTGTCCAGGAGGCAGAACATTAGCATTCTCATCTATGATCTAGAAGAAGAAAAACATACTTCAGTAAAACAAATAACTTAGGACATGTCTACACTAGGAAATAATTTCAAAATAACTAAATTTGACTTAAAAAACTCCTGATTTTACAAAATCAAAATAATGTGTTCCCACTATGGGGAAGCCTCAAAATTAGTTTGAGACAGGTTCTGTTAATGTGGATGCGCTACCTCGACTTAGAGCCCCAGGAAGCACTGGGGAGTTGTTAGTTCGAATTACTGTGGGGCAGTATTTCTCAACCAGTGGTACAAGTATCCTTGGGGTGCTCGAGAGAAGTCTGGGGGGTACGTCAACACAACTGAAATTTGGAGAAAACTGATCTTTTGTTTTAAGATTTACAGCCTTTTATTATTTTTGTACTTTTTACACCAAAACATTTCATTGCCTGCCCATCTACGATTAAGTTATTTAAACAGTGTGCTGCAATTTTTTGTGTGTCTGAAAACTGTAGGTACTGGGGGTACTTATAATTTTTTTTGAAAAAGAGATACTTTATAAAAAAAAAGGTTGAGAAACACTGCTCTGGGGAATAGTTATTTTGAAATAGCGGCACTAGAGCATCCACATTAACACTGTTTCAAAATAACTATTTCAAAATTAGCGTTATTCCCTCAAAGAAAGCAGGAGTACAGATTTTGAAATAAGTGGCCCCTCATTTTGAAATAACGGGCTTGGTAGTTGCGGAAGCTCTGCTTATAAATTTGATCTAAGGGGAGGTTTTTCGTAATAATGCCCTACTGTAGATCAGGGCTTAAACTGCTATAAGACAGGAAGTTGAATTAACAAACCTGGACATCATATAAGGGAACTGCCTTTCCCATTGATCCGGGTTTAATCTTCATCCCTTTGAAAACTGAACAAATTATTCCCTGAAAAAAGAGAGCTTTATTTCTGCAAAAATATTATATGTATTCAACCAAGTTCTACATTTATTAATTTTCTACTTCAATTCCAAACAGTTATGAATTAAGGTTTGCAAAAACTCTGTGGCCTAAGGAATTATTTTATAGATTGGGACAGTGGAGTAACTTGCATGAGCTCACACAGCAAGTCTGTGAAACAACCTGTAAAAGAGTCCAGGTATCTTGACACCTCCCTCCCCCAAGCCTGTATTTCAGCAATAACATCCTCTTTCTTCCTTCTCACTTTATTTAGAATGCTATGGAAAAACGAATGCTCAAAAAATCCCACCTTTCCCCTGAGCTCTACAAGACAGCCAGGTTTTCAAATCAACATCGGTTTATAAGTTACTTTATTTTAATGGACTCTTCCTTAAAATTTCAAGTAAGTAACAAATTGTTTCCTTTTGGCTTTTTTAACCAAAAATTCAAAAAGGCAAAAGAAATTAAAAGCAATGAACACATGATTAGCCCATTTGAACGTACTGTTTCTGTCTGTCCATATATTTCACGGATAGTCAGGCCAGTCTTCCTTTTCCATTGCTCAGTCACTTCCGGGTTAAGTGGTTCCCCTCCACTCAAGCATTGCTGTAGACTCATGAACTTGTAACTTAATAAAAATTTTAAAAAAAAGTGTCACTGAAAGCTACTGTGGGAAAAGGGGCCAGTTGGTAGACCCCAGTGGTCACTGGTGATAAGCACAGCAGCTAAAGGGGTAGAAAATGTCTACAAACACTAATGGAAAGCCCTTAGTTGAAATATGAGGAGGAGATTTTAACTCCTTATTCTGCAAGGACATATGACTGTGATAAACGTTGCACAGTAGTTCCACTGAAATCAATGGGATTTTAGTACATGATTAAAGTGAAGTAAGGGCTGTATGGACTAGAGATGGGATTATTTGCATGCTTACAATAAGTCATATAGGTCCAGATCCTCAGTATTAAGATGCTTAAACCTCACTGAAATCAATGGGACTTTGGCCAGGTCTACCTCAGATACTCATCCTGGTATATGCCCTCCCATTGGCATAGCAGCATCTTCACTAAAGCTCTCCAGTGGCATAGCAAGCAATAATACAGCTGTTTAGACAGGCACCTAAATACCTTTGAGCATCTGGACCACAGTGCTTTGTCAATGGGGCTCTGCCCTCTGGGCCTATTGAGCCTCACCCATATCTACAGCCACATTCAGAAGAGATGTATACTACACATAAGTCAGTGTGAGTGTCAGCTGGTTTGCAAGGCAAAGGGTTGGTAGGAATGGGCTACGGGCCAGATTTTTAAAGGTACTTCAGCAACCAAAGAGGCAGATAGGTGTCCAAATCAATTATACTTAGATGACACTGTCATTATAATAGCACTGCTCAGCTGACGCCTATCTCCTTAAGCACCTACATCCCTTTAAGCACATGCTTTCCTACTCATTGGCACCAAAGAGTCGGCATCCTGAGCACTGCTGCTACCCCATAGCAAATGGCCATAGCTTGGAAACCTAGGGCTCCTACCTAGGAACAGTCTCCCCTAGAAGTACATCTGCACAGTTGCATCCATTGCTTTCCCGTACCGACATGGAGTCCCTGAGGGTATGTCTACACTAGCTTGTTAGTTCTAGCTAGGTAGGCAAATAAGGGCAACCGGAGTTGCAAATGAAGCCCGTGATTTAAATATCCTGGGCTTCATTTGCAAGTTCCCAGGCACTGCCATTTTAAAATCCCCCTTAGTCCAAACTCCGTGCCCGCAGCTACACGCAGCAAGGAGTAGGTAGTTTGAATTAGAGATCCTAATTCGAACTACCGTTACTCCTCGTGCAACTCCGGTTGCCCTCATTTGCCTACCTAGCTCGAACTAATGAACTAGTGTAGACATACCCGGAGTGCCTACTTGACATTTTATACTAGGCAGGGACATACCTATAGCAGTGCCTGGGCCAGTCACCTATCATAGAATGCAATATGTAAAATGTATATTTTAGGTGTAGTTTCATGTGAAAACATGCCTGCATGTCTGGTAAGGAAAGAGAACAGCTGCAGAAAAAGTAGAACCAACAATCCGATCAGGTTAAACAACTGTATTAGCAAATTAATCCTAGAGCTAGATGGAAAGAGTGATTATCTACTTATCCACTTATTAGAGAGTTTGTCAGTCTGTTTGATCAAGAAAGCCTCCTAAACAATAAAAGCTAGGACCACCAAATTCGGTAGAAAGTTTCTTCTTGTTATAACTTAAAGCAATATAAAGGTTTGCTTGTGCCAGGAAAACTGGATGTGCCTGGAATAGGAGTACTTCCCATAAAATCAAACCAGATGTGAAAGTAACTTAATTTCTTACAGGTTCTGTTGTATCGCATCCCACCTCACGGAAAGAGGTGGGAGGGAATTGTGTTATGACAGTACCTGTAAGAAATTTAAGTGTAGGATGGAGTATGGGAGGCTCAGGGCAGGAGTTTTTGGTTGGTGTGGATGGACTCAGGGCAGGGGATGGAAGTTTGGGGGTGCAGTAGTCAGGCCAGGGGCTTGAGGATGTGGGGGCTTCAGGGAAGGGGTAGGGTGTGCTTAGGACAGCAGGAGTCAGAGTTGTTGTGTATGAGGAGGGCTCAAGGCAGGGGCTGGGATATGTGTGGGTACAGAGAGTGCAAGGGGACAAGGGCGCTATTTAGGGAGGATGGGGGGCTCAGGCTCCCTACCCAATATTCGTATAAGGAGGCTGCTTGCTATTCCCTTTCATAACTCTCAAGGGCTGTGTCTAGATAATACCTCTCTGTCGACAGAGAGCTGTAGATTAGGCACGTCGAAATTGCTAATGAAGCAGGGATTTAAATATCCCCCGCTTCTTTAGCATAAACATGGCTGCCGCTGTTTTTCAAAACGGAGCTTTTTGGAAAAAAACCTCTGCAGTCTAGACGCAGATCTGTTGAAAATAAACCCTTTTTGATAGAACCAGTAAACCTCATTTTTTGAGGAATACAGGATCTGTCGAAAAAGCATTTATTTTTGACAGATCCGTGTCTAGGCTGCTGGGTTTTTTTCAAAAAAGCTCCATTTTGAAAAAAAAGCAGCGGCCATGTTCATGCTAATGAAGTGTGGGATATTTAAATCCCTGCTTCATTAGCAATTTCAACGTGCTTTATTTGCATCCCTCTGTCGACAGAGGGATGCTGTCTAGACGTAGCCAAGGAGTGAAAGTGAAGCTCACTCCTTCCTCTGCCTGCTCTCCAGCCTTTCCCAGCCAGGAGAGAGAGGAATGCACACACGCTATACGCTTTGCTCTCGCACCCCGAGGGGAAGGGGAACAGCAAACAACATGGATAAATGAATCTCAGGGGCTGGAGGGCTTCTGCCCCTACTTTTCCTAAATAGCATCCTGGAAGGGAGCACAGGGCAGGAGCAGGCCCAGACTGGTGAAGGGGTGCAGCCCCAGTCAGCCCCTTTAACCTGCTTGCCTGCAGGTTAACAGAAATCCCTGTGAGCCCAGCTGGGTCATGCCACGCCTCCTCCTGCAGCTAAGTGCCCCAGCCGGCCAGTTTCTTCTTGCTGGAGTGGCGCGCTCGGGAGCAGTGGCTTACTTTCACCTCTAAACCAAACAGAAACAAGACAGAATCACTAAAGCAAGTACAGTCCTCCAAACTGACGTAATAGAGCAAATGTTGAAAGACACTGAACCAAGATGAGTCAGAAAAATAGGATGAACCTGGAATAGGATTGCTTCTCAATAAACGTTACAGAAAAGAGATAAAATAGAGAAATTGGTAGTATTGTTCTGTCTTGGCATAGCTAAATCAACGCGTAAGACAGGGGTGGGATCCAGCCTGCCGAGTGGGTTGATCTGGCCCACGGCCACCCTACTGATCCCCCACTGCTAAGCCAATCGAGACCTGGGGAAGAGGGAGCATATGAAGTCTCTTTCCCCCATCCTGCAAGGGGTGCATGGCACCAGGGGGAACAGCCAGCTGTTCAGAACAGCTGGTGGTTCACTCTAGGTACTGTGCACCCGTTGCAGGGCAGGGGCAGGGGCAGGGGGCAAAGACTTCACATGCTTCCCTGCCTCTAGGTTCTAATTGACCTGGGGGCAGGGGATGTGCATGAAGTCTCCTCTTGCCACCAGCGGTGTGCGGCACCTAGAGGGAACCAGCAGCTGTTCAAAACAGCTAGCAGTTCTCTCTAGACCACAGGGGGCCAGGGGCAAAGACTTCACGTGGTCCCCCAATCCCAAGCCAATTAAAATCTGTGGATGGGGCAGCACAAGAAGTATCTTGCCCCACCCCTTCTATCTGATGTCCTACCCCTTCTGGGGCAGCCCGGGGCTTCTTGAGAAATTTGTGAAGTGGCCCTCCCCCTTAAAAATTATTGCCCATCCCTAGGGTTGCCAGGTGTCCGGTTTTGAACTGGTCAGTCCAGTATTTGAGCTCTCTGTTCGGGAAACAAATTGAGAAAATATAAATGTCCGGTGTTTTCTAAATAAGATGTAATGTAGATTGTGATGTAAGGTCAAGTGTGTCCAATATTTTTGTTGAAACCATCCGGCAACCCTACCCACCCCTAGCATAAGGTTTGAAAACTAAAAGAAAATGTTACTGGAAACCAAATTGACTGTAGTCCTTTTTCTTAAAACATAGTAAATGATAAGACTTTATAGGGATGAAAAAACAAAATACACTTGATGGAAATCCCAAATTATGGACCCAAGTATTGTCAGATAAATTTGCTAGTACAATATATAATGAATAACATTGTAAGAGTATATGCTTACATTTAACCAGGCAACACCTAGCCAAACTTGGGTCAAGCTTAACCTAGCACCTGCCTCTGACCACATTTGACAGACAAAGGGGTCTGAAGCAGGCAAGGAAGAATATGTACAGAAAAGAATAGATTTACAGGGCGAGCAACATGAGGTGAAAGGACAGAGGGTGGAGAGCATCTACGGAGCAGGGTACATCCTATTCAGCAGCATATGGTACTGTGAGTGCTGAGGGGGGCCTCCAGAGGGAGAGGAGTGCAACTTTTTCCTCTTATCCAGCATTGCACTGAATAGTGGATGTGCCCTTGTACAATGTAATGGCTTTGACAGTCAAAGGTGGTGACTGATTGTACAGTGATTATTTCAGATACAGAGGCTGGCCAATCTTTCATCACTTTCAAGGTCACCTTGCATGCTTGAAATACCTAGTTAGGCAGAACACTAGCCCATTATCCCAGCTTTCTAAACATCCCATATATAGGTGCTTACAATGCCTCTATGCAGAGAAGACAGTGACAGGTACCTACTTGCCATCTACCCCAGTTCTAATAACTCCTAAATACCTTTATAAATCTGGCCCGATAGCAGGAAAGGCAAACCAGTGGAGTGTAAGAAAGTGTCAGATAAAATTGGTGGGGGTGACGAGTGGGAGATAGGGCTCTCATTACAGCAGCTCCCATTCACACACAATAACATCTACGTACCACTATTCAAAACACATAGCTGAAGTATGAAAAATAAAATCCTTTGATAACAGAAAGCTCTGGTAGAGAATTTTGCTAATAATCAGCAGTTCATTACAAAAGAATACTCATGAGTGCTTCCACCTCATGATCAAACAGGGCACGTGCAGAAGGTCATCTTTGGAGGGTTGTATTCCCAGCCCTGAAGTCATGGCACTAGCTACTGTTTCTGACCACTGTATAAAACTTGACCCACCAGCTCAATCTACTTATGTTTTCAGAAAATCCCCCATCACCATGGAATCTGAGCCCTTTTAAATGGGTTCACGAGAACACTGTTTTGGGGTTTGATCAACTTGGCTTCATACCTTTTGGCATCACCTAATAAACCATCTTGTTAGTCATTAAAGTGCTGCATAGTCCTTCCTTTTGTTTCAGCAAGATCAGACTAACAGGGCTACATATCTATTTCTAAACTACAGAGGTTTTTTTTTTTAAGTGGCCTTTTTTTGAAAAAATTTCACCTGCATCAAGACTGATGTTGTGATCTTTCAAAATTAAATCGAAAGGACGCAGTGGTTTTTTCAACAGCAGTAAACCTCATTTTACAAGGAAGAATGCCTTTTTTCAAGAGCTCTTTTGAAAAAAGGTGTTCTTGAACACAAACAGGGCTTTTTCGAAAGAGAGCATCCAGATTGCCTTTCTCTTTTTCGAAACAGTTGTAGCTGTCTAGACAATCTCTTTCAAAAGAGGCTTGTAGTCTAGACGTACCCAAAATTTGAGCTTTGCTAAAAATGTCAGCTTTGAGTGACCTCTACACTGTGGAGGGAAACAGTTGAAAATGCTGTTTCCTCCACATTTCATAGAGAAATTATGCAGACCTTCTGAACTTCTCATGAAGATGTTGTATATATTGATGAAACTCAATACATTGTGCCAAACACCTAAAGCTATGATTTAATTAAAATCTATTCAGATAAGTATTGCTAATAAGTCATCTTCTGCAGTACCTGTTAAGGTCTTGGTAAGGTACCTCCACCAGCATGCGAAACAAAGTCGGAGCAGCAAACATAGCGGTGATGGGAAATCTGGAGAGAGTCTAATGAATTAAAACAAGATGAAAAACATTTGTATGTGAACTGCAGAAAAGATTACACTGTCCAGGGCTACACTGTAGCAGAGAATAGACCTGTGGTACACAACTCCAGCTATGTGAATAACATAGATGGAGTAGACATACCTTAAGTTGAGTTACCACAGAGTCTACACCATGGGGATCAGTGGAGAACCTCTTTTCTTGACTTCCCTTACTCTTCTAATCCAGGGTAGAATAACAGGTTTGACAAGAGAGCTATCTGTGGTTGCCTTGGTAAGTCTTCATTAGGGATGTCAACATGAAGACAACTACACGATTAACCATTTAACCTAGCTACATGACTACACGATTAACTGATAAGCCAAGGAGAGGGGGGAGCTGGATCTGCCTGCCCCCTGATCCTTGCACTGTTGCCTCTGATAGAAAGACAGTAGCAAGGAGGGTGAGGGGGGCAGGCAGGAGCTGATATGTGTGCGGAGCTGGCTTTGAAGCCAACTGTCTGCGCATGCCAGCTCTGCAGACTCGCCTGCCCCCCTCCCCGCCACTTCTACAGAGGCAGTGGAGGAGGGCAGACAGGAGCTGATGCTGGGGGGAGTTGGCTTAAAAATTGACTCCTCCCAGCATCGGATTTGTGGAGCCACCTGCCCCACCCCCCATGCTGCTGCCTCTGAAATGAGGAGGGAGGAAGAAGCCTCTGTTCACGGCAGGCCCGGGCAGAAGCTGGGAACTCATCCTGCACTGCTGCCACCATGTGCTGGTGCCTCTCTATCAGAGGCAGCAGTGCAGGATGGCAGGTGGGAGCTGGTCTGTTCAGGGAGCTAGTTTTTAAACCGGTTCCCCTTGCAGACTGGGTCTGGCTTGCCACCCTGCGCTGCTGCCTCTAATACAGAGGCAGCAGTGCAGGGTGGCAGGTGGCTCCCTGGGAATGGGGCCGGGAGTGCACTGGCTGGCGGCCCCACCTCTGGAGACTATCGAATAGTCGTGTCACTGCTAAAATTTGATGAGGTTACACAACTATTCAGTTATATGCTATCTAACATCCCTAGTCTTCACTACTAAATCAGCAGCTGGTGGATTGATCTCAGATAGACAATTTGGGCTGTAGTGTAAATTTAGCCTAGGGGAGTATGGGAGAGTATAGGGCAGAGCTTTCCCCCTTTCTCTTCTAAATGCAGAGAGGAAGTCCACTCCCCTAGTCTCGCCCTCCTTAGCCAGTTTTTCTGTTTCAATCTACATCAATCACTGGTATTATCAAATACTATTTCTGCATCAACTATACTAACATTCTAGCTCTCTTTGGGGTATCCACTTATAGATTTTGAGTGTTACTTTACATTCATATTCTGGAAATCTGGAAATAAAGAGTGACGGGATTAGAGTTAGTTGGGATTTTTTCATCTAATCCTTATTTTGTCAATAATACTGATTTGTTTAAGATGAACCTGATTATGAAACAGGGTCAAATTTGTTGCATTTTCAGACAAATAAAAAAAGTTGAGAAAAGGTTAAAATTTCAACAAAACTTTTTGATTGACTTGAAGTGAAAAAAGTATTCAACAAATGCAGCAAATTGCATTACCTAGGAGGAGCTGCTCAGTTAATCAAAGATTGTTTCAGGTTTACTTTGTGTATGGGGAAACTTCAATAAATCTGCAGGATGACTTTTTTCTTACATTTAGGATAACTGTTGATTCAGCCCGTGGAAGGTTGTGTACAAAGACACCTGATCCGAAAACCCATGGATCAAGAACAGACCCCATGGAAGCCACTATCCAGCCTGTATCTGATAAGCACCACATTATGTCTTCAGGAGTCAAATCCAGCCAGTATCTTATATGACAGAGAAAACAGTGGTTATGGAAAAGCTTTTTTTAAATAGACAATGAAGTTAGAAATCAAGAACTTTAATTCGTTGTGTACACACTGAGCATTAACAAGGGTATTGCCTCATGATGAGCTTGTGGGCCCCATTCTCTTTCGCAGGAATCACCCATGTGGGAGAACAGGGGAGGGGAGATTCTGAATTTAATCAGGATGAAATTCCTTTTATTCTTACATTGTTATGTGGCAGGGAAGTGGGGTGGGAGAGGAAGAAGCAGGGGATTCAATGGAGGAGATTGGGAAGTCCACTCTTTCAATTCATGGATCTCAGTGGTTGTGTTGGTGTCAAAGGTGACCTGTGTCATAGAGTTCCCTTGCCTTCGCACAGCTGTCCAATCCCAAGATGCTCTGTATCTACAGGAACCAGGAGTGGCCCATGAGTATAGGCCGACTCAGCCATCGCCTAGGGCGCCGCCTTCAATAGGATGCCCGGGGCGCCCCATGATGACATCACGTCATTGACGGCCGTGTAGGCGGGGGCGCCAATCGCGCATTCCGCCTGGGGCACCAGCTGCTGCAGCCAGCCTCGGGCCGCCCCTGACAGAAACTGTAATTCTAGAGTCATCTCCAGTTGCAGGTTGTCATTTAAATCCCTTTCAAGAAACTCTGGGAGTCATTCCTTAATTCATCATGGAAAGATGAGCTCTGAGGCTGCTTCCCTTGTAGATAGTGGGAGTTTTGCCAGTGACATCAAAAGGGAGCAGGATTGAAGCCACACATTGCATATTTCTTACCCAATGCTTCCTAATCAGACGTTTGGTGTATCTCAGATATCTTGGTCAATCAGATCCATGCTTTCAACTTCACACTAAGTTTGGCCCCCTGTTATAAAATTACCAGAGCTACAGTCCTTACCTTTCACTTATGACAGGTCTGAGACCAAGGCTGCCCTGAGTGTGTTCAGCCATCTTTGGAGAACCTGTGGTTCCACTGGTAAAGTAGATAACCATTGGGTCTTGAATCTTTGTTTTAACGCAGATGTGATCTGCAGGTTGTGATCTTTAAAATACGGAATATAAAGGTGGCTAAATTGGATACAGATGCAATCTACTGAAGCTTTGACATACAAATGTGGATTAGGTGTTGCAACTGCCCTCTTTCCCATCCCAGGTGAAACTCCTCCTGTGACCTTTGGCTATTACTGACTTTCCTTCAGATAGCTTGCCTTACTCTAGTCTCATTTTTCATCCATCATTAAATCCGAAATAATGGAAAAGTTAGCAAAACATCAGCATAGTAGATTCTTCTTAAAGAAGAAAGAGAAGGAAACACCAGGGAAACTTCATGTAGGATATATTAGTGGGGAAAATCAAGAAGGGAGATATGGATACCATATCATCACTTGCAGTTCAATGGATCTCAGAAAACTGAGAATTGAAGAAATGGGGTAAAAATTGGGTAGCCACCCATAGGAGAATACATTCAGAAAAAGAGAGAACAGAATGTGACCTAAACTGAATCTAAAAAATGGATTAGCTTGAAAGAAAATGTCATGTTTGTGTGTTTTTTCCTGGGTCTACGTAGAAGCAGAAATTCCAAGCTACCATTAGAAATGTTACTGGCATGACCTAGCTGACCAGGCTAGAATTTGGAAGCACAGAAATACTGCAAGAAAATCTGCTTTGAGTCATCCAGTCTAGGTTTCAAAAGGAAGAAATTTGGAAATGTCTACATGAGTACCAAGGACCACAATAGACACATTTGAGCAAATGAGACAAAAATAACATAAGTTCTAATTCCTGCCCTTATTTCATGTGCATAAAGTCTATTCAGTAAGGATAGGATGGGACCCACCTGAGAAGAGACTGCTATTAGACACCAACTCTGATTTGGGAATATCAGCGCGCAGTTGTAAAAAACTCCATTAATGCCTATCTCTGGGTCTAATGGACAGAAGGTATTTTTGAGAAAAACTCATTTTCTATCCTATTATTATAGCACTGCTAAAGAATACGCACTTGTATAGTTCATTAAAGTTCAGCCACCCATCTCTTCGGCCTTCAGATACAATTAATTTAGTTTTCAGAAACTGGCAATGAGATGCAACTGAGTCCACTGCGGATGCCACTGTATCACTGGCAATGATGCATTTGGCCTTAGAAGCCTGCAGTCTATACAAGATATCTTTAGCTGTTAATTGGGATGTCCCTTGAATAAGGGTGATTCCTGGAAGAGCAATAAGGTTGTTTTTAAGAGAACATTTCAAATTATATCATTTTCTGTCTCGGAACAGACTCAAAGTATTATTCCTCAACTTACAAGAAGAATGAATTTGGATCAACAGTTGTAGGCAAATGTGTATAGTAGTTCATTAATTTATATAATTTTCTTCTTTAGCATAACAAAATTCTATTCTTAACATATTTCTGCTATCAAGTTCAGCAATCTCATACTGACCTGTTCGCATACAAGCCACATTCACAAGCCACCATTCTGGTATCTTGGGTAAAATTAGCATAATTCTGTCTCCCTTCTGCAGCCCACATATTTCAGAGAGGACATTGGCCACTTTTTTGGAGTGAAATCCCAGCTCCTCAAAGCTCCACCTCACCTCATTTCCTTCTCCACTTACCCACCAGAAGGCTGGGTTTGATGGTCTCTTTCCATCCTACAAAACAGCACAAGGGGTTAAAAGGAAAAAGATCATTCTAAATCAAACTGGTGATGTGCATCTATGGAGGAGTTTGTTACAGATCTGTACATTCCATGGTGTGCACACTGGAGATCATCCAAAGCTCATTAAAGTCAATGGAAAAAAGCTCTTGTTGACCTCACATGGCTGTAGATTGGCCCTGATTATTGCTAGTAATCTTTTACTTCTTTTGAACACTAGGAATTTAACAGATCAACAGTTCCTAGTTTGTTGGCTAATCTGGACTTTCACCTGAAGTTTCTAATGCTCAGCATTAACCTTTTCATGGTATATCAGATGATATGAAAAAATTCACTTATTATGCCTCATTGTCTGGGCACAGAGTCAGGGGAATCAATAGCGTGATGGGTAACAGAGACAAGATGAAATGTAATGACTTGAGAATGCTGAGGACCAGGTCTGTCTCCTGCATGATGGACTCAGAACAAAAGGACATAATGAAGCTGATTGTTGGTTAGGACTTCCCCCATGATGATCTGTGCAGCATTAGAGTCTATTTTGGAGATCGGTGTGCCTTGGGAAAAGATTTTCCCTTCAGTGAAGAGAGAGATCACTTTGTATCGCATATTTGACTTAATTGGTCACATTGCCATACCTAGGCAAGGAGTCCCTGTAGGACGTCAGTGGGAAAGAAGTTAACAAGGTCTGAAGGAACTCAGTCCTTCTAATGATAAAGCAAGAGAAGCATGCTAATTTCCAATGTAAATTATTTTCAGAAACTGATTTTCCTTTTAAATAAATGACAAATAGGGTTATTAAAAATAACATTTTTAATCTGCCCAGTGACAGAAATATTACCTTTTCCAGTTGAGACCACTTGTCTAGCACATCACTTGCAAAGTTAAAATATTCAGGGACTTGCAATTCATCCTGTCTAGCAGACTTGTCATGCGAAAACAGCTGTGAAGCAAGGAGCCTGGGCTGTTTATGGAAAAGCCTACACCTTGATTTGGGAAGCCACAAGGATTTGAGAATCTGTAACTTAAGCAAAGTCTTCATGGCAGCAGAGGAGTTATCAGGTTGTTTTGGACCATGGAAGAAAATATGTGAAATAGTTGTGGATCCTGAAACAAAACAAAACCAAAACCAACAGGTCATCCTAAAAATTGCTTGACAAACAAGCAAAGACAGAGGGTCTAATTCTGATTTAGCGAATTAATCATTACAAACAGTTTTTAATAAGCATGCCCAATCTGTTGTTTATAATTGACTGTTGGTAATATGGATCACACTATTTTAAAAAAACCCATAATAAGTGGGGTTCCTCAAGGGTCTGTTTTGTGACTGGATCTGCTCAATATCTTCACCAATGATTCAGATATCGGCATAGAGAGTACACTTATCAAGTTTACAGATGATACCAAGCTTGGAGGGGTTGCAACTGCTTTGGAGAATAGGATCATAATTCAAAATGACTCGGACAAATTGGAGAAATGGTCTGAGGTAAACAGGATGAAGCTTAATAAGGACAAATGCAAAGTGCCCCTCTTAGGAAGGAACAATCCGTTTCAACACATATAGAATGGGAAGTGACTGTCTAGGAAGGATTACGGCAGAAAGGGATCTAGGGGTTATAGTGGACCACAAGCTAAATATGAGTCTATAGTGTGACGCTGTTGCAAAAAAAGCCAACATGATTCTAGGATGCATTAACAGGTGTGTTGTGAGCAAGACATGAAAAGTCATTCTTCCGCTCTACTCTGTGCTGATTAGGCCTCAATTGGAATACTGTGTCCAGTTTTGGGCGCCACATTTCAAGAAAGATGTGGAGAAATTGGAGAAAGTCCAGAGAAGAGCAACAAAAATTATTAAAGCTCTCGAGAACATGACCTATGAAGAAAGACTGAAAGAATTCGGCTTGTTTAGTTTGGAAAAGAGAAGACTGAGGAGGGACATGATAGCAGTTTTCAGGTATCTAAAAGGGTGTCATGAGGAGGAGGGAGAAAACTTGTTTTTCCTGGCCTCTGAAGATAGAACAAGAAGCAATGGGCTTAAACTGCAGCAAGGGAGGTTTAGGTTGGACATTAGGAAAAAGTTCCTAACTATCAGGGTGGTTAAACACTGGAATAAATTGCCCAGAGTGGTTGAGGAATCTCCATCTCTGGAGATATGTAAGAGTAGGTTAGATAAATGTCTAACAGAGATGGTCTAGACAGTACTGGATCCTGCCATGAGGGCAGAGGTCTGGACTCGATGACCTCTCAAGGTCCCTTACAGTCCTTGTATTATATGATTCTATGATTCATTTATTTATATCTTGCACCATCAATCCTTAAGAACTTATCCATCTGCAGCATTAATCTTGGATTTAATTTGCAGCTTCATATCTGGCTAGTTAGTGTTCTGAGGTACAAATCGCTCACAATTTTTATTGAAGTCAGCTAGTGTAATTTAACTCACCAATGTCCATATCCAAGGGTACGTCTAGACTACAGGCTTTTGTCGACAGAAGTTTTGTCGAAAGATACTGTCGACAAAGCTTCTGTCGGCAAAGGGCGTCTAGACTACATCCAGTTCTGTCAACAAAGCAAGCTGCTTTGTCGACATGGCAGTGTAGAGGCAAAGGACAGTTTAGATGCAATAATGCCTTCTGTTGACAGAACTCTGTAGACAAAGGGCATCATTCCTCGTAAAATGAGGTTTACCAGCATCGACAAAACTGTCAGCGGTAGTGTAGACGCAGGTTTAGTTTTGTCAACAAAAGTCCACTTTTGTCGACAAAACCCTGTAGTCTAGACACACCCCAAGAGTGCCACTTTGTATTTCTAACTTTTGCTAAAACAACCCAGTACCTGATTTCCCTCACTTTCTTGTGTTTAGCATGTACTGATTTTTCTAAGAGGTTTCCGCAACAATCCTCACAGACTTTCTCTGATCAATGTGCTAGAATGCCTCCTCCTCATCATATAGACCCCAATCCAGGAACACAAACAAGCATGTATGTAACATTAAGCGTATATGTTGACTTCAGTGGGACTTTTTAGGTTCTTAAACTAAACACATGCTCGAACATTTGGCTAGATCAGGGCCACATTCCTCAGTTTGGTTCTCTGCTACAAGATAGGTCTACATTTGTCTTACATTGTACTCATGAGAAGGTGCGTGCCCACTGCATTCCTTTTCTGTCCTGTAAGAGGAGAGGGGGTGGATGAATGCCTTGTGAGATGTAGGCGTGGATAGGAACCCCAAAAAGCACACATCGCAGTTTGCCAGACCAAGAAGCCACAGGAAGTATCACCCTCCAGGCACCCTCTCCAGAGTGCTCCCAGGGGCTCTAAGTCTGAGGCAGGCTCTGTTCAATGTGGACGTGCTATTTTGGACTAATTTCAAGGCTTCCTCATAGTGAGGACATGCTAGTTTGAATTTGTTACATTGAGAGTTCTTAAGTCAAATTTAGTAGTTTTGAAATAGTTTCCTTGTATAGCTATGGCCTTAGTGATTACTATTTAAAGGTAATAAGTTAGAATGTATTTCCTGTTAAACAAACTTAAAATTAACAGACTCAGTCATATTGTTTACTGAGTCTAAATCCTGATAATTAAAAGTGTGACATGATCAATCTGGTTTATACCCAGATTATCCTGTCAGTGGATAATCTACTATATATTTGAAAGAGTTTGTGCATTTATCTGCCTGTCCATCTGTCTGTCTGTGAGTCTCTTTGTTGAAGAACTACTCCTAGGCTGTATCTACGTTGGCACCCTTTTCCGGAAAAGGGATGCTAATGAGACAAGTCGGAATTGCAAATGCCGCGGGGGATTTAAATATCCCCCGCGGCATTTGCATGAACATGGCTGCCGCTTTTTTCCGGCTCGGGGCTTTGCCAGAGAAAAGCTCCAGTCTAGACGGGATCTTGCGGAAAATAAAGCCTTTTCCGGAAGAGCCCTTATTCCTGAAAAGGCGTTATTTTCTGAAAGATCCCGCCTATACTGGCGCTTTACTCCGGCAAAGCCCCGAGCAGGAAAAAAGTGGCAGCCATGTTCATGCAAATGCTGCGGGGGATATTTAAATCCCCGCGGCATTTGCAATTCCGACTTGTCTCATTAGCATCCCTTTTCCAGAAAAGGGTGCCAATGTAGACACAGCCCAAAATGGTAAGAGCTAGGACCACCAAATTTGCTATGCAGCTTCCTCTTATCATAACTTAAAGCAAGGTCAGGG
This sequence comes from Pelodiscus sinensis, assembly GCF_049634645.1. Classification (NCBI taxonomy): domain Eukaryota; kingdom Metazoa; phylum Chordata; order Testudines; family Trionychidae; genus Pelodiscus; species Pelodiscus sinensis. The sequence goes on along the minus strand of NC_134726.1, from coordinate 21,852,318 downwards.
GTTGGTTGTGCCAGGACAATGGGATGTGCATGGAATGTGATTGTTTCTCGTCAAATGAAAAGGAAGGGCTGAGATAGCATGGACAATTACACTCCAGAATTACCACAGGAGGGCAGCAAGCAAGCATGCCCCCTATGCCCTGACAGACTTGGAGAGCTGCGAAACAGCTGCTGAGTGGGAAGTACAGCCTCCGCTCCCCTCTGGTCTTGGGAAGCAGCTGTTGCAGCTGGGCAGTGTGGTCCCTGCTGCCCCTGACCAGCCCTGGAAAGAAGCTGCCAGTCACTCACAAACACTCCTCTGAACCCCCCACTCCTGCCCAGACTCCTGCACCCTTCTCCTCCCCTGAACCCCCACATCTCCCGACCCCCTGCCCTCTCTCCTGCACCCTTACCCCCTGCTCTGAGCCCCCACCCAATGCCCTATCTTCTGCACTCCCCCTGCCCTCCATTTGATATTATGAAGGACCTGAATACTACCGAATAAATCTTCTAGTGATAAGTGCCAACACTCCGGTCATCTGAAGAAGTGGGCTGTGCCCATGAAAGCTCATGATACCACCTACATATTTTGTTAGTCTTTAAAGTGCTACCGGGCTATTTGTTGTTTTTTAAGTTTTTCCTGTTACAGACTAACTCGGCTACCCCGTTGAAGCTTTTGTCACTATATAGTTCAGGTTGTACCAAGCTTCTCATTATTATGAACTTGGATTTTGATTCTTCCCCGACTTGTTTGACCCTCCCTCCTTAATACACTTTCATTCGAAGAGTTGTCAATAGGTAAACTGCAACCGGGTTTAAAATGATATTGCTGAAGAGATCCTAATGCCCAGACTCTATAGTCCTTTCTCAGGTAATACGTCCACTGAGCCCAGTGAGAAGGAAATGAAGCGGTAAGGTCTGAGAAGTGAGCAACTGTTTTGATTCATTTGGCCTTTTCTGTAATGAAATAGGACTAAATCATACTCACCTCATTTGTGAGACCAGCCCCATTGAAATGGAACCACACTCAGAAAGGAGCAGGATTTGTTTCTTTGAGAAAGAGGTTTAGGCTCCCGAGTGACTGATTGATAAGGAAGATTTGGTTCAGAGGTATTGAACCATCAAATATAAATTCAGATTGCAATGGGCCTGCTTTGTCGGAAATGAAGAGAGATGAGAAATCAATACAGTCCTTTCCAGAATTTAGATGAGATGAAGAATTTAAACTAAATCTAACATTTGCAATTGAAAGCATCCCTTATCCAGAGGTCTGGTTGCAATTTTTCAAACTAAGTTTTTTTTGCTGAAAAATGGACTTAATCCCACTCACCCCAAAAATGGACATTATTAAATTATCTGCTTTAAAAAAGTTAGTTTATTGAAGATCCAGTTTGCAGTTTAACCCCCCCCCAAAAAACCCAGGTTTGAGTAAAATGAAAAATTTCTTTAACAGTTTCAGTGATAATTTCAATTAAAAAATGGAAAATTTCGCAAAAGATAAAAAATGGCTTCATTTTTTGCTCCCACAAAATCAATTTCGAAAATTGCAATGTTTTTCCAAGAATTTTTCTAGTTTTTGACTTGCTCATAGTGAATGGCAGCAGCTTCTTTCCATCTATTGATTTAAAAAAATTTCAACACTGTGTTGTAATGCTGAAAACTACACATGAAAACACTGAAGAGAATAGAAGATGCTAAGAAGCATTTGCTTTATTCTTTTAAAATAACATGTCAGAATGTTTGGGGAAAATTTTTCTAGATTGGAATTTCCCAGGTGAGCAAAAATCTCAGACACTTTCTCTATAAGAGAAATTACAGCAGATTCCAACACTTTCTCCAGTTCAAAGACAGGAGAAAATGAACTCAAGAAATTAAATTTGTAAAAAAGAAAAATGTTACCCTATAGCATTGAGTCCTTTAAAGAGTTGTATAAATCAGTTCATTTTTTTCCAGTGAATTTGCAGGCACAGACAAACCCAACACATTCTACTGACCTGTTCGCTGTGGTAAGTAACAAGCTGGACACTGGAGCACTCAGAAAACTGAAGAAGGAAAACCTTCTCCACTGGTTCTTTCAGCTTTCCGGGTATGTGTTCCCCTAGAAGAGGCACTCTAAATAATAGCTTTTGGTTGGATACAAGTACCATTCACAGAGCACACCAGCCTTCTCAATCAACAGTGTTTAGTCTGATGCCATGTTTATTTTTACAGTTCTCTTTTACTGAAGAGATGCAAACAGTGTATAATGCATAACAGAGTAGGCAATTTGATGCTCATCTTCTATATAAGGATAGTTATCTTGTAATCATTTACATTGCTGAAAAGTGTGTCTCATTTGTCCCTTAACCCAGAGTACTTTGCCTCTTCTGTTCTTTCCCCATTTAAAACTGCTAACTATCTAATGATGTCAAAAAGACAAATAAAAACAGCAAGGCTTTAAAGCTTCCAAAATTGAATTTTTCACCCAGATTGTGATACAGCCATAAGTAGAGCTAACTGTGAATTTTTTGACTAAACACGTTTCCCTTGGAAAATGCTGATTCATCAAAACCCAGAACTGCTAGCATCTGTTTTGGCAAATTTCTTTTTTCAAAAAAATGGTAAAAAATAAAGGATTTGAAATGGTCAAAATGGGACATTTTAACATTTTTTGAAATGAAAAATTCAATTTTTTTTGTTTAAATGACTTTTTGAAATTTAAATTAACTTAGGAAAAAAAGGTCAAAATCAAAATGGAACATTCTGAAAATGTTGAAACAAAATGTTTCCACTGACCCAGGCCCCTCACCCCCCAATAGGATTGTCTGTGATAATTTTTATATTTTGACTTTTTGTCCTGATTTGAGATGGGAAAATTCTTTGAAATCTTGAAAGCAAGTTTTTTCTCATCAAGTCCTTCCATACAGATTCCTATCTCCCTTTTGCATTCTAGAATCCTCCTTCTCTTTTGTCAGTCATACCCACTCTTCCTAAATGCCCTGATTCAAAGCCTTTTAAAACAATGAGGGCTCCTGGTCCTAAATAAATGATCCCTATTTTAAAACCTGGCAGGAACAATTATGTACCCTATAAGCAAGTTTATCTTCTCTTCTTTTTGTAGTTCATTGACCCATCCATGCTGTTTGCTGTTGTGTACTTTGTTCACAATATTAGACCAGACCAATAGAGAAAAACGAAAACATGAGAAATATGATGGTGGAAGTCAAAGACGATTTGTTCTTGAATGTCCATGTGACACTAAGTTCTTCCCCACTCTTTGTTCCTTAATACCTTCCGTTGGATTTTCCCAGCAACTGTTTTTGGCAGCTCTTGAACAAACTCCACCTAATTGAGAAAAAAAAAATAGCAGACATGGGGATGCAGTTCCTTGTGAGGTCCTGGGGAGAACAAAACACCCCTAAATACATATGCTAAATAAACTACTGTCTAGCGGTTTAGGGTATTAGACTGCAAGGCTACGTCTACATTGGCCCCTTCTCCGGAAGAGGCATGTTAATTTCCAATTTCAGAATAGGGAAATCCGCGGGGGATTTAAATATCCCCCGCGGGATTTAAATAAACATGGCTGCCGCTTTTTTTCCGGCTTGGGGAAAAGCCGGAAAAAAGTGTCTAGACTGGCGCGATCCTCCGGAATAAAGCCCTTTTCCGGAGGATCTCTTATTCCTACTTCAAGCCAGAAAAAAAGCGGCGGCCATGTTTATTTAAATCCCATGGGGGATATTTAAATCCCCCGTGGATTTCCCTATTCTGAAGTTGGAAATTAACATGCCTCTTCCGGAGAAGGGGCCAATGTAGACGTAGCCCATGTCAGTACTGTTGGAGCAGCTTTGAGCCTGAGTCTACATCTAGACTGCAGGCTTTTTGCGCAAGAAACTTTTGTTGGAAGAGATCTTCCACGAAAACTTCTTGCACAAGACAGCATCCACACTGCAAAAGTGCATCAAAAAAGCGCTTTTGCAAAAGAGAGTTGTAGCCAGACAGACACCCCCTCCCATCACATCCATCTTATTTGCCTCTCTGAGGTTCCTGAAGCATACAGGACAGAGAAGGAGCAATAATATCAGCATAGTCTATGCTGGCTCATCTGATCCTGAGAAGCTGAAAAAAACAAATATGTGGAGAGAGAGCAATTAAGTCAACAAGCTGGCCTCGAGGCTGCGAGAACTGCCCCCGGCTGGCACCTATGTTGATTCGAACACACACAGTCCCTGGGAGAGGAATTTCCCACTGAGAAAAGAATCCCCAGTAATCCCAATTTAGTTATCTCTCTTACAAGTGTAAATTAAATTCACAACTCCCTTGTAAGAACTGGTCTCACAAAAGACAGACCAGCCCCATTTGGCATGACAGACAAGAAAGAGAAATACATGACCCCATGGGTATATAAGATAGGTCCAGCACACACTCACTTTGAGTGTCATTCTACCCTCTCCCTGCTGGTCGGGTTAGGTGTTTGACCTCCCGAGGTTCTATGGGGACGCCCACCTCGTATTTTCGTCTTTCCTAGGAATTGAGGGACCGGCCCTGGCCTGACATGCTGGAGTCGAGAGGCACAGAAGGGGGTAAAAATTGTACCTGGATGTGGTCCTCTGTCTTAAGTGTACACATAGAAAGAGTAAGCTGTTACTTGGTACCATTATTTCTATTTTTTTATCTTTATCTTCTTTGTAACCATTTTTAAGATCTATATTTTGCTAGTAGTTAAGAAATAGAACAATAGCCATTGCAACCATATGATTTATAAGCTTCCTCAAATAAACCTGTAACTGTTTAAGCTTTAACCTGACTCCTCCAGTTGCTGTAATAGAACCAAGCACAATTTAAAAGAACTTCAGCCGGTCATAAAGGGACAGACATAGGGAGAGCTTGGGCGTTTGGATCTGTGTCACTCCCAGATGACAAGATCTGTTGGGGCACCATTTCAGCCTTTCCTAGGCTGCCCACTGCGAAGGAACCCCTGTGTTCTAGCAGCTAAAATCTAAGGTGTAATAAGCTCTTCCTATATAACGGGGCGTCTGTTGACCTGCTGGCCACCCTCTGCAATGGGACCCCGGTCCTAGCAGTAAAGACACGGACCTTTTCTCGGAAACATACACACACACACTGCCCTGACCGTCGGCTGACAGAATTGGCGTAGTCGGCAGGATTGTGCTCTGGTTCACTTACAAGCAACATGAAGCCTGTCATGATAGACATGGATTTTAGTGGTATAGAGAAAGGGGTTTGCCCAGGAAGGTTGGGGCAACCCAAAATGGATAGAAAAATGTTAGAAAAGGATTGGGGAAATCCTGAGGAGTTGTGGGTACAGTTCTGTAAGTATAGAACTGCCTGCAAGCTAAAGAATGGGACAAAGCCTGAGTCTGTGGAAAGGAGCCACTTTCCATTTAGCAAGGAAAACAGGATCAGGTCCAGACAAGCAGGCAGAAATGGAAAACAGGATCAGGCCCAGACAAGCAGGCAGGTAACAGATAAGATTGAAAGCCTTGTGGTAGAACTGAGAAAAAGGCAGTAAGTACTAGAAATCTAAACCCTTAAAACATACTTACAAGAGTAATATCTGAAACAAGGCCAGTTTTTATTTTAGAGATAAGAAAGTATTTTAAGAAAAAAACACAGAGAATTTAAACTCTGCAGAGAATGGAGAGAATTGAGCAGTTGTGCAAATGCTAAAATGGTGTAGATAGAAAAACTGTGGTTTCTTTACAGTCATTCTGAAGGGAAAATGGGCCCTTTTCCAAAGGAATGTCTGTAAATAATCCAGGCACATTTGACTCAAATCTGTACATTTGATTAGAGAGACTGCTAAAAGAACTCTAAAGGGAGGGGTTCTATTGGAACTGAACTACCCCATTGAATAAAAAGGAATGTAATTGTTGTACAGCTATGTAGAAATAGGTGTAAGAAAGGTTCAGAGAGAATGTATGTGTATCTGTGTGTAGATATATATATATATATAGTGTAAATATATGAAGTTTTCAAGGTCAGTAATCTTGTTTGTAGGTTTAAAACAAATTGGTTTGGTTTACTTTCAGTCCAAGTTGTTTAATGAAGGTACAGGAAAACTGTAAGCATAAAGAAAGAGTTACACTCTATGCAAAGTTTAATGTTGGCTAGAGTAGTGTTGTAAACAAAGATTGCACATTTTCCTGTAACATGCCATGTACGCTATAGAATGAGTAAAAACTGCAAACAAACTAAAATGCTGTGAAAGCTCCAAGAGCCACAACAGGTTGTGATTTCCTTTGTGATGTAAATGCCCTAGCTGGCAGCACAAAGAAGCTTTGCAGTAATAGCTAAGTTTGATTAGCAAACTACCTGAGATCAGAAAGTTCAAATTGTAGCCCTCCAGAAAGGAAAGAAAAAGGAGGTATTGGTATTGCTGTTTTAGTCCCAGTAAGAGGTTGGGTATACTTGAAAAGTTAAATGTAAGCAGTCTTTTAAGAAGGCAGAGAGAAGACTGAGAAATTGGCATTGTAAAAGATGTTACCCCTTTTTGAACAAAATCTTGCAAAGATTCGGGCATAGCCCTTAGTCTGATCAAGTGTTAACTGCTTGTCCATACAATTTCAGACCTAGAAGACAAATTGGCTAACTACCTGTGGATATGTAAACCCAATGGAGAGGGAAACAGCTGCAGCTTTTGTCTTCTGTGGAAAACCTGTAAAGAGGTGTTCTTCAAAATTGACTGATATAAGAATGCAAACATGAAACTGCAAAATGTAAAAGCCTCTGCTGCAGACGTAGAGAGGTAGAAATGCATGTCCCTCAGTACCCAGACAGAGCTAGATTCCCTTAAGGATGGGTGCTGAGAGTTAAAGCAACTCTCAGATGTATTTATTTTTTCTTTCCTCAGGAATATGCTTAAGAAAAGGACCAGGAGGTATGAGCTTAGTGAACAAGCTCACCCTCCTTACCTAATTAATAGTAGACAAACATGTGTCATTGGAAAAATTCATTTAGCAGGAATTAGGATGGACCATAAGAAGGAAAAAGCATGTGAAAAAAAAGGGGGGGGGGGGAGGCAAAAGTTTGGAGCTCTATGGCCGTGTCCAGACTCAGGGGTTTTTTCGGGAAAAGTAGCCTTTTCCCGAAAAAACTTCCCCTGCGTCCAGACTCAAGCCGCGATTCTTTCGAAATTATTTCAAAAGAACGCGGCTTTTCTTTCGATGGCGGTAAACCTCAATTTACGAGGAAGAACGCCTTCTTTCGAAAGTTCCTCTTTTGAAAGAAGGTGTTCTTCAATGTAAAGAGGCCGTCTTCGAAGAGAGCATCCAGACTCGCTGGGTGCTCTCTTTCGAAAAAGCGGATTTCTCTTTCGAAAGATCCGCCTGCAGTCTAGACGCGATCTTTCGAAAGAGGCTCTTTCGAAAGATGCTTTCAGAAAGAGCCTCTTTCGAAAGAAGCCTGCAGTCTAGACATAGCTATGGGCATAGTTGAAGGAATAAGGAAAGTAGAGCAGACATTGGAAAGTAATAGGAATGAGACATTTTCTTTGAAAGGACAAAGCAAGTGATTTGAGGGAATGTGAAGATAAAAAGTGGACTCCATGGGATGTGGAAGGAATTAAGTGATGGGTTGTAATAGGTGAAGGGAAATCTTGTTTTAAAAATGACACCTTGTTTCTTTGCAGCCTCTTCCTTAAGCACTATGCAAATCATCTAGGCAAAGAAACAATCAAATGTAAACATTTTGTCTATGAACACCTTTGTTAAATCTGCAAAGGAAAATTAAGGATTCTACTGAAACTTAATTGGTTAACTGCATAAAGGAATTAGCTCTATATATTGTAACACTATTTTGTAGGTTTCAAATGAACTAGTTTTATTTTGTTTTGGATAATGTCCTCTTGCTTAAAATTGCAAACAGACAAGGCACAAATTAGTTAGTGCTTCTGTTGGGCATTCAACTCTTAAGGACATTTAACTTTCTAGAAACCAAATTATTAGTTTAGAAATTCAAGCTTTGAAACGTAACTGTTTTTTTTCTTTCAAGCTGAGTTGATAACACTTTTGGCTTGCTTTTAAATTCAACATTATATGTGAATACAGGCTGCCAGGCTATTTCAAATGAAAGTGGACAGGAAGGCTGTTGCTGTTTCAGCAGACACATCCACTGCACCCCTGACCACAAACATAGAGGAACAGCTCAGCTTGCAGAGCTGGCAGCAATCAATTAGCTTGTGAGGCAGGGGCCAGTACCATCTATACTAACTCCTATGCTGTATGGGCTGGAGCCACCCAGTTGGATAACTAATTGGAAGAATAATAACTGGGAATAGGAAAGCCTGTTTGGAGATTGGAATATTGGAAATGGATATACCAGCATGCAACCCAACAGTGCCTTAAGCATAAGTCATGTGTCCAAAAGAAACAACACCCTGGCTGCACAGCTAAATAACCTAGCAGATGCAGCAGCACAAATTTTTGCTGCCCAGGTGGATTGGGAACGCCTGTACATTTGGCTACATGAAACCTTGGGACACACAGAAAAGCGATGAGCTGGTGCGGCAGGCACATGCCAGGGGGGTGGCCTATCACCCACAAACAAGCCAGAGAGCTGGTACAAGCTTGCACCCTATGTGCTGAACTCAGGAAACATATAACAGAAGGGCAATGGTTTGCCAGACTAAGAGATGGAAAAGTACTATGGGCAACCTGGCAAGTAGATTATATTGGTACACTACCCACCAATAAGCAAGGGTGGAAGTATGTTTTAACTGGAGTGGAAATTGTTTCGGGTAATTTGGGTTTTGCTTACTCAACCCCAGTGGCAACAGGGTTGTTTACAGTCATGGGACTAAACCGCTTAATAGCCCTTGTCCCAACACCCCAGTTGGGAACACAAATCCATTTACTGCACTCCTATAAGGGAAAAGGAGTCTGGACAACTGCAGATGCAGGGCTAACACCAATAACCATTACTGAGGCTTGGATTGTATCCAAGACCGGCAAACCTTATGTTTTATTCCAGGAAACTGAGGCAATAGCCCTGAACAGTGCTCCAGTGGGATGGATCCCTCCCAATGCTGGTGTGGATCCGGGAAACCACCATGAACTTTTTGTATATGTATACCGCTTGCTGTTGTAGTGCTTGCAACCAACTGTTGTTAGTTACAGACTATTGAAATGAGACATGGTACCTCCAATTCGCCATGGTCCTCTTCCTCATCCCAACTGCTACTGCTGTACCAGAACACCTTACTTGACTCCTCTACTGGACTGGGAATCGAGTTTGTCCCTCTCAGCCCAAATTACTGGTGAAACAAGAGTGACATCTTCAGATGGGGACTGGTATGGTTCGATGACAGCAACTACCACAGCCCTCAAAATAACTTTGGGGGGAGGCAAGGGAAATGGCAACGGACGGTATGGGATAAGACATGCTGTAACTAAGAATGTAAATAACTCATGGCTAAATTGGTTAGCCCAACAGCTAGAACTTTCCTTAACTCCTTTCCTACACTCTGTTATGACCACTGTTTTAATTGTTTTGATTGTTGTACTCCTTTTCTGCATAACCCAATGTATTGTGCAATGCCTAGTTAATGTAGCTATCTCTTGTGTGCACATTCGATACACAGCACCAGGAAAGGTCCCTAGTCAATTCCTAGATCCTAACCCTCTAATCAGGCCATTGGGTACTTTTAGATTCCTCCAAGGTGGGCAAGAGGTGCTGGAAAACCACCATCTTGCATTCCTGGGACGTGGTGTGTCGTATTAGGGGGTGGAATGTAGCCAGACAGACACCCCCCCCATCACATCCATCTTATTTGCCTCTCTGAGGTTCCTGAAGCATACAGGACAGAGAAGGAGCAATAACATCAGCATAGTCTATGCTGGCTCATCTGATCCTGAGAAGCTGAAAAAAACAAATATGTGGAGAGAGAGCAATTAAGTCAACAAGCTGGCCTCGAGGCTGCGAGAACTGCCCCCGGCTGGCACCTATGTTGATTCGAACACACACACAGTCCCTGGGAGAGGAATTTCCCACTGAGAAAAGAATCCCCAGTAATCCCAATTTAGTTATCTCTCTTACAAGTGTAAATTAAGTTCACAAATCCCTTGTAAGAACTGGTCTCACAAAAGACAGACCAGCCCCATTTGGCATGACAGACAAGAAAGAGAAATACGTGACCCCATGGGTATATAAGATAGGTCCAGCATACACTCACTTTGAGTGTCATTCTACCCTCTCCCTGCTGGTCGGGTTAGGTGTTTGACCTCCCGAGGTTCTATGGGGACGCCCACCTCGTATTTTCGTCTTTCCTAGGAATTGAGGGACCGGCCCTGGCCTGACATGCTGGAGTCGAGAGGCACAGAAGGGGGTAAAAATTGTACCTGGATGTGGTCCTCTGTCTTAAGTGTACACATAGAAAGAGTAAGCTGTTACTTGGTACCATTATTTCTATTTTTTTATCTTTATCTTCTTTGTAACCATTTTTAAGATCTATATTTTGCTAGTAGTTAAGAAATAGAACAATAGCCATTGCAACCATATGATTTATAAGCTTCCTCAAATAAACCTGTAACTGTTTAAGCTTTAACCTGACTCCTCCAGTTGCTGTAATAGAACCAAGCACAATTTAAAAGAACTTCAGCCGGTCATAAAGGGACAGACATAGGGAGAGCTTGGGCGTTTGGATCTGTGTCACTCCCAGATGACAAGATCTGTTGGGGCACCATTTCAGCCTTTCCTAGGCTGCCCACTGCGAAGGAACCCCTGTGTTCTAGCAGCTAAAATCTAAGGTGTAATAAGCTCTTCCTATATAACGGGGCGTCTGTTGACCTGCTGGCCACCCTCTGCAATGGGACCCCGGTCCTAGCAGTAAAGACACGGACCTTTTCTCGGAAACATACACACACACACTGCCCTGACCGTCGGCTGACAGAATTGGCGTAGTCGGCAGGATTGTGCTACTGGTTCACATACAGCAACATGAAGCCTGTCATGATAGACATGGATTTTAGTGGTATAGAGAAAGGGGTTTGCCCAGGAAGGTTGGGGCAACCCAAAATGGGATAGAAAAATGTTAGAAAAGGATTGGGGAAATCCTGAGGAGTTGTGGGTACAGTTCTGTAAGTATAGAACTGCCTGCAAGCTAAAGAATGGGACAAAGCCTGAGTCTGTGGAAAGGAGCCACTTTCCATTTAGCAAGGAAAACAGGATCAGGTCCAGACAAGCAGGCAGAAATGGAAAACAGGATCAGGCCCAGACAAGCAGGCAGGTAACAGATAAGATTGAAAGCCTTGTGGTAGAACTGAGAAAAAGGCAGTAAGTACTAGAAATCTAAACCCTTAAAACATACTTACAAGAGTAATATCTGAAACAAGGCCAGTTTTTATTTTAGAGATAAGAAAGTATTTTAAGAAAAAAAACACAGAGAATTTAAACTCTGCAGAGAATGGAGAGAATTGAGCAGTTGTGCAAATGCTAAAATGGTGTAGATAGAAAACTGTGGTTTCTTTACAGTCATTCTGAAGGGAAAATGGGCCCTTTTTCCAAAGGAATGTCTGTAAATAATCCAGGCACATTTGACTCAAATCTGTACATTTGATTAGAGAGACTGCTAAAAGAACTCTAAAGGGAGGGGGTTCTATTGGAACTGAACTACCCCATTGAATAAAAAGGGAATGTAATTGTTGTACAGCTATGTAGAAATAGTGTAAGAAAGGTTCAGAGAGAATGTATGTGTATCTGTGTGTAGATATATATATATATATAGTGTAAATATATGAAGTTTTCAAGGTCCAGTAATCTTGTTTGTAGGTTTAAAACAAATTGGTTTGGTTTACTTTCAGTCCAAGTTGTTTAATGAAGGTACAGGAAAACTGTAAGCATAAAGAAAGAGTTACACTCTATGCAAAGTTTAATGTGGCTAAGTAGTGTTGTAAACAAAGATTGCACATTTTCCTGTAACATGCCATGTACGCTATAGAATGAGTAAAAACTGCAAACAAACTAAAATGCTGTGAAAGCTCCAAGAGCCACAACAGGTTGTGATTTCCTTTGTGATGTAAATGCCCTAGCTGGCAGCACAAAGAAGCTTTGCAGGTAATAGCTAAGTTTGATTAGCAAACTACCTGAGATCAGAAAGTTCAAATTGTAGCCCTCCAGAAAGAAAGAAAAAGGAGGTATTGGTATTGCTGTTTTAGTCCCAGTAAGAGGTTGGGTATACTTGAAAAGTTTAAATGTAAGCAGTCTTTTAAGAAGGCAGAGAGAAGACTGAGAAATTGGCATTTGTAAAAGATGTTACCCCTTTTTGAACAAAATCTTGCAAAGATTCGGGCATAGCCCTTAGTCTGATCAAGTGTTAACTGCTTGTCCATACAATTTCAGACCTAGAAGACAAATTGGCTAACTACCTGTGGATATGTAAACCCAATGGAGAGGGAAACAGCTGCAGCTTTTGTCTTCTGTGGAAAACCTGTAAAGAGGTGTTCTTCAAAATTGACTGATATAAGAATGCAAACATGAAACTGCAAAATGTAAAAGCCTCTGCTGCAGACGTAGAGAGGTAGAAATGCATGTCCCTCAGTACCCAGACAGAGCTAGATTCCCTTAAGGATGGGTGCTGAGAGTTAAAGCAACTCTCAGATGTATTTATTTTTTCTTTCCTCAGGAATATGCTTAAGAAAAGGACCAGGAGGTATGAGGCTTAGTGAACAAGCTCACCCTCCTTACCTAATTAATAGTAGACAAACATGTGTCATTGGAAAAATTCATTTAGCAGGAATTAGGATGGACCATAAGAAGGAAAAAGCATGTGAAAAAAAAAGGGGGGGGGGGAGGCAAAAAGTTTGGAGCTCTATGGCCGTGTCCAGACTCAGGGGTTTTTTCGGGAAAAGTAGCCTTTTCCCGAAAAAACTTCCCCTGCGTCCAGACTCAAGCCGCGTTCTTTCGAAATTATTTCAAAAGAACGCGGCTTTTCTTTCGATGGCGGTAAACCTCAATTTACGAGGAAGAACGCCTTCTTTCGAAAGTTCCTCTTTTGAAAGAAGGTGTTCTTCAATGTAAAGAGGCCGTCTTCGAAAGAGAGCATCCAGACTCGCTGGGTGCTCTCTTTCGAAAAAGCGGATTTCTCTTTCGAAAGATCCGCCTGCAGTCTAGACGCGATCTTTCGAAAGAGGCTCTTTCGAAAGATGCTTTCGAAAGAGCCTCTTTCGAAAGAAGCCTGCAGTCTAGACATAGCCTATGGGCATAGTTGAAGGAATAAGGAAAGTAGAGCAGACATTGGAAAGTAATAGGAATGAGACATTTTCTTTGAAAGGACAAAGCAAGTGATTTGAGGGAATGTGAAGATAAAAAGTGGACTCCATGGGAGTGTGGAAGGAATTAAGTGATGGTTGTAATAGGTGAAGGGAAATCTTGTTTTAAAAATGACACCTTGTTTCTTTGCAGCCTCTTCCTTAAGCACTATGCAAATCATCTAGGCAAAGAAACAATCAAATGTAAACATTTTGTCTATGAACACCTTTGTTAAATCTGCAAAGGAAAATTAAGGATTCTACTGAAACTTAATTGGTTAACTGCATAAAGGAATTAGCTCTATATATTGTAACACTATTTTGTAGGTTTCAAATGAACTAGTTTTATTTTGTTTTGGATAATGTCCTCTTGCTTAAAATTGCAAACAGACAAGGCACAAATTAGTTAGTGCTTCTGTTGGGCATTCAACTCTTAAGGACATTTAACTTTCTAGAAACCAAATTATTAGTTTAGAAATTCAAGCTTTGAAACGTAACTGTTTTTTTCTTTCAAGGCTGAGTTGATAACACTTTTGGCTTGCTTTTAAATTCAACATTATATGTGAATACAGGCTGCCTGGCTATTTCAAATGAAAGTGGACAGGGAAGGCTGTTGCTGTTTCAGCAGACACATCCACTGCACCCCTGACCACAAACATAGAAGGAACAGCTCAGCTTGCAGAGCTGGCAGCAATCAATTAGCTTGTGAGGCAGGGGCCAGTACCATCTATACTAACTCCTATGCTGTATGGGCTGGAGCCACCCAGTGGATAACTAATTGGAAGAATAATAACTGGGAAATAGGAAAGCCTGTTTGGAGATTGGAATATTGGAAATGGATATACCAGCATGCAACCCAACATGCCTTAAGCATAAGTCATGTGTCCAAAAGAAACAACACCCTGGCTGCACAGCTAAATAACCTAGCAGATGCAGCAGCACAAATTTTTGCTGCCCAGGTGGATTGGGAACGCCTGTACATTTGGCTACATGAAACCTTGGGACACACAGAAAGCGATGAGCTGGTGCGGCAGGCACATGCCAGGGGGGTGGCCTATCACCCACAAACAAGCCAGAGAGCTGGTACAAGCTTGCACCCTATGTGCTGAACTCAGGAAACATATAACAGAAGGGCAATGGTTTGCCAGACTAAGAGATGGAAAAGTACTATGGGCAACCTGGCAAGTAGATTATATTGGTACACTACCCACCAATAAGCAAGGGTGGAAGTATGTTTTAACTGGAGTGGAAATTGTTTCGGGAATTGGTTTTGCTTACTCAACCCCAGTGGCAACAGGGTTGTTTACAGTCATGGGACTAAACCGCTTAATAGCCCTTGTCCCAACACCCCAGTTTGGGAACACAAATCCATTTACTGCACTCCTATAAGGGAAAAGGAGTCTGGACAACTGCAGATGCAGGGCTAACACCAATAACCATTACTGAGGCTTGGATTGTATCCAAGACCGGCAAACCTTATGTTTTATTCCAGGAAACTGAGGCAATAGCCCTGAACAGTGCTCCAGTGGGATGGATCCCTCCCAATGCTGGTGTGGATCCGGGAAACCACCATGAACTTTTTGTATATGTATACCGCTTGCTGTTGTAGTGCTTGCAACCACTGTTGTTAGTTACAGACTATTGAAATGAGACATGGTACTCCAATTCGCCATGGTCCTCTTCCTCATCCCAACTGCTACTGCTGTACCAGAACACCTTACTTGACTCCTCTACTGGACTGGGAATCGAGTTTGTCCCTCTCAGCCCAAATTACTGGTGAAACAAGAGTGACATCTTCAGATGGGGACTGGTATGGTTCGATGACAGCAACTACCACAGCCCTCAAAATAACTTTGGGGGGAGGCAAGGGAAATGGCAACGGACGGTATGGGATAAGACATGCTGTAACTAAGAATGTAAATAACTCATGGCTAAATTGGTTAGCCCAACAGCTAGAACTTTCCTTAACTCCTTTCCTACACTCTGTTATGACCACTGTTTTAATTGTTTTGATTGTTGTACTCCTTTTCTGCATAACCCAATGTATTGTGCAATGCCTAGTTAATGTAGCTATCTCTTGTGTGCACATTCGATACACAGCACCAGGAAAGGTCCCTAGTCAATTCCTAGATCCTAACCCTCTAATCAGGCCATTGGGTACTTTTAGATTCCTCCAAGGTGGGCAAGAGGTGCTGGAAAACCACCATCTTGCATTCCTGGGACGTGGTGTGTCGTATTAGGGGGTGGAATGTAGCCAGACAGACACCCCCCCCATCACATCCATCTTATTTGCCTCTCTGAGGTTCCTGAAGCATACAGGACAGAGAAGGAGCAATAACATCAGCATAGTCTATGCTGGCTCATCTGATCCTGAGAAGCTGAAAAAAACAAATATGTGGAGAGAGAGCAATTAAGTCAACAAGCTGGCCTCGAGGCTGCGAGAACTGCCCCCGGCTGGCACCTATGTTGATTCGAACACACACACAGTCCCTGGGAGAGGAATTTCCCACTGAGAAAAGAATCCCCAGTAATCCCAATTTAGTTATCTCTCTTACAAGTGTAAATTAAGTTCACAAATCCCTTGTAAGAACTGGTCTCACAAAAGACAGACCAGCCCCATTTGGCATGACAGACAAGAAAGAGAAATACGTGACCCCATGGGTATATAAGATAGGTCCAGCATACACTCACTTTGAGTGTCATTCTACCCTCTCCCTGCTGGTCGGGTTAGGTGTTTGACCTCCCGAGGTTCTATGGGGACGCCCACCTCGTATTTTCGTCTTTCCTAGGAATTGAGGGACCGGCCCTGGCCTGACATGCTGGAGTCGAGAGGCACAGAAGGGGGTAAAAATTGTACCTGGATGTGGTCCTCTGTCTTAAGTGTACACATAGAAAGAGTAAGCTGTTACTTGGTACCATTATTTCTATTTTTTTATCTTTATCTTCTTTGTAACCATTTTTAAGATCTATATTTTGCTAGTAGTTAAGAAATAGAACAATAGCCATTGCAACCATATGATTTATAAGCTTCCTCAAATAAACCTGTAACTGTTTAAGCTTTAACCTGACTCCTCCAGTTGCTGTAATAGAACCAAGCACAATTTAAAAGAACTTCAGCCGGTCATAAAGGGACAGACATAGGGAGAGCTTGGGCGTTTGGATCTGTGTCACTCCCAGATGACAAGATCTGTTGGGGCACCATTTCAGCCTTTCCTAGGCTGCCCACTGCGAAGGAACCCCTGTGTTCTAGCAGCTAAAATCTAAGGTGTAATAAGCTCTTCCTATATAACGGGGCGTCTGTTGACCTGCTGGCCACCCTCTGCAATGGGACCCCGGTCCTAGCAGTAAAGACACGGACCTTTTCTCGGAAACATACACACACACACTGCCCTGACCGTCGGCTGACAGAATTGGCGTAGTCGGCAGGATTGTGCTACTGGTTCACATACAGCAACATGAAGCCTGTCATGATAGACATGGATTTTAGTGGTATAGAGAAAGGGGTTTGCCCAGGAAGGTTGGGGCAACCCAAAATGGGATAGAAAAATGTTAGAAAAGGATTGGGGAAATCCTGAGGAGTTGTGGGTACAGTTCTGTAAGTATAGAACTGCCTGCAAGCTAAAGAATGGGACAAAGCCTGAGTCTGTGGAAAGGAGCCACTTTCCATTTAGCAAGGAAAACAGGATCAGGTCCAGACAAGCAGGCAGAAATGGAAAACAGGATCAGGCCCAGACAAGCAGGCAGGTAACAGATAAGATTGAAAGCCTTGTGGTAGAACTGAGAAAAAGGCAGTAAGTACTAGAAATCTAAACCCTTAAAACATACTTACAAGAGTAATATCTGAAACAAGGCCAGTTTTTATTTTAGAGATAAGAAAGTATTTTAAGAAAAAAAACACAGAGAATTTAAACTCTGCAGAGAATGGAGAGAATTGAGCAGTTGTGCAAATGCTAAAATGGTGTAGATAGAAAACTGTGGTTTCTTTACAGTCATTCTGAAGGGAAAATGGGCCCTTTTTCCAAAGGAATGTCTGTAAATAATCCAGGCACATTTGACTCAAATCTGTACATTTGATTAGAGAGACTGCTAAAAGAACTCTAAAGGGAGGGGGTTCTATTGGAACTGAACTACCCCATTGAATAAAAAGGGAATGTAATTGTTGTACAGCTATGTAGAAATAGTGTAAGAAAGGTTCAGAGAGAATGTATGTGTATCTGTGTGTAGATATATATATATATATAGTGTAAATATATGAAGTTTTCAAGGTCCAGTAATCTTGTTTGTAGGTTTAAAACAAATTGGTTTGGTTTACTTTCAGTCCAAGTTGTTTAATGAAGGTACAGGAAAACTGTAAGCATAAAGAAAGAGTTACACTCTATGCAAAGTTTAATGTGGCTAAGTAGTGTTGTAAACAAAGATTGCACATTTTCCTGTAACATGCCATGTACGCTATAGAATGAGTAAAAACTGCAAACAAACTAAAATGCTGTGAAAGCTCCAAGAGCCACAACAGGTTGTGATTTCCTTTGTGATGTAAATGCCCTAGCTGGCAGCACAAAGAAGCTTTGCAGGTAATAGCTAAGTTTGATTAGCAAACTACCTGAGATCAGAAAGTTCAAATTGTAGCCCTCCAGAAAGAAAGAAAAAGGAGGTATTGGTATTGCTGTTTTAGTCCCAGTAAGAGGTTGGGTATACTTGAAAAGTTTAAATGTAAGCAGTCTTTTAAGAAGGCAGAGAGAAGACTGAGAAATTGGCATTTGTAAAAGATGTTACCCCTTTTTGAACAAAATCTTGCAAAGATTCGGGCATAGCCCTTAGTCTGATCAAGTGTTAACTGCTTGTCCATACAATTTCAGACCTAGAAGACAAATTGGCTAACTACCTGTGGATATGTAAACCCAATGGAGAGGGAAACAGCTGCAGCTTTTGTCTTCTGTGGAAAACCTGTAAAGAGGTGTTCTTCAAAATTGACTGATATAAGAATGCAAACATGAAACTGCAAAATGTAAAAGCCTCTGCTGCAGACGTAGAGAGGTAGAAATGCATGTCCCTCAGTACCCAGACAGAGCTAGATTCCCTTAAGGATGGGTGCTGAGAGTTAAAGCAACTCTCAGATGTATTTATTTTTTCTTTCCTCAGGAATATGCTTAAGAAAAGGACCAGGAGGTATGAGGCTTAGTGAACAAGCTCACCCTCCTTACCTAATTAATAGTAGACAAACATGTGTCATTGGAAAAATTCATTTAGCAGGAATTAGGATGGACCATAAGAAGGAAAAAGCATGTGAAAAAAAAGGGGGGGGGGGAGGCAAAAAGTTTGGAGCTCTATGGCCGTGTCCAGACTCAGGGGTTTTTTCGGGAAAAGTAGCCTTTTCCCGAAAAAACTTCCCCTGCGTCCAGACTCAAGCCGCGTTCTTTCGAAATTATTTCAAAAGAACGCGGCTTTTCTTTCGATGGCGGTAAACCTCAATTTACGAGGAAGAACGCCTTCTTTCGAAAGTTCCTCTTTTGAAAGAAGGTGTTCTTCAATGTAAAGAGGCCGTCTTCGAAAGAGAGCATCCAGACTCGCTGGGTGCTCTCTTTCGAAAAAGCGGATTTCTCTTTCGAAAGATCCGCCTGCAGTCTAGACGCGATCTTTCGAAAGAGGCTCTTTCGAAAGATGCTTTCGAAAGAGCCTCTTTCGAAAGAAGCCTGCAGTCTAGACATAGCCTATGGGCATAGTTGAAGGAATAAGGAAAGTAGAGCAGACATTGGAAAGTAATAGGAATGAGACATTTTCTTTGAAAGGACAAAGCAAGTGATTTGAGGGAATGTGAAGATAAAAAGTGGACTCCATGGGAGTGTGGAAGGAATTAAGTGATGGTTGTAATAGGTGAAGGGAAATCTTGTTTTAAAAATGACACCTTGTTTCTTTGCAGCCTCTTCCTTAAGCACTATGCAAATCATCTAGGCAAAGAAACAATCAAATGTAAACATTTTGTCTATGAACACCTTTGTTAAATCTGCAAAGGAAAATTAAGGATTCTACTGAAACTTAATTGGTTAACTGCATAAAGGAATTAGCTCTATATATTGTAACACTATTTTGTAGGTTTCAAATGAACTAGTTTTATTTTGTTTTGGATAATGTCCTCTTGCTTAAAATTGCAAACAGACAAGGCACAAATTAGTTAGTGCTTCTGTTGGGCATTCAACTCTTAAGGACATTTAACTTTCTAGAAACCAAATTATTAGTTTAGAAATTCAAGCTTTGAAACGTAACTGTTTTTTTCTTTCAAGGCTGAGTTGATAACACTTTTGGCTTGCTTTTAAATTCAACATTATATGTGAATACAGGCTGCCTGGCTATTTCAAATGAAAGTGGACAGGGAAGGCTGTTGCTGTTTCAGCAGACACATCCACTGCACCCCTGACCACAAACATAGAAGGAACAGCTCAGCTTGCAGAGCTGGCAGCAATCAATTAGCTTGTGAGGCAGGGGCCAGTACCATCTATACTAACTCCTATGCTGTATGGGCTGGAGCCACCCAGTGGATAACTAATTGGAAGAATAATAACTGGGAAATAGGAAAGCCTGTTTGGAGATTGGAATATTGGAAATGGATATACCAGCATGCAACCCAACATGCCTTAAGCATAAGTCATGTGTCCAAAAGAAACAACACCCTGGCTGCACAGCTAAATAACCTAGCAGATGCAGCAGCACAAATTTTTGCTGCCCAGGTGGATTGGGAACGCCTGTACATTTGGCTACATGAAACCTTGGGACACACAGAAAGCGATGAGCTGGTGCGGCAGGCACATGCCAGGGGGGTGGCCTATCACCCACAAACAAGCCAGAGAGCTGGTACAAGCTTGCACCCTATGTGCTGAACTCAGGAAACATATAACAGAAGGGCAATGGTTTGCCAGACTAAGAGATGGAAAAGTACTATGGGCAACCTGGCAAGTAGATTATATTGGTACACTACCCACCAATAAGCAAGGGTGGAAGTATGTTTTAACTGGAGTGGAAATTGTTTCGGGAATTGGTTTTGCTTACTCAACCCCAGTGGCAACAGGGTTGTTTACAGTCATGGGACTAAACCGCTTAATAGCCCTTGTCCCAACACCCCAGTTTGGGAACACAAATCCATTTACTGCACTCCTATAAGGGAAAAGGAGTCTGGACAACTGCAGATGCAGGGCTAACACCAATAACCATTACTGAGGCTTGGATTGTATCCAAGACCGGCAAACCTTATGTTTTATTCCAGGAAACTGAGGCAATAGCCCTGAACAGTGCTCCAGTGGGATGGATCCCTCCCAATGCTGGTGTGGATCCGGGAAACCACCATGAACTTTTTGTATATGTATACCGCTTGCTGTTGTAGTGCTTGCAACCACTGTTGTTAGTTACAGACTATTGAAATGAGACATGGTACTCCAATTCGCCATGGTCCTCTTCCTCATCCCAACTGCTACTGCTGTACCAGAACACCTTACTTGACTCCTCTACTGGACTGGGAATCGAGTTTGTCCCTCTCAGCCCAAATTACTGGTGAAACAAGAGTGACATCTTCAGATGGGGACTGGTATGGTTCGATGACAGCAACTACCACAGCCCTCAAAATAACTTTGGGGGGAGGCAAGGGAAATGGCAACGGACGGTATGGGATAAGACATGCTGTAACTAAGAATGTAAATAACTCATGGCTAAATTGGTTAGCCCAACAGCTAGAACTTTCCTTAACTCCTTTCCTACACTCTGTTATGACCACTGTTTTAATTGTTTTGATTGTTGTACTCCTTTTCTGCATAACCCAATGTATTGTGCAATGCCTAGTTAATGTAGCTATCTCTTGTGTGCACATTCGATACACAGCACCAGGAAAGGTCCCTAGTCAATTCCTAGATCCTAACCCTCTAATCAGGCCATTGGGTACTTTTAGATTCCTCCAAGGTGGGCAAGAGGTGCTGGAAAACCACCATCTTGCATTCCTGGGACGTGGTGTGTCGTATTAGGGGGTGGAATGTAGCCAGACAGACACCCCCCCCATCACATCCATCTTATTTGCCTCTCTGAGGTTCCTGAAGCATACAGGACAGAGAAGGAGCAATAACATCAGCATAGTCTATGCTGGCTCATCTGATCCTGAGAAGCTGAAAAAAACAAATATGTGGAGAGAGAGCAATTAAGTCAACAAGCTGGCCTCGAGGCTGCGAGAACTGCCCCCGGCTGGCACCTATGTTGATTCGAACACACACACAGTCCCTGGGAGAGGAATTTCCCACTGAGAAAAGAATCCCCAGTAATCCCAATTTAGTTATCTCTCTTACAAGTGTAAATTAAGTTCACAAATCCCTTGTAAGAACTGGTCTCACAAAAGACAGACCAGCCCCATTTGGCATGACAGACAAGAAAGAGAAATACGTGACCCCATGGGTATATAAGATAGGTCCAGCATACACTCACTTTGAGTGTCATTCTACCCTCTCCCTGCTGGTCGGGTTAGGTGTTTGACCTCCCGAGGTTCTATGGGGACGCCCACCTCGTATTTTCGTCTTTCCTAGGAATTGAGGGACCGGCCCTGGCCTGACATGCTGGAGTCGAGAGGCACAGAAGGGGGTAAAAATTGTACCTGGATGTGGTCCTCTGTCTTAAGTGTACACATAGAAAGAGTAAGCTGTTACTTGGTACCATTATTTCTATTTTTTTATCTTTATCTTCTTTGTAACCATTTTTAAGATCTATATTTTGCTAGTAGTTAAGAAATAGAACAATAGCCATTGCAACCATATGATTTATAAGCTTCCTCAAATAAACCTGTAACTGTTTAAGCTTTAACCTGACTCCTCCAGTTGCTGTAATAGAACCAAGCACAATTTAAAAGAACTTCAGCCGGTCATAAAGGGACAGACATAGGGAGAGCTTGGGCGTTTGGATCTGTGTCACTCCCAGATGACAAGATCTGTTGGGGCACCATTTCAGCCTTTCCTAGGCTGCCCACTGCGAAGGAACCCCTGTGTTCTAGCAGCTAAAATCTAAGGTGTAATAAGCTCTTCCTATATAACGGGGCGTCTGTTGACCTGCTGGCCACCCTCTGCAATGGGACCCCGGTCCTAGCAGTAAAGACACGGACCTTTTCTCGGAAACATACACACACACACTGCCCTGACCGTCGGCTGACAGAATTGGCGTAGTCGGCAGGATTGTGCTACTGGTTCACATACAGCAACATGAAGCCTGTCATGATAGACATGGATTTTAGTGGTATAGAGAAAGGGGTTTGCCCAGGAAGGTTGGGGCAACCCAAAATGGGATAGAAAAATGTTAGAAAAGGATTGGGGAAATCCTGAGGAGTTGTGGGTACAGTTCTGTAAGTATAGAACTGCCTGCAAGCTAAAGAATGGGACAAAGCCTGAGTCTGTGGAAAGGAGCCACTTTCCATTTAGCAAGGAAAACAGGATCAGGTCCAGACAAGCAGGCAGAAATGGAAAACAGGATCAGGCCCAGACAAGCAGGCAGGTAACAGATAAGATTGAAAGCCTTGTGGTAGAACTGAGAAAAAGGCAGTAAGTACTAGAAATCTAAACCCTTAAAACATACTTACAAGAGTAATATCTGAAACAAGGCCAGTTTTTATTTTAGAGATAAGAAAGTATTTTAAGAAAAAAAACACAGAGAATTTAAACTCTGCAGAGAATGGAGAGAATTGAGCAGTTGTGCAAATGCTAAAATGGTGTAGATAGAAAACTGTGGTTTCTTTACAGTCATTCTGAAGGGAAAATGGGCCCTTTTTCCAAAGGAATGTCTGTAAATAATCCAGGCACATTTGACTCAAATCTGTACATTTGATTAGAGAGACTGCTAAAAGAACTCTAAAGGGAGGGGGTTCTATTGGAACTGAACTACCCCATTGAATAAAAAGGGAATGTAATTGTTGTACAGCTATGTAGAAATAGTGTAAGAAAGGTTCAGAGAGAATGTATGTGTATCTGTGTGTAGATATATATATATATATAGTGTAAATATATGAAGTTTTCAAGGTCCAGTAATCTTGTTTGTAGGTTTAAAACAAATTGGTTTGGTTTACTTTCAGTCCAAGTTGTTTAATGAAGGTACAGGAAAACTGTAAGCATAAAGAAAGAGTTACACTCTATGCAAAGTTTAATGTGGCTAAGTAGTGTTGTAAACAAAGATTGCACATTTTCCTGTAACATGCCATGTACGCTATAGAATGAGTAAAAACTGCAAACAAACTAAAATGCTGTGAAAGCTCCAAGAGCCACAACAGGTTGTGATTTCCTTTGTGATGTAAATGCCCTAGCTGGCAGCACAAAGAAGCTTTGCAGGTAATAGCTAAGTTTGATTAGCAAACTACCTGAGATCAGAAAGTTCAAATTGTAGCCCTCCAGAAAGAAAGAAAAAGGAGGTATTGGTATTGCTGTTTTAGTCCCAGTAAGAGGTTGGGTATACTTGAAAAGTTTAAATGTAAGCAGTCTTTTAAGAAGGCAGAGAGAAGACTGAGAAATTGGCATTTGTAAAAGATGTTACCCCTTTTTGAACAAAATCTTGCAAAGATTCGGGCATAGCCCTTAGTCTGATCAAGTGTTAACTGCTTGTCCATACAATTTCAGACCTAGAAGACAAATTGGCTAACTACCTGTGGATATGTAAACCCAATGGAGAGGGAAACAGCTGCAGCTTTTGTCTTCTGTGGAAAACCTGTAAAGAGGTGTTCTTCAAAATTGACTGATATAAGAATGCAAACATGAAACTGCAAAATGTAAAAGCCTCTGCTGCAGACGTAGAGAGGTAGAAATGCATGTCCCTCAGTACCCAGACAGAGCTAGATTCCCTTAAGGATGGGTGCTGAGAGTTAAAGCAACTCTCAGATGTATTTATTTTTTCTTTCCTCAGGAATATGCTTAAGAAAAGGACCAGGAGGTATGAGGCTTAGTGAACAAGCTCACCCTCCTTACCTAATTAATAGTAGACAAACATGTGTCATTGGAAAAATTCATTTAGCAGGAATTAGGATGGACCATAAGAAGGAAAAAGCATGTGAAAAAAAAGGGGGGGGGGGAGGCAAAAAGTTTGGAGCTCTATGGCCGTGTCCAGACTCAGGGGTTTTTTCGGGAAAACTAGCCTTTTCCCGAAAAAACTTCCCCTGCGTCCAGACTCAAGCCGCGTTCTTTCGAAATTATTTCAAAAGAACGCGGCTTTTCTTTCGATGGCGGTAAACCTCAATTTACGAGGAAGAACGCCTTCTTTCGAAAGTTCCTCTTTTGAAAGAAGGTGTTCTTCAATGTAAAGAGGCCGTCTTCGAAAGAGAGCATCCAGACTCGCTGGGTGCTCTCTTTCGAAAAAGCGGATTTCTCTTTCGAAAGATCCGCCTGCAGTCTAGACGCGATCTTTCGAAAGAGGCTCTTTCGAAAGATGCTTTCGAAAGAGCCTCTTTCGAAAGAAGCCTGCAGTCTAGACATAGCCTATGGGCATAGTTGAAGGAATAAGGAAAGTAGAGCAGACATTGGAAAGTAATAGGAATGAGACATTTTCTTTGAAAGGACAAAGCAAGTGATTTGAGGGAATGTGAAGATAAAAAGTGGACTCCATGGGAGTGTGGAAGGAATTAAGTGATGGTTGTAATAGGTGAAGGGAAATCTTGTTTTAAAAATGACACCTTGTTTCTTTGCAGCCTCTTCCTTAAGCACTATGCAAATCATCTAGGCAAAGAAACAATCAAATGTAAACATTTTGTCTATGAACACCTTTGTTAAATCTGCAAAGGAAAATTAAGGATTCTACTGAAACTTAATTGGTTAACTGCATAAAGGAATTAGCTCTATATATTGTAACACTATTTTGTAGGTTTCAAATGAACTAGTTTTATTTTGTTTTGGATAATGTCCTCTTGCTTAAAATTGCAAACAGACAAGGCACAAATTAGTTAGTGCTTCTGTTGGGCATTCAACTCTTAAGGACATTTAACTTTCTAGAAACCAAATTATTAGTTTAGAAATTCAAGCTTTGAAACGTAACTGTTTTTTTCTTTCAAGGCTGAGTTGATAACACTTTTGGCTTGCTTTTAAATTCAACATTATATGTGAATACAGGCTGCCTGGCTATTTCAAATGAAAGTGGACAGGGAAGGCTGTTGCTGTTTCAGCAGACACATCCACTGCACCCCTGACCACAAACATAGAAGGAACAGCTCAGCTTGCAGAGCTGGCAGCAATCAATTAGCTTGTGAGGCAGGGGCCAGTACCATCTATACTAACTCCTATGCTGTATGGGCTGGAGCCACCCAGTGGATAACTAATTGGAAGAATAATAACTGGGAAATAGGAAAGCCTGTTTGGAGATTGGAATATTGGAAATGGATATACCAGCATGCAACCCAACATGCCTTAAGCATAAGTCATGTGTCCAAAAGAAACAACACCCTGGCTGCACAGCTAAATAACCTAGCAGATGCAGCAGCACAAATTTTTGCTGCCCAGGTGGATTGGGAACGCCTGTACATTTGGCTACATGAAACCTTGGGACACACAGAAAGCGATGAGCTGGTGCGGCAGGCACATGCCAGGGGGGTGGCCTATCACCCACAAACAAGCCAGAGAGCTGGTACAAGCTTGCACCCTATGTGCTGAACTCAGGAAACATATAACAGAAGGGCAATGGTTTGCCAGACTAAGAGATGGAAAAGTACTATGGGCAACCTGGCAAGTAGATTATATTGGTACACTACCCACCAATAAGCAAGGGTGGAAGTATGTTTTAACTGGAGTGGAAATTGTTTCGGGAATTGGTTTTGCTTACTCAACCCCAGTGGCAACAGGGTTGTTTACAGTCATGGGACTAAACCGCTTAATAGCCCTTGTCCCAACACCCCAGTTTGGGAACACAAATCCATTTACTGCACTCCTATAAGGGAAAAGGAGTCTGGACAACTGCAGATGCAGGGCTAACACCAATAACCATTACTGAGGCTTGGATTGTATCCAAGACCGGCAAACCTTATGTTTTATTCCAGGAAACTGAGGCAATAGCCCTGAACAGTGCTCCAGTGGGATGGATCCCTCCCAATGCTGGTGTGGATCCGGGAAACCACCATGAACTTTTTGTATATGTATACCGCTTGCTGTTGTAGTGCTTGCAACCACTGTTGTTAGTTACAGACTATTGAAATGAGACATGGTACTCCAATTCGCCATGGTCCTCTTCCTCATCCCAACTGCTACTGCTGTACCAGAACACCTTACTTGACTCCTCTACTGGACTGGGAATCGAGTTTGTCCCTCTCAGCCCAAATTACTGGTGAAACAAGAGTGACATCTTCAGATGGGGACTGGTATGGTTCGATGACAGCAACTACCACAGCCCTCAAAATAACTTTGGGGGGAGGCAAGGGAAATGGCAACGGACGGTATGGGATAAGACATGCTGTAACTAAGAATGTAAATAACTCATGGCTAAATTGGTTAGCCCAACAGCTAGAACTTTCCTTAACTCCTTTCCTACACTCTGTTATGACCACTGTTTTAATTGTTTTGATTGTTGTACTCCTTTTCTGCATAACCCAATGTATTGTGCAATGCCTAGTTAATGTAGCTATCTCTTGTGTGCACATTCGATACACAGCACCAGGAAAGGTCCCTAGTCAATTCCTAGATCCTAACCCTCTAATCAGGCCATTGGGTACTTTTAGATTCCTCCAAGGTGGGCAAGAGGTGCTGGAAAACCACCATCTTGCATTCCTGGGACGTGGTGTGTCGTATTAGGGGGTGGAATGTAGCCAGACAGACACCCCCCCCCATCACATCCATCTTATTTGCCTCTCTGAGGTTCCTGAAGCATACAGGACAGAGAAGGAGCAATAACATCAGCATAGTCTATGCTGGCTCATCTGATCCTGAGAAGCTGAAAAAAACAAATATGTGGAGAGAGAGCAATTAAGTCAACAAGCTGGCCTCGAGGCTGCGAGAACTGCCCCCGGCTGGCACCTATGTTGATTCGAACACACACACAGTCCCTGGGAGAGGAATTTCCCACTGAGAAAAGAATCCCCAGTAATCCCAATTTAGTTATCTCTCTTACAAGTGTAAATTAAGTTCACAAATCCCTTGTAAGAACTGGTCTCACAAAAGACAGACCAGCCCCATTTGGCATGACAGACAAGAAAGAGAAATACGTGACCCCATGGGTATATAAGATAGGTCCAGCATACACTCACTTTGAGTGTCATTCTACCCTCTCCCTGCTGGTCGGGTTAGGTGTTTGACCTCCCGAGGTTCTATGGGGACGCCCACCTCGTATTTTCGTCTTTCCTAGGAATTGAGGGACCGGCCCTGGCCTGACATGCTGGAGTCGAGAGGCACAGAAGGGGGTAAAAATTGTACCTGGATGTGGTCCTCTGTCTTAAGTGTACACATAGAAAGAGTAAGCTGTTACTTGGTACCATTATTTCTATTTTTTTATCTTTATCTTCTTTGTAACCATTTTTAAGATCTATATTTTGCTAGTAGTTAAGAAATAGAACAATAGCCATTGCAACCATATGATTTATAAGCTTCCTCAAATAAACCTGTAACTGTTTAAGTTTTAACCTGACTCCTTCAGTTGCTGTAATAGAACCAAGCACAATTTAAAAGAACTTCAGCCAGTCATAAAGGGACAGACATAGGGAGAGCTTGGGCATTTGGATCTGTGTCACTCCCAGGTGACAAGATCCGTTGGGGCACCTTTTCAGCCTTTCCTAGGCTGCCCACTGCGAAGGAACCCCTGTATTCTAGCAGCTAAAATCTAAGGTGTAATAAGCTCTTCCTATATAACGGGGCGTCTGTTGGCCTGCTGGCCACCCTCTGCGATGGGACCCTGGTCCTAGCAGTAAAGACACGGACGTTAAACCTTTTCTCGGAAACATACACACACACACTGCCCTGACCGTCGGCTGACAGAATGTCCAGACTTCCTGGACGCTCTCTCACAAAGTAAGCAGTGATTGCTATGGACAGAATGGCCACCAGGGCACCTGTGCTTTTTCCTCTTCTCTCTTCTTGTGCAAAAAACCCTTCTTCCCCGTCCACACACGCCTTTTTGTGCAAGAGCTCTTGTGCACAAAGTCGTTCTTCCTCATAGAATGAGGATTACCAATTGCGCAAAAACCCCTCTGATCTTTCTATTTACTTGCGTAAAAACGTGCTTGAGGTTTTTCCACAAAAACTCTGTAGTGTAGACATAGCCTGACTGTGAACCCCTGATTCACACTTGTGCACAGGGCTATGCAGAAGAGGTTTTAATTATGATCCTGAACAGGGGAGTGCTTGGGGGTTAGAGATGCAGGTAGGGAACAGACTGAGAGAGGGACCAGATCATGCTTTTATGGTATGAGTGGGATCCATTCCTTTTTTATTCTTGCAGTATAATTCTTGAGTTTTGTTTAGGGTGTGAGTGGCTCTGTGTGTGCACATCATTTCTGTTGAGTGACTCCATCATAATAAACTGCATTCAGAGCACAATACAGACAATGCTTTTAATAGTCTGTAAAGGAATTAGTGTACTTCGTCATAAACATGGCTTTATTTCCAAAATACTTAGAAAAGCCAGGCTTTGAATATATCCCCTTTTTTTTTTTTTTTAGCAGGGAGTGAGTACTTGCCTTTCTGGGATACTTGTAGGGAGCAGTAACCTTTTTCACATGCTCCTGCAGTTCAAGGGCTAATTTTGCTGGGTCATGTAAAACAAAAGCAGGAGCCAGGACAACAAAAGCTTTCACCACCTGTGCAATAAGAAACAATGAACATAAATA
Source organism: Pelodiscus sinensis (assembly GCF_049634645.1). Lineage (NCBI taxonomy): Eukaryota > Metazoa > Chordata > Testudines > Trionychidae > Pelodiscus > Pelodiscus sinensis. The sequence continues at coordinate 21,823,303 of NC_134726.1, read as the reverse complement.
GGTGTATTTAATTTTCAACAATCAAAAATACAGCCATGAAAAAACCCAAGTCCCACCCCAAAAGACTGTAATCTTGGTATGAAATTAGACACCTCATTCTAGTGTTTTTTACTAAAGCACTTAAGTAAGTGCCCTGATTTTCAAAGGCTTAGTGTTTCCAGTGGCTTCAATTAATCCAAACTATGGGTACTCAGTTTTGAAAATCTTTGGCTATCAGGCTGAATATTTTCTGACAGAATAAACATCTTACTATTACATTATGTGCGTCATTCCAAAGTATCCAAAAATACTTTACAAACTGAACCTCAGCATGTAGTGAGGCCATCTTTGTGATGAAGAATGACAGCTACATAGTTGACCTGATCACCATCAGAATCAATGTCATTTAAGCAGATCTGTTTGGCAGCAGGGATAAAATCATCCCCTTTCTCAACTGAAGGTTTGAAGTATGAATTGTTCGTATGGCTACAATGGCAACTTCTGGGCTGCAGAAGTGACTATAGACCCCAGTGCACATGCTTTGCATGAGGAGACCAGTAGATCCACCCTGGAAAAGACTTAATGGCCACATTTCCACTAGGGTGGCCTCTCCTGCATTCCCGGAACACTGGACCTTCTGGTACTTCTAGGAATGGTGCAATTCCTCTCCCACCTCGCCAATGGGACCTTGCATGCACACACCAATGGCTAGGGTGGAGTGCTGCAAAATGGCACCTCCATCTGATCCTGGACAAAATCACATCTGGCTTTGTCCCAGTACTGGATGGGGTACTAACATTAGAAAACCTGGGCTGTCTGTTTAAAACTGGATGAATGGCCTGTGTAGCTCCCACCCTGCCCTGCAGCTGCCTCTCTAATGTTGCAGAAAATGCGGCTCTGGAACAGCACAGCTCTCCATGGCCAGTGCAGAATTAACTCTTCTGGGGGCCTGGGGCTATTAGATTTAGTGATGCCCCTTCGGTGGACCCTATAATGAGGGGTTCAGAGCAGTGTTCCCTCTAAGCTGTCAGCTTCACGGGTGATTAATCAGCCTCCTTTCCCCAGTCAGTCAACTCTCCTGGGCTGATTAATCAGCTGTGAAGCCGCACAGTTTAGAGGGAACACTGGTTCAGAAGGTTCCAATTGGGAGTGCAGGCTCTGGGTGAGGTTGAAGATGAGGCATTTGTGGTGCAGGAGGTGGCTCGAGGCTGGAGCCAAGGGGTTTGGGGCATTGGAGGGGGCTCAGGGCTGGAGGTGGGGATGCAGAGTTTGGGAAGGATTTTGGTTCAGGGGAGCAAGTTGGGGTGTAGGCAGGAGTTAGAGTGTGGGAGAAGGCTTAGGGCTGGGGAAGGAGGTCCAGGTGCAAGGGATTATCTGAGGCAACTCCCCTTTGGTGGCACAAATGTAACGCCCCCCCGTAACACCCACAGGCAGATTTGAACCTGGAACCTCTAGAACTTAGAGTGGGAGCCTCTACAGCTTGGCTATAAAGCTAGGTGGCGCTCAGCTTAGGCTGTAGAGCTCACACAGGGTATGTCTACATTACTTGTTAGTTTGAGCTACGTAGGCAAAAGAGTTGCAAACGAGGAGTAACGGTAGTTCGAATTAGGATCTCTAATTCGAACTACCTACTCCGTGCCATGTGTAGCTGCGGGCACAGAGTTTGGACTAAGGGGGATTTAAAAATGGTGGTGCCCAGGAACATGCAAATGAAGCCTGGGATATTTAAATCCCAGGCTTCATTTGCAACTCCGGTTGCCCTCATTTGCGTACCTAGCTCAAACTAACGAGCTAGTGTAGACATACCCTCATTCTTATCTCTTGCTGTAAGTGGTCTAAGTGCCACTACATGGGATAGTGAACCACACCTATCTGGGGGGACCTTTCTTAGCCAGGGGCCCCAGAAGAGAGGGGTCATCAGGCTCTTTGCATGCTGCCCTAAGCCAGCACAGTTGCATCTGCAACTCCCATTTGCATGATTCTGGGCTTCAGGGGTGGAACCTGCTAGCAAGGGAAGTGCACAGACGCAGCTCGAGCTCAGGGAATGGGATGGGAGAACAGCAGGGCACAGAGCTGTGATTTCCTCCCTGCCAGGCAGGGCCAGAACACGGGGGCACTAGTGGCTGCAGTCCAGGGGCCTTGGGCTAAGGGATCCTGCAAAAAGATCTGCACTTTTGTGGTATGTCTACACTACCGAGGAAGATTGAAGCTGCAGCTGTCAGTCTTCCAGGGTTCAAATTAGTGGGTCTAGTAAAGACAGCTAAGTCAAAGTGATAGGGGTACTCTGGTTGATACCAGTACCCCTGCTTTCACGAAGAGTAAGGGAAGCTGAAGTACTGCAGTGTGGACAGCTCCAGAAGCCGAGTTAAATTACTTTGACTTCCTCTATACAATCAATGTAGCTGAAATTGTGTATCTTAATTCAACTTTGTCTTGTAGTGCAGACATACCCTTGGTGGCCCAGAGATCTTTTTGCAGGGACCTCTCTTAGTCTGGGGCCCTTGGATGCAGCCTCTAAAGTCCCTTTTCTTAATCCAGCTCTGTCCATCACAATCCAGAATCTCTACTGAACAATACAACCATGGTTACACTTTCCTTGAGGCTTTCTGGGGTCCTTCCTTTGTCAGATAATCTAGTTCCATAAGACTGAACAGTGTGGGTGCAATGTAGCAATCATACTGAGAAATTAATATCTGTGGGCCAGACCTTGGTTTGGCATAAATGAGTATAACTACATTGAAATACATAGATTATGACTTCAGGGTTCTAAGCCAGTTTTCAGCAGCTAAAGATTTGATCCTTACTCTAAGGCCAGGTCTACACTACATCCAGAAGGTCGTCTTAAGGTACACAACTACAGCTATGTAAATAATGTGTCTGGAGTCAATGTACCTTATTCTGAGCTTGGTGTAGTCTACACAGCAGGAAGTCAACAGGAGAAATGCTCCCATCAACTTCCCTTACTCCTCATGACAGCAAGGAGTACCAGCACCAAGAGGGGCACCCTCGGCATTCAATTTAGACCTTCTAAATCAAATCCCAGAAGATCGACCTCCAGTAAGTGGAGATATAGCCTAGGGCTACGTCTACACTGGCCCCTTTTCCGAAAGGGGCATGCTAATTTTAAACTTCGTAATAGGGAAATCCGCGGGGGATATTTAAATATCCCCCGCGGGATTTAAATAAAGATGTCCGCCGCTTTTTTCCGGCTTGTAGAAAAGCCGGAAAAGAGCGTCTAGACTGGCCCGATCCTCCGGAATAAAGCCCTATTCCGGAGGATCTCTTATTCCTACTTTGAAGTAGGAATAAGAGATCCTCCGGAATAGGGCTTTATTCCGGAGGATCGGGCCAGTCTAGACGCTCTTTTCCGGCTTTTCTACAAGCCGGAAAAAAGCAGGGGACATCTTTATTTAAATCCCGTGGGGGATATTTAAATCCCCCGCGGATTTCCCTATTACGAAGTTTAAAATTAGCATGCCCCTTTCGGAAAAGGGGCCAGTGTAGACGTAGCCATAGTGTCTCTTTATTAGTCTATATGTTATACTTTATTCACAGTGTTTTAATAGCTGTGTTTGTCCCAGGATATTAGAGAGACAAGGTGGGTGAGATAATATCGTTTATTGGGCTAATTTTTGTGAGTGAAAGAAACAAGCTTTCAAACTACATAAATCAGAAGAAGAGCTCTAGGTGGTTCATATTGTTTTTCTTTGCTATTTCTACAATGTTTTTTTATATGTTCATTCACTTAAAAAATAGATAATGTCTAGAACAGGTCAAAATATTTCATCTGAAATGTTAAAATAAAAAGTGATACATTTTTAAACTGAGAAAATTCATTTTTTTAAAAACCAGTGTTTTATGAAAATTAAGAATTTTAAAATTTAGAATTTTGTTTTTCCTTTTTCTCCCTCCCTTTTCTTGTTAGCCACTGAATGCAACAGAATTAATCATGTCCAGGATAGTTCCTTAATTTACTTTTTCTTTAGTCTTTTCCCCTTTATTTTTCCAAAGCAAAGGAAGTTTTGAAAAGTGACAGTGGCATAACAACAACAACAACAACAACAATAATAATAGAAACTAACTCTGACACTCTCCTAAAGCTGGAGAAATTTTGAAAAGTTACAGAACAGAAAAAAAAAGAAAGTGATTGGATCTAATTAATTTTACCACTCTTTGTTGAGTGAGAGAGAGAGAGAGAGAGAGGAGGGTAAACACAAAAGATTTTAAAAATGAATTTTTGTTAAAAATATTTTACAATTTTTTGACAAAGCAAAAAATGTTTCCATGTCAGATTCTGCAATACTGGAACAAAGTTGAAATTCTAAAATTTCTTTGTGAAATTATTTATTTTTCCATTTTTTCTAATACTGAAACCTAGAACTATATTCCAATTTCTTTCATTCTTTCTTGCTGTTATAATTTATTCCAAGCAAATATACTATGCACTGCAGGACTTGTACATTTCATTAAAAGAGTATGTCTTTCTGTATCAGCTCTTTTACCTCTCCTCTGATAGGATCTGGGCTGCTGACAACAGCTGATTCGGCAACTGCTGGGTGCTCTATCAAGGCACTTTCTACTTCAAAGGGTCCAATACGATATCTAAAAGAGAGCATACGCATGAAACGACTGATCCTTTCATGAAAAAGTTTATTTTAATTGTATTTTGCGATACTAAGTGCAACACTGAAAGAGAAACCAGCAAACCTACCAGTAATGTACCTACCCTGAAGAATTAATGATATCGTCAGCCCTTCCAACAAACCAAAAGTGTTCTTCTTCATCCATTCTGCCTCTGTCCCCAGTGATATAAAAATTTCCACGCTCTGTGGAGGCAGTTTTCTCTGGGTTGTCCTGACAATAATCAAACAACATTTCACAAACCTGAACTGATCAAATCTTAACTGATTGTTAGTGAAGTGTAATCCATTCATCTTGCTACAGTGCACTGAAATAAAACATGATCAGGACAGCACCAACATATGTTTCCAAGACCAGTGTATTTCACATAATATTAGGATTTAAATTTAAAAATAGAGCCATGCTGATTAGCAATTCCAGCTGTAGAAATATAGTATGCCTCCGAAAAAAGTGGGGTGGGGTCTTGGGCAGAAGGGGCGGGGCTGGGACAGTCAGTCCTCAGTGCTGCTCAGACGGGAGCAGTGGGCCCCCTCTCTAGCCCTCAAAGCCATGTGGCGCTCCTGGCTTGATGCTCCGGTGGCAATTCAAAGTGGCCCATGCCTCCAGCTTCTGCCACTACTGCAGTAGCACTGTCCCCAGGACAATTGCCCCCTTTGTCCCTCCCTGTCGGCAGGCCTGACTTCAAGGAGGATGTGCATAAGTACAGAAGTAGTTACCCTCCAGAAGGGTCTAGCCACAGAGAAAGAAAACAGCACACATACTACAAGCCTGTTATACTAGCTCTAAACTATGAAACATCCCCATTGGTGTAGTCATGTTGGGGTGCATATGCTGCTACCATTTAGAAGACAAAATGATCTCCAATGCATTGAGATTTCCATGCTGTTGTTTCCATAGTGATATTTAGCTGAGATCACATACACTTCCTTACGTGAGATGACATCTTCAATAGAGGGCAGTAGCAGGACATAAAGACCACACATTCAACATATAGCCAGAACACGTGATGTATATTCTGCAGCAAAATCATGGATAGCTTGCATGGGTGCAGGGGAATATAAAACCTCTGTATGTCCATGGGCAGCCAGTAGTGGGGCAGAGTAGCCTCAATAGGGATATTACATCATTCTGCATCCCTGATGGTGAGTGGGAGGCACTGACCATACAGACCAACCAAGCTGCGTAGGGGGAACAAGAGGTGTATGCTGTGCCAGATATAGATCTGGAGTAGTGTGCTGCCTGTCCCACCTCGTAGCAAGGAGGAAATTGTGAGGTGGAATGGGATGGGTTTTGGGTATGTCTACACTGCAGTAAAACACCTGCAGCTGGCTCATGTCAGCTGATTTGAGCTTGGGCTATTGGATGTACAATTAGTATAGATGTTCGGGGTCAGGTTGGAGCCTGGGTTCTGGGATCCTTTCCCCTATCTATATTATAATTAAACAGCCCCATAACCTGAGCATGGGGTGTGTAAGTCAGCTCAGAAGGGCCAGCTGTGGGTGTTTAACTGCAGATAGACCTATACTGAGAGATCTTGTAACATGCTGGGGAAAATCCTGGCCCCAAACAAGTAAAAGGACATTTTGCCATTGTCATCAATAGAGTCAGGATTTCACCTATGGACTTCTCAATACTTCTGATAAGTGACATGAAGCTTTCCAGAATATAAGAAGTCTCCTTACTAAGTAGCAAGAGAAAAGACAAAATGGCCTTGTAGGTTTGATTCGGATGGCGATGTTTCCTTCTTCTCCTCGAGGCAAAATATTTCCCCAATCATCTACAACCTGTAGGAAATGAAAACATGATTGTTTTAACTGATCCAATGTATAGAATCACAGAATCATAGAACTCTAGAATTGGAAGGGACCTTAAGAGATCATCAAGACCAGTCCCCTGCCCTCATGGCAGAACCAAGTACCATCTAGGTCATCCCTGATAGATGTCTGTCTAACTTGCTCTTAAATCTCTCCAGTGATGGAGATTCCACAACCCCTCTTGGCAATTTATTCCAGTGTTTAACCACTTCCAGTTAGGAAGTTTCTCCTGATATCCAACTTAAACCTCCCTTGCTGAAATTTTAAGCCCATTGCTTCTTCTCCTATCCTCAGAGGACAAGGAGAACAATTTTTCTCCCTCCTCCTTGCAACACCCTTTAGATACTTGAAAACCGCTATCATGTTCCTTCTCAGTCTTCTCTTTTCTAAACTAAACATGCCCAGTTCTTTCAGTTTTCCCTCATAGGTCATGTTTTCTAGACCATTAATCATTTTTGTTGCTCTTCTCTGGTCCTTCTCCAATTTCTCCACATCTTTCTTGAAATGTGGTGTCCAGAACTAGACATGATACTCCAGTTGAGGCCTAATCAACGCAGAGTAAAGTGGAAGAATGACTTCTTGTGTCTTCCTCACAACACTCCTGTTAATCCATCCCAGAATCATGTTTACTTTTTTTGCAACAGTGTCACACTGTTGACTCATGTTTAACTTGTCATCCACTATGACCTCTAAAACCCTTTTAGCAGTACTCCTTCCTAGACAATCACTTCCCATTCTGTGCGTGTGAAATGGATTGTTCCTTCCTAAGTGGATTACTTTGCATTTGTCCTTATTGAACTTCATGCTATTTACCTCAAACCATTTCTCTAGTTTGTCCAGATTATTTTGAATTTTGACCCTATCCTCCAAAGCAGTTGCAACCCCTCCCAGCTTGGTATCATCTGCAAACTCAATAATCGTACTCTCTATGTCATCATCGAAATCATTGATGAAAGATATTAAATGGAACCTGCCCCAAAACAGACCCCTGTAGAACCCCACTTGTTATGCCCTTCCTGCATAATTGTGATCCATTAATAACTACTCTCTGAGAACAGTTATCCAGCCAGCATGTAACACAATTTCTTTACTAGTCACAGCTCTAATATGGGGGACGTGGATGAGAACACCAACCAGCAGTTTTTAACTCTTTTCCTCTCAGATTTCAGATTGAGTTTACTTAGCCAGGAAAATGTAGCCACATACCTGAACATCATAAGGAGGAGATGCCTTTCCCATAGATCCCGGTTTAATTTTCATTCCTTTCACATTGGCACATATTGTGACCTGAATAAAATAAGATTTTTTATTTGTGCAACATAGCAGTGTTCTTGGTGCTTTTAATCTAGCTGACAATGTTCACGTGACAGCTTTAGAGAGGCAAGTCCATGTCACCTCTTCTGAGGGTTTGCATGAGGAGGAAACAAAATTGCCAAGAGATATACAATCTTTGTGTTTCCCCAAACCCACACACAGCTGGAGAGGCCAGCTGATAGGTCAGCATTGGAATCAAGAGGCATAATCCAACTCCACACATTTCAGTGCATCTTTACCACCTCCACTATGCTTCTCCTTTGCTGAGAATGCTTGTGTACTTGGCTGGCTATGTGGGTGGTTCTGTGGACACACGTCTACTTTCCAGAAAAGAGATGTAATGGGACCTTGGTCTTGTAGCATTATTTTGTGTCCAGTCTGAGGGTTCAATTAAAGAAGGGTTGAATTTGGCCTTTAGTGGCTTTCTTATATTCAGCAACTAAATATCTATATACGCATATCTAACTGTGAAGTTGGTTTTATGTTTTCTATTGCAATTCCAAGCATGGCGCATGGATTTTGGTAGTTAATTATGTAAGCAGGGTCTGAATCAATGCTTCCATTACAGACAGCTGAAATGGTTATATAAAAACAGTTCACTCAATTTGCTTAGGCCTGCTAGATATTCAACTGTTAGAAGGTGTTTTGCCCATTGTAACCAATTTGGCTGTTGTAGGGTCACAAACTGTGTTAACACTAAATGCAGAAAATGAAAGATATGACCACCAATGCTTGCAGTTATTGAGGGAAGGCAGAAAAGTCAGACTGTGTTTAACTCAGTTCAAAGGAAAGACCCTGTCAGTGTAAATACACTTGAATGGACAGAGGCTCATCTTCTAGATCCTAAATTAAGCTGGAGAGGGAGGTGAGCCAGCAGGCTGCATGCCCTCCAAGCATGAACTGTAAGACAGGTTCAACCTGTTTCTCCCCATTGTTTCAATGCTAGAGTTAAAGAAAGGCTCCTTAAGGTGTCTCTTTTGTATGTAAATTTATTCCAGTGGATGCTGGAATCTCTTGTGGCTGGTCTGGGCTTTAGGCTAAGAGCTGAAATCACTAGGTTTGGCCCAGAGCCAAATTCACCACAAGTCAGCGGAAGATGCAATGAGCAGCCAGGAGTGTGGCAATGGAGAGGCAGTGGCAGCGAGAGGCAACAAATGGCCAGCAGAGCAGTGCCAGAGGACAGTGAACAGGTGGATGGTGAGGCTATGTCCACACTGCCGAGAAAAGTTGGGAAAAGATACGCAGATTGCAAACCACAATTTGCATATCTTTTCTGCTTTTTTTTTCCCAAAAGAGGCTTTTCTGAAATTTGACCTGTCTACGCAGGGCCAAATTTCAGAAAAAAACCTCCTCTTTTAGAACATCCCTTATTCTTCTCACCGAGAGGAATACAGGGATGCTGAAAGAACACATCTGCTTTTTTGGAAACTGTTCCGAAAAAGTGGACGCTTTCCTTGGATGTGGCAGAGCGGTATCCCGGAAAAGCTCTACAGTCTAGAAATAGCCCAAGTGACCAGCGGAGTGGGTGAGATGCCTACTACTCCTCCCTTTCCAACACAGGATGGAAGGTGAACTGTTCAGATCACCTCTGAACTCTGGTCTGCCCTGACCAAGGACAGCGATGGTGAGTGGGGTGCAGAGAAGGATTGGGCATGTGAAAGGGACACTTACATTGCTGGGCTTTAGAGCTTGAGAGGAAAAGGACATTGCCCAACCTACCTGAGTGGTTTTGGTTATGAACTCCGTTTGTGGTGTTTTCCCAAATTAATGCCACGTTACATCCCTCCCCTTTTATTAAAAGTTTCCTTTCCACACACAGGCTATGTCTACACTACAAAGAAAAGTCAGAAAAAGATACACAAGTTCCGAAACCCAATTTGCATATCTTTTCCAGTTTTTCTTCTGAAAGAGCCTTTTCCGACATGTGGCCCATCTATACGGTGCCAAATGTTTGGAAAAAACCCTCTTTTGGAACATCCCTTCTTCCTCATAGAATGAAGTTTATAAGGATGATGAAAAAATGCATCTACTTTCCGAAAAGCATCTGTGTTCCTTGGACAGAGCAGAGCTTTTCTGGGGTACCTCTGGTAGCCTGGAAAAGCTCTGCAGTGTAGACATAGCCTCAGACTCTGTGTTTGTGACTCGGGAAGCATTGCTTCCCAGAAGCACCCAGGAGTATTGTGTGAATTTCCCAGGTGACAGTGTGGGGGCTTGAGACAGTTCTGTGATGGATGGATGGAGTGGAACCCCTAGATATTGAACCCAGCCATGGCTACTGCTGATGCTACGTGGCAGAAGGGTTACAATTACTTGTAGGTTCTCTTTCTCAAAGCATTGTTCCAGTTCAGCCACAAGATACTGGGCTTTAACTAAAAATCCTTAGGTGAAATTCTGTGGTGTGTTTTGCAGGGAAGGGGTCAGACTTGATAATGAAAATGGAGCATTCAGGCTTTAAAGTCTGTAAGTCTTGTTACATTGATTGCATAAAAACTCAGTATCTAATATACCTTTAAAAGTGGTGAGGAGTCCTGTGGCACCTTATAGACTAACTGAAGTGTAGGAGCATAAGCTTTCGTGGGCAAAGACCCACTTTGTCAGATGCATGTATCTGACGAAGCGGGTCTTTGCCCACGAAAGCTTATGCTCCTACACTTCAGTTAGTCTATAAGGTGCCACAGGACTCATCGCTGCTTTTACAGATTCAGACTAACACGGCTACCCCTCTGATACTTAATATACCTTTAGCTTCCTTAACAACTGTGAACTATGTAAATTCCCCTCTCTTTCCCACCGTTTGCGAAGCGCACCATGCCCATGCCAAGTTACATTGTTACAGATTATCCCGTGATAATTAATGCAAACATACTGTTTCTGTCTGGCCATAGCCTTCATAGATATCTAGACCTGTTTGGGTTTTCCATTGCTCCATCACTTCTGGATTGAGTGGCTCCCCTCCAGTCACACAGTGACGCAGACTCATGAACTTGTAACTTGAGAGGAACAGAAATCAATAAGAATCAATAATCCTACAGTTTTCAAAGTACCACAGATGTCTTTAGCTAGTCAACCTCCCTCAACTTTAAACTGTTTACATGTGCCTCCAATCTCGTGCCATTTCGGAAAATTTAAATAATCATCATGCTGTAGAAAATTGTACTTAGACTCTTAGATCATCTTAGGTCTTGATCCCATTTCCAGTGAAGTCAACTCAAAGCTTCCATTTGCTTCAATGGTACCTGGATGGGAATCCCTTCCAAGTAAAATCTTTATGGAGATCAACAGAAAAGAAAGAGCAGCTGTTTCTTGGAAGAGATAACTTAAGAAAACACAGATGATCTCAGCTAACTTATACTACTGAACAAGCACACTATGACAGTGGAGAAGAACAGAGGGTTTGTATGTCTGTGCTCAGAAAAGTAACCCACTGGTACCAAGATCTTACACCATTGTGTGGCTTGTTCTATATTCCAAAGCCAAAGAAGTGCAGATAAAATGTATTTCCTAGAAACAATGGGATTTAGAGGCTGCAGATTCACTTTGATTCACTTCCAAGACAAGAGTCAACTGTGACAGGACTAAAACATGTATCTAAGAACTGCTCTTCATGTTACAAGACTGCAGAATGTGAGGATCAGCTCTGAACAAATTGCATTTGTTATCCAGTATGTAACAACTGCTGAGAAGAGCCATACACTATGTAAATCTGAGCTGAATATTTCTAGAGAATAGCATGTAACTGGGTACAACTCCCAAATAAATATCAGTTTATGAGTGGCCCATTTTTAAATGCTCATTTAATTTTAAAATAAATTTGGTACCAGAGTACCAGGTGAAAGTAACCCTCTGCTCTGAGCCACCCCCCAGCTCTGACTCCTACAGCCCCCCCCATGCACACCCAGCCCCTGTCCTGAGCCCTTCCTTTCACTCCTCTATCCCTGCCCTCTGCACCCTCCCACACTCAGCCCCTTGCTCTGAGCCCCCATGCCCAAAGCCCCTCCCTCAACTTCTGCACCACCCCACATCCCCACCCCCTGCCCTGAGCACCCTTCACTCCACTCCACATTTAAATTTCTTACACATGCTGTTGTACTGCAACTCCCAACCCACTGCCCTGCCCCCCGGGAAGGTGTGATACAAGAGTACCTGTAAGAAATGTTAGTTACTTTCACCTCTGTATGGTACCTAATTTGCCGGCCCTTAAATGGGTATAACTCTCATTCAGTGTTGCCTAAAACTTGATTTTATCTTGCCTCAAGATACCTCTGGGCCTTAAAACAAACTCATGTATGAAGGCAGCTTCACTTGCCCGAACTGGTTTGTTCCTCCTTATTGTATATCCAAAGATCTTCTTCTGTATTGCACAGAAATGGAATAGGTAGGGCTTTTATTGGCGCTAGGATTCCAGCACATTTTCTCTCATTAGATTGACCTCGTAAGAAGGGTCCATTTAAAGCAGAAAATAAAGTGAAAACAATATAGTGAACCAAATGATGAGACCTGACTTGTCACTAAAAATGTTTCCTTTTCTATTACAAGTCAGAAGATGTAAGGTACCTGGTAAGGCCATGCTGCACAAGCATGCAGTAGGCAGTTGGTGCTGTGCAGAAAGTGGTTATGGGATATCTTGACAGTGTCTAGAAAAAATAAAAATTGCAAAGTTACCATAGTAAAGGAAAAGGACAGATTAGGGCCCGATCCTGCAAACATATGAGTGGCTAATAGGACGAGCAACACCATAGAAAACACCATCCTGTTCTGTTTTGTTCTATTCCACTCAGTTCCTAGACTGTACCTACTACTGTGGTACTGGCATGTCTAAAATTTACATGTAGTGGCCAAACTTACAGTGGGGAAAAGCCATGGACTTGAAAAGAGGGGAAGAATTTGGCCCTTCTATTCATTAAGAAAAACCAGTAATGTCTCAGGAGCTGTACCATTCAGCCCTGTTGCTGTAGCAATCACAAGTACTCACCCACAAACAATCTTGAGGAGATTAATGATCACACTGAATATCAGGGCTGCTAATTACTTCCCAGGGCTACTACAGTCTAGATTCAAGGAAAACCCTGTTAATTGGCAGCAATGGGACTGGATGAGCCTTTCCCAGACTGCTATTTGAGAAAACAGGCTGGCCTGTCTACAGAAGATGCTGATGTGGAGGGGAGTGGGTGACGTGGCCGGCTTCCTTACACACAACAGGGAGAAGTGGACCTGACAGTCACTATTTGAAAATCCAGGGTGAGAGGGAGCAGACAGGGCACTGCCTGCATAGGCAGTAAGTTATATGGGCCCATGGTGCCTGTGCTCCACCAATATCCAGGAACGTGGGCCTGGCTGTACCAGTGTTTGGGCTGCTATTTTCAGAGCCATCCTGTCCATCGGATGGGCCAGGCAACTGGGCCAGGCAACTGCTCCAGGCTCAGTGCATTCGGGGCACTGAAATTCAGGGGACCCAGAGTCCAGAGCAGCAGAGGGTTTAGCAGGAGGCCTGACACCAGCAGCAGTGAGCAATCTGGCCCCAGTCTACTCTTTTCCTCAGTCCCTGTTCCTGTTCCACACTCTGCCCCCATCTTCACTCCACTCCTTCCCTCAAGCCCTGCCCTGCTTCTTTCTGGCCTCTCCACATTCCCTGGGGGCAATGCAGGGAGCGGGTGGGGTGGGGTGGGGTGAAGCAGAGCAAAGCGAGGCAGGCTGAGGCCGGGTTGCTCATTGCTTCTGGCACCAGCCCTCCCATTAACTTCCCAGGCCACCCTGGAACCTGTGTCCCTTCTGAAGTGCGGGCCTGGGGCAGTTGCTCCTGTCTATCCCTTGGACAGGGAGGTTCTGCTTAGACCCAACCTAGACATCACCAAAAATTATACAAACCTGGCACCCATGATTGCCTGCCCCTTTCCTCAGAAGGCACCAAATATAAGTGCAGTTGGAGCTGTTGAGGGGAAGTGCTATGTCAGAGGGCCAGCGAGTACTGGATTCTGAATTGTCTGGGTCTGCTTAAATTGTGCAAAATAGAAATACAGTCCGCAGTGTGAATTGGTATTCTTACATTCGCGACAGTTGCTGGTTCAAACTGCGGCATGTAGTGTATAAAGACACACGACCCGCAACTCCAGGGGGAAAAAAGGCTGCTCCAGGCTGACTTGACCCAGCCTGTGTCCGACGTGTTCCAGAATATATCTGAGGGAGTCAGATTCAGCCAGTACCTGATAATGCAGAGGGAAAGAATTTATTTACTGACAGAGGCTGCCGCATGCAGCACAAGAGAGTAGAATGCAAGTTACAGGATAATAAGGAAAAAGGCCTGGAGGCCTCATTTAGAAGATGTGTCAATGAACCGAGTTCACTGAATAGCACAAAATTCATAAAAAACAAAATTTGAATGCACAGACCCTTCCTTCCTTCATCACCCATCTTTTTTCTTTCCCGCTCTCTTTTCACACTGACTGTTTTCTTCTAAAATGTGTCATTTACAGCAGTGGACTCAGCTCAAAAGCCTGGATCTAAATCTAGAGAACGGAATGCACCATTTGGAGGTTCCCCCACACCTAGATCAGCTAAATCACAGGCTCTTTCTCTAGGAGTCTGAAGGAAATGGCTTCTCCTGACTCAGTCATGTAGTTATCAATAAGGTTGAAATGCAAAATACAAAGAGAAGCTTCAGAATGATAGGTACCCAGACAGGGCTGCTTCAAAGCTCACTGAAGTCCACAGGGGTGCTTCAGGACTAGGGTGCACAAGAAGTTTGCATCAAGGCTTCATTAATACAGATCATTCTCCAAACATGTCTGATCCTAAGTGCACCTGAGATTCAACTCAAGTAGTTAGCAGTGGCTCTGATATTCTCCATATATGATGTTCAGGACCAATGTTCTTTTGCATAACAGATTTAACTTGATTTCCAGAGGTGCTCTCAGTGGCCATCATTAGTACCTGAATGCTCCATACTTTTGGAGACCTCTGAACATGACTGTGTTTTCTGCTTGTGTTGTCTGACATGTGTGTCAGTTCTTATTTCAGTTAAAAGAATATTCCAATATTGTGCAATAGCTGGAAATGAAGGTAATGCTGATATAAACAGAAGAAAGACATGGGCCAATATCTCTTCTTCACTCAAGCAGTGATAATTTGGGGGAGGGAGGGACATTTGGCACTGTGATTAGTGAGATTTCTAAAATGTTCATAAAATGTCACTCTCCTTATGAAGCAAAAATCAAGAGGCAAGATCTTTGGTTGGTGTAAATCAGCACAGAGACATTGGTTTCAAACAAGCTGTGACAATTTACACCAGTTGAGGATCTGGCTCAGGAAACTTTTGTTTTAAAGAAATGCCCATGTGCTATTGAAAAACAGCTTTATCCTGTTTTTTTTTTGTTTTTTTTGTTTTTTGGCAAGTGGAATAGGCACTTCCCCTTCCCCTTAGGCGACAAATCATTATTACTGATGATCTGAATTGCAATTTCTAGCTGCAGAAAACTTTTTAGTGTGGTTTTAAGGGAGGAAAGCAGGTTTCTTTTGTTACTGAAAGACCCAATTTTGTAAGATTTATACTGTCACTGCCTCCTTCCTCTTTGACAAGGGATCTTGTCACTAAGCCAGTCTTGGACCAGTTATGGGTTATACCTGCCACTGACTGTGAAGCCTAGGCCGTAACTGCTGTGGGAATGTTCAACCATTTTGGGAGGTCCTGTGCTTCCACTGGTAAAATAGATAAGCATTGGGTCTTGACTCTTTGTCTTGATGCAGTTATGGTCAGCAGGTGCCACCCTGTGGAACACATAATACTGGACAGTCATTATATGCACTTCTTTGACAAGAGCCCACAATAGTTGCTAGGGTTCAGATAGTGACAGAACAACACTGGGTTCAGTTACTAGTCTTACAAAATAAACAACAGCACCAGTTATGGCTCTGGAGAATACAGCAATACAGACCAACTGGGGGTTTCTGTTGTTCACATGTCTATGTAGGAGCTCATGGGATCTAAGATGTGAGAATGAACAGTATATTCTTGTGGCTTTCTCTATAATTACTTGCTAAGAGCTGTGCCAGGGCTCAGTGTTGAACAGCACTTAAAAATAGTCACAAACCCACAGAGCTCACAGTCTAAGGTTCTGAGCCAAAGTCCAGTGAAGTCAAGAGGATCTTTCTTTCTGCTGACTTCAGTGGGCTTTGGATTGGACTTTGAAAGATAGGCACAGAAAAGATAAATTGCAAAGGGAGGCTTCAGGGTGGTAATTGCTCTAGTAACCTCTCTTCTGTGGGCATTGTAGAACTAGTAGCACACTGTGAGAAGGCTGTGGCCTAACAAGGGGGTGGGTAGGTTGTCTGTCTGCCTGTCTCTCTCTCACACACACGACACTGGTTGTTTTGACAGAATGGAGTATGGGGGAACATGCAAAGACAGAGGGTCTCAGGCACAGGCCAGGAGCGGGCCCTGAAGGTAAGCATGAGAAATTGAAGTAAATGTAGTAACTAGAATGAGCTAGTGGAGGGATGGTGACACTTTTTATACACATCTTCCAAGGAGAGCAGTGGAGGCAGAAAACCTAACTGGTTTCAAGGCTGAGCTTGATACTTCTATGAAGGGGATGGCTAGGGCCGGATTAAGGGGGGGACTAGCCAGGCAACTGCCCGGGGCGCCAACCTATGAGGGGCGCCTGATGGCAGCTGTAAGGGGCGCCACGTGCCCAGGGCTGGGGGCTGCACAGCGCCCCTTAGAGCTGCTATCAGGAGCCACACAGCCCCTGGCCCTGGGCGCGCGGTGCCTGATGGCAGCTCTAAGGGGCGCAGTATGCAGGGGCCGTGCATGCGCTGTGCGCCCGGGGGCAGACTCTTAGCCTATGAGTCTCTGCTGGAAATGGATTATAAAGTGAAGGATATTTCATCAGTTTAGCAACATCATCTAACTGACACACGTTGCTTTTGCTTAATCTCGTGGGGCATTGCTAAAACAGCCAATACCTACTTGAGTAGCTCTTTGAAGTTCAGCCACCCATCCCTGCTGCATTCAGAAACGATTAGCTTGGTTTTCAGAAACTGGCAATCAGGCGAGACAGAATCCACTGTAGGCGCCAGCGTATCATTGGTTATGATGCACTTGGCCTTCGAAGCCTGGAGTCTATAGAAAATGTCTTTGGCTGTTAATTGGGATGTCCCTGGAATAAAGACAATTCCTAGACAAGAAAAACAACATTATATTCTAAATTGTGGATACATTTTTAAAATGTTTTCAGCAAGATGACAGTAAGCACCCCAGCCACAGAGAAATGGACTCACTTTGAATGATCCCACTCCTCAAGGAATGCACAGGAAGGTCATATTGACGGTTTGAAGGTGAAGTCCATGTTAAGAATGAATAAGCAACCATTTTACATTGTGACTGGAGATGGGCCTGAGTTACCAAATCTCAGTGAAGAGCTTGAGTACCTCAAAATTGAGGATGTTTAGATCTGGGGTTTGCTGCAGCCTGTTTAAGAGTGCCTGGTGTATCTTTCATGTGACAGTCCTTTTAGTACACCGCACAATGCTACTAGCCTTTGTCACAACAGCATCCCATTGTTGGCTCATCTTTAATTTGACATCCACCATAACACCCCCATCCTTTTCAGCAGTACTGTTGCCTCGCCAGAGATTCTCCATTTTGTATTTATGCATTGGAGTTTTCTTCCTTTGCACTTGTCTTTGCTGAATTTCACCTTGTTAATTCAAATCCACCCTCAAATTTATCATGGCCTTTTGAATTGCCATCCCATCTTCCAAAATGCTCGCGACCCCTTCCAGAGACAAATTTTCTAAGCACACTGTCCACTCCATTATCCAAGTCATAAATAAAAAACATTGGCTTGTTCTGGACCCAGGACAGATTGGTTCTACTCACTATGTTCACCGATGAATCGGATGATGGAGTGGACAGCATGCTTAGAAAATGTGCAGATGACACAACATTTGCAAAATTATAACAGCAATGTGTTACCCCAAATTGTTTAACTGTTTGGCTGTATTGTATTGATTTATACCTTCAGTTATAATATAATTGGCCAAATATGTTTTTAACTGAAGCCACTGCAGGTTGCATGGCTGTAATGGAGAGCTCCATATTTGTACAGCAGCATTCACAGTGGGGTCTTGGTCTATGACTGGGGTTCTAAGGTACTATCGCAGTACAAATCTCTCTATATACATATAAAAAAATTTCCTGCAGGATGACAGAGTGATGTCATCATGTCACTCTGCATCCCACCTGCCTCCTCCCTCCCTCCCCTCTCCTCGGCAGCCGGGGAGAGCCGGGGCTGGCATGCTGTGACCCCTTCTACTCTGGCAGCTGTGGGGAGAGAGTAGGGGCTGGACTGGCCTCGGCCTGGTGGCTGGGGAAGGCGTGAGGGGGCAAGCCGGGGCTGCTGGGGGCAGGGTCGGCGAGCATAGCGAGCAGGATGCGCAGCCCCCTAGTTAATTATTATTATTAGGCACATTGTCTTAGCAATTCATTAATTTACATACTTTAAAGAATAATGTTGAGATTTTCAGAGCTCTTTGGTTTGTTTTCTTTCTGCACTGCATTCAGCCATATCCAAATATTTTTACTGACCTGTTCGCATACAAGCCACATTCAGTATCCACCACTCTGGTATCCGAGGTAGAATCACTATAACTCGGTCTCCTTTTTGCAATCCACATGGGTCAGACAGCACATTGGCTCCTTTTCTGGATAGAAATCCCAGCTCTTCAAAGCTCCACTTCACCTCATCTCCCTTATCATTAATCCACCAGAAAGCTGCAATTGCAGATCTCTTCCCATCCTAGCAAAAACTTCACAAAGTTAAAATAAGAAGGCATATATGAAGTGGTCTAATACAAATCATAACCCAAAGGCTCAGTTCTGGTCATTTCAAGTGTATTGGGGAGTTCACTATGGCAATTCAGGCTAACCCTTGTGTATGTGTCACGCATAGTTTTCTGCTCCCTTATCTTTCTATCTAGATGGCATCTCAGATGTGTCTGCTTTCATACTCACATACTAACCAATGGAAGTGCTGCTATTAACAACACCTGTGAAAGAACAGTGCTTATGCTCCTCTGAGTCAGAGCTGCAGAGAATGCCACAAAAGTCAGGAGAGTGCAAGGATGAGCTTTACATCACCTCTGTACCCATCCCAAATCATGCATTTCAACCAGATCCAGATCCTACTGTCACCTAGTATAGACTTTAAGGCCAGAAGGAGCCATTATGATCATCTACTCTGACATTCAGAAAGAGCAAGAACAAGGACCTACATGTGACTCCTGGGCTGATCCTTTATTGTTACAGAGAGAGAGAGTGAGAACTCAAGGTGTCTCTACTATAAAAAGGCAAATTATCTTTTGTAGCTGCCACCTTAAAGATGCAAAGATTTCTGAGACAAAAAAGATCAGTTTTTAGCAGGTGTAAATCCATATAGCTCTAATATAATTGATTTAAACCACCTGAGGAGCTGACCCAATAGCTAAGATGTAAAAGAACGGATACCTTTTCCAGCTGCGACCATTTGTCTAGGATGTCACTTGCAAAGTTGAAGTAATCTGGCAGTTCCTCTTTACACCGATTTATAGATTCATAGTGCGAAACCATCGGAGACACAAGACACCTGTTATCTTTGTGGAATAATCTAGAAGGTGACTGCGGAATCCACAAGGATTGCAGAATTCGTAATTTAAATAAAATCTTCATGATAGTTGCTTATCCAACTATGTGAAAAAGTCAGTGGATATCCGTGGGGGATCATTCATCTGCAATGGAAAAAATAAACAACAAAACCCAACAACCACATCCTAAAAGCTGTCTAATAAGCATAGGTGAATAAATTAATGCAATCAGAACACAAATTATGGACAATCTGTGTCCTTACTTGATTTCCTCTTATTGTTAACTGACATTGTCTACCTCATTATCTGGCTATATTGACTCTCTCCTCAGACCCTATGCTACCAGAACTCCTAGCTACCTTCGTGACACCACCGACTTCCTGAAGAAACTACAAAACATCAGTAATCTAGCTGAAAATACCATCCTGGCCACCATGGACACAGAAGCCTTTTACTTCAATATTCCACATGAAGAGGGATTACACACTATCAGGAACACCATCCCCGATGACACCACTGCACACCTGATTACAGAGCTCTGCGACTTTGTCCTCACCCACAACTACTTCCAATTTGGAGACAATCTGTATCTTCAAGTCAGTGGCACAGTCATAGGCATCTGCATGGCACCACAATATGCCACCATCTTTATGGCTGCCCTTGAACAATGTTTCCTCAGCTCTCACTCCCTAACATCCTTACTCTACTTACACTACATCGATGACATGTTCATCATATGGGCCCATGAGAAGCTTATCTACTCAATGTCTCTTTTTAATTCCTCCCCTCCATTTTTTTTCCTTCTCTTCCCCCTCCCCTCCACCACCCTTATTTATTCTTGGATCTGGACTTCCAACATTCCGGTCATCTGAAGAAGTGGGCTATGCCCACGAAAGCTCATAATACCATCTACATGTTTTGTTAGTCTTTAAGGTTCTACTAGACTATTTGTTGTTTTTTAAGTTTTTCCTGTTATAGATTAGACTACCCTGTGAAGCTTTTAATTATTATTGTGAGCTTATAAATAATTACAGTAGCATTTTTCATTAGTGTATGTTATCATCAGCATTATCAAGCAGTGAGTACAACAAACACTTCACTTTCTCTTTGCTCTCTTCTGGCCTGATTCTCTATTCATATCAGTTTTACACCAGTGGAATTCCACTGAGTTCAGTGGAGTTACTCCTGATTTACCCTGGTGGAACAGATGTTGTCAGGCTTTTCATGGATGATTTAGCTGCTTGTGGAAAAGTGATAACAAAACTGGACAGTGCCATCAGCTGGAAACTGTGTGGTTCACAGCACCTGTAGATTACACAGTGACACTGTGGAGACCACAAGTCCTTACGTTAGCTATACATTTCAAATTACACCATCACACTAAAAGTAGCTTATATGATTTTGCTATTCCCTAAACAGACACTAGATGGCAATTCTACACTGAACACCACAGACTAATAAAAATGCTGACAACTCTTTACATTTGTATATTGTACTTCTCTCCAGTTCTATTTTCTTTATAGCGTCAGAAGTTAATACATCATTCCATTTTAGAGATGATTGTTTTATACATTTGAAAAGTTGTATTAATGCTGTTTTAAAGTTATCCATTATTTCTTTGAACAACTTATTTGGATAGCTTTATTTTTCACACAGTAAAGAGACACAATAAATCCACACTGTATCCACTTCTGCTGAAGGGACAAAAGGATGATGAAGATGGGATCTTCTTTAAAGACACCTGCTCCTTTCAGTCCAGATCAGGTGAATAACTTTTCAGAGATACATGTTGTTAGATATATTTTATATTTAAAGAAAAAAGAATTCTTAAAAGACAGTCACCCTCTCATTTGTCTGATCCGAGCTGAATAGTGCATATGATCTTAGAGTACAGATGGACTGATGATACTGATGTTATTCAAACCTAGATTTGGATGTCAAGAAACTCAAAGTTCTAATCATGGCTTTGCCACAGACTTCCAGTGTGACTGTAGGCAAATCACTTTGGCATTGATCCAACTCCACGGAAGTCAATGGAAAAGCTTCCATTGATTTCAGTGCAGTTGGACAGGTAAAATGGGCAATATTACTTATTCACCATGAGGCTAAGTAAACTGCTGTTTTTGTGTTGCAAGCCTTAGCTGGAAGGCGATAACTTTTTTTACCAAGTTTTTTACCAAGGTATCAATAATAGTAATAATAATAACATACATAAATAACTTTAACCCCTCTTTTTCTGCATTTGATTTCAAAAGGAATGTTTAAAATATCAAAATACATGGGGCACTGGAGGGAGGTCAATACAGATGGGGCCCAAGTGTCTGCATGTTGCATTTAACTCATATCCCAAAAAGGGTATCACATTTTAATGTGAATGGCCATATAGCTTTACCTTTTTATTTTACCCCTCCTTCCCCCCGAGCTTGTCTCTCTAATATCCTTGGACCATCCTGGCTACAATTACACTGCATAGAACATGAACTGATAGCTAACATTCCAGTTCTGCAGCATTTATTATTTCCCCAGTTCTCCAAAAACATAAAGCCCTATTTCCTAGAACTAGGGCTGTGCAAAAGCACTGACCATTTTTTGGGATTTTGTTGTGAATGATTTTTACACCCTTGAACTTTTAATTTTTTTCGCAATTAAAATGGATTTTCTTCCCACCTGCCAACCTGGCCCTTGCTTCCTAAACTACTCTGCTTTACTCCACCTTCCTTCCATCACTTTGAGGTGAACAGCCCTTCACAACATACTGTGAATTCACTGATAACGGGTCTTCATGAAGGGATTTAGGTTATTTATTATTTGTTTCAGTGGCAGACAGAGAAAAATAACTGTTTGAACAAATGACCTTGTCATTGTAGGTTTATTACTTAGGAGGCCAGGGCTGTGTTCTGAGATAACTACTGAAAGGATGTTCATCTCAGATAGCCTATGCAGATCTTGTCATATTCTTAGATACTTTTTCATCCCCTGGATGCTACTTATAAAATAACTTTGAAAAGAGCAGATTCTGGAAAAGTACAACCAAAGTCAAGCTGACCTTTTCCTAGTTTTGGTCAGTTCTTACAAAATCCTTTTGCATTTGTTGATTTAGCAACAATCTTTATATATAGTCATATCTTGCCATCAAGTTGTACACACATCTCCAGTTATTTCACTACAAGTCCCATGTGTGTGATAAGAGAATATGGTTCCAGCTGCATTAAAATCCCTGATTCAAAACCCACTGAAGTCAATGGAATCTCTCTATGGACTTCACTGGCTTCAAATCAGGACAAACAATGCCAAAGAGAAAATACAGTTACAGCATAGTCTAGCATTTCTATTTAATTATTTGCTAAAATGGAAGATATAATCTCAGACATTATTTTTTTTAAAATGTGACTAGTTCCTCCAGAACTTGAATTTTATATTGTTATTGATCTGCATAAGT
Organism: Pelodiscus sinensis; assembly: GCF_049634645.1. NCBI lineage: Eukaryota > Metazoa > Chordata > Testudines > Trionychidae > Pelodiscus > Pelodiscus sinensis. The sequence goes on along the minus strand of NC_134726.1, from coordinate 21,800,500 downwards.
CACTAACATCTGTATCACCATTTACAGGTGTGCCATTGCATTTCTTTGTAGGCTGGTAATTAATAGCTTATAATGAACAATTTTGATTTGTGCTTTGAATAAGGGTAACATCCCTTTATGCAATATTATCCATCCCTTTTTCTCAAGGTGCTCCCCAAAGGAAGGTAAGTAGCATTATCATCACCCTATAGAAGGAGAAGCTAACGTATAGAGGAGTGAAGTGACTTTTCTAAGGGCACTGATCAGAACAATAGCAGAATTAAGACTGGAAACAAAGCCTGTTGAGGCACTTTGTGACTTAGCCACTGGATCACATCTTCCTTCCCCAACACTCTTTCCTATATTTTCATGTTCTCCCTTTCTTATTCTCATTGATTCCCAGCCAATGAGAGCTGCAGAGCTGGTGCTAGAGGTATGTGGAGCCCCAAACAGAAGCCATAGCAGGGACATGCTCTGCTTCCAGGAGTTGTGTGGACCCATGGTATGTATGGAGCACAGCAAGCCGTCAACCTCACTCCCCAGTGGGACCCTGAGGGCCAGATTAAAAGACCTAATGGACTGGGCATGGCCCACAGGCCAAAGTTTACTCACCCCTGCTCTATATCCAGGAGTAAATGGATCTCTTACAACAGGTTTCCTGATTTTCTCAGAAATGGTACCATCCTCCCCTTTGAATGACTACTTTAAGAAAATAAATTACATTGGTGAAGACACCATTCAGTACTAGTCCCAAGAAAGAAATGGCCATCTGTACCCTGAAAATGTCCGTAGGTCTCCCCTGCAGAAACTGTTATTTTGGCCTGTATGCTACACTGCACTCTAGTTAATAATCTCAGAAAAGGTTCTTAGGAATGTACAAGCATGCTTCTTTTTTAGTTACCACGGGGCAAAGCGTGAATGGCAGCTGCTTAATCTTTTTGTACAGATATTCTTCAACATGTTCTGAAAAGGGTAGCCACATATGCAGTTAGCCACATATGCAGTGTATAGAACTTTTAATAGTTCACAGTAAACATGCTCACAATTTACAGAGTGCTTGCCCCTTTAAAGGGCTATGGAGGCATCAGCTAATTACTATGGGCCAGATGTGGCTACCTGTTCTCATTGTAGATGAAATTCTGCCTCTGCTAAAGTCAATAGCAAAACTCCATTGGATGATTACAGTGGAGTCAAGATTTCAACCACTGAGGCTTTGTCTATATAGATTGAATCTCTGGAGTCCGGCACTCTCTAGACCAGCAACAGCCATGGTCTGGCATGATTTTAGTTAGCCAGATGTCCACTTATTACAGGTGTGGCCAAGTTTCCCGCCATCCCATAAAGTTTGTTTACAGTCACCAGTCCTGGTTCTCAGTGTTCTGTGCTGTTATTTAGCTCTAACTTACCCCTAAATGTTTTCTAAGAGTCCAGTAAGCAGTGGAAGTGTTGTAATGCTGCTAGCCAATATTGACCTCCCACGATTCGGCAAATTCTCTGGTTCATCACTGGTCAGGTCCTGAGGGTGCTGGACTAGAGAGATTCAACCTGTACTTAAAAATTTAAAGCACATCCATGACAGTGCTTTAAACTGAATATGTGGCCACAGCATGAGCACTGGGAAAGAGCTCTCCCAGCACTCTAGGGGTATGTCTGCACTGCAACACTATTTTGGGATACTGGAGTATCCCGAAATAGCTATCCCGCATCTTCACAGCAAGCCCATTATTTCGGACTCACTATTCCGATGTCCCTGTAAACCTCATTCTACGAGGAATAAGGGATGTTTTGGAATAGCACTTTATTTCAAAATTTTGAAATAGCATCATGATAAGATATGTCATTTGAGCGTATCTTATTTGTGTTTCTTATTTAGTTTCTTATTGCGTTTCTTATTTCGAGTTACAGTGCAGTGTAGACGCACTCTAGGCAAACCACCTCCACAAGGAGAGTTACTAATAGCACTGAAAGTGTGGCTCCCAATGCTGTTGCCTGGTTCACATTGGTGCTTTACAGCTCTGCAACTTGCTGTGCTTGGCAGGTGTGTGTGTTTTTTCATACCCTTGAGCCAGAAAGTTACAGTGCTGTAAAGTGCCAGTATAGACTTAGCCTGAGTTGTTTCTTACTTGGGATATGATCCAATAGCCTTGTAAATCAATGGGAGTCTTTCTACTGAAGTCACTGGGGTCTGGATCATAGTAAGCAGTCCTATTAGTAGAATAGATGACCAAATATAATCCTTAAAGAGTCATCAAGGATCCCTTATGTTTGTGTGTGCCTATGTTCCATTCTCAACATCAGTTCTGGGTAAAGTTGATGACTGCTGACATTCTGTACATTAACCCAATCTCACATCTCTATAACCAAGCTTTATTCAGTATTTCCTCTTTCCCTCCCTGGATATTGTTCTCATTAATTACAGTGTTCATGTGAACCTTTCCCCCTTAACTACCCAGGAATTGGTTTTCCAAGCACTGCTAAAAAGTTATATCAATTTACAGCTCTGACTTTTCTGTGTAGGAGCAAGGTTGACTCCACTCAAGGCAGGCTTTGATATCAACATTATCATGTGGGAATTAGCCATTCGGCCTGCTGATAAGGTAATGGCTATTTTAACAGCAAACAGTCAGCTCTTAGTTCTCTTTCTCCCTCTATGCCTGTGAAGTGCAGTAGGTGCAGGATGAAGACATTGTGGCTTTCATTCCTTGCGTTACTGTTTTTCCTGAGTCCTACAGTGGCGGATGGCATAAGCCCAAAAGAAACAAAGCCCAAGAAAGCCAAACTTCCCCAAATCAAAGAAGAGAACAACATTCTGGTGTTGAAAAAGAGAAACTTTGACAGGGCACTGAAGGAAACGAAGTATCTCCTGGTGGTGTTCTGTGAGTATGAATGAAGGCTGCATACTTTAGAGATGGCTCTGAAATTAACAGCCATGGTGTTTCAAATTTATTTGCTTTGTTGTCCCTTGTCCTCCATCAGCTGCCTTTTGTTTGTTTTGTCCATGTGCATCTTTTTGTTGTAACTTCAATTGTGACCTCTTTGAGAGAAGGGCTGTATTTTAACATGTGTTTGTACAGAGCTTGTCTAATGGTGCCCTAGGTGCTACCATAGTATAACAATAGTATTATAACAGCGTCAGTGATACTTATAGAGGATTGTGGTGGCTTCCGGCTGCATCCTGCATAAACGTTGACTAAAAGCCCTCAGCCTCCATGGTCTCAGTCTAATTTTCCAAGGACATATTTTGTAGAAATTGAATATGCAAACCTTGTATGTGCACAAAACGAGAGGCCACTTCTATGACCCTAATGATTTTTCTGATTCTCCCTTAATCTCTCTTAGGGTACGTCTAAACTGCGGGCTAAAGTCGAGTTAAGATGTGCAACTTCAGTTAGGTTAATTGTGTAGCTGAAGTCGAGGTACTTTAACTCGGCTTTTGGTGCTGTCCGCTGCAGGAAGTCGAAGGAAGAACATTCCTCCTTCGACTTCCCTTACTCCTCGTGAAATGAGGGTTACAGAAGTCAGAGTAAGAAGCCCATTATTTTGAAATTATTTCAAAATAATGGGCTTGCTGTGTAGACGTGCACTCTGTTATTTCGAAATAACGCTGCTATGTAGACATGCCCTTACTTTTTCTTCACTGCTTTAGTTTCTTGTGTAAGATTCATGGCAAGTGCAAGCTTCTCTATTCTAAATCTTTGGGCTTCTGGGAATGGTTCTTTGCAACAGTTGGTTGTCAGACTGTTTATCTTAGGGATCATTGTTGGAGACACGTCTGTGGCTTTTCTTTTTATATTGTATGTGCTATGTCTCATGGGGGAAAATAATAGGCATACTGTGAATGGCTTACAGTTACAGTATTAGTAAGAGAGTCTGGTCAGGCAATGCCTTTCAGTAGCTGAGATTAAAAAAACCTGCCACCTCCTTGTGCTTGGAACCACAATCACATATAAGTTAAAATAGAAATAAAATCTAAACAGAGTGGACCCCTTTGGACTCCTCCACATATTTTAAGGCTGTGTTCAAATGCCAGAGTTTGCCATTGCTTAGGATTACTCTGGTGCACTAGGGAAGTCATGGCAGGCTCCTATTGCTAAGTAAACCTTTCTCAGGGTGGCTGTGTACAGCTATAATTGACTCCTACTCAGTGCCTCAATCTAAGCCTTCTTGGCTGCTTTTTTTCTTTAAAAACTGAACTGCGGGAGATGACACAGACTGTGTCCTAGTGTTAACAAAATCCCCCAGTCTCTGCATGTGGCATCTCAAAGAATCAGTTCAGGGTCTTTCAGAAAATAAGGATCACATTTCTGGGAGAGAGGAAACTCAGATGAACAAACCCCAGACACAGGAAAATATGCCCTAGTCTAGTGTCATATGAGTGAGGGAAAAAAATCTTCAGCTCCAACATATGGCACCACACACGTAGCCCAGTAACATCCACTTTTGCTAGATAGAGAGGGCAGCATGGGGAATTATTATCCTTCTGGGGAGGACGTGGCCATAGAATTTTGACCCCACTGCTGTTCACTGAATCCCCCACTGGCTGCTGATCACAGATGGGACACAACAAAGCTTAGGATGCTCTTTGTGCCAATATAGTTGGGCTCCGGTGATGGCTGGTGCTGCAGAGGCATCATCCCCACTTTCCATATGGCCAGGAGAAGCTATAGCTGCTTTAGGTCCATCCAGCTCTCCTAGATTCTGCTCAGCACTGCAGAATCTACTATTTTACAGTTTGCACAGTTTTACCCATAGAGCAATATATATGTAAGCAAATGTAAGTCACAGAACAGGTCTGAAATAATTAATTCTTCCAGTGTGGACCTTTGGCTGTAACTGCTGAGAAGCATCCCAACAGAAAAGCTGCAGACAAATAAAACTACAGACAGAATGATGAAGGATGGGGAAAGCTTCTGGGCTCAAGAGAGGCAGCACAATCTAATCCAAGAAGGTCAGATAAGGTCAGAGACCAGATTTAATTCTCTGAACCATTTGAGTTCCATCTCCTGTAGCACTAAGTATAATAAGTCCCATATGGTCTTTTTAGTGTAGCTCATCCGTGAGCAAGTGTTACTCCAAAATCATTTACACAGTAACCCTAGTAAATATCGAAAAATTAGTATTCTGAGTTATTGACAGATAATCTGCATGGGAGGGGGGGGCTGTATATTCCTGGTTAGGTATTCCTTCCTCAGCGCCCCTTCCCCCCCAAGATTTCTGCTATGGTTTATATACTTTTCTTTTTTTTTCTTTTTTTTCATGGAAAGTGTGTTCAAAACACATTTCCCTGCATCCATCAACAACTATGTGATGCCTCTGCTCTAATCACCAGCAGAAGTTGTCTCTCCAACAGAAGTTGATCCAGTGACAGATATTATATCACCCACCTTGTGTCTCCACTCTTAATTCAGGCTGACATTTTACTGCAGAACATTGACTTCCTAAAAGGTCATGACAAATAGCAATGATGAAAACAACAATCATGTTGGTTTTGTTTTGAAATACCCTCAAAGCAATTATTTATCAGCCATTTCTCTACACGACACTGTCTCTAAGGGCTTGGTCTTGCAAGGGGCTGCTCAGTCTGTTCTGATCCACCAAATCACTGGACTTCTAAGCAGGGATTAGCTCCACTGACTTCAGGCACATTAAGCCCTTAGCGCATTGGTGGATCAGGGCAGGGTGTTCAGCATGTTGCGGGACTGAGTCCCAAATGCAGAGAGACTTCACACTGCAGAGTAGCTCCATAGACTAGTGTTTCCCAAATAGTGCTTTATGGAACCCCAGGGTTCCTCGAAGTTAAAGTAAGGGTTCTGCGAGAACCCGATCATTCCCCCCCCCCACCCAAGCCGGTCTTACAGGTGGGCAAGCCAGGCGGTTGCCTGTAGCCGCTATTTTCAAGAGTCCGCCGGCTGCTGTGGTCTTAGAGGCTTGGTTTTTTTTTTTTTTTTTGGTCAACCAGTTTCCCCTGGTGTTTGTTTTTTTTAAAAGGGTTCCATGGCCAAATAAAATTTGGAAACACTGCCATAGACTATATGGAGAGGAGGAAGGTGTAACTCTAGAGATGAGGGAATGCTCTATAGGTCTTACATAAATAAGAGAGCACAGTATAGCCAGAAGACAATGCTCACTTCCAGACAGTGCCAGTTCTTTGAACCAAGCAGAAAGGGAGGTTGCTGGAGGCAGGAAAATGTTTTGTGACAGGTTTATTATAGGAGTGACTAAGTACAATTAGCAACATAGAGTTTTCAGTCTGCCTAGGACAGCGAAAGTCCCAAAGCTGGCTATGTTCCTAGGGCTTAACCTTGGCCTGCCACTTTATCGACTGTACCTTACTCACAGTGCTCAGTAAACAGATGGCTTCAGCCAGTCACAGTTTTTTTACTCTAATTCAGCCTTAAATTACACAACTATCTTTCAAAGTAGCATTACGTAGAGAGGGGCCCCTATTAAAAGCCCAGAACCCAACATTCTGAACATGGCGGTGGAATGTTTGAAGTAAAAAACAAGAATCCTAACTTCAGAGAGGGCTCCCTGCTTTATAAAGAACTGAACTAAAGCACCAGTAGAGACTAAAGCATGTAGAGACCTCAGAAGAGGCCAGGGCCCAATTGCAGTAGGCATTGTGCACGCGTGCACATATACACCGAAGGGTATGTTTATACTATAGAGAGGATTGAAGCTGCTGCTGTCAATCTTCCAGGGTTCGAATTAGCGGGTCTAGTTAAGACATCTGATTCAAACTGAGAGGGATGCTGCGGTTAATGCCGGTAGTGTTGCTTCTACAAGAAGTAAGGGAAGTCGAAGGGAGAGTGTTCTCCCTTCAACTTCCTGCAGTGTGGACAGCACCAAAAGTCGAGTTAAGGTACTTTAACTTCAGCTATGCAATTAACATAGCTGAAGTTGCGAGTCTTAATTTGACCTTATCCCATAGTGTAGACATACCCCAACACACACAGGCTACGTCTACACTGGCATGATTTTCCGAAAATGCTTTAAATGGAAAAGTTTTCCGTTAAAAGCATTTTTGGAAAAGCGCATCTAGATTGGCAGGATGCTTTTCCGCAAAAGCACTTTTTGCGGAAAAGCGTCCATGGCCAATCTAGACGCGCTTTTCCGCAAAAAAGTCCCGATCGCCATTTTCGCGATCGGGGCTTTTTTGCGGAAAACAGTACTGTGCTGTCTACACTGGCCCTTTTGTGCAAAAGTCGTTCAGAAAAAGACTTTTGCCCGAACGGGAGCAGCATAGTATTTCTGGAAAAGCACTGATGATTTTACATGAGATCGTCAGTGCTTTTCCGGAAATTCAAGCGGCCAGTGTAGACAGCTGGCAAGTTTTTCTGGAAAAGCTGCTGATTTTCCGGAAAAACTTGCCAGTCTAGACACAGCCACAGTGAGAAAGAGATGCTTTCCCCCGAAGAAATTACAATCTAAATAGAGTAGACAGACTAGGAATGGGAGAAAGAAAGGCTTATTAATAAACCCGAGTGAAATTTTTCATTTGCAACTTTTTCTGGCAAAAAAGGGGAGATCTGATGACACAAACATTTTGATAATTTCTGTCATTTTTGCCAAGTTGTTTTGGTTGAAAATAAATCTAAAAATTTATCATATTTTATTTTAACATTTTGATATTTCTATTCAAAATGATTTTTCATTAAAATATTCTTTAAACAACAAATAAAAGAGATTCAAAATGATCAGAATCAAAATGAATTTTTCGTTCAACCAGAAACATTTTTTTTCCAAATGTCTGAATCACCAAAAATTCTGAAAATTTAATTGTCCATTTTACTCTAAATGGAGGTTGGTTTCAGTTTTTTGCACAAACTGTTAACACCTTTTCACAGATGGGAAAATGAGACAGAGAGATGAAGTAACTTGCTCCAGAACACAAAGGAAGCTTGTGGGGCAGCCAGTAGACTATCTTAGACCTTCTGAGTCAGCATAAGACCATCCTTCATTTCTTGGAATGGAGAGAATGAAAAGGAAAACAAAATTCTGTAAAGTTTGGGTTGTTTGTCTTTGATCCATTACAGAGAGTTTTGAGCTGCAAATGCTGCTCCTAACATATCTATGAATACAGGAGCAACACAAAGGGCTAATTCAGTCCTATCCCTTATTAATCCTCCCCAACCCCTTCCCTGTTGCATACTTACCAGCCCCCCAATATTCAGCAGGACAGTTCTGTTTTAGTTCTCTCAAAGTTTTAAACAAAGAAAAGCTGTTCACTTCTGCCTGGAAGCACCGGGTCAGTAAAATGTGCAGTGCAGAGCAAACAGAGCAAAGTCCCAGCATCACAAAAAAGTGAGGACTCAGAAATACAGCTCTTTTCTGTTCTGTTCACTAGCTCGTTTTCTGCAACAGGTGGGCCTCTGCAATATGAAAACGAGGAAAGGGCCAATATTGATAGGATGCAGGGAGCAGAAATTCTGATTTCTCTTTCATTTTTGCAAAAGAGCTGAGCTCATCATAATATGGAATACAGGCTGGAAAACATGCCATGGCATTCAAATTTGCCACCATCGTCTTTATTGCAGGGGAGTCTAGCAGCCATGACATGGCTATCTCAGCTACTTACTCTGTGTGCACTGTGTGTGTGACCTCAGGGGACAGACTGACTGACCCCACTGGAATGGTCTGACTACTATCTATGCTCTGGTGTGTCAACCAATGGTAACCAGCTGGATATATTATTGTCCCTTTTGGCCTAAGCTGTTAGCCAACAGTGAAGGCCTTTTTGGGTTGTTCCTGTAACAAGCAGAAATTGGTGATACTAGTCTGGCATTTCTTTGGTGCGATCCTGTATATTTACTCAGGGTATGTCTACACTATTTTGAAATAACGTGTCTACACAAAAAATGCATTTCGAAATAGCATTTTGCTATTTTGAAATAGCGCGTCCACACTGAGTGGACTTTGAATCATATTTAAGGCTGGCTGGAACCAGTTCCGGCAGGGCACCAGGTCAGGACTTACTGTGTGGGGCTGCTACCTGAGGCTATCTGAGGTCTGTGCTTAAAGGGACCCCCCAGGACAGCCAGTTCTCAAGTTTCCCTGCTTGCTTGCCTACCTCGATGAGGGACAGCAAAGCATTTTGTCTCTGCATACTCTGGTTGCTCTCACTCGGGACACCACAGCACTCTACAACATGGAGCCAGAGCTGCCCCTGGGCAGTCTGGTGCTTTTTGTGGATGCGTTGCTGCAAGCCTGGCTGCACTTTCTGCAGTCTGCCATCCAGGAGGTCCATCAGAGGGCTGTCAGTATCCAAGAGGCCCTGCGGGAGAGCTTCCACCTTGAGGAGCACTAAGAGCCTCCCTGGTCTGCCCCACTGGGGGCTTGTGCCTCATTCCTCCCTCATGTCCTTCCACTTACCCCTCCCTAGCCCCCCTTCCTGATGTCAAATAAAATACACGTATTTTCATTTAACAAAACTGGGGGGAGGGAATGAAACTGGTGAGACTGGGGAAAGGAGGCGGGAGAGAGGAGAAGAGAGGATAGGAGAGGGGAGGGGGGAGGAAGGAGCTGGAAGGGGGAAGCAAGGGGAAGAAGGGGTAGGGGAAGCTCAGGGCTCAGGGGTGGGTGTGTCGCCGGACCAACTTGATTTTCATGCGAACCTGCTCCTGGGTTCGCATGTGGCCTTTGGTGGCCAGGCTGGCAGCTATCCTGCCATAGATGGCCACATTCCTCCGTCTAGTGCAGAGATTATGGACGTTGGGGGCATCCCCCCCAAACCTGAATAAGGTCCATGATATCCACACTGGACCCGGGAGGCGCCCACCTTCTCCAGGCCATGGCAGGCTCCTGGGAGCTGACAGACTGCTCCGGGGGAGTGCTGGAGGGCTGGCTGCTAGTGGCTTGCTGGCTCATGTTTTGGAGCCACTGGGTCATGGGCAGTGACTGCTGGCTCTGGGCTGGCAGGCTTGGAGCTGGCACAGGCACTGTGGCCAGAGTCTACCCCTTTAAGGGCTCCAGGGAGTGGGGGAGGGAATGGAGTGATCTTGGTTGAGGCTGGAGGCCCCCTGTTTCGATATAAGTGTCTTCACAGCACTTATTTCGAAATAGCGATTTCGAATTTGGCGTTATTCCTCGTAGAATGAGGTTTACCAAATTCAAAATAAATGCTCCACTATTTCGAATTTATTTTGAAATAGCGGTGTGGTTGTGTAGCTTCTAGGAAAGTTATTTTGAAATAAGGGCTGTTATTTCAAAATAACTTTGCTGTGTAGACATACCCAAATAGTGTACACTAAATTCCTATTTTCCATGCACAGTAGGAAAAAAGCCAGGAGGCAATGTCCTTGTTCATAATTCCAAACCTTCTGCAGCCGGCATATTTCCTAAAAGTAGTCTTATGGCGCCTCTCTCTCTCTCTCTCTCTCTCTGTCTCTCTCTCTCTCTCTCACACACACACACACACACACACCTCCTGTGTTTGCAATCATTATTACTCAGGGAAACTTCTCACCCCACTTGGTTCAGCTTCTACTCCAGCTTGGCTATGCTAGTGCATGTTTGTGCAATAGTTGCTATAGTTTCAGCTATCAGAAAACAAAAGAGTATTTATTTGCTCCCTTATGCAGGCTGAGGGAAAGGGCTTGGTGTTGGTTTCAAAGAGGTTTGTGACTGCCCAGAGATCAAAGACACACTGGCTGGTGGCAACCAACATCATCCAGCATAACAATATTCTCTTGAATTTCCAGTAGGGCAGAGTACTTACTACAGGCAGGAGGAACCCCCTGCTTAGGGCTTGTCTACATGGGAAAGATTTACCAGCTATAGTGGTGTAATTATACTGATATAATTACATTGTGTAACTCCTTGTGTGGACAGTTTTATTCTGCAGAGAAATAAGTTAAACTAAAAAAGGCCCTCGTACCATGGAATCAAAGTGTCCACATGGGGAATTATACTGATATTATCACACTGGTTTGAATTCACACCATTGTACCAGTATAACCTTCTTGTGTAAAGAAGTCTACACAGTCTGAGTGGGGCAGCTACTGTGACTGGATCACTGTCAGTATGCACTGGAAACGAATCTCCCAACTGGCTTGTCTTAGTGGTAGCAGAGCAGCTGTTTATGTATCCCACCAACTTTGTAATGTCAGAATGGTTCTCCTCTAGGGCAGCCAAATGACTCAACAACTGGGCATGCCTTTCTACAACCCGTCAGTGTCTCCAGGCTAGGATATCCAAGGGGTCTGAAAGAATCAGTTTTCCCCAAAAATTTGCTGTAATTCCTACAGCATATCCCATGGCACATAGCATTATATAGATTCAGATACAGCACCCGGGACATGCCTGTGCCGGATGGGTAACATGTAATCGCTCAGCCAACATCTATCACTGGCAGAACTGTGTAACTCAGTATATTACATATCTAGAAAAACCCCAAAGGGAGGTAGTACAGCCTAGTGACTGGATCACTGATTGGGCCTCAGGACCCATGGGATCTATTCCCAGCTTGATTATTGGCCTGCTTGGTGATCTATATAAGCCCTTCACCTCTATGTGCTTCAGTTTTCCTGTCTGCAAACTGGGGATAATTATCCTGACCTCCTTGTAAAGGGCTTGGAGAGCTACTGCTGAAAAGGATTCTGCCCAATGAACTAGGTAATATTAAAATGGCTGCTAATGTCACTCTCCCCTCCAGGTGAGAGCTTTACAGGAAAGAACAAAAAATGTATCATAACTTAATTCTCCAGACCAAACCTTTAAGAATATCTGCTCCAGCCTTTTTTTTTTTTTTTTTTTTTTGCCAGGTTTAAGTCCCTTGATAAATGCAGAGAACCACCACCAGGATGTACACAAGCTGTGCAGGTGTTTTAAGCCTGACCTGCCATTTTGTATTCGGAGAACATTCCCTATCGTAAAAAACCAATTAATACCTGAGCTACTGCAAGGTTTGAGTATAAACCGGGTGGGATCCAAGGGAAGCCTGTGGGAATCCTGCAATCTGCTGAAATGACTGACCATCCTGGCTGAAAACAGTTACAATTAACATGTCAGGAGGGGGGGCTGCTGCCACTCTCGAAGGCCTGCCCATCTTTTATTTTTAAGGTATATGACAATGGAAGGGGGTTATGTTGGTAATATAGAAACTTCTGCCATTCTACCAAATCCATACTGCCTTGACTCCCATAAACCCTCATGTCTGATTTCTCCCCTCATTTAGGTATTTCAATAATTTTTACAACCCATAGACATTTACCTTTTGCAGAATATTTCCAAAGTATGGCGAAAGCCACCCCCAAATGTCATCAGAATATAAATATTACTGCCCCTAATCTGAGCAGAGCAGCTGAGGGCTGAAGACTTATGAATACTTTTTAACACTTCTGGTGGTTCCTCCAAGAACAGCTAGGACGTACATCTATGGTAGAAGCAGTGAGGGAATATTTTACAGTTGCCGTTCTTCCTAGGTCTATTCAGTGTAGAAACTGAAATTGTTTCCAAGGGATTTCAGTTTAGCACATTGTAAAGGTACTACATTCACTTGGCAAGGAAGAAGCGTAACAAGTTAATGGCATTTCTTAGGCCCTGGACACAGATTAATAACAAATACAGTGTGATTGCCATTAAAAAAAAGTCAGCTAATAGCACACAGCTATGAGAATTGTGTCTGCTTTCTGAGCAAAAGGGAAATCTATGGTGGCTCAAATAAAAACTGAGGTAACTGTTGGCAAATCACAACTTTGTAAAGGAAGCCATTGAAATAATGACATTATAGCAATACTAGTGAACCATTATCCAGCATCACTGGGAAAGAAATACAGTTGTACAGAGAACTTCCAAACATCTCAGTATACAAGACATACTAGGATGAATTAAATAGAGGGAACAGAAAGATCTATTAATATGAAAAATTCTCCCCTCCCTTGAAAATCTCTTCAGTCCTGGTGAATTGTTAATCAAAAGGGAATCTAATTTTTAATCAGAATAATGAAATAGTCTTGCACAGTCCTAAAGCCAGCATCCAAAATGGACTCCAGCAGTGAACGCTAATAGCAGATCTCTTTTAAAGTATACACCTGTAGTTAGGGTATCTGATGAACAGGGATGTTGAAAGGCTGAGGTTTCCAGAGGAGCCTAAGGGTTGGATAGTCAATGGCATTTGGGTGCCTAAGCACTTTGGGCTCCTCTGAAAACACCAGTCTTACTTTTTTAGGACTGATTTTTCTGAAAATGGTGACAAATTGTTCTGCACCATATGCAAGCCCCTGGATGAGCAGGCCAAGGGACACACATTTGGGAATGTAAAATAGATACCATGGTGCAGTAATACCCCTTTTCCAGTGCTGGTCATACACATATATTATGGGTCTGAATAGAACATGAATTGTGTCTGGGACACACTGTTTACAAGTCCTCAGAGTCTAAGGCTATGTCTAGACTACGCTCTATTTTCAAAAGAGGATATGCAAATTATCTTATTCTGATCTCACTTTCGAAAGCTCTGCTGGAATTTGCATATCTTCTTCTGATCTCACTTTCAAAAGTAGTCTGGATGCAGGGGCTTTTTGGGGAAAAAAAGCCCTTTTTTGAAAAAACAAACAAAAAACGCTCTTCCTGAAAAAAATGAGGTTTACGGGTTTTTTTCAAAAAGGTTTTTTTTTTCCCGAAAAAAAACTGCATCCAGACTATTTTAGAAAGTGAGATCGGAAGAAGATATGCAAATTCCCATGGAATTTGCAAATCCTCTTTCGAAAATAGAATGTAGGTTAGACATACCCTAAAATAATTCTTGCCTAGGGTACAATACCATCTATTAGATACTCAAATCATGTTACCAGCATGAGTGACTTAAGCCATACAACAACCCATGGGAGAAAAGGGATATTATCCCAGGTAATACAGAGATTGACGCAAGAGCTTATGGGCCACATTTTGCAGCACTGAAGTCAGGGAGTTTTCCCATTGATCTCACTGTCGGGAGGCTCAGGCCTCAAAAGACTCTCAAGTTCACAAGAAAGTTTGCAGCAGCAGCAGGCCTAAAACAAAGCCCTTCTGAGTTTCAGGGCCTCCTCCTCCCCCCCGACTCCAGAGTTTTCTACAGGGAAAATTATATGTCTGAGGAGAAACTGAACAAGCAGCCTACACTCCGAATGATGATGAGTGGGCCTCCTGCAATTCTGGCATGGTTAGCTAAGTGCTAGGAAATCAGTACTTAGGCTGACAGCAGGCAGCCTCACTGCTAGTCCAATATCATTAGGACCATCAATAAAGACTGCAGAATGAAACTGGAGGCAGATGACAATTAGGTAAAGATGGAGACAACTGCTGTGCTTTCATGAAGTCACATCTGAAGGATACTGCAGGGCCATTACATACAATATTTTTGTATTGGCTAACTTCATCCCTAATTATCACATTTCAATATATCTTAGTCCAATAAACCACACTCTTTAAAACAAAACCAGTGGCTCAGTCGTGATGTCTGTGTGTTTAAGAAGTCTGGCCTGATGGAACTTGTGAGCTCTTGATTCAATTCCCAATTCTACCATAAGCTTTCTATGTGACTTTGGGATGGTATTCTCTGTGTCTCAGGGCCCTGTCTATAAAATGGGGACAGTAATATTTTCTGCTCTTATCCCTTGCCCATCTTATTTATTCGGAATATAAACTCTTTAGGGAAGGGTGTACATCTTACTATGTATTTGTAAGCACCTTGCACAATGGGGCTCTGATCACAGTTGGGCTGTTATGCTACTGGAACATGAATAAATAATAAGGGCAAGAGAAAATCTAACTTTTAAACAGTTTGATGAAAAATCAGTTTTCCTCTCGGTTAATAAGGTTTTACTTTCATGACATCTAAAATGTCACAATCATGTTCGCCAGTTGAGTCCGCCTGAGGAAACAACATCGACAAGACTTCAATTTATAATCTAGAAAAACAGGAAATACTTATTTTAAAAAATGGTCAATCCTTTTCTATACACCGGAAAGAAGCAAAAAAAGAGGCATAACATAACAAATAACCCTTCCCCAAACTATGTGTGTGATTTGCCCTAAAGATGGCGATACTTCAGAAAATTCATTGCTCTTACTCTAGCTCCGAAAATAAAATAAGCTTTGGAAATCATCTGAACAGGTGAGAAGAGTGACTGCTATCATCCTTTGCAGGCACTTAGCTCACATAACACAATAATTCATAATATAGTATCAACATGTGAAAGGTTCTGGAGAGGACAGCTCCTTTTGGTAAAAATAAACTATTTTAAAGTTACTCGTTGCTGCTTAATTTGTACTCAAAGTAAGGAAGAATGAGACTAGCAACAGAAAAAAGAGCAGGGGGAAAAGAACAGCAAGAGAAAAAGAGATTAATCTAACAACCATAAATCTGTGTCCTATTGTTTCCTGTTCCTGTACCTCAACTAAGCAATATGAATTGTTTTCACCTACAGATGCTGGATATTTTTGCTGGCTATTTTATTTCCACTGTCTGCTGTCTCCATTCTCAGTTTATCACAATCAACTTGGGCTGATAAGGGCTTTGATTTAGGTTCAGGTCCATTTTAAAAAGATCATCAGAAAAATTTCTCACAAGCCTGTGATGGCTCGTTGAGTGAGAATTTAGTGATGATCAATAGAGACAAGTCAGCAAAACTCAGTCCTTTAAAATCCCAAAATACTGATTTTTAATTTTTTATAACCAAGTATTGACATTTAGCTGAAGACTGTCCCCTGCTAAATAAAATCTTATTACTGATCTGATGATATTTCAAGGGTCACTTGTTTGCTGACAGTTGTGTTTGATTCAGTAAGTTGATGAGCAACAGAGATGGTATCTGAAGTAATAACTAGTCTTGTCTCCCCATCCACAAGTTTTTCAATGGTGTCTACTCCCAACCCTTCATGCCAACACACTGGCTGTATAGCAGCACCTACCCCAGTGTTCTACACACATCCTAATCCCACTGATATTTGACTCTGTGTAGTTGTTCTAGCCTCAGGCTATGTCACTACAGCTTATGTTGTCAGAACTTAGGTTGCTCCGAGATGTGAATAAACCATCCCGAGTGACAGTTATGCTGACATCAGTGCCAGCGTGCACAGCGCTATAGCTTCTGCTACTCACCGAAGGGGTTTTTACTGTGCTGATGGGAGAACTCCTTCTGTCGACATTAAGCGTCTTCACTAGATGAACTGTACTGGTGCAGCTGTGCCACTGCAGTCCTGTAAGTGTAGACATGCACTGGTACCCTTCCCCTCCCCCCCAAAGTAATCAGTGTCAATAATGAAAAGACAGGGACTGGCAAACACGATAAAGGGGATGCGCCACATAAAAAGGAGCAACAGTTCCCTGCAATGTCAAGTGGTCTGAAAAATAAAGCACTTTGGAAGAAAACAGAGAATGGCTGGAATAAAAAGCAAAGCAAAGGCACAAGAATTGGTGGAGAGCTAGAGAGGACTTGAAGTGCTTAGGACAAAGTAGGACGAGATCATGTGCTGGATGCTCTCACCTGCATCTCAGGTGGTCAGGGAAATAAAATTTATGCATCTGATGAAGGAGGCAGAGATGCTCACCCACTGTACCTCTAGATCTATTTACCTGTTCCTGAGCTAACTGCATCTCTCTCCTGGTTTCCGTGTGCATCGTTTCTCAGACCTCAGACCATCGTCTCTCTCAAAGTGGAATCACATGATTCTCTAGCTCTCAGGCCAGGTCTTGGGCCACTGGACCCAGGTACCAACTGAGATTATCTCAGGAGGCCTGAATTACATTCTAGGAGGTTTTATAAAGCCACTCAGAAAACTATTGTTAAAAAGAAGAATGAAATCAGCACATGCACACCCCAATTCAGCACATTCCAGAGTCACCCTGAAAGGAAGACCACACCCATTTTACACTTGGATGCACCACCACACACAGAAATTAATGGCCTGATGCATCTCCCATGTGCAGCAACAGAAACTCTAATGGACTTGAGTGCAACTTAAGCATGTGTGTAAAGTTAAGCACATGCTTTAATATTTTGGTAAGTCATATGACTAAGGAAACCCAGCATGTTAGTGGGATTAAGATCCAGGAGAACTAGCTCTGCCTTTCCTGAGCTCCTTTAGCTCACATAAAAACATAACCAGACCCTCAACTGGTTAACTGCTTATGGCCATTGATAACAAAGCTTTCCTACCCAAGTCCTTATTGCACTGAATCCACATACAAGTCAACCAACTACAAATAAAAAGAGGTTGCTGTCTATTACTATTCATGATCCTGATTGCACTGGGTGAAAGGAGGAATGATTTATGTTGGGGATTCAGAATGATGACGCCAATGATGAATCATGTAGGGAAATATAACTGATTCCTGAGGCAGATTAAATGTTTTATCTGCCAGTCATTTATGAGAGCTCTAATGAAAATGATCACTCATTTCGTGGTACAATTATATAAGGCAGTGTCTTGAGGGGGAAAACTGTAGAGACTTATATTTGTTCCCTTTCGAAGGTAGTACAAAAGACATTAGATGAAAAACAGTCATGCTGTTGGACTTACAGTTTGGCTCATAAATAACTAAGACTATCTGGATTCTTTTCATCTGTCCCTGTTTGAAAGGTATATCGATAAACGAAAATGTTTCTGTCAGGAACTGAAAGCAAATCAGTGTTTCAATTTTTCACTCCCCTCTTTAGGGTAAGTAGTAAAGCAAACCACAAGAGGGATAAGGTATCACAGCTTATCAGTAGAAAGTTAAACTAACTTGCTTTTAAAAGTCCTTTCCACAAGTTGCAAAACTAGCAAACTCTTAGCCTTTATCGGATACATACCTTTGAATTCAAAGCTGCCAGATACAAGGCAATTAATTTCTTGTCCTTTTCCCTAATAACACATAACATACAGTTGTAGAGGCCCAGCTTCCCACTGCTCTAACACACACAAGCATTTATAAAAACCTGTGTTGGTGGAAGCTGGAGGATACTCAGCATTTTTGAAAATCAGGTGACTATTTAATAATTAAATGACTCTGCCCTTAGGCTCCTATTTTAAAATATCTGGCCAGAATATTCAGTCACAACTGACTCCATTTTGTCTCCTTCCCACAAATTAGCCTCCCATCATTACTTTTCAATGACATTTCTTGCTACCCATCCCAGGTACAAACCTAAAAATACATATAAATATGCAGAAATTGATCATTCTGAATGAACACAATAGACTTGTTTCAGGCCCATTGTCTTGTGTCTCCTCAACGGCCCTGTTTATCCCTTCAAAAAAATCACCCAAATTAATGGGTTTGAATTTGAGACAACACTCCTGACTACACAATTGATTTTCTCTTTGTTGATCTCTTTCAGATATTTCATTATCTGGACCATCTCAGACATTGGCTGAAGAATTTGCAAAAGCTGCAAGACAACTTAAACAAGAAGCTCCTGGTATCAGATTTGGCAAAGTTGATGTCACAGACCAAAAAGATCTGAAAAAAGAATTTAACATTCAAGAGTTTCCTACTGTGAAGTTCTTTGTGGATGGTGATAGGAACAACCCTATCGATTGCAAAGGTAAACTGCTGTTTGGACGGATGGAAGTGCATAATATCCATTGTCTCACTGATGGAAATGGCTTATTACATTATTGACCATACTCAGATAAAAAGTGTATTAGATAATAAAGGGATTCTGCCCTTGACAGGATATGTATATTTAGCTAGATATGCAGATACCAATGTGTACATGTGTGCATATAGTAAAGACAAAATAGGATTTGAACTTGCTTTCCAAACTTAAGAATTCAATGCTCTTCTCTGACCAGCAATGCAAATAACTCCATTTAACTACCATGCATGCCCATTGACTACAATGAGCTTGAATACAATGGAGTTACACTGGGAAAGAATTAGGACAAATTACATCTTATTTTGCATATGTGCCTGTGACGGATTTACCAGGTGTGAGAGCCCCCTCTCGGAGGAGCACAGAGGTTCAGCAGACCCTCTGTCTATGTCTGAGATGTTTTTGTCCCGGGGGCCTGTTCCCTGGAGCAGGGTTCGTGAGTATGATCACCTGTTGCTGGTTCGGCACTGGGGTTCTGCAGACCCACTGCCCTGTCCGTGTTAAGGGTCCTGGTGTCCCATCGGGGTAAGAGTTCCGGGGGCCTGTCCCTGGTAAAGGTCCTTCCCGGATGGATAACAAGAGTTCGGATAGCATTTGAGGTCACTCGACTCCCAGAGGTTGCAGACTACTGGGTAAGTCAGGGAGGCTGAGACTGCAGGGAAGGAGGACGTGGGGGACCCGGGCCTGCCCTCTCCACCAGGTCCCAGCCCGGGGCCCTAAGTGGGGGAAACTAGCGCGCTCCCTCCACGACAGGCAGGGTTGATCCTCACAACTCGCCTGTCCACGGGCGCCAAAAGTGCTCTGTCCACTCCCCGTCTTTCGCCAACCCACCTGGGTATCCACACGGGACACTTACCACGCCCGAGCCGTCGGCCCCATCTGGCCGGTGTCCTAGGGGCTCCGCCCCCCGCACCGTCTGGCTCAGTGCTGCCAGAACGCTTCTCGGGCGCCCGGCCCGTGCGCCGCAGCTGCATTTGGCCCCACCTCCCTCGGCGCAGGGCTGTCCGCGTTCCCCCGCGCAGGACCTCAGCCCAGATGGGGCTACTCCTGCCACTCACGCTGCTGGCCTGCCCTCCCCGGCCCGGGGAGGGGGCGGTCCCCCTTCCCGGATCAGTGCGGACCCTGCTGGGTCTGTCACAGTGCCATTCCCAGGACTCTCAATACAAGTTCCACGCACAGTATGAAGACAGCATAAATAGCAGAGGTTGCACTATGGTTTGGAGAGGGCTGTTTTAACAACCACCTTGTCAGTTGGCAGGCGGGGGGAGGGAGGGGCTGGAAAGGGAGAGAGAGAGAGAGAGAGAGAGAAAGACTGCATATGTTGTTCTCTGATTCTAATCTAAGAAGGAAGTTTGAAGCTGGCAAATTACCCACCAGAGGGAGCTCACTTAAGGCTCAGTAATGTAATGGAATAATTACTACCTTACATTAAACATACTATAATATTTGGCTTTTGCATTCCCTACTTCAGAATATGCACAATCTCCAGAAATCCAGACTTGATTAGAGTTTTTGCTTCATTAAAACTAGACGCAAACAATATTCCTATTTTTTTCCCTACATCTCTTTATTCGGGCACATCTACACAGTAGGGTTAAAGCTGAAATAAGCTACTCAACTTGAGCTATTTCAATTGCGTAGCTTAAGTCGGAATAGCTTATGTCGGCTTTTGGCACTGTCTACACAGCACGAATTCTGAGAAAGATCACTCTTCCTCCAAATTCCCTTATAGGAGTTCAGGGGTGGCCCATCAATATAGGCAAACTAGGCGGTCACCTAGGGTGCTAAGATAAACGTCCGTTGAGGGCTTTGGAGGCGGGGGCGCCAATCGCGCGTTTTGCCTAAGGCGCCAGTTGCCTGCAGCTCGGCTAGGGCTGCTCCTGCAGGAGTTGAAGTAAGGAGTCCTCCAGCTCGACATTATTTTGACATTATATCGAAAGAATGGCTTGCTGTGTAGACACGGACTATATTATTTCGGAATAACATTAGGTATTCTGAAGTATCTCTGCTGTGTAGACATACCCTAATTGTGCACACTGGTTAAAAATGATGTTTTGCTGCAGCTAGTAAGTAAGTAGCCTGGGTGTAAGTCTGTATCTGCCATTGATCTGTGCAGAAATCAGGCAGCTAGTAAGTAAGTAGCCTGAGTGGTTTTGGGGTCTGATGAGAAGCAGATAAGCCAAGACTTTTTGAAAACAGGAGCCTATAGTTTGGCTCCTAAACTCACTTTTAGGCACTTGAACTAGTGACTCTGTTTTCAGAGCTGCTGAGCCCCCTCAGTTCCTCAGACTTCAGTGGAGCAGCTGTGTTCTCACTACTTTTATTCCTTCTTCTGCATCACCTGGTTTTTTTTTAACTGAGTTCCTCTCCTTCCACCTGTATGAATAGCAGGGCCTGCACCAGAGTCATTGAACATGATTTGCCCACTGAACTTATTAGTGGTAATGATGTATGAGAATGAGAAAACCCAGCCTGAGTCTTTAGATGAGACTGTAGGACTGGCAAGAAACCACCTTTTAGCTTGCAAACTCATTTGATGTGTCTATTACTGAAAGACAGTGAAGGAGGTGTCTGATAATGCCAGAGAAGAGCTGCTCTTTCATCGTTACCTATAAATGAGCTGCAGAGTTACTAATATGTTTAGATTCTTGTGAAACTGTGCACTAATGTAAAAATACCTGATAAATAATTCACAAATCATCTGCAGCACACAGCTCCAATCATTCCTAACTGGTAGATTGATACATCATTTATTTACAATGATGAGCAAGCATAATATTGAAAAATCAAACAAGTGTCCTCTCTGATAGGTTATAGCTGTTAAGAAGTACTTAGAGTGGCCAGATAAAAAAGTACTATAGGTGTCCAAAAGAGTTATTTATTAGAGGAAATATTTAACCCTTAAATACAAAACAAATGCCTTTAAGTGGCACTGACACATGAAGTGAAAAATGAAACTACCCTGAAATATTTGATTAAAGGGATTTTTTAATGATTATCACAAGTGATAAACAAACAGAGCCAGATCAAATCTTAAGAAACCAATGAGCCATTTACTTCACCGAGACCAGGATTTGGCCCAAATATACTAAGTACAAGGCCATTTCAGGTAATCCAAGACAATGACTAGCCCGATGAAGGATTTGCTGAGGTTTGTATGGCTGACCTAATAACACATTTGCCAGAGCTGGGCAAGATGCATCCCTGGGCCTAACACTTAGATCTGACCTGCCAACTGCATCTTGCCATTTTCAATTTATGCCCTGCTGGCATGCTACCAAATTTCCAGGAGGTGGCTCAGGCAGCAAGATCCTATTTAAAGGGCTTGTTGCTCCTGGTCATGGCACTACCCTGGTAGGGGCCAGAGCCATGATCCCTTTATATAGCTGCTCTAACCCTGGGCAGCTGCCAGGCAGGGCCAGGATCTGTGAGCCCTTTGATGTATTTTTAATTCAAAGCCTCTGGCCCCAGCAGCTCTGGGGCGAGGCTCATGAAGTGGCCATTGCCCACCCCTGATATTGGCTCTAAGAGCTTTGATCTGCATGTAGACACTGTTCATCTGCCATGAAGCTGCTAGATAATGCTCTTTACACTTTGCAATTCCGGCCTGTGTTCCTCAGGACAAATGTAAGCCTGCCAAGCTTTTAAAGAATATTATTCAGATTCAGATGCAGTGAGGGCTGCTGCAAAATGTCCTAGAGG
Organism: Pelodiscus sinensis; assembly: GCF_049634645.1. Classification (NCBI taxonomy): domain Eukaryota; kingdom Metazoa; phylum Chordata; order Testudines; family Trionychidae; genus Pelodiscus; species Pelodiscus sinensis. The sequence goes on along the minus strand of NC_134726.1, from coordinate 21,778,259 downwards.
AAATCAACTGAATAGGCCTGCCCTGACTTTTATTCTTGTGACACTAACAAGACGTGCAGTTTCAGGATCTGAATGTTTGATCAGTAGCTTGTAATATGTAGCATGACTACACCATAGCACGGTATATACAGGCTAACACTATTTCAGTGCTCTTTTTTTCATATACAATTCCAATTAATTTCTTGCTGGATCCCTCATCTTAAGGAACATTACACTGAAAGATATGAAGGGGTATTCTTTTAGGGTGGGATCTTCAGCTCCCTCTTAGCCTTTAAGAGTCATGTTTGTAAACATTTTTTTCAAACAAGAGGGCTAGAAACTTTATTTTTAAATGAAACCAGCGATTCTTGACCCTAGGAGCAGGGGGTATGTCTACACTACCCTCCTAGTTCGAACTAGGAGGGTAATGTATGCATACCGCACTTGCTAATGAAGCCCGGGATTTGAATTTCCCGGGCTTCATTAGCATAAGCGGGGAGCCGCCATTTTTAAATCCCCGCTGCTTCGAACCCCGTGTAGCGCGGCTACACGGGGCTCGAACTAGGTAGTTCGGACTAGGGTGCCTATTCCGAACTACCGGTACACCTCGTTTCACGAGGAGTACCGGTAGTTCGGAATAGGACCCTAGTCCGAACTACCTAGTTCGAGCCCCGTGTAGCCGCGCTACACGGGGTTCGAAGCAGCGGGGATTTAAAAATGGCGGCTCCCCGCTTATGCTAATGAAGCCCGGGAAATTCAAATCCCGGGCTTCATTAGCAAGTGCGGTATGCATACATTACCCCGCTAGTTCGAACTAGCGGGGTAGTGTAGACATACCCAGGGGCTTTAAGAAAAGAAAACCACCATAATATTGGGGATAAAATGATGAGAGATGGCAACCCTGAACAAGTGGGGAGCATCTAGAATTAACAGAGACTTGACTGTCTGAAAAGTCACAGGGTATGTCTACACTACCCCGCTAGTTCGAACTAGCGGGGTAATGTAGGCATACCGCACTTGCTAATGAAGCCCGGGATTTGAATTTCCCGGGCTTCATTAGCATAAGCGGGGAGCCGCCATTTTTAAATCCCCGCTGCTTCGAACCCCGTGTAGCGCGGCTACACGGGGCTCGAACTAGGTAGTTCGGACTAGGGTCCTATTCCGAACTACCGTTACTCCTCGTGAAACGAGGTGTACCGGTAGTTCGGAATAGGCACCCTAGTCCGAACTACCTAGTTCGAGCCCCGTGTAGCCGCGCTACACGGGGTTCGAAGCAGCGGGGATTTAAAAATGGCGGCTCCCCGCTTATGCTAATGAAGCCCGGGAAATTCAAATCCCGGGCTTCATTAGCAAGTGCGGTATGCATACATTACCCTCCTAGTTCGAACTAGGAGGGTAGTGTAGACATACCCTCAGAGGGGTAGCTGTGTTAGTCTGTATCTGCCATTGATCTGTGCAGAAATTGACCTGTGGCCAATGGGGAGCTGCCTGTTTGAAGAACAGGCAGTGCAAAGTATTGTTACCCTCCTCCCCTCGCTCTTGCAACTGTTCATGGATGCACATGACCCTGTAGCCGACTGCTCTGAGCAGCCCGCCGGGGCCTGAAAGGCAGGAAACCTGCTGGGTTGCTGGCTAGGAGTCGCCCAGGTAAGCGTCTACCTACCTCTGGCAGTCCAGCCCATCTCTACTCCCAATTTTCTGCTCACCTACTACTGTCCTTCTATCCCACATAACCCAAACTTTCTGCTCCCCTCCTGCACCAATACTCCCTCCTAGACCCTGCATCCCAATCCCTTGCCACAGGTCAAAATCTCCTCCTGCTCTAGGTCACAACCCAAACCCCTGAACCCCATTCTGTACCCCAGTTCTCTGCCCAGGTCACAATTCCCTCCTTTGCCCAAACTCCGATTTAGATCCCACACCCTCCTCCTGCATCCCAAACCCTTACCCCAAGCTCCCTTCTGCACCCAACCTCCATCCCGGACCCCCACACCTCCTCCATTAATAGCATGGAAGAGTGCAGCCCTTGGCCACTTACCGAATTCTTGGAGTGGCCCCTGCATCAAAAATTATTGTCCACCCTGGCTTATGACCACCTTTACTTATCTGATAGCCAAGAGTTCAGGTGTGTGTGAAGTCCAAATGAGCTTAGACATAACAACCTTGTGCGCTTGTCATCTTGGTTGCTCAGAAAATGGATGCCTTCTTTGTAATTCTCTTTGACAGTCCTTTCCATTCTCTGCTTGTTCCAAAGGTGTCAGAGAGGCCTCTGCATTTATTACTTGGATGAGAAGAAGAATAGGACCCAGCACTGTGGTTATCAATAGTACTGACCAGGCTGAAGCTATCATCAACTCTGACGATTTGGCAGTGCTTGGCTTTTTTAAGGTAAGTCAACAGAAAGTCAAAGGGTATTTTCCCTTTGTAACTAGGACCCACATTTTTTACTACTATCACCAGAAAATTTATTTCCAAAGATGCCTAACTTTGACCTTGAAAAACTAGGCCTACCATTGGCTATTTTTTTTGTCACGCACCTATTCCGGTATGCATTTTTCAACTTGCAAATAGTTGGGTTTATGTAGGGCTAGACTGTAGGTGTAAAGCCTCATTCCTGTGGTATTTTCTCTATGAATATTTGCATAGAGGACTTCCGCCTCAGCAGGAGTGCCTAAAGGTTATGCCTGTGGGGAGACTGCTCCCCATTGAAAACCCCAGCACAGCGGCGTAGAACAGGGCAATAGACTTGCTTTTATTCTATCCCCTTCTTGTTCCCCATGGACAGTTGCCTGTTGCTCCTCAGGAGCCAGGCTTCTGACTACACCAGGTGTTTAAGCAGGGCTACTCACATTCTGATCTCAGGTAGAGAGCCAGCCATCTAATAAACTGATTTGCTTACAAAGGTCTGAATTCTTGCTCTTGTAAAACCAGCAACTTGAACAATTACGGGCTCGGCAAGACTGAAAAACTGACCCTTACCATTTCGTTTAGCTGAAAACCAGCAAATATAATCTATTGCCTTGGGATACATTTTTGGTTTAACTTTATGTAAAGAAGGGAAATGTCTTAGTGGGGTTGGATTCAGATTACTGTAAATTTCTTACAAACTGTAGACTTTAGCTGCTATCGCTATTTCCTGGCTCAAAATTAATAAAATATTATACTGCACATGAGCCAAATCCTGAAGCTCTTACTCAGGAGAAATGTCATCAGTTTCAAGGACTGAAGAAAGAATTAAGGTGTCATGGGGCGGGACTAAAAGCAGCAGCACCTCCTGCTGGTAGCTCCAGGGAATTAGTCTGATCATCAGCAGGGCATCTCCTCTTGGCTAGTGTTTCCCCTGTCCTCATTCCACACTCTACAGAGGTTCTCAGGGAACTGGTCCTGCGCTCTCCCTGGTCAGGACCCGACTGCTCACTCTGCGCTGATCAGCTCCTTATATATCAGGCTGCCTCAGCAAGCTGTCCTCTGGTTGGCTCCTTAAAAGCTCCTCTACAGTTGTCCAGGGTTCTGCACAGGCTCCCTCCTATCTGTTTTAACCTCCTTCTTGGCCAGTATGGGGCAGCTGCTTCTCTACAAAAGGACTTAGGGATGAAAAATATTAAACACTACATACCACTGCAAAGTAAATATTCAGCAGTGACAAAGTATGAGCTGTTATAGTGTACAATCTAAATAGAGAGGAACAGGATTGAATTTTCTTAATTTTTCATGCTACCATCTATACCTTTAATATAATTAAATCTGACTTTGCATTTTTCTCTGACTAAGCAGGTATTTATTCTTCTGTCTGTTCAGCTATTTTGAACTGCCTATCAGCATGATGTCAGAACACATTCTTAATCTTATCAACCTTGAAGTGCCTCTTCTATAACGGGCTATAATTTATACTACAACTTTTACTGATGGGGCAACTTGGTGGGGTAACTGAAGTATGTTACTCTCCTAGCATCTTAGGGGAAAAGGCAGGGTATGCATTGAAAACAAAGGGCCAGAAATGAAAATGCTCACCCTAAGAGTTTTGCATCACAAGCAGCCCTACTAAAATCATCCATGAAATAAAGTGCAACTCACCAAAAGACTCATAACCCAGCTCAGGATAATTATGTTGCTGGACTGAGCTGATAGTTAGTGTCTGTAGATGTCTTTGATTGGAATTTGTGAATTCAGCTGGGGAATGAAATGACTATAGACGATCATCAGCATGCGCTACGACACGTCAGAAATACAGCAGGTGGAAGCCAATAAAATAAAACACTGTCAAAAGAAATAAAGAGCCGGATTTGACCTTCTGTTAGTCACAGATTGCTCACTGAATGCAACTGCCAGAATGTGTCGGAAGGTCTCAGCATATAAATTACTATTCATTTAACATGAAATAATTGTCTGATTAACTGGAAGCTGCAGGAGCTGTTGCCTTTCATTATTATTTACTATTAATTGGGGGCTGACAGCATGCGGACTACCCTTCAGAATTGGGAGACGAGATTTCCGCCTTGAAGAGTATCCTATCTAAACATCAGAACTATGCATAACAATTAAACACGTGTCAACAGGCAGGTCCACAGTCAAGCAGAGATCCTTCCTCTCTGGCCTACTGCATGGTAGAGATGAGAAAGTGTGATTGTGTACAGGGTTAACCGATGAGCCTGGGTTCATCAGTTAATCTTCATGGATACATGCAGGCTCCCGGTACGCACAGGGAGCCCACTTAAAAGCTACATGTTTTGTTAGTCTATAAAATGCTACCAGACCATTTGTTGTGTTTTTCACTTAAAAGCTGGCTCTCAGCAGACATTGGCTCCTGGGGAGCCACTTGCCCCCTCCCCCACACTGCTGCCTCTGTAGCAGAGGCAGCAGTATGGGGTGGCAGCATATACGCATGGGGAGCTGGCTTAGAAACCGGCCTCCCACACACACTAGCTCCCAGGGAGCCAACTGCCCCTCCACATGTACCCCTGTAACCACTGAAATTTTTCAGCAGTTACACAGTTTCTTAATTAAACACATTTTAACATCCTTACTACATGGAAGAGGCTCTGTTTGTGTGACTCTACCTAGTGGTGTCAGGATCTGGTGTCCCCAACTGGACAGACCTTCCCAAGGCCAGGACTTGCCAGAGGCACTGGTTGGTTCATGTTGGAAGGAGCAGGATGGGAGTAGAGATCAGGGAGTGCCATATCAATCCCACAGCAGCCCAGCAGATGCTATCTATGAAAAGTCATGCAGTCAGCCCTGCTAGTGGGGGTGTTTACTCCCTTCCCTATACCTCAGAAACCTGCACAAAGTCACCTTCCATCTGCCCTTATCTCCCATCCACACCAGCACAGCAGAGGTTGCCTGTGATTATAAACCACCGCTTTTGCTTTACAGGAACTTCACGGTGGAACAGTGGAAGTTTTCTATGAGACTGCGAGAGATGTGCCAGAGCTGCCTTTCGGGGTGACAGCCAGCGAGGAGGTTTTTGTGAGCTATGGCATCCGAGAGAACACTATTGCTGTGTTCAAGAAGGTAGGAATGTGCGCATGATGGAGATTGTGCAATAGGCTACGACAGAAGCCTGTGCATAGAGAGCAGCTGGAGAACATCTATTGTGGTGGAAATATCTAACAGGAATGCCAATCACTTAGTGTTATGACTGCTATATTTACAGTAACAATGTGCCAATTTGTAGTGCATTGCAGCCCATGGATAACTGAAATCTAAGTCAAAACGGACAAAACTGGGTGCCTTCATTCTGGGTTCTGAATCTATATTTAGTCACCTAAGGAAAAGTGACCAACTTTGCAAATTTACTGAGCACCTACAATTTCTGCTGGACTCAAGGACTATTATGGATGCTCAGCACTTCTATAGCACATCACTTTTGTCAAAGGCTGTCTTTCCTTTCCCCCAATTGATACTCTAGAAGAGCTCTACAAACAGAATGACAATTACAAAACTATTAAGAAGCAATACTGACAATTAGGCTACCAAACAAACCAGAGCAAGACATTGTCAAAGTGAAGGCTCCCTTGCCATTTCATTGTGCCTAGGCATTGAAAGCATTCCGCCTTAGAATTTAGAAAGCATACACAGTATATTATGATTATTGTCACCGATTAAATTAAAAATGTCAGTTTTATCTTGACACTTAGCGGCAATCATGTTACTAATCTAGTGGTGCCATTTATTGTAGAAGAGTTATGAAATTTTAGTTGCTGTTGACAAAAAAAGTAAATTTGAAAATAACAGTATGTTTCAATAATGACAGCAAGCTTGCTATAGCTGGGGACAAAGAAGGCTGTTTTTAAAACTTTGCTTTATTATTACTCAAGGGAAAACCTGTACATCATGAAGTGTCTGAAGATGGCAAGCAGAACAAAGTGGATCTTACCAGATTAATTAAAACTTTTACTATGGATTTGGTCACAGAGTATAATCTTGAGGTATGTTCACGTATGGAATAAAATTGAGCTGCAGCAGAAGGGAATTCTTGGCCGAAACCTGTCTCAAAAGATTCTGTGAAAAAAATCATCATCTCTTTAATATGTTGCTCTTAGGATTTTGGAATTTCAGAACCTGCATGTGCTATGTTGAGCTGGCTAGTGATACTCATCAGAATTTAGCAGGGAATCCAGTTTACATAGTTGTTCTGTTTGCCACACACGTTTCCTGTACAACATTCAATTCCACTCCAACTGATTTCTACGTTAGATTAATAAAAGCAGCAAAGGAAGCACAAATGTAAAATTTCCTTGACAGAACCTTACGTGTAGAGCCCTGCAACTCTGCGGATATCCACTTTTTAGTCACTGGTATCTGCATCTGCAGGTGTGGATGAAGATGTCTGCAGCTCATTTTTGCAGACCTAAATATGGATGAGGATACAAACTTCATATCTAGAACCCTGCAAATGTGTAGATATCTGATTTTATAACCACATCCTCGGATGTCAGTGCAGATACCTATGGCTCATTTTTTGTGGACACAGAGGGGGATGCAGATACAAATTTTGTATCTGCTCAGGGTTCTACCTGTGTATCTCTGTCACTCCTGACAGCTGATCTCAAAATGGCTTGCAGTACTGTCCACTCCAGCAGATGTGCAGAGGGGTTCATGCAGTACACTGACATAACAGTTACACAGCTCCCTACACCACAACAGCAAATATTATATAGGCCCATAATCCAACTGTAAGCCATTTTCCTTCAGATTTGAGAGCACAATAAAAGCCTCCCTCAATATTCCCCTATTGACTTCTTTCCTGGAGATCTAGACTGTGAAATTCATTCATGGTACAGTTCTATCATCTGTTAAACCATTCAGGAAAAGCTGCTTTGAAATTGTAGCCTTGTTCAGCAAAGCGGATCTATTCTGAACTGATGGCCAATCTGTTATTCATTCTGGTTGACCATCAGACAAACACATCTATTACCTCTAAGAACTTGCCCTAGCAATTTTGTAATTAGCAGAAAATAGGATCAGATAGTTGTAAAGATCAATATCATATTTTAAATCTCATGCTAGAGATGACTATTTTGCTGCCAAGTATTTGGTTGTTTTTCCGTGAGCTGATCTTTATTGACAACACAACCTTTTATTTAGGGCATGTCTACACTATAATTTTAAATAAAATTCTACATGTCAATTTTATTTAATTTCAGTTTGTGCATCCAATTTAACAAATGTGATTTTGCACGTCCCCACAAGGTGATTGTGGTTGACAGAGCACATCCTCACTGCCAGGGGTTGCATTGATTCAAGGAGGGATGCATTATGGGTGGCTAGCCCACAGTCCCTGGGGCAGAGTGGAATTCTGGGCTAAGGTCCCAATGTCTCGTGGGATGAAAACACTGTTACGGGTGCATGTCATCAGCCTCCCAGGCTTGTCCTGTGGTATGCTTGTCTGAAATCCTTTTGGCATTGCTGTGTGTTCCTTATCCACCATGTCCTGTGCTATTTTGGCATAGATATAAGTGTTTCTTTGGCCGGTTTTACAGACTCTCTCCTCCCACTCCCAGCAATCAGGGCCCCTGTCTTCTAAAGGCTCCATGCTAGAGATGTTTGTGTGCCCCTGTGCATGCTCAGCTATGCTGGTGAGCTCTCCATGCTACTCCAATGGGAAATGACCATTCAAATGTCCCCGGTCTTTCCCTGCTCTTCTGACAGTTCAAAGTGCTTGTCAGAGCTTTTCTAACAGAGCACTCCGAATCATCACCTGGAGGCCAGTAACTCTGAATTGCAATACACAGTATTTACACTGCTCTTAATTCAAGGTGTGAATGTCACCTCAGGCTTTACTCCACTAGTTCAGGTGGAATACAGGGGTCGATTTTAAAAGCCGTTTTACCCATTACAAATTTGACCTAATGCTGAATATGTTGACCTAAGCTGATAGTGTAGACCAGTCATTAGCAAACTACCACCAGCATTAATTCTGTGCCTGGTGTTACACAGGAGGTCATACTAGACGATCATAATGGTCCATTCTGGTCTTAATCTATAAATAATTATGAGATTTTTTCTTGAGCAGGCAACCACTTAGCAGCTGCTGATTTTCTTTCACTTTATCATCTAAGACAATACAAAATCCTAGGGTTGTGGAAATGATGGGCAACTATGAGTCTTTCAATGTAAAATCTGCAAAGCCAGAACTGCATGGCATTGGTACTTCAAGCATGTGAGTCACGGTTCTGCTCCCAGAGAGTGGAGCAAATGTTGAGCCTTTTCTTTTGCAGACATCCGTGAAGATTTTTGATGTCCCTGTTGAAAATCACATTCTGCTCTTCACCCCAAAGAATTCAGAGACCTTCAACAAGACGTATGAAGATTATGAATCTGCTGCTGCAGAATTTAGAGGAAAGGTTTGTGACGCAGTTTACTTTATAGTCCTGCTTTGCAAATGTCAGATGTCAAAGATCGGCTGAAAAACACCCACCTATGTTGCTGATATGAATATATTGCTGTCAGTCTGTCCCCTAGCAAACCACTTCCAATAGTTCTAAGAACTATTTTTCTAGCCTGAGTCCTTAGGCAAAATGGTCCAGGGAATTCAAATTAGAAATAAACTCAAAGTGAGAGTGATGCTTTAAAAATATGATTCTAATTGTGTCATGCCTACTAAACCTATTTCTGACCATTCCTATCAAGCTTATTTATGATCTTACATACATCTCTTACTGAGAGCAAACTTTCAGCCAGGAAGAGTTGAGCACTGCTTTTGCAGGCTCAGCTTCTAGTTTACAATGCTGTCTGCAAATGCCATCCTGGCAATTTGAACGAATTGCTGTTGGCCACAGTTGAAGCCAGCAGTTCTATCTTGACTGGTTTTGCAAAGAACCTGTATGATATTGTTTCATGCAGCAAAGGGGAGGGAAGAGTAAGTAAAAAGAACACTAACAGTCTCTACTGTAAATTACTCAATTTTGCTGCTATTACTCCACTAAGTGCTGCAGAATGAGAATTCATCTAGTAATAAAACCACCAATAGCCATCTATACTATTGGGAAGGACACCTGGATTATAAATATTTCAGATTTTTGTACTATTACATTTTATCATGTAATGCAGGGAGACGCAATAAGAACTTACCGGGGCAAAAAGCATAGTTTGGTTGTGTAAGAGAGAGCAATATAACTTACCAGACTAAGAAATAAATCCGAACTTGAATGTGCTGCAGATCTGTGTAGTGCAGCAATATCAAGTGGATTCAGTAAAAGCGCAAACTTACTTGGTTTAGAATGTCACTGTCTCAGATCTGGGGCATAGAAAAACTTACAAAACGGCAGAGTGAACCTGACTCAGTATATGGTTTTGCATTGTTCCAACAGCAGATAACCCTTGATCCTAACAATGCCAAGTTTTGGGAGGTTCATTACTGGATCTAAACTTAAAATCTCCCCTGTATTCCAAAGATTAAACCAAACCCCAGAGACCAAATTATTTTAAACAGGGGGGAGATTTCCTATCCACACACCTTCAGATTCAGGCTGGATTCCATGCTTTCAACAAGTTTCATGTCCTGAATCTAGTTTTCTTTCATCACAAATTCAAAGTGAAAGATGGAGCTGGTTGATACAGGTCCCTATGAAAGAATCTTAAAAAAAAAATCGAAAAACTGCACAGCTGTTTCTAAGGCAATAGATTTCTACTTTTAGAATTTAATGGGATGCTATGAAGCTGGATATTCCATATGCTGCTGTTTTTCTTTTCCAGATAATGTTCATATTGGTAGACACAAATGAAACCAGAAATGGACGTGTATTTGAATATTTTCGCATCACTGAGATAGACGTCCCTGCTGTGCGAATCTTAAACCTGACGAGTGATGCAAAGTACAAAATGCCTGCAGATGAGGTGACTGTGGAGAATCTAAGAAGCTTCTGTCACAGCTATCTAGGTGGGACAGCAAAGGTATGCCTCTCTGAGGAGACGGAGTCAGATGTCCATTTTATGCCAGCTGAAAGTTGTAGCACATTTGCAAAAATAAAGTGAAAATATTTTTTAAGCTTCTAATCTATCACCTGTAGTAGCTTGGTTCTGATTTTATAAGATTGTTCTTGTTGCTGCCATGTGCTTTGTCAGTGCAAATGGGTCTACCCCCTAATTTTGGATAACTGAGGCTGTGTCTACACTGCAGAGTTTTTTCGGAAAAATGGTCGTTTTTCCAAAAAAACTTCACTTAATGTCCACACTGCAATTGTGTTCTTTAAAAAAAAAAATCTTTCTATGAGGAAGAAGCCTTTTTCCTAAAGAGCTCTTTCAGAAAAAGGCGTGTGTGGACAGGGAAGAGGGAGTTCTTTTGAAAGAAGAGGAAAGAAAAAAAAGCACAGGTGCCCTGGTGGCCACTCCGTCCATAGAAATCACAGCTTAAATGTGAAATAGTGTCCATTCGGTGTGGACGCTATCTTTTGAAAAAGCAGATCACTTTTTCAGTGTGCTTTTGTTATGTAGACGCTCTCTTTCGGAAGAAGATTTTTCAGAAGATCTCTTCCAGATAAGCTTCTTCCGAAAGAAGCCTGCAGTCTAGACATAGCCTGAAATTGAGCACCAGATTCTGCCAGTGATTTTATGTGGGAACTTAGGCAAGTCACTAAGTCACTTATGGCCTGGATTTTCAAGGTGATGAGAATGTCTAAATTTCATTAACTTTACCTGTCATTCAGAAGAACTCAGAAAATAAGGCCATGAAACCTCTGAGCTTCCTTCCTCCCCTCAGCCCATGTATAATAAGGCTAATGATATTTACTTATCCAACTGAGGTGATATAAGGATTCATTAGTACCTGAAAGCTTTACATACTAGAGCTCTGAGACTGGAAAAGTGCTACAGATAATCCTGATAGTTTCTCTAAATGAATGATAAGATCTTGCAATTGTCATGAATGAGCTTTTCCTTATTTGTGTGCCTCTTACAATCCTTTTCACTCTCTTATTTCCTGATCGATCACTCCCTATTCCCATTACAATATTTTGTCATCATAATGATGTATCAACATGTTCATGCCACAGAAGTTCTAAAAAGATACCTTATACACTGTATTGCTTTTTCAGTGTTCTATAGGTTAATTTACCTTCATGCTTAACAGCTGTCATCAAGAGGAAGGAAGGAGCCATGTGGTAGGGACAAAGAGATCCACAGTGACATGCACCCCTCCTAGAGCCACCTCACTCTTCTCTGTATCCACAATAAGCCAGCTCTATAGTTCTCTAGCCTTTTGCTTGTCATTCAGCCAGGTTTTGTAGGACAACTGGATTGTGAAGGTTCAAGTAACCTACTGATGGTTGAACATGACTCACAATATTTTAAGATGGGTATAAAAAATAAGGACATTTGGTGAGAATTATCCAGTCAGACTCACTTTAACATGAACTGGAATACGTCTTCCTGATATCCCCTTCACTTTCTTATCTCTGTTTCTCTTTCTGGTTAGCCACATGTATCTAGTGAAGAAATTCCAGAGGACTGGGACAAGAATCCCGTTAAGGTGCTTGTTGGAAAGAACTTCAACAAGGTTGCCTTTAATAAGACCAAGAATGTGTTTGTAATGTTCTGTGAGTATCATTCTAGGTTGTTTTAACATGACCATTTTGATGTGAAAATGCATTTGTTCTGTATAAAACCAAGCACCATTCATTACAGAAGTTCAAATGAATATACTTTTGCTATCTGCTTAGAGCATTATAAGATTTGTGCCATATCTTAAGGAAATGGGGATATTCAGCTACTGACTTAAGATTGTTCTGTATAATAGGGGTGCCTAAAGCCAATATTTTCCAAGGTGGTATGAAATTGTGATGTTGGAAGACAAAGCTATCCTGGGATTTTATTGTACAATTTAACATTCAGATATGCCACACTGTAGGAACCAGACTGTGTCCCATGGGCACATCCCAGGGCAAGGGGAGGCCATCTTATGATGCTCTAAGAGCACCCCAAAAAAGAGCCACAATTCCTTTGCTGCTCCCCTTAGCTCTGTGGAAGTAGATTCCCATATATAGCAAAAGATCGCTATCCCTTCCCACAGCCCCCAAAGCAGCTCTGCCTATTTTCTACTTCATCCCATTTGTCTGTTCCAAGGATAGGAATAGCAAGTGCCAAATAAACCTGTGCTCCCAGACTCACAATCCAAGTGGGTACTTACTCTCCAGGGTGCCTCTGCATGGATGCATAATCAAAACCAAACCTAAGCCTTTAATGGTTTTGTGACCAAGATTCTAATGAGCACCACTGGGTAAAAGTCTGAGCCTTAGAGAAACAAAGACATCTGAAAATGCCAGGTAACAATTCAAATGACGAAAGTTGGTCATGGACTCAGATTATTACCACACTTTTGTGGTATAGTTTGTAAGAAGGATGGTGGAGAAAACTGCATTGCAAACATGCTATTGCTGCTATAACAGCCTCATTTTCCTTCTGGTTGACCTCACATGGAACGAGATACCCTTTCCAGTCCCCTAACTGTCTTGTTCCTGCTTCTGTTCCTCTCTGAGCCTTGGATATTTTGGCCTAATCTGAGACAGAGCTATTATTGAAAATTAACTATTTTTCCAATGCAACAGAAACAGACAGGGAGGGGAAAGGCTTAAATTGGACTTATAAATGATAAAATAATTTCCCCCACAGAAAAACTCCTGAATTTTGGTCATCTTCTTACACATTGAGGAAGCCAAAGTTGGTTGCAATCTATCTGTAGGATCCTCTTCACCCACTGCTGAATTACTGCAGCTCCAGAGAGGAATGAGGAAAATATTAAAAGGCCCAAGATTACACCACTGGAGCTTTAGGCCATGTCTTCACTTCAGTGCTGCCACTATCAATCTTCTGGAGTTTGAGTTAGTGGATCTACCTAAGACCTACTAAATTGAACTGAGAGAGGCCCTCCTTGGTGGCTGGTACTTCTGCTCCTGCAAGGATTATAGGGAGCCAACAGAAGCATTTACTCCCATCAGTTGCCCACTGTGGGGGCAGGGAAACTCGAATCAAGGTACATTGACTCCGGCTATGCAATTCATGTAGCTGGAGTTGCGTATCTTGATTCGACCTTCCCCTTTAGTGTAGACCTGGCCTTAGGGGAAAAAAAGGAGGAATATCTTTCTGGGTTGAAAATGCATGGGAATTTAGGTAGGCAGAATTACATTAGCAAATTGGAACTTGACAAGGACAACAGTATGTGAACAAAATGTTCTGGACCTCAGTTTTACATTTCAACTGAGATATGTTTGCTTATTTCATTAGCAAAACCATATGCAAGAAACATAGGAATATATTCACAAATAGCTGTACAACTCTCATCCTGGAATACCAAAACTCATACAGAGTCTAGTGCTAGCCTAGAATTGTTAGTTTTGACCTCTGGCCATTTCATCCATTGTAATTATTTTGTTACCCTGTTTGGTGTTGTGAACAAACTTTGTATTTGTGCCCTAATTAGGCATTGAATACAAAACACTGGATAAGAAAGTCTATGGAATGGAATCTTGAGTTCTTATAGTGTTGCCTGAAATTGCCTTACCCCCACCAAAGAAACCCTGTTAAAATGGATCTGAATGTGGACACTGATCCATTGACTGAAGAACTCTAAACAAGGGGCATTAACAGGAGTGTTGTAAGCAAGACATGCGAAGTAATATTCTCTCTCTACTCTGTGCTAAGCCTCAACTGAATATTGTCTCCAGTCCTGGGCATCACATTTCAGGAAAGATGTGGAGAAATTGGAGAAGGTCCAGAGAAGAGCACAAGAATGATTAAAGGTCTAAAAAACATGACCTACAAGGAAAGACTGAAAGAATTGTGTTTGTTTAATTTATAAAAGAGAAGACTGAGAGGGGACATACAGCATCCAAGTACAGGCAGTCCCCGGGTTACATGGATCCGACTTACATCGGATCCCTACTTACAAATGGGGTGAGGCAACCCCGCACTAGCTGCTTCCCCCCAGTAGACCAGAGAGATGCGAAGCTAGCGCCCCTCCCCCCCAGCAGACCAGGGAGACGCGGAGCGGCTTTTCTCAGCAGACACCTCAGCTTGAGAATAAAGGACTGAGGGAAGTGAGGTGTGGGAGAATAAAACTGAGCTCTGGAGAAATGTTTGGCTAGAGTTTCCCCTACAATATGTACCAGTTCCGACTTACATACAAATTCAACTTAAGAACAAACCTACAGTCCCTATCTTGTACGTAATCCGGGGACTGCCTGTACATAAAAGAGTGTTACAAGGAGGAGGGAGAAAAGTAACTTTTCTTGACCTCTGAGGACAGGACAAGAAACAAGGGGCTTAAATTGGAACAAGGAAGGTTTAGGTTGGACATTAGGAAAAACTTTTCAACTGTCAGGGTGGTTAAGCACTAGAATAAATTGTCTAGGGAAGTTGTGGAATCTCCACTATTGGAAATATTTAAGAGCAGGCTAGATGACATCTGTCAGGGATGATCTAGATGGTGCTTGCTTCTGACATGAGTGCAGAGGACTAAACTAGATGTCATCTTGAGGTCCCTTCTAGTTCTAGAAATCTAGGATTCCAAGTGCTCATTCTGATCCCTCTCTCTCTCTAAACCTTAAGAAGAGAGGGACCCGACCTGCAAATTTGGATCTGGAACTTGACTCTTTCTGGGGTAAAATTCCCAGGCACATTGAAGCCAATAATAAAACTCTCATTGGTGTCATTGGGGCCAGGATCTCTCTCTCTCCCAGTGCATATCTACTCTAGGAAATTATTTCGAAATAACATTTCAAAATAATGACTCCTGAAATAATAATTTTCAAATAATTTTCATACTTCAGGGAAGCCTTGAAATTAGTCCGAGGCAGGCTCCCTTAATGTGGAAGTGTTACCTCAGCATAGCGCCCCAGGAAGCGAAGGGAATTAATTACTTTGAATGACTCTGTAGAATAGTTATTTTGAAATGGCAGCAGTGGAGTGTCCACACAACTGCTATTTCGAAGTGATTTTCAAAATACGTGTTATTCCTCATGGAAAGCAGGTGGGGATAACAGACAAAGCCCCCAATATAATGACTATCCCAATAAAATCGGGACATCTTGTCACCCTACTGTAGCCCATCTCCCTCCTAAATTCAGGATGGTAAAGCATTGTTATGTAACAAGGATAGAAGAGCTGTATTCTACTTGAGCCACAAGGCTTCCTACCACCCAAAAGCATAACAGAAGAAAAGATATTTGCTGGGTCTATGGTTTTTACTTAGATTGTATTCAGTTTTCACTCTGACAAATTCCTATTGATGTCACTGAACTTCCTGATTTGCCCCATTGTTTCTATAAGTGGGTAATGCCCATTTTAGCTCTGGCACCTATAATTCTTTGCATTTCTGTGACTAAAATGAAATAAATATATTGATTTGGGAACATCTATTTCTTTTTAATTGCAGATGCACCTTGGTCCCATGATTGTAGGAAACTCTTTCCAATTTGGGATGAACTGGGCAAGAAATATGAAAACCATGAAAATATAGTAATTGCCAAAATAGACTTCACAGCAAATGACATTCAGTTAGTTATGCTAGACCGTTATCCATTCTTTAGATTCTTTCCTGTTGGATCCAGTGACCAGGTGAGGTGTATTATGTGTCTGTGTGTCAGTATGCGTGAGCATGTGAGAAGAGTTCTATGAAAATGGGGGAAAAAATGTTGGTCCTCATCTATTCACATATTTCTTATGGAGTAACATGCACTTACTTCTGCCTGGAATCTGCGTTTAAAGGACATGCTATTTGCTTTCAGCCTTCACTCACAAGTATCAGGTACAAGCCCAGCCCTTAGTTAGTAAACTTATAATAAATAGATAAAACAACAAGTAGTCCTGTAGCACCTTAGGGTATTTCTACACTACCCTCCTAATTCGAACTAGGAGGGTAATGTAGGCATACCGCACTTGCAAATGAAGCCCGGGATTTGAATTTCCCGGGCTTCATTTGCATAAGACGGGCGCCGCCATTTTTAAATCCCGGCTAGTTCGAACCCCGTGCCGCGCGGCTACACACTTGTTTTTTTTTTATGCAACAAATGGTCTGGTAGCACTTTATAGACTAACAAAACATGTAGATGGTATCATGAGCTTTCGTGGGCACAGCCCACTTCTTCAGATCATAACTCTGGTAATCTGAAGAAGTGGGCTGTGCCCACGAAAGCTCATGATACCATCTCCATGTTTTGTTAGTCTATGAAGTGCTACCAGACCATTTGTTGCTTTTTTCTGTAACAGACTAACTTGGCTATCCCCTGAAGCTCCTGAACATGCAAGGCACTGTTTTTTTTAAGTTACAGATTAACATGGTTCCCCTTCTGAGACTGGGCTGATAAAGTTGATACTGCTATAGCTTCTGGTGACTTGAGTCAAACCGAGTGGTTCTGTACGTTAGGGGGGGTGTTGGCAGGAGCCTAACTTCTAAAAAAACCCTTCTGCCAAGGCCCAATTGTAGTGCCTGAGAAAGGATCCTGCAGGGAACACTTAATGTAATTCTCATTAAACAAACAAACAAACAACCAGCCACCGAAGCTCAGGACTTATTCACTCAGGTGCTTGTTCAGATGACCAGTTTGAATTGTTTGTTTAGCAGTTTGGCTTATGCGAACACGTTTACACTGTCTTAGAGGCCATGTCCTCTAAGCTTTTCAAAAATTATTTTCTAGACAGCTATGACATATCACAAACCACAGTAGAAAAAAAAATCAAGTGCTTGTTAATACAAACTAAAGAGCTTCTGCTATTGCTGATTATCTTTAGAATATTCTCTATAATGTGCCAGCATGTTGCATAATACTCTGAAACAATTGATGCAAGAAAGAACGGAAGAAAACAGAAATATATTAACCGCAGAGTCATAATCCTCCATCCACATGGATAATTTAATTAAAGAGAAAACCCCAGCTCTGGATCAAAGAAATTCAATTCTATGATACTATTATAATTAAAACATTACTCAGCTTTTCATTTTTCTCCTCATGCCCCATACGTAAATTAAATTCTAAGACATTTGTACTTGTCCTCATTTAATCTCTTAAGGAGAGATTTTTCGCTCAGATGTGCATGCCCAGCTTCTAATGAATTGAACAGCAGTGCTGCACATCCCTCCTGTTTCTGGCCTTAAGGTATACCTTCTACAGCCCTCTCCCTTAGCAGTTTTCTGATCAATATTCTTTTAAAAACATATTAATTACATTTTGTTTTCTATGAAAATTTGACTCACTCAGCTGTTGCTGAATTTTATTACTAATTATATATATTGTGATAGGGTTCTGAGGCTTCAGTCAGAGCTTGCAATCTCCCCAACACATTCCTGCCTTAGACTGGAGTTTGGTGCTCGGGTGTTAAGCTGATGGACAGAGAGAGAGAGGGGAAAAAGAGGATCAGGAAATACACTGCACAATTACAAATGGCTCCTTTTCATATTTTTGTGGTGTTTATCACTCTCTCATTTTTGTGATGGGAATGAAATACTATTGTGAAAAGGTCAATGAAGATTGTGCATTTCCCTGCTTAAGTTTCTCTCTCCTAACTGGTCCCTTTGTAGCCTTCTCCTATTCTTATCTTTGCACCTTCTTCCAGGCTGACCACTCTTCATGGGTTCCCGTGGTCACCGACCAGTAGATCGCGATCTACCGGTAGATCTCAGGGGCTCTAAGAGTAGCTCTTGAGCCCTCTCTGAACTGCGCACCTGCACAGTACATTTACATTAGATTTCCTCATGTAATGTAGGCGGGGTTTCAAGGAAGGGGTGGGGCAGTAGATCTTCGCCTGTTCTGAGACTTAAAAAGTGATCTTGGGTGTAAAAAGGTTGGAGACCACTGGCCTGTCTTCTCTTGTACTAGATCTCCCAACCTCTTCCAAAACCATTACCTTTCAGAAGTGACCCATGTATGGTTCTAACACACTAAGTGAAAAATCATGCACCCAAGAGACTGTATATCTGTATTGTTGTCTCTCTGGCCAGCTTTGAACATACAATCCTTAAGTCAGTAGTCTCATCTCTGTATACTTGTATAGCACCAAGATGATCATCGGTGCTCAACAAATGAGATAGTAATTACAATGCTTCATGCAATGTCCAACTCCCAAGATTTTGTTGGTGGATCTGTATCAGTGTCTGCCCAAGATCTTTCACGGTTAAAGAATTAAAGACAGGAAGAGCTCTGTGCTGGTGAAGTTAGTAGTAACTTTCTATCTGTCTACACCACATAGGATCAGCAGGAGAAACACACATTGACCTTTCTTGTCTTCTTGTCTAAGGTAGAGTAGAGAGGTTAACTGCAGAGCGATGTGTGGTTGATTTGGTGAGTCTTAACTAGACCAGTGGTTCCCAACCTTTTCAAGCATATGGACTCCTTTTCAATCTATTAAAATTTCATAGGCCCCCTCCCTAGGGGAGAAAGAAAGAAAAAAGAAATAGAAAAGTAAGTATCAGACCCACTGTGGCAGATCTGATCCTTACTTTCTTTCCACAGACTCCCTGCAGTACCATTGCAGACCACCAGGGGTCCGCGGACCACAGATTGGGAACCACTGAACTAGACCCCCTAAATCAACTGCCAGTGGATCAATCTCAAAGCATGGATCCAATCTGCTGTGTAGACATAGACTTAGGAGCCTAACTATGGTTCTAAATGAATAAGTAGAGAGCAGCTGGGTTCTGTGGTCTTATGTCCCCCTTTTGACACCTGTGTAAATTGTCTGATTTTCAGGGGTCTGTTTTTTTAAAGTCTTGATCTTAATAAAGACTTGCTTATTCTTACACGCAAATAGAAGCCAGTGTCATGAAGAGGACACTTTGTTGTCAAAAGCAATCAGCCATCATACTGAATCAGAAAACTCTGCAATCCCCTAGTTAAACAAATATGCAGAGTGGGAAAAAAAATACAGCCAGCATTTAACTGTCAGATGGGGACAGTTACAATCAGAGATGAAGGAAAATGGAGATATTTCATCTGCTGAATCCCCAGACGGGGGCTGCCATGCACTATTTGAGATCTTTGGATGACACAGAGGGACTCTGTGTTTTCTGTGTGCAAATAAAATATAAATTAGCAATTTTTCAGATGGCATTTAAGGCTGACATTGTTTTTTGTTTCTTGACACTAAGTGAGACACACTCATTCATATCATCTTAAGAACTGACTGCTCTGAGAGATATTGAAAATTCTCCTGGGCTGCATACCCAGAGCCCAGCTTAAGCAAGCAGTTTATCTCACTTTGAAAACCTCTGAAACCCTACTGCTTTAGCTACCATTGAGTACCTCATCGGAGGACACACACATGCTCAGGATTTTTGGAAAACATGTATCTTCTCTGAAGGAGGCAAAAGAACTGTTTTGGTTGAGAAACGTAAAAATGCAAGCACTTTTAAGAAAACATAACTTAAGGCACCAGTGTATTTCCTTGTCATATTCAAACTACTTGAATGCATGGACCAGTCGAGTGCAAGTCTATTGAAATAGACTTGTGCAATAGTGCAAGTCTATTGAAATCACAAGGGAATGAAGGAATTTGGCAGACAATATTTTGAATTCAAACAGGGCAGATCCTCCACTGATGTAACTTTTAGCACAGTTCCATTCATTTCAGAGCAGGTAAGCCAGTTCACATCGCCATTGCCCTATCTTCTCTCCCCCCCCCATGACACTCTGTCCCATGAGGATGCGGCTTTGAGGATCACCAGAGGGGCCTGGTGTCATGCACCAGTAGTGGCTGTGTCCCCAGCACTCCTTGCAGCTCCTTTTGCCATGGGACGTATGGGGGAGCCTGAATTGCTGTCACTGTGCAGCTCTAGTCCCCTCCCTACAGTGATCCCCAAAGCTGTGTCTTCAGAGACAGGGTGCCTTGGGCGGGATGGTGGTGTGGGGGGTGATGGTGGAAAAGGCTGGTGTTTGGGGTGTCAGTAATGGACAAACCCCCTTCGTCCTAGCCCAGACTGAACAATAACTCTGTCTGGAGATGGTCCGTGGGCTGGGAGTTTGGACTCTTGATCTAATGATTTTGAATGTCCGATTCCAACTAAAATCTTTTAGGCAGCATTGAAAAACTCACCCATACTCTTTATTCTGCAAAAATGCATGCATCTATGAAACTATATGAAGATAGAATAAAAAAACTTGGACTTTTCAGCTTAGAAAAGAGGAGACTAAGGGGGGATATGATAGAGGTCTATAAAATCATGACTGGTATGGAAAAGGTGAATAGGAAAAGTTATTTACTTATTCCCCCAATATAAGAACTAGGGGTCACCAAATGAAATTAATAGGCAGCAGGTTTAAAACAAACAAAAGGAAGTTTTTCTTCACCCAGTGCACAGTCAACCTGTGGAACTCCTTGCCAGAGGATGTGATGAAGACTAGGACTTTAACAGGGTTCAAAAAAGAGCTAGATAGTCATGGAGATTAGGTCCATCAATGGCTATTAGCCAGGATGTATAGGAATGTTGTCCCTACCCTCTGTTTGTCTTGAAATGGATGACAGGGGAGGGATCACGTGATGATTACCTGTTGTGTTCCTTCCCTCTGGGGCATCTGTATTGGCCACTGTCGGCAGACAGGATATTGGGTTAGATGGACCGTTGTTCTGACCCAGTATGGCCGTTCTTATGTACGCAATGTTAACAGTTGTCAGAATCCAGGGCTAATATTATAATGTAAGGGACTTATGTGGTTTGAGTATGATTCCCTCCTTTCTCCTCCCAGGTATTTGTATCTGTTATCTCCTTCCCCATTCCTGATTAGCCTTAGTTTATTGAGTCTCTTCCATGGCTTTCTAAACCAAATGCAAGAGTCCAGAGTCTGATGAGCCTGCATAACTCAAGAAATCCCTGTGTACTCTGGTCTCATTTCAGGCATTTTATGTATAGAGTTATTCTTTATCCTTCTTTTCTTTTCAGGCTGTAGTATATGACAAGGAACACACCCTTGAGGCTTTTGCTGATTTCTTGGAAAAACAAATCAAGCCAAAAGCAAAAGCAACAGAAAAGGTAAAGAATTTGACCCTGCACTTACTTAACCCAGATTTACAATATGTTACCCTTCTTTTCCGAATGCTTATTTTACGGTCTCTAAGGCAAGACGCTATGTATCATCACACTGGACAAGAGAGAACTAAACTGGGGTTGGGTTTGGATTTTACACATACGGCTTCCATTTTATCCATTCCCTTTAAGTCCAGCAGCGCTGCTCTCCTTTCTAAGCACTGTGGCAGAAATGACTGCGATGTTTCCCTTTCCTTTTAATGAGCTGGTCCGGTCTTTTGCCTACATTGCCAGCCATTAGTTTTGGTGCTATTGACTCAACTTCTTTCCACTGGGATGGACTTTATCCGCTGCAGAGCACACTGGTTATGCAAGAGAAGCTCCATATAGACTCAGTGGTATATTTATTTCATTATGAAAGAGTTAATGACACATAATATAGGTTAAACAACACGAGACTCTAGCTACATATAGAAAATGCATAGAAAAAAATGACAGCAGCAGTCTTCACCCTTAACTTTTGCTACGAATGGATAGGCAAGGATTTATTAGTGCATATGTAACCCACACACTTAGGCTACACTGTAGCCTTCTTGTGGAAAAGCTTATGCAAATGAAGCACGGCATGGAATATTGCTGTGCTTCATTTGCATAATTAATTAACAGCCGCTTTTGCGCAAGAGGTTTTTGCACAAACAGGAGCTGTGTAGACAGATCTTTTGCACAAACCCCCTCTTGCGCAAGAGCTGTTCTTCCTGAAAAAATTAGAAAAAATGGCTCTTGCGCAAGAGGGGGGTTTTGCGCAAAAAGGAGCCATCTACACAGCTCCTTTTTGAGCAAAAGCCTCTTGCGCAAAAGCGGCTGCTAATTAATTATGCAAATGAAGCACAGTGATATTCCACGCCGCACTTCAATTGCATAAGCTTTTCCGCAAGAAGGCTACAGTGTAGCCGTAGCCCTAGTGTTGTTCAATATCCCTTGTAGTGGCACTTAGACCACTTACAGTGAAAGATAAGAACAAGGGAGTTCTACAGCCTAGGATGCAAGCCTGCTGGCTTTTAGCTCAAATGGTAGAGGATCCTACACTAAGGAATCCAGAGCCTATCCTGCCAAAAGGAATGAGTAGGCAGGTGCCCAGGTACCAGGCACAGCAGATGTCACTGAAATTGCTCTTCAAAAGTATAGGGAAGCAGTGAGATGGGGATGGAGAAATACAGAGGAATGTGACTCACTCTTCATGCAGGCTCATTCTCAGGGCTTACAGATGGATTAGTGATTAAACAGCTGTTTTGGGAAGTGGAGCTTCTTCTCCTGCTGTAAGTATTGGGGGGCTACAGCTGTGGTGAATGTTCTCCTGTCACGTCTTCGAAGGAGGAGTAGGAATCACATCTACTCATTCTCCAAAATGTGCTTTGCGCTGCAGGTGGAGTGGTTGGCATTAGTTCACAAGGGATATTAATGGGTAACTAGTTAATTGGTTACCTGGTAAGCAACATCTTTAACAGGTGATGCTTATTGGGTAACCGTTAACCATTACTTGGGAACAGCCCTCCAGTTCGAGGGAGGGTACGGAGGGCAGAAGTGGCAGCGGGATGGTGGGAGGGGGGAGAGGGAAGAGGATTGCTGGCTCTCAGCCTGCAAAACTGTGCAGCCCCACAGGGCTGGAGCTGCTGAGTGGTGCTGCCTCTGCCCGTGGCATGGGAACTGCTCCAGTCCAGCCGTGAGAGCGGGTGAGTGGGCGGGGGGAGGGCGGGCCATTCCAGGAATGATCGTCTCACCCACCTACCTCGTTTAATTAGTTAATCGGTGTCGGGGGGGTACATTCCCTTTGAGCGGGGTCCCACAGTCAAAATCCACCCACGGGCCCATGCAGCCCAATGGCAGGCATCTGAGTCCCCGCAGCCCCCCTGTCAGTTCTATACGGCTCTGTGGCCCAGTCTCCCAAAGTCTGCCCCTCAATTGGAGTCAATATGACCCTGAGGCCCAGTCTTTGTGGTGCGCCTCTATTGGGGTCAATATGGCCCTGCGGTCCAGTCCCTATAGGATGCCCCTCTATTGGGTAAATATGTCCCTGAGGCCTAGTCCTTGGAGTGCCCAGTGTCTATAGCAGGGGTTCCCAAACTTTTTGACACGAGGACCAGTAAATCCATTCACGAGCTTTCGGCGGGCCGGTAACATTCATTTGCATATTCATTAAGCAAATGACAAATATGCAAATATGTTGTTTTGGGTCCTCCCAAAGCCCCCAGGGCCAGCTTTAGCAAAGCTTTTGATACAACCACCCACAACATTCTTACCAGCAAGTTAAGGGAATATGGATTGGAAAAATGGACTGTAATCCGATAAAACCCTGCACCACCACATTGTGTATTGAAAAGGGGCTCATTTTTTTTCAGAAGCCGACACCATCTTTGGAATTTTTTTATCCATATTCTCATTCCGGATGGTGAATGCACCAGGTTCTCTCCATTCTGACACATTGTCGTGCCTTTAAACCTCACTGTCAGCAGTGGGGATATTAGAAGGCACTGCTTTTACATTTTTATTCAGGATCTGTGTGCGCCCTGAACTGTCCTGCTCCCCACTGGCCGATTCTCTCCCCCCTCCACTTCCACCCCTGCCCTGGGCCAGCCCCGCTGTCCCCGCCAGACGATTCTCTCCCGATCTCTCCTGGCAAGCCCTGCTGCCCCCGCTAGCCCTGCTTCTGCCGGCCGGTTCCCCAGCCAGCCCCGCGATCTCCCCCAGCCAGCCTCACTGCCCTCGCCAGCTGGTTCCCCCCCCCCGCGATCTCCCCCAGCCAGCCTCACTGCCCTTGCCAGCTGGTTTCCCCCCCCCACGCGATCTCCCCTGGGCAGCCCCACTGCTTCCGCCCCCCTAGCCAGCCCTGCTTCTGCCAGCTGGTTCCCCAAGCCAGCCCTGCTTCCGCCAGCCAGTTCCCCTCCCTATCTCCCCCGGGCAGCTCCACTGCTCTGACCCTGCTTCCCTGCAGCCCATATCCAACCCCTCCTTCCCCCTCCACAGCCAGCAATAAGAGCTCACCTGGTAACCCTCACTATGCCTCTGCCGGGAGCCTGAAACATACGGCTGCATCCGCCCAGCCCAGCTGAGGGCTTGGGGAACCCGGCGCTGTACAGGCAGTCCGGGAACCCGGAACACCCTGGCAGCCACGCTGAGGCCCGGTATTTTTTTCCCGCAGCCCGGTACCGGGCCGTGGCCCATAGTTTGGGAAACGCTATAGCATGCCCCTCTAGTGAGGTCAACATGGCCCTGAAGCCTAGTCCTTGGCTTCTGGAGCTACCTCTGCTTAGCAGCACTGTGGGGGGGGAGGGGGGTAGAGGGGCCCGGGCCCTCCCACTCCACCAGGTCCCAGCCCAGGGCTCTATTGGCAGTGACTCAGACCACTGCTTGCTCAGCAGGGGTTCCTCCCCGCAACACACAGAGCACTCAGGGTATCAATTCCCTGCTCTGGGCCACTTCCTACCACCCCGCATGTCTCTCCGCTGCCGTACCTCCACTACTGTGGCCGTGGTTGCAGTGGTTGCTGCTGCTGGGGCTGTAGCTGCATCGGCTCAGGCTGTGTCAGCTGCTCAGGCTCGGGAGCTGGCTCTGCAGGTCCTTCCACTTCAGTAGTCTGCCCTGAGCAACCTGTCTCAGAGCCTTTTATACCTCCGCTCTCCAGTGAGCATGCCTGGCAAGTCCGTGGGGGAAGGGGCGCTCTCAGCCAGCTGGGCCCAATCCACAGTCTGTTCTATAGTGTGGGGCCAAAGCCCCCTGTCACAACCGGTTAAACATAATGTTTAACTGGTTAACTAAACAGGACTTTACATCCCTATAGTCCACCTGATTCTATTTGCTGCCTTTACTGAATGACACCCAAATTCGTATCAGCAGAGTATTGCAGGGTACATTAGATCTTTTGCACAATGCAAATCTCCTGCTGGAGTAATTATTTTTGTTCCTTTGCTGCGGCAATTACATACGCGAAAAGCAAAGGGCAGTTCTTTTGAATTTGCAACAGAAAAGACAGCATTTTCTCCGTGGGATTTTTAGATTTGCCCATGAATTACATAGTGCACTGGTTGTCAAAGTGACCCCCTTCACATAGCAAGCCTCTATGTGATCTGCCCTTCTAAATTAAAAACACATTTAAATATATTTAACACCTTTATAAATGCTGGAGGTAAAGCAAAGTTTGGGATGGAACTTGACAGCTTTTAACTCTCCATATAGCAACCTCATGACCCCCCCAGATCCCGACCTCCAGTTTGAGAACCTGTGACACAGTAAAAGTGTTTTTTCCACAGCTTAACAGAATTTCACACAAAGGGAAATGTCACATATAGCTTTGCCCATGGGCTGATGTAGGGATGCGAGATCACATTTGTTTAGTAACAATTACACTAATTCAGACCTCATCAAGACGTGAAAAGATAAAAATCACTTAATGGTCCTATCATATTTTTAAAACATTTTTCAGAGACCAAATACTCACTGAAGCAATTCCCTTTTCATGAGTGACTAAAATGCAGAAATTCATGAGTGTATTTTATTTTTTAAAGACTCCTAGAGAAAGCAAAGAGGATCTCACTGAAGGAGAGCCGGTCATAAAACAGAAAGAAGAACTTTAACTCCACAGTGAAGGGAAAAGATTCCATAGGAAGATAGCCTGAGGATGAGGATGCTCTACACAAGGAAAACTGGCTCTGCATCATTTCTTTACTGATGTTTTTGTCCAACCTGTGTCCGTGTCTCAGGGCTTAAAGCAATCTTCCATTTGCCTAAGAAATGTTTTTTATTATCAGGGCTTGCTGTCCCCCTCGACTTTCTCTGTGTACACAGCCTGCTCCGAGACTGCTTGTGAGCACCACGTGTAGTTTATTTACGTTTCCTGTCACTTTTACAGTGTTGCACAGTGCCATAGCTGCAACATCCTCAGTCTCTTAGGACTGGAATGGTGAGAGATCTGTCATAGGGCTAACGCTGAGAGCCTGCCTTTCTCTGACTGTCTCACCCTTTCTTCCCTGACACTTTTTTCCCCTAGGTAACCCATTCCAGTGCTTCACCACCCTCCTAGTGAAATAGTTTTTCCTAATATCCAACCTGGACCTCTCCCACCACAACTTGAGACCATTGCTCCTTGTTCTACCATCTGTCACTACTGATTTTTTTTTAGAGTCAATTTAATAAAACCACCACCAACTGTGTACTTTAACATAGCTCTTGTTACAGAAATAATAAAAATGGACGCAGTAGCTAGAACTCAGTAATTCTTAACCCTTTTAATTGAAAAAATATCCCAATGATTTCAATTGCTACTGCACTAGATGGAGTGTTTAATATTTGCCAGGATAGTTTGCCCAATAACTGAGCCCAAAAGTACAGACGTGACTTTTTTTGGCGAACCCCCGCCTTTGTCGAAAAGCCACTTTTCCTCAAAAAGTGAGGTTTACATGGCTTTCTGATGGGGGGGGGAGGAGTTCACCAAAAAAAGCCACGTCTAAATTACTTTCACTTTCGAAAGCTCCACTTTCGAAAGTGAGATCGGAAGATTTGTAAATTCCTGCAGAATTTGCATATCCTCTTTCGAATCTTCCCCGTAGTCTAGACATAGCGAGTGTGTTTACACAACACAGTTATTTCGTAATGTGAGCATCTACATAGCAATTCTGTTATTTCAAAATAATTTTGAGATAACAAACGACTTATTTCAAAATCTGTAAACCTCATTCCTGGAGGAATAATGTCTATTCCAAAATAGCTGTTTCAGAATAGCAGTAGTGTGGACACTCCATTGCTGCTATTTCAAAATAGCTCCTCTGCATAGCCATTCAAAGTAATTACTCCCCCGTGTCTCCTGGGAGGTATAACATCCACATTAGAGAAGCCTACCTTGGACTAATTTTGAGGCTTCCCTCTAGTGTAGATGTGCTACTTCGAAATAAGCTATTTTGGAGTATTTCTTCCGGAATAGCTTATTTCGAAATAAGCATTCAGTGTAGACGTACCCCAAGAGAGAGAGAAATTCAGTGCCATGGGAACTGAACCAAAATTAGAACAAATACCTGGATTATATTAAAAATAAGCATGTGTAGACAAAGATTGAGGGCCAGATTTTTAAGATGTTTTTAGGTGCCTAAAAATGCACATGGGTACCAGATGGAATTTTCAAAAGCACCTAGGCTCCTAAATCCCATTGAAGTCAACGGGAGTTTGACACTTTTGAAAATTCCATTAGGTAGCTGTGTGCATCTTAGGCACCTAGAAGCCTTAAAAAGTTTGACCCTGTGTCCCTAATGAGTACAACTGGAGCCGGGAGAGGGTTTTGGCATTTTTGCTTCCTGTCAAGGTTGGAAGCAGGACGCATTGCGGGCACAGCTATTAAAAATAAAATAGTTGGAGTTCAAAATTATGAGCTGTACTTTATTGTTCCTCTACAGAGATTCAGGTATGATTCAAATTGTGGTCAAGAGGTAAATTATTTCTTATTTTAGCCAAACATGATCACCTATTCCTAACTCTAAAGCTGAATTTGATTGCTATGTTTTATTTATACTGAAACGCAAAAGATTTACATATAGAGTTAGTCAAAGTTCACACACGGACAGTGCAAACTAGAGGAGATTTGAAATAACAATAATTATTTGCTCACTTGTATGCCGAAAAATCTATTAATGCCTGGGAAATGTGTTGGGTTTTTTTAAATGTGGTTCAAACAATTTTCAACCTGATATTTTGTACATGCATTTACCTGTTGAATGAAAAAGGAAACTTTTTTTCTGAATGTCCAGCTCCTTTCTCCATGAAAAGTGAACTCTGTACTTGATTTCTCAGCTCTCTAAATAAAGCTAATGGCATTATTGCTGGAAACTCTGGTGTAAAGCTCTTAAGGTGTGTGGGTGGTGGATGTGAGAACCCAGATCTCCTTTGATTTTATTTCTGCGGTGTACTCTAGCCAGGGCTGGTGACAGACTCGACCTGGCCTTGAGCAAGGTTTGGGGAGTTTGGAGTTGGTGGTGACTTATACTTAGACTGAACAACGCGGGTCACTGTTAACAGTACATATTCCTCATGTTTCATCATGTCCAGTATACTTACTACTGATTCAGAATAATAATGACACACCAAGTCAGTGTACTAGTCTGTTGGCTCCTAAGAAATTCAGGAAAGTCAATACATTGTCTCTCATTTTCTAAAATAACTTTTTAGACTAACATTATTTTGAAATAAGAAAGAGCACGTCTACACAGCAAGCCATTATTTCAAAATACTGTCGAGCTGGAGGACTTCTTACTCTGACTAATTTCAGAAGGAATATGGGAAGTTGAAGGAAGAGTGTTCTTCCTTTGACTTCCTGCTGTGTAGACAGTGCCAAAAGCTAAATTAAGCTATTTCGACTTTAGCTATGCAATTCACGTAGCTGAAGTTGTGTAGCTTAATTTGACCTTTGCCCTATAGTGTAGATGTACCCTCAGTGACCAATGCCAGGAGCTGCAGAGGGCATGAATAGAATAGGCAGTCATCAATTGATTCATTCTGTCTTCACTCCCAGCTTCTGGCAAACAGAAGTTTGGCACACACAGAGCATCGTGTTCCATCCCAGACCATAGCCATTGATGGACCTGTCCTCCAGGAACTTACTGAATTCTTTTTTTAATACTGTTATAGTTTTGGCCTTCACAACATCCTTTGGATGAATTTTACAGGTTGACTGTGTGTTGTATGAAGTAGGACTTCCTTTTGTTTGTTTTAAACCTCCTGTCTATTAATTTCATTGGGTAACCCCTAGTTCTTGTGTTATGTAAAGTCGTAAATACAATTTCCTTATTCACTTTATCTACACCTGTCAAGATTTTATAGAGCTCAGTCATATCCCTTCTTAGTCATTTCTTTTCCAAGCTGAAAAGTCGCAGTCTTATTAATCTCTCCTCCTATGGCAGCTTTCCATACTCCTAATCATTTTTGTTACCCTTCTCTGTATCTTTTCCAATTCTAATGTATCTTTTTAAAGATGGGGCAACCAGATTATACGTAGTATTCAAGGTGTTACCATACCATGGATTTATATAGAGGCATTATCATATTTTCTGTTTTATTATCTATCCTTTTCCTAGTGGTACCTAATATTCTGTTAGCTTTTTTGACTGCTGCTGCGCATTGGACAGATATTTTTGGAGAACTATCCATGACAATTCCAAAATCCCTTTCTTGAGCAGCAACAACTCATTTAGACATCATCATTTTCTACATATAGTTGAGATTATGTTTTCCAGTGTGCATCATTTTGCATTTATCAACACTGAATTTCATCTGCCATTTTGTTGCCCGGTCACCCAATTTTGTGAGATCCCTCTTCGCAATCTGCTGGGACTTAACTATCCTGAGTCATTTTGTATCATCTGCAAATTTTGCTACCACACCGTTTACCCTTTTTTCCAGATCATTTATGAATACAGGAGGCCCCTAACTTGCGACGCAATTGGTTCCCGAGGAAGCATCACAAGTCGGGGGTGTCGTAACTCAAACCCTCATTTATGATAGGCACTGCATGCCATTGTAAATACGGGCTGAGGATGTAAGTCGGGGGCTTTCGGCCCCTTCCACACTTACAAAAATGGAAGGGGGTTTCCTGTATGTTGAATGCACTGGTCCCAGAACAGACCCCCGCTGAACACAACTATTCACCTCTGCTCATTCTGAAGATGGACCATTTATGCCTACCCTTCATATCTTTAGCCAATATAAAAAAAATCAGGCTTGAAACGATTATCATACCCATTATACGGAACAGGGTTAATGAAAAATGATTCATCTTGAAAATGACATGTTCATATCTATTACAGCTAATATAGTGGATACCAAAGCAAGGGTGCAAGTGCAGGCTCCTACTCTGCACCTTAGCCCTGCTCTGGTGACACAACAGAAATGAAAAGCTTTAAAGAGCCAGCCGAGGATTCCCTGACTGGGGAAACTCAGCCATAGATAATCTAGGCTAACCAATGCTGCATCACCTGCTCCTGCTTCTCCCCTCTCCTTGACTGGTGGAGGGGTGTTCCAATGGTGGGAGTGCGTATGGACAGTACCCTCCAGGAATTCTGGGCCATGAAAATAGCCTAGAAAACTATTCCAACTGAGCCCTGTAGCTACTCTAACTTGTGCCTCAGGCCAGTTTGGCTATTAGTAGAGTTGCCAGACCAGGGGCTAAGTTCTATGTCAATACAAAACAAGAAATTATTAGTTTGCATAGTGAAACTCCAAGCTTTCCCATGCACTAAAAGAAACATTACACCTGATGAGTTTGAATAATAAAATGCACATCTGTAGACTGTGTTTCCTTAGATATATGATCATGTATTTTCCTGCCCCCAGACTTGATAGATCAATATAATCTAAACATAATTGTTACTTAACTACATAATAGTTCAGTAAATGTCTATGTTGGCGGCATCAGGATACTCACAGCTAAAATGGTTGTCTATAGTGATCAAAATTACACTTTACCTTATGAGGGATCAGCAGCTGTGTTAGCAACAGTGGCAATGTTATATATTGGTGTAATGGTTGATGATGGGTGTGAGGGTTCCCCCCATGCTTTATGAAAATTGGCTTATAAATATATATATATTGCATCATTCTTATATGTGAAGTTAGAAATATGTAGTATGAGTCTGTTTATAGTTTTAAATGTGTCAATGAGCCTAGTGACTGAGTGATCAACTTAACAAGT
Organism: Pelodiscus sinensis; assembly: GCF_049634645.1. Classification (NCBI taxonomy): domain Eukaryota; kingdom Metazoa; phylum Chordata; order Testudines; family Trionychidae; genus Pelodiscus; species Pelodiscus sinensis. The sequence continues at coordinate 21,747,108 of NC_134726.1, read as the reverse complement.
TGTTTGTCCTTTAAATCCAGGAGTTGGTTGGTCCTAAGAAAACATGTGGTATTGGGATCCATTTCTGAACATGGTATTTTTCCACAGAAGGAAGGATGTAAAAAAAAGGTCCCTGCCTTGGCGGGAGAGTCTATTTAATCAATGGGAAGCTATCAGCCCTTTTTTCTTTGGCTGGTCAAGGAAATGGCCTGGTACACTCCAAAAAGATACAAAGAGGGCTGGAGACCCAAGTCAGAGTAAAAGAGTTTGTCTCTGACTTGAAGAATATGCCTTAAATAAGAACAGGTTAAGAATCTTCTTGAATACATTTCTTAGTGGATTAGAACGAATTTTGCCTTTTCTATTCATTTTAATTAGTAACTTACTTACATCTGTCTGCTTTCACTTGCAACCACTTAAATCCTACTGTTTGTTCTGAATAAAAATACTTTTGTTTTCTGTCAGGCCTTGTGTAAATAATTGGTACTTGGGGAACAACCATTGCACATCTCTCTTTCTTTGATAAAGGGGGCTCAGCTGATGAACTTTCAGCATGTAAAACTTCTATACAGAGAAACGATGAATGTATTTAGGTCCCATTTGGGAGTTGGTTTCTTGGGTGCTGAGCCCTAGGAGTTGGTTTCTTGGGTGCTGAGCCCTAGAACTGCATTCTCCCAGAGCTGAAGTGATCAGTGTCCACATTGCTCTGTGGGGGAGAGGGAGGCAGTAACCCCAACTCTGTGTCTTGTCTGCCCAGCAAGACAGGGTGTTGGGAAGCCTCAGGGTATGTCTACACTACCACCCTAGTTCGAACTAGGGTGGTAATGTAGGCAACCGGAGTTGCAAAAGAAGCCCGGGATTTGAATTTCCGGGGCTTCATTTGCATATTGCCGGGCGCCGCCATTTTTAAATGTCCGCTAGTGCGGACTCCATGCCGCGCGGCTACATGCGGCACGGACTAGGTAGTTCGGACTAGGCTTCCTATTCCGAACTACCATTACTCCTCGTGAAACGGGGAGTAACGGTAGTTCGGAATAGGAAGCCTAGTCTGAACTACCTAGTCCGTGCCGCGTATAGCCGCGCGGCACGGAGTCCGCACTAGCGGACATTTAAAAATGGCGGCGCCCGGCGAGATGCAAATGAAGCCCGGGAAATTCAAATCCCGGGCTTTATTTGCAACTCCGGTTGCCTACATTACCACCCTAGTTCGAACTAGCGTGGTAGTGTAGACCTACCCTCAGAAAGCAAGAATGCGAGTGACAGTGGCATGATCAGCACACTCAGAACAATCTCGAGGGAACTTCTGTGCCGGCACCATGTCACAGTGGGGATACATTCTAGTTTGCCTTGCTGGTGAACAGCTGTTATGCTATGCCTGCCACATATTCTACCATCCTACAGAATATTCAGTCCTTGAAGATAGGCATGGAGTAGAGAAGTACTTACAAAGAATCTGACCTTTCATCTGCAGCACATGATCATGATACCCAGGGCAAGGAGAGCAGTTAGATTCCTATCCAGGTCAGGACAAAATTTTATTTTAGGCATTTAGAAACCCATTTTCCAAACCACACCAACATCTGTTGAATTTAGCAAACTACTTTCATTGCATGCTCTTTATACCATAGCGCCCAAGTGCCACAATTAAAATTCAGCCCTGAATAGTCTTATGTCTAAATTTTTATTGGAGAACAGTTCTATCAATCAATCAGTGTGGCTTTTACAGCTGTCTGAGCATAAAAAATCCACTATAATCGTGGCAGAAAATGGCAACTCATCTCAAGGACAATTTTCCCTTCAAATAGCTAAGTCTGTTGGAAGCCACAATTTTGTTTACCTGCTCTGCAAAACCAAACTCTGCTGCTAGCAGTGAAGCATGCAAGCCATTAAGTATTTTTATGACAATTAGAAATTGTAGTTCACTGATGCAGGGACATTTTAACATTGTTGCCATAAATATGGCAGTGTAATCCAGCTCCAAGGAGCAGATTTGCTCTCAATAGCCTTGCTTTCGAATTGGTAACTCATCAGGCCCGTGATGTAGACAACTTCAGCCCATCTGAATAAAAGCTAACTCCTGCTTGCCTTACCCAGTTGACTACTCATGTCAACAAGCTGAGGGGATTTGGCCAGAAAGTTGTAAGTATTTATTTTAGGCAGTTTGATCAAAGAGGCCAGATCCTTCTTTTTACTACAACAATGCAACTCAGTAATGACAATGGGATGGTGCAGTGTGACATGGAGTGGAATTTGGTCCAAAGCACATATTGTTTTTAAAACTGAATGAAGTATGAAGACCATGATTATGAAGACCATGATTAATTATAACAGTTTGTTGGTAGGATAGGGATACGTTCATGATTTTAAACTCTGTTTTGTGGTGTTGCATTTCAAAGGAATCTATCCACAGAACTTGTGGCCATATTATTAGTTTCTTAGAATGTATGCACAATCCCCTGCACAGGTGATTAGTAGTGTTCATATTCTTTTTTTTTTACTGACTTAAAGATGCCCCCATGGATTTAGATTGCTCATACTTCACACCTACATCTAATATACATGGGTATGTCTACACTACCACCCTAGTTCGAACTAGGGTGATTAATGTAGGCAACCAAAGTTGCAAATGAAGCCCGGGATTTGAATTTCCCGGGCTTCACTTGCATCTTGCCGGGCGCCACCATTTTTAAAGCCCCGCTAGTTTGGACTCTGTGCCCACGGCTACACGTGGCACGGACTAGGTAGTTCGGATTAGGCTTCCTATTCCAAACTACCGGTACACCTCGTTCCACTAGGGTGGTAGTGTAGACATACCCCATGGGAGGTAATACAAGTATCTGACCTGGCTTTGTTTCTTCCAATGGCCACATAGAAGACATTCCTTGTGCACGGACAAAGTGGGTGTCTCTCTCTCCTCTCTCCCACCAACAGAAGAAGGTCTAATAAAAGATATTACCTAACCCACCTTGCCACTGAAATACAGTGTCATAACCTCAGTATAATCATAATATACATTTTCTCTTCATGAATGCTGGGTGTAACTAACAACAGCTATAGTTACTATGATTATAAATACAATCGCTTCAGATTTCCAGTTCCTTTCAGGGTCTTGCCCTGGCATAATACATGGGACTTCCCATGTAACAAAATTAAGCATGTGAGTCAGTTTATTGCTGGATCAGGACTGTAGTTGACTATGCCTGCTTGTAATTTGCATCAAAATTTCATACTTATACTAAAAGTGGGGAAAGTCAGTCTGTTGTACAGCTGAGATCTAGTTATTATGCAGTTGTTCATAGCATGTTAAGTACAATATATAGTCAGCTATTTCTTTTTTTCCTACTGAAAACCTTTTGCTGAATTTTGTTCAAGCTCTCCTAGACAAATAGATGAACATACGACGGCTTACAGAAAGCAATAAATATTAATAAAGCATAAAAAGCAGTGCCTTATTGGAAAGCATTTTTCCAAGCACAGCTGGCAAAAATACTCTTGAATAAATTCTGATTGCTTGCCAAAAAACAGCACAGGTAGCATCATAATTAGTCAGCAGAGACAATAGAATTTGTATGTTCAAACATCATTGCTGAAGCTTAAGCCTATATTAAGGGACTTCTTGAAAACAGGAACAAGTTTGGAATTACATATAGAATTTAATTTCCCTTTCATGTCATGTTCTAAACAGCTGTTGGTTGGTTGGTCTAAGAAACAAAATAAACCACTGGAATTATAGACTGGATGCAGACATGGCACTGAGTAGAATCAGTGCCAGTGTGGAAGCAGTTTTCCCCGTGATTGTATTATATGGTTTTCCAGGAAGGGGCGAGGCCTCAGGTGGAAGGGGTGGGCCTGGAACAGCCAGACCTCAGCTCCATCTGGAGTGCAGTACCTAGTGCTCGGGTGGCAATTCAAAGGGCCCAGGGCAGATATCTTCTTTGCCCCACCTGTCTGTGGAGAGTACAGCAATAAGCTGGCTTTCCAATCACTACCAGAAAGTAAACCTAAGGTTTTCAAACATTGTCATGGTGCGTACTGGCATATTCCAAGACTAATGTTATATCTATCATATCTATCTATCTATCTATCTATCTATATCTAATCTATACATATAGATGCCTCGCTGAAATAGAAACTTGTTTATGTAAATGTATGAGGTGAATTCCTGGCTCTGCTGAAGACAATGGGAGTTTTGCTGTTGACTTCAATGGAGCCAGGAATTCACCCATTAACTTTCTGTTTCTAGTGGTGGTGGAGTCCTCTTAGCAAGGTTCATCATATTGCACAGTTTTACAGTTGGTTGTGTAGCAGTTGTGGGTACCTCTGGGAAAGTTAAAGATTTATGGGGGCAATTATAGCCTTTATGACAACAAAAGTGGCAGTTAGATACCTCCCCACTCACTTTAAAAAAACATTACAAGTCTAGAAAATGCACCTTACTCCAAAGACTCAAGGCAGCCAACTCAGTGAATGGTTTGCAAGTGATGGAAAAGCTAAAAATTGTTTGTTTGAAATGATCTGGGCAAATGTTTTAGGCAAATATCAGATTTGTAAAAACTGAAGCATGTTGGCAGATAATGCTAACATAAATAAATTTACTAAATAAAATATTAATTGCAACCTATTCAACTCCAGTGTCCTAGTTCTAAAATTTCCTTAACTGCTCTGTTATTGCCATCTGCTGGTAAATGGATGAAAGATCTAGTATTGTGTTTATTTCTTTGCAAGCTTTACTTCGGCTTTGGAATAGCACATTGTAACCAGGAATCTACAGTAAGTTTACAGGAATGAGTAAAGTGAATGAAAGTTGAATTTGGAAACATGAACTATATGTGCTGCCCATTCATAGGAGTCCATTGACCACAAAGTCAGCAATTTCTTCGTATGAGAGGAAAGCCTAAGAAATGAAGGCCCATTGGTTCCCTACATATCAATATTTAAACTAGGCAAATGTCAGTGAATTTTTGAAGTGCAAAAAAACCAGAGTCTCCTGATTCTTTAGCACAAGAATTAGAACCGGTCTGAATATTTTTCCTTCCTGAAAGTTCTGACATTGCTCAACTGGTTTCTGTTTCAAAATGCAACAAAAAGTACAGATGTTGAAAAATGTTACACAACACAAATTCAAAAAACCAACAATTTTCAATGTTTCAAAATTATATTTTTATTTCAAATTGACATTTTAAAATGAAAAGTGGTTTTGTTTAGAAATGTTGTTTCAAAATGAAATTGTTGCTTTGATTCTCCTAAGTGGAAAAAGATAATAACCGTACATCTTTAACTTCTGTTTGATACTAGAAATCTAGCAATTCAGCAGCATAATTCTGATTCTTCTTTAGTAGTCCCCTTGTTTGCTGGATGATCCTCACATGTGCCCTTCCCAGATGCTTCCAACATGCCACCTGATTCCTCCTGGTCACTTCTTTGGAAGTCATTATATCTTACAACACTTCCCTTGCTCTTCTCGATGCTTTGTTGGCCTGCAAGGAGGTTTAATGGTAATTTGAATTAGGAGCTTTAATTCAAAGTACCTAGTCCGTGCCACGTGTAGCTGCGGGCAGGTAGTTCGAACTACGGGGCATTTAAAAATGGCGGCGCCCGGGAACATGCAAATGAAGCCCAGGATATTTAAATCCCGGGCTTCATTTGCAAGTTCGAATGCCTATGTTAGCCACCCTAGTTCGAACTAGGGTGGCAGTGTAGACATACACTTATAGATTAAGAGGTTTCAAGAGATTCAGAAGTGACTATTGTGATAATCTATTCTGACTTCCTCTCTAATATAGATCATAGAATGAATTACGCTCAGATTCATGTTCTCTCCCCACCTTTTGTCCCTACAAAAAGGCATTTTTCAGTGAAAGTAAGGCCATGTCCACATTTACAAGCTTGCAGGGACACAGTTGTACTGACACAGCTGTAATGCGTAAGAGCTTGTATAGCTGCATTATGCTGACAGGAGACAGCACTCCCATTGACATAATAAAATCAGCTGAATGATCAGCAGTAGCTATGTTGGGGTAAGAGTTTTCCCCAAGGACATAGCATTGTGCACATAAGTGCTTATATTGGCAAAAACTTATGATGCTATGTGGCATATTTTGTTCACATCCCTGAGAAACAAAACTTTTGCTGACATAAGTGCTAATGTAGACATGGCCTCAGACTATCACACTGGCTAGTCTTTTGAGATTTAGCACTTTAATTTCCCACAATTACTACTCTGTAGGAAAACTTTGCCTATGAGGGGAATATCAAGTCCAAACAGTGAAATAACTATTGATTTCCATATACCTGCAATTCTCAGAGGCAGCTTGACATTGTAAATATGAATTTGTTCTCTATTGACTATTTTATTGATTGAGGGTGTTACATATACTTGTACATTCATTGTCAAGGGTGGGACTTCCTATCATCATGTTAAAAATAGAAAAGTGTAATGAATTTTTAAAAATATAATTTACTTAGCACTATCTACAGTTGTTCCTTTTTACATTTTGCTCTGCTTGGAGTCAGGACAAAGAAAATAGAAGAGATTGGGGTTTTAATCCATTTCTTAGCTATTTCACTTTATGGATGCTACGTTCTACCATTGTACTGTAATGTTTGGGTTGCAAAGGTGTAGAGAAATATTTGAATTCAAACACACACGCACAAACTTGGTTTCCTTTCTTCCTTTCTCTCCACCACCCCCAGTTGTATTGGAATTTAAAAAATAGGGAAACACATCTCTGTCTTGGATTTTGTAGCATCTGCAATTACAGATTGAAAAGGACAGTTGCTTTCTAAATGGTAATTCTGAAACCTCTTCCATAAAATTAAAAAATCCCATAAAATTTACAACTGGTGTAACAATGTGACATATGAACCTTATGGAGAACCTTCCCTTAAAACATGAAGAAAATTCCAGAGCACCATGAGTGGTAGTTCTGCAGATCACCTTGTACAATCTATAGTTTCAGTGAAGTGTCATTTCCAGATGCCCACGTGTGAAAGGAAGTAGCTCCCTGCCAAACAAGCACCATGGAGAGCTCACAAGAATTTTCATGGGCTTTGTCTACTCTAAAGACTTCACTTGCTGACTAATGCTGATCACAATCCATAGTACATCACCTATAACTCACATTGCTATAAATTTTCTTCTAGTCATCATCTAGGAGAAACAGTGAAGATTGTAGGCAAATTCTTTAAGGACAATATTTACCTCTATGCAGAGGGCCAGCACAAAGGCTTACGCTCCATTTAAATCTCACTAAACACCTTATTTTGACAGCTTAATTGGCACGTCGGCTTTTGTGCTGGTGCTCCGCACAGGAGCAAACTGTACCTAACTGCTTATGACAGTAAAAGTGTGATTTGCTATGGCTAAGGACAGCCTTGTTCGTACAATGAAATTCTTGAGTCATTTCTGGTATCAAACACCTCTTATAAATCCTCAATGTATACATGTTTTCATTACAAAATAGACAGGAATCAACTGACTGTGAAACTGTTTGGAAAACAATGTGATAGTTCTGTCACTCTTTCCCCCTGCGCTTAGAGTTTTAATCCATTTTATATGTTGTTTTTTGTCCATTCTACCATTGACTCATAAGTGTTTCTTGTTAACCCATACTGAGCCACCTCTTAGCTTCATGTTTACTTTTTTTCCTTGTTATTTGGATATGGATGATTCACTGTTTAAACTATCTCAAAACTATGCTAATTAAAAAAAACTAATTACAGTATACAGCAATCACAACCATAAACAAATACAACAGAGATGTAACACTGGCATCTTGAGATTTTGCATTATCTGGCAGACTTGCAAACTCATTTTTGTGTTAGTCCCCCCCTTGACTCTAGTCTAACAGATTTCTCTCAGTCAGTCTCACACCACTGTATATTTGGCTGCTCTAAGGATCTGGGGGGAGGGTATAGAACTGTGAAAAATGAATGTAAGATATGCCTTATAAATTAATGGACTCATTTTACATAAGAATCTTGTAACTGTTTGCCTATGTGAGGTGGTCATTGTCATGTAGCCCTGAGCTTCCAGGAAGTGGTGCCTGGCTTTTTGTTCTTTCTATCCTATTGAGTTATTTATATCTCCAAGGATCCTCACAAGAGAAAGGACCAGACATTCATAGCCAGAGCCTCTGGATCAACCTTTTCCAAGGGCTGTGGACATGGTTTTGGACAAAAAAGTAGTTTTTCTGCTCTTTTCTTCCTCTACTTGGAGGAATGGATACAACCCTTTAGGTATGGGGTCCACCATTTCAAGGTCTTTGTAGGAGTCAGAGTTTGTGTTTCCCTGCAATAATCAGTTTTTTTCCTCAAAACACAAACATCACTAATTTCCTTTTCTTCCTTTCTGAATATCACAGAAATTAGCTATATTTAGCTGACTTTGAATGCAACATTAGAAGTATGATGAGGCTTCAGAATAAACCAGTCAGCATCTTGTTCAGGAGACTCCATCATTCCTCAAAGCTTAACACTAACAATCATTTGTTTATAGCAGGGGTCTCCAAACTTTTCAGCCCGAGGGCCGCATTAACTATCAAACAGCAGTTCGGGGGCCGACTACACACTTGAGGTCCAAATAAAAAACAATCAAAACATGGATGTTGTTTTTAATTATTTATTTAATATTATTTTATTCAGTTATTATTTAATAACACATTGATACACTACACATGAACACCTGTATTAGTGTGAATGGTGAAATTGTTTCCTGGATGCCAAAATAGCAGACATTTCTGGCTTTAGATTTGTTGTCCCTAACATCAACAGTGACCTGAGATTATCATCGGACAAGTTTGTTCTCAAATTGTTCTTCACATATTTCATTCTTGAAAATGTTTGTTCACACAGGTATGTTGTTCCAAAGATTGAAAGGTACCTTGATGCAAAAGTTTTGACATTAGGAAAGTCTTCCTTGGGCAAAAACTGGTAAAAACCCACCAGTCCTATTTTGAACTTGTCCCTAAGGAGGTCATTTGCTTGCAATTCAATGACTTCCAGCTGCAGTTCATCTGGGCAACTGGCCACATCTGCTTCAAATGGGTTTTGAAACAATCTCACTTCTTCTGCCTTTGAATCCAAGTCAGAAAACCGCTGCTGAAACTGCAGCTGGAGGTCTTTGATGATCTCACATGCAAATGACGTGGGGAACTCAGCTGTTGCTTCAGCCATGAAGACCTTGCACTGCTGAAAGTGCGTCAAGTTGTTGGCCTGTACTTGTTCCAAAAACAAGACAAGTTTGGATCTGAAGGCCTTTAGGTGGGTGTATAGATCAGAAACTAGATTTTGCTCTCCTTGTAGTTTTAGGTTCAGAAAATTTAAATGACTAGTTATGTCTGCAGCAAAAGCCAATTTCCATACCCACTCTTCATCAGACAGTAATGGCTGTGGCTTGCCTTTACTTTCCAGGAAGTCACCTATTTCCTTTCTTAACTTAAATACTCTGCTCAGAACTTTCTCACAACTTAGCCATCTTACTGCTGTGTAATATGGTAAATCTTGTGATTCTGTGTCTGTATCTTTCAACATGTCTCTGAACTGTCTATGGTTGAGCCCATGTGACCTTATTAAATTCACCATCTTCACCACAGGATTCAGTACACTGCTAATGTCCACATATTTAGCACACAAAGCTTGCTGGTGAATAATACAGTGCAGGAACATTGGTTGTATAATGTTTTTCTCATTACACATCTGCTTCACTTGTCCAACCAAGCCTTTCTTTATGCCACTCATGTTCTTTCCTCCATCAACAGTCAGGCAACTGAGGTTAGTCCAGTCCAAGTTATAATCAGCAAATGTTTTTTTCAACTCATTGAATATATCCTCTCCGGTAACAGTGCCATACATGCTATGTAGGGAAGCCAGCTCTTGTGTTATGTTCATGTCTTCATCCACACCTCTAATGAACACAAGCAGTTGAGAGGTGGAGCAGCTGTCCAGCGATTCATCCATTGCAATTGAAAAATGGCGAAACTTGCTTGCATTTTTCGCTATTTGAGTCACAATGTTTTCACCCATGTCTGCAACACGGCGGGCAATGGTATTCGCACCCAAAGCTACGTTTTCAAATTGTTTTGACTTTTCTGGGCAAAGTTCCTCAGCCACTTCCAACAAACATTCCTTCACTACTTCACCATCTGTAAAGGGTTTGCCACTTTTAGCCAGGACGTAGGCAACTTTATAACTGGCCTTAGTTAAGGATTCATTTTCATTTGAGGATTTACTGAACAATGTCCTCTGAGATGTGAGTTGATTTTGTAATTTAGAAAATTTTTCGGCACGGACTTTACCCTTCAACTGTACATATTTCTCCTGATGTTTGCTTTGATGATGACGGCGCAGGTTGTATTCTTTCATCACAGCCACGGTTTCGTTGCAAATCACACACAATGCTTTCTCGCCGGATTTGATGAAGAAGTATTTCAAACTCCATTCTTCTTGAAATTGCCGACACTCATCGTCTATTTTTCTTTTCCTCTTCTCGGCCATCGCTGGGCACTAAAATAAAGTGAATTCAACATGAATAAATAATGAAACTGAAAGTATCTTGCACACAATATCGCTCAAAAAACCTGATTATGCGAACTAATTTTGTCGCAATAATAGCTGCAAATGACCCAAAACAATTTTTAAAAATTCTTATGATTTCTTAAGTTAAACTTACCTGAATATAGTGTGCAAATATATCCACTTAAGGTAGAGAGATTGTTGCTTTTAATGTTTCCTCTTCAGAATATTCGCCTGCGAATCCGTTTCTCCTGGAAGGGGGGGGCTTTTCCCCCTGCTCTCCCCTTCCTCTGCACGCTGTCCTCCCCTCCTGCTTGCCACCGCTCACTCCTTCCCCCCCCCGGGCGGAAGGGGTCACCTTTTTAAAGTTCCCGCCGGGGTTCACGTTCCCCCGCACGTCGCCGGGCGGGCGTTACCACCACCGCCCATCCTGCCCCCTGATTGGCCGGCTGCCCTGTCAGTCTGGGCGGGGGAACGCCGCCCGTGCTAACCCCCGCCCCTGCGCCGTTTGCCGCCGCGCGGCCGCTTGTCAGAGGAGCGGCCCGCTTCTCATGCCCCCTGATTGGCCGTCTGCCCTGTCAGTCTGGGCGGGGGAACGCAGCCCGTGCTAACCCCCGCCCCCTGCGCCGTTTGCCGCCGCGCGGCCGCTTGTCAGAGGAGCGGCCCGCTTCTCCTGCCCCCTGATTGGCCGGCTGCCCTGTCAGTCTGGGCGGGGGAACGCAGCCCGTGCTAACCCCCGCCCCCTGCGCCGTTTGCCGCCGCGCGGCCGCTTGTCAGAGGAGCGGCCCGCTTCTCCTGCCCCCTGATTGGCCGGCTGCCCTGTCAGTCTGGGCGGGGGAACGCCGCCCGTGCTAACCCCCGCCCCCTGCGCCGTTTGCCGCCGCGTGGCCGCTTGTCAGCGGAGCGGCCCGCTTCTCCTGCCCCGGCGCGGCGTGAGTACACGCCGCACAACCCCTAACAGGGCAAGAAGGGCCCGTTCGGCGGCACCCCAGGGACGGTCTCCACGGGCCGGATGAGAGGGCCTCGCGGGCCGCATCCGGCCCGCGGGCCGTAGTTTGGAGACCCCTGGTTTATAGTGATGAGAGAATGAGTTTGATTAAAATCTCCAGCACACTTGAGGTTTATGGGTTTCTAGCATGAGTCATAGCATAGGACAATGTGAAAGGCTCAAATTCTATGGATGCTTTTGTGAATGCTTCTTTTCTGAGTCATTCCCAAGCATTGTAGTGGGGGGGAGGGGAAGGGAAATCTATTGTGTCATCATCATGTAACTTGCTCACCCTCAGGCCCACCGAGAAGATGTGATGGTGGTTTGTGAAGTAAAGAGACATCAGGGTGCTGGTGGCAAACAAAAGCAAGCCACTGGGTACAGAGGAGACCTAAGAAGGCTTTGGAGGACTGAAATAGAGCAGAAGAGCATGAAGCACAAGAGACCTGGAGACTGAAAGGGAGAGGAAGAACCAGGGAACTTGGTGCATGGAGTAAAAGGAGACTAGGCTATAAACTGCTGGGTGCCAGTCCTTGGGTCTTGCCACACTCTACCGGAGTGAGCAGGAAGAGCGGTTTAGGACTAACCCTGTGTCCATCTGAGGGTCAGGTCAACCACATACATAATTAAGAGCAGCTACAGGAGGATACTCTGAATTATGCCAGCCAGGGACTGCTAGAGAGGAATATCATTCCAGTCAGCCTGGTTATCCTGGGAATTTGTGGGTCCTAATCTCCACAAATAACTTAACTTTAGCACAACAGAATCTTGAGGAAATCAGGGACTTTTCCATCTTATCCTCCCTGTCACTGGCTGAGCCCCACCCCGTGACAGATTTCAGTTCTCTTGAAGGAAGTTTCTCCCAACCCTTCCAGAATCCTGAAGTTATGCCAGAGATAGGGACTTCCTATAAACAGGCATATCTGTGGGTAGATTGGCCATTGGGATTGCATACTCAGAGTCAGATTATCACTCACCTATCTTTATATGAGAGGTCACCCCTTAGGAAGCCTCCTGCAGTAGTAAACACACAACAGGTTACAGATGGAGAATCAGCTTTCATTCCAAATCTCCTGCTTGGTTATGGTTTGAAAAAAGCCCCTCACATCCAAAGGTAGATCTCTGTGCGGGAGTTCAATATGGAGTCATTTGCCTTGGTTGATAAATTCTGGGATTTAGTAAAACAACTTCAGTGTGATTTTATTGTAACACACAAGAGTGCTGGAAAGGGAACAGCAACCCAGTTAACCCACACACACACACAAAAAGCAAATTGCCACGAAAAAAAACCAAAACAACCCCCCACATGCCTAAAATTCTACTGATTTAGGGGTTTCCATTAAGAAGAAACAGCAGTGGATGTACTATGACATTTTATGAGACGGTATTTTTCGCCAAGTATGTCATTTTCAGTATTGCCAAGAAACAGATCAGCTGTAGCTAAGAGATTAGTAAATCTCATTACTGCATTTCCCTTGTTGCAGGCTATGACAGGTAAGGTATATGTTTGAGTCATCTGTTGCACCATTTCTCATTTATATCCAGGAGTGGCAGCATATTCCTTGTTCACATTCAAAAGTCACCAGTGTGTGAGTTTAGGCAAGTTAGGAACCGTGTAATTATCCACTTTGCACTGGGTAATTATCAATGTTTCCAGTTAAATATAGGCTACGACACTGTATCTTGCAATTACATGTGATAATCTGTGTGCATAAATATAAAAATATGCCCTCACTAAAGGTTGCTCTTGGATAAGATTTCTGCCCTGCCTTGCACTGTGGGGAATGAGGACGCAGGGCAGGGCTACTCAACATGTGGCCCGCAGGCCACATGTAGCCCATGGCCCATGTGTTTGCGGCCTGCGGTGCGGTTTGGGTTTATGCGGGGCTCAACACGCAGCCCGTGGGTGGGATCTTTTGAACATGGGAACACGCTTCACAATGGTGAGTCAGTATAATGGTCTTCTGTTGATATGCATTTTAGTAGTTAAATTCCTGGACTGTCATTGCTCATTAAAAGTGCTGTCATATGGGTGGAAATTGGGTAAATATTGCATTTTATTAATATCAGCAGAATTGACTTAAATGGGACCTGCGTGTTGTGTAGTCTTGCCTTAATCTTTGTATTCATGCCTGTCAGCATGAAAGAAGCTATTTGCATATATATTTGCATGTATATGCAACCACATTTAAGTTGCGGCCCTCAGCATGTGCTTTGAGTAGCCTGTGGTCCCCAGGGCTTCCAAAGTTGGTGTAGGAAGTGCAGGAAGAAAGACAAAGCTGGGACTGGGAACTTATCACACTGCTCGTCTTCCACAGCCCCAAACACCAATTCCCTACACTCTGACATCCCTTCGCCTGTGCTGGGAGCGTACACACTACTTCTTTCTGAAGAAGCAGAAAGGAGCTATACGTAATACAATTCTGCATCGCAGTATGCCTCAGCCACTGGCTGCTTCCTCTCTGCTTCTCCCCTGCTACTCACCCTTCTCAGATCTTGTGCATGAGAGCAATGAGACATTTCAGTTCAATGCTAGTTCACTAGGTGGCAGATAATTAACACACCAGAACCAGGGGAAGCAACAATTGAAGCAAATGTGTAATAACTGCACAGCCATGAAGATCATTTTGAACTGCCTACTGCTGATGTTTCCTGTTTCAAGCTTTAATTTACTCTGGCAATTGGCAGACTAAGAAATGATGTCTTGCACTGCTTCCTTTCCTGATCATGGAGACACCATTTCAGCAAGCACCAACTCTGACAATGTCAGAGCAATGTCATCTCCAGTTTCAGAATAGGACATTACACCTCCAGCCAAGTGAACCCAAAGGGAATCAGATCCCAAAGTAACATGTCCAAGGAAGCAGTGTTTCTCGAAATAGCAATTGTTATTTTAGTATGTAAATGATGCATCTAACCTTGTAGCAAAATGTGCTTCTTCTTCTTCTGCCGAGCAACATGAATTAGGTGTTGGACAGGCAAACATGAGACCCAAGAGCCTGAGTTTTTCTACTTATGCCTGTGAAAATCAGAAGCAACTATGAAGTCAGTAGAGTTGCACTATTATAAAAGTTGGAGGAAGATCAGGACCTAGATCTCTTCAAAGATCTAACCAGCTATTTAACTAAAGCTTTAGCTTGATGAGCCAGATTCCCATAGAGCTATGCCATTTCACACCAGCTCTCTATATTATTCATAGATACTTCAGTACATTTATGGATAGAGTTTATAGGAACATTAAATATCTGCTGTTAGGAACAAGCCGCTTTCCACATGCCTCTGATCAACCCTTCTCATGACAATACAGTTCCTCAGATCTCTAACCAACTTGCTTTCTGAAACAAATTCTTTACCAGCAGGGCCCTTCATTGGGCTATTTGGCTAAACAAATCCCTGTCAGAAAAGAGCCAGGCTCAACCACTTGCCCAAACAAATCCAAGGTTCAGATTTGAAAAGCAAGTAACCAGGTCAGTGACTTCTCAACATGAAATCAGCACCAAAAGATCTCCCTCGAGCCAGTCACCCAGCTAAAGCAGCAAGCTAGTTTCCCCAGCCAAGTGGACTCTGAAATGATGAGTACAAACTGGTGAGAGAGTTTACGATGTAGAAATGGAGCTGTTACTATAACGACTTACGATTAAAATGGCTTCCACAAGGATAGAGAAGTGCAAAAAACTGGAGAATTTATTACATGTAGGAGGACTGAGCACAGTACAAGCTGCAGCCCTGAAGTCAGCACGTGTAGCCAGTAGGGAGTGACTCAGCCGATGACTTGATCAGATCAAGACACAGCACTTTCAAATAAACAATTCTGTTTTTATGCTCGCTCTAGTTAGTTCCCAGAGCCAAGGATTTCAGTGCCACTGCACCTGGAATGAACCCAGTGCCATGTGCTTAAGGTTGTTCCTTATTAACCTCCTCTTTGTTTCAGTGAATCAGCACAAGATGGCAAAAGGTCCAGGACACTGCAGTAGGAAGGAACAAAGAATAAGGCAGTAGCAGTGGGCTGTGATCTGGGGCTGTGGAATGGAGAGGTTTCTATAGCAACAGGGAGAGCGCTTTCCTGGTTTAGGTGAGCAAGTTAAATTTTCATTACACTCTGCTATGTGCTCAAAACTGCAGCTAAATTCAACCCTAGACTGTGCACAACCCCAACGACTACATAGAGTCAGAGTCAGAGCATCATTTGACCTTCGGGAAACAGACTAGATGGGAAGGCAAAATATTCCCCCCAGAAGGCAGCTGGGTAAATTATGGAAATATACACAACAGTGTGCACAGAGGTCAGCAACAGCTTTGACATAAGTTCCTGCCACCAAATCTATTGTGGTTCCATAAATCCATCAGGTTTCCCAAGAACCCATATAAAAATATGCAAGATTCCTTAAGCTGATGCCCATCCTTAAAAGCATGTGTGTGTTTAGCATACTTAAGCAGGAAGTTATTTGCACTATACATGTTACATGTGTGAACCATAGGGTTTAATTATATACAGATATATATCTGGTTTCCATATTGTCAAAAAAGCAAGGATTATGATGCAAACTATGAAAGGGATCATTTATTCAATAGTTAAAAGGAGGAAAAAAGCCAGGATTGTAACTAGATGAGAGGACATCTATGAATGATGCTTGCATTCACAAGTCTTGCCCTTTTTCTTAGAAAAGGCTTTCATAAATCCAACACATTAAGCGAAATAAATGTTACCTAGCTAGAATTCACACACAAGTTACACTGGTTTTGGGTCCAGGAAGGCTGTACAATAGTGTCTGCAATTCATTCCCCTCTGCCTTTGAGAGAGAACAGGATAATTACATTTCAGTTACTTACATGGGTTGTCACTTACAGTTTCTGTTATTTCTTAAGGAACCAACTACTTGTGGTTACTAAGCACCAATGTGAGATGGAGGGCAAAAGTCACATGACCCAGTGCAGGGGCTGATGAGATAACATATGTCTCTGCTGTCTATAACTGAATATATAATGGAGCCCCAGTTTTCATTTTAATGCAGAAGATGAGACATCATGGAAAACTTTTATGAGTTATGATAAAAAACTCACTTGGAGGATGGGGTTGTTTGCATGTGTGTGTTTAAATTTTAAGAGGCTGTTAGCATAAAGAATGAACCTCATGAACTCCACAAGTTGGCAGAAGATTTACTGAGGCAATGCTGCCAATTTAGAGAAATTGCCTCTTGGGGCGTGCAGGTTACAGAAGTTATAATTTCTGAAAAGTCTGAGTGTGATATTACCTTGATATACAGGAGAAATATCATTGAGCAGACAAATAAAATGGAAGAAGTTATGTTTGACTATCTAGGCTGTTCGATGGAGAACACCACTGGTGTTTAATACAAATAAGTTTTGGAAAAAACACATAGCTCTAAAGTTAAAAGATTGGTACTGAGCAGCTACAAAATCTAGGTCTTCAACTTTAAAGGGGCCACAATAGCCCTTCAGGAAAGGTGGACATTGTAGATAACATGACACTGTTCATTGGAGAAGTAATTAAATCTTAAATCTATGGGCCAGAAAGGCCTTTGTTTAGGTGTCTATAATTTTAGGGAGTTCAACGTTTTTCAACTTCTATCAGTTATCCCCAGGTGCTTGACCCTTAGTGGCTGGGATGGGGGAGGTGATTAGAAAGATAAAAGAACCACCCTGTGCTTGAACCTCTGTCAAGCTGAGGGCTACATTAAAATGTGGTACTCTCAGAAGCATTCCTGTCATCAGAAGAATGTGGCATATTCCGGGGCACCTCGCATCCAGCACTTGAAATATAGAGAGCAAAAAACTAGCCAGCCTAGGGAGTCAATAGGGGGAAAGAAAATAAAGTGGGGATCAGGGAGAGGTTTAGAGAAGGAAAAAAAGATTCACTGAGGGAGGGACAAGAGATGTCACTGAATCAAGGCTGGGGAGATCAGTCAGAAACCTGATCGCAGTGGTGTAAAAGATGGACTCAGGCTAAAGGACATGAAGGCAAGATTAAGGAGAAGGTTCATTCTAAGAAAGGAATGATGGCCTTGTTAAAAGCCCTAACCTGAGACTCATGAGATTCCACTTCCATTTCTGGATCAGCCACATATTTCCTGTGGGATCTTGTGTATGTCACTCTATATACCCTGTATGTGCCCCACAGTAAAATGCAGATAATTTTTCCATTATCCCACCCTGTGTCTACTTCAGCGAGATTGTAAATTCTTCTGGGTAGGGACTCTCTCACTATATGTTAGTGTTGTGGTGGGCCTCTAATCTTTGTTGAGAGCTAGACGTTTTTAGAATAGTGAAAAAGTAAAGAACAAAAACATTATATTTAACTGGACGAATTCTAATTCTCCCTGTCCTGCGAGGTTCCACTAGTATTTCAGTACTGGTTGGAGAAACAGAAGAATTCAAACCATCTTTTGTGGAGAGCCCGTTTTGTGAATCCCCATCTAATCTCTTCCAATTCAGTTTCCTCAAAATGAATACTTTGGTTTGGATCAGACTCTCCTGACAGAAGGTTAAGATCAGACTCCTGGGTCGAATTAAGTACAGATTCATCTTCATTCTCCATCTGAATGACCACTTTAGTAGTTTTCTGTCTAGTTTTACCACTTACATGAGTCTCTATGGGTACAATCTTCACTGCAATGCTATTTCAGGATACTAGAGTATCCTGAAATAGCTATCCCACGTCTTAAAAGCAAGCCTCTTATTTAGGGCTCGCTATTCCAATGTCCCTGTAAACCTCATTCTACGAGGAGTAAGGGATGTTTCAGAATAGCACATTATTTCGAAATTTGGGGCTGTATAGACAGCACCAAGTGACAAAATAAGCTATTTTGAAATAGCATCAAAATAAGATACACAATTTGTGTAGCTCAAATTGCATATTTTATTGTGAGTTATAGTGCTGTGTACATGCACCCTAAGGGTACGTCTACACAGCAACTGGTGTTATTTCAAAATAACTTAGTCCAGCAGTTATTTCAAAATAATGTTGAAATTCTGTCAAGCTGGAGGACTTCTTATTCCAACTTTTGTAACACTCATTGTATGAGGCATAAGTGAAATTGGAGGAAGAGTGCTCTATTTCAAAATAAATGCTATGTAGATGCTCCCAATTTTGAAATAAACTATTTCAAAATAAGCCATGCAATTTATGTAGCTCAATTTGCGTAACTTATTTTGAGTTAAGCCCTGCTGTGTAGACGTACCCTAAAGATGCGTCTACACAGCAGTATTATTTCAGAATAATAGCTGTTATGCCTAAATAACAATGCAAGTGTCTTCACAGAAATAAATTCAAAATAATGGACAGCTTATTGCGACTTCTGCAAACCTCATTCAATGAGGAATAACGCCTATTCCAAAATAGCTATTTTGGAATAGCAGTAGTGTGGAGACTCCATTGCCGCTATTTTGAAATAGCTTCTTCCCAGGGCCATTCAAAGTAATTACTCCCCCGTGCCTCCTGGGGCTCTAAATCGAGGTAGCACGTCCACATTAAGGAAGTCTTCCTTGGACTAATTTTGAGGCTTCCCTGTAGTGTAGACGTGCTCTTTAGAAATAAGCTATTTCCGAGTTTTCTTCTGGAATAGCTTATTTCAAAGTAAGTGTGAAGTGTAGACATACCCTAACTGATTATCTTCTATGGATTTATGAGCAGAAGTATATCCACCTGGTCTTAGCGTGTCCCTATGAAGAATTCAGATGGACTCATCTCCAGATACTTCCTCTAACATATAAACAGGGGTATCTTCTCTTAGGGTATGTCTACACTAGTCGCCTAGTTCGAACTAGGGTGGCTAATGTAGGCATTCAAAGTTGCAAATGAAGCCTGGGATTTAAATATCCCGGGCTTTATTTGCATCTTCCCATCCGGGTGCCATTTTTAAATCCCCCTAGTCCGAATTAACTGCCTGCTGCTACACAAGGTGTAACAGTTAACTCGAACTAAGGACTTAGTTCAAGTTAACATTTGACTGCCGCGTGTAGCCACGGGCAGTTAGTTCAGACTAGGGGGATTTAAAAATGGCACCTGGATGGGAAGATGCAAATAAAGCCCGGGCTATTTAAATCCCAAGCTTGATTTGCAAATTCGAATGCCTACATTAGCTTCCCTAGTTCGAACTAGGGGGCTAGTGTAGACATACCCTTAGTTACTCCAGTACTACAGGTTCCCATCTATCTTAAAGTTTCTGCTTTCCTCTAAGACTCATGTTGCGCGCTAGAACCCTATCTCGTGGTTCTGTTGTTGACACAATTATTTTGGCATCCCATCTTCATGTATTGGCTAATTGGCTTCTTTCACTATCGTTAGCAGCTAGGTTATATGTGTAACAAAGTCTGCTTCGTAAATATCTTAGGGTATGTCTACACTACCCTCCTAATTTGAACTAGGAGGGTAATGTAGGCATACCGCACTTGCAAATGAAGCCCGGGATTTGAATTTCCCGGGCTTCATTTGCATAAGCCGGGCGCCGCCATTTTTAAATCCCGGCTAGTTCGAACCCCGTGCCGCGCGGCTACCCGCGGCACGGAGTAGCTAGTTCGGATTAGGAAGCCTAATCCGAACTAGCTACTCCGTGCCGCGGGTAGCCGCGCGGCACGGGGTTCGAACTAGCCGGGATTTAAAAATGGCGGCGCCCGGCTTATGCAAATGAAGCCCGGGAAATTCAAATCCCGGGCTTCATTTGCAAGTGCGGTATGCCTACATTACCCCGCTAGTTCGAACTAGCGGGGTAGTGTAGACATACCCTTACATATTCCTAATAGGAATATGAAGGTTTAACTGGTTAACCAGCTAACTGGTGTGAAGCAGCTCTCCACCTGTCACAGGCAGGTGGGTTGCTCCAGCTCCAGGGGGGTTTGCCACCACCAGGGGTGACTGACAGGGATGCCAGTGTCTTCATTGTTGTATTTGTGGTGCCACATTAACATTCTGGCTGACTTCGGAATGCATTTCATGCAGGCTTGTTTTTCTTTCATCTGAGGACAACGATGTCTAGTCTTATGTGTATTTTACAAAGTTTAATTAACTTGTCTCCGTTTCACAGCAAGCAGATTTTGATCACTATTGCAGTCTGGAAATGGGAATGTACCAGCATCTAAAACTCCATTACACAATCTTTTTTTTTATATTAAACTGTAATTTATTTGATTCCCTATACTGTGTGTCAGTTTCTCCCCAGGCTTCACTGTGCCTATAAACTTCTCTGGTGAGAAGGATAAATTCCAAAAAGGGCACAATTTCTGGAGACTCTAAGTAAAAGAAGATCATCTTTCTGCAGAGACATTGCTTACTTATTGCAGAGCAACTCATTCCTGTACTCATACTATGAAGCAAGATCACAGACAAACCAGGGGGGAGGAGAGGCTTGAAAAGAGCCAGCTACATTGGAAACATTGCCAAATGGACTGGTATCCAAAGAAGAGTAGTAGCTTTGCAAATCTGTCACAAGTGTGAAAAATGGAAGGAGGTGTTCGACAACCTCCATATTGGAGACATTACTTGAAGAGAAAGCGATTGTTCCTAAATATTTCACACATCCCTAGTTTCATGTACATGACTCACTATAACATAACTACAAAGTCTTTATGCCTGTCCTATTTACTATTTCAGCCTCAATGTCCTAAAAGGTGGACAAAGGAGTTTTCTTTATCCTGCTGTTTCCACTTATTGGAGACCAACTAACTACAGAAAAATCAACCTCAAGGCAGAGTGAAATTTACAAGTCATGCTAAGCATGCCACACGAACTGGTGATTAAATAAGTGACCTTGTGGAGGAGAGCAATCAATTTTAGAAGGGGATTTAGAAATAAAAAGTACTGAGCAATTTCTTTAAAACCACACAGATTAATTGAAAGGTACTTGACACACAGTAGTTGGCTGAATATTGGCAGGTTAACACATTAATAGCAGACTCCCTGCTAAGCAAACAGAAGAAGGAAAATAGAATGGTATGGTGTAAGAGATTATGCTTTCTCCTTTGTTTACACTGGCAAGTTTTAACGCCAAAAAATCTTTTTTGGCAACAAATCCCAGAGAGCGTTCAGACTGCAACATGATAAAGTCATGAAAAACACCCAGTTTCAGGGACAGAAACCTTCCACCTCTGTGAGGGACTTTTGTTTCTCCCCATCCCTTTACTGTCAACAATCATATAGCATGTACTACATTAGTTTTTTTTTTTAATTTTTATTGAACTCCAGGATGTTTCAAACAATGCCTACTTAGCCACTCTAGCCAGTGCTTTGAAGTCTGCTGCTCTGCAGCCATGTAAACAGAAATGCAGCCCTCCCACCTGCAAACCTCCGCAATTTTAAAATCCATTTCTTTAAGCTGGAGGCAGAGGTTCTTGATGAACAGTGGAAGCAGATGAGGGGGAGGGGAGCTCACTGTGGAGGTCAACCGGTGTTGCAAGAAGCCAGGAATTGTTCTCCAGTCCTCAGGCTCATGAAGAGTCTTTGCAACTGGATGCGAAGTGTAAAGGAAGGGAAGAGACACAGGAGGGTGAGTTGCTCTATTGCAGCCAAGGGAGTGGGGTTGGAGGGGGGCGGAGCAGAGCGGAGCGGGCAGTGGCTCAGGGCCATAAGTTGCTGTGTATCGCAGTGGGGTGGGCTTGGGGGTGGCAGCGCAGGAGGTTGCTCTATTGCTGCCAAGGTTGTAGGAGGCAGTGGCACAGGGTATCCAGAGACTGTATTTCTGTAAGCTGGCTAAGCCCTGCCTAGGTCTGCATTATGTCCAAACAAGGCATTGATATACAAGGAGATATCAATTAAATCTGGCTGAGAGATAGTAGCGAAGTTTTTCCTGATGTGCTTATTATGTTCTTGCAGAGATTCCGTGGCAGGGCTGTCATTTCTCCACTGCCGTGGTACGACATTCTCCCAAACTATTCCTCAAAATGTGCTGCTGGAACGAAAGCCTTTGTTAATGTTCCAGCTGTCACAGTCACAGCTGTTGTGATGGGGAATGGAGTGTGCTGGCAGCACATGCAGCCCTGCTGCGCCTGTTGTTGAACTTCTCTTTAATGCTGTCCACTAGGGATGTAAAATCCCATCTGAGAAGTTAACCAATTAAATGTTACATTTAAGCGATTAACTGGGTGCTCCAGCCCAGCCTGTACAATGGGCCTAACTGGGCTGAAGCAGCTGCCCACCTGTGTTGTGATGTTATGTGCTCTATTGCAAGGTGGAGTGGCCCTGTGATCGGAATGTGGGTGCCCTCAGTTGCTCCGCCACAGTTTGGCAAGCCCATGTCAGCAAAGCCAGCCACCGTTGTCATCACATTTCCCAGAGTCACAGTCCTACACAGCAAAATGCAATTTATTACCTTGCACACTTGCAGAAGTACTGTCCCAATGATAGACTTCCCCATTCCAAGCTGATTTGCAGCTGAACAGTAGCAATCTGGAGTCACCAGCTTCTACAAAGCAATGGCCACACGCTTCTCTCCAGAGAGCAGCTCTCATTCGGGTGTCCTTGCGCTGGAGTGCAGGGGTTAGCTTAGCACACTGCTCCAGGAAGGCTGCTTTATGCATCCGAAAGTTCGGTAGCTGCTGGTCTTCATCCCATACCTGCATGACAATGCAGTCCCAGCACTCAATGCTGGTTTCTCTAGCCCAAAAGCAATGCTCTGCTCTGCACAGCAGCTGTGACAGCCACATGCAATGCCTTTTCACTGCCGTTCCTGTCACTCACATTGTCATGTGCATCCAAGTCTTCTTTCTCTGATACTAAGTGCATAAGTAGCTCTACTGCAAGGCATGCTGTCTTAAGCACATTGAACACAGCATGGGAGAGAAGTCTTGGATCCATGATTTCTCACAGCGGATGTTGGCACACACAGCAAGGACTGTCCGTTTCGAAGGGTGTGAAAGTACCCAGTGTAGCCGTAGCCCAATAGTTCTAGGGAACCTTCACCTCTTGCAAAAACCAAGAAATACCCCCTACTGCTGCCTGCTCCCTTCGCCCCCCTCCTTTCCACTTTCTTTTTGTGCCTGCTGGTAGCCTCAGCCTAATGGCTTAATTAGCCTTCCAACTTTCAGTTCTGCCTTGTTTCATTGGAGCTGTGTTGATGAGATGGCTGCCTCTGCTCTTACTGCCTAGAACTCTGTCACAAGCAGAATGAACTGAAGAAAAGGACACAGGCTTGAGAGTTAGGAAGCCCTAGCTTCTAATCCCACATCTGCTGCCAATTCATGCTGTAGCATCAGATAAGTTACTTTATACCCCTGCCTCAGTTTCTCCATCTATAAAATCAGGGTGTTGATACTTACACCACTTATCTCACTGGAGCTGGGAAGATCAGCGATTTAATGTTTATGAAGTGAGGCTCTGTTCTACAGCAGAGAGCTAGTGTGACACAAAGCTTTGGGGACATGTAGAGGTCACCTTTGTACAATCGCTTCTAACCTGTACTATGTGCTCCCTAGCAACAACTGAAGGTCTGGTTCAGTCTCTTTCTCTAGGAATTTAAGCTTATAGAATAGCTTTGTGGAGCCAGAGAGCTGAAATTAATGCTTAGCTTCTTACTTCTTTCATGCTGTCTCTGGGGTAACTCATAGGTTGGGGTGGGAGGGGAACAGTAAGCTTCAGTTAAGCTATTTGGGAAGATAGGACCAGACACTTCCAGACATTATCCCATCCTGGGATCTGAGGTGGGTAAAAATAGTGTGACAGTTGTGTTCCAGTCCCTTGATAAGTAGACAGGGGACAGAATTGCAGGATCTTCTGCCTTAGACATGCTCCCAGGAACCTGAGGGGACATATGTGAAGTAGCCATAGGCAAATACAGATCATCACTAATAGCTTTGTACTGGCCTGCCAATGAGGGTGAGGGAGAGGAGGCAAAAGGGGCAGCTGCTCTGTGGCCCCGTGTTTCAAAAAGGCTTGAGGCTCATGGCCTCCATCCCTGCTATGGCAAGAGAGGCAGCAGCTAGAGCCTCCGGCCCTTTAAAAATCACTGCCATAGCACCACACAACATGCTCCAGGTGGTGCTAAGGGCTGGTTGCCCTAGTCCTGCCCCCTCCATCTGAAATAACAGGCATCTTGTTCCAAATTCTGTAACCCTCATTTTACGAGGAATAATGCCTACTTCAAAACAGGTGCCTACATATACAGCTGAATGTCCAACAGCCTGGGCCAGAGGGCCCACATGTGCACTCAAGAGCAGGTGCGCAGGAAAGTCAAGGCGCTTCAGTAGGCCTATACCAAGCCAAGAGAGCACAGGTCCCACTCAGGGGCAGTACCCCAGACCTGTGCCTACTACAGCCAGCTCCACCCCATCCTGGGGAGGGGTCAGTCTCTTCCCCCCTCTTAAGGACTCTGGGTGGGAGATGCCCATTGTCACCCTCCTGGAGGGCAGGCCTGAGGCCAAGGAGGAGGAGGTGGAGCAGGCCACTGACACCATGATGCCTGCCAGTGAGGAGTTCAGACAGTGCCTGGAGCCAGTACCACCCCCCCAGGATATCACCCAGGGATAGGACAAAGCCAGGGAAGGCCCAGGAAGTTGAGCTCCGTTACTTTCCCTAGACACACACAGTGGAGGCAGTGGGAGGTGAGGGGCTGCGCCCTCCCTTCTTGACCTTCTCAGCCTGGGGATCGTGCAGCAGCCTATGCACGTGGGTGCATGTGGAGCACCAGTCCGGAGCAGACAGCCACAATGAGGCTGCCCCAGAGGACCCTTATGGTCCTGCTCATAAGGTTTCTGGAGAGGCCTGACACCCTCTCACCGCAATCCACCACTAAAGAGGCTGGGGTCATGGACACATAGTGCAATGCCGTGCATGGCACACAGGCATGCCTGCTGGGGCAGCATGTGCTCCCAGGCAAGCGTAGCATGGAGAGAAGCTGAGCCATCCCATCATACCCCTCCTGCCCGCAAGTTCCTGGCCTGGCTGGCGCCTTCCCATGCCTGCTCATCCCTGGGATGTGGGGGTAGCAAGGCACCCCCCAGGTACATCTTTGCCCCTGAAGGAAGGGGCCTGCTGTGTAGGCCACAGAATGCCTTGCTCCAAGCACATCACCTTTGTCTGAACCGAGACCTTTTGGTATCACCTCAGAGATGAGGGCTGGGCTCCATGCACCTTGACTACTGGGATGACTTCCCTTCTCTTTGTTCTTCACAGCTGGACCAGCTGTGAGTGAGGTGCCCACAACACCTCCCATGCCAGCCTTCTGACACCCTGGGAGCTACCACTATAGATGAGCCCATGAAGATCTGAAGTGGAAACACGTCCAGTGATCTCTGAAGCAGCAGGACGCAGACCAGGAACTGCACGGCACCATCTGGCAAGAGCTGGCACAAGAGATCTGCAGCATGTGTACAGCATTCACAGTTGCCTTCAACTGCATGGTCCCTGATATTGAGCAGTCAAGCAGCCATCCCCCTGCTCCCGCTGCTGCTTCTCCCCTATCCCCTCTCCATGGCCTCCAAGGCCCCACACAAGAGGTGGTAGGACCACACGAGGCCAGTATCCCTTCCAGCCCTGTCCATGAGCCTTTCCGTCCCCTCCCTCACAGGTTCCCTCCCCAGTTTGTCATTAAAAAAAATAGTTCATTGTTCCAAAAAAAGTCTGCTTTATTGTATCTGCAGGGCAGAGGAAAGGGAGGGGGGAATGAGGGAGAAGGGAAGGAAGGGGTAGGAGAGGAAAGGCACTCTGGGGCACTGCAAAGGCCTCTTGTGGGGAGGCCCAGGGGAGAGTCTCACACGTGTCCTGAAACTGCCTCAGGGCCTCTCAGGGTGTGTCTAAACTACATGGCTCCATCGATGGAGTCATGTAGATTAGGCTGATCGGCAAAGGGAAATGAAGCCACGATTTAAATAATCGCGGCTTCGTTTAAATTTAAATGGCTGCCACGCTGAGCTGATAAACAGCTGATCAGCTGTTTGTAAGCTCAGCACGGCAGCCATTTAAATTTAAACGAAGCTGCGATTATTTAAATCGTGGCTTCATTTCCCTTTGCCGATCAGCCTAATCTACATGACTCCATCGATGGAGCCATGTAGTTTAGACACACCCTCAGATGTGCACAGCCCCCTGATGGGGTTGCCGAATGGCAGTCATGTGCGGCTGCTCAAAAGCCCTGATGAGCAACTCAGCCTCTGTCCCCCACCCCGGTAGGAACCTCTCCCCCTAACCTCACAAACATTGTGGAGGACACAGCATGCCACTGCCACTACATAGGGAGGTCCAGGCAGGTGAGGAGGCTGAGGAACCTCCCTTTGAGACACCCAAAGGCACTCTCCACCACAATGCAGGCCCTGCTGTTGAAACAGTCCTTGGTGGGGTCCAAGTGCCTGGTGTAGGGCTTTATCAGCCAGGGGAGCAGAAGGTAGGGTGAGTCCCCCATGATGCACATTGGCATGTCCATGTCCCCAACCTGGATGATGCAGCTGGGGAAAAAAGTGCTGGTGTGCATCTTCTGGAAGAGGCTGGAGTTCCTAAAGATGTGGGTGTCATGTGCCTTCTCTGACAACCCAACGTTAATGTCCATGAAGCAGCTGTGGTGGTCCACAACTGCCTGCAGGACTATGGAAAAGTACCCCTTCCAGTTGATGTAGTCAGATGCCTGGTCAGCAGGGGTGTGGATGGGGATGTGGCTGCTGTCGATGTACCCCCCACAGCTGGGGAAGCCCACAGCGGCAAAGCCAGTCATGATGGTGTCCATGTGGCCCTGGGGGATGAGCCTGTGCAGCAGGATGGTGTTGATAGCCCTTATCACCTGGAGAAGAAGACAGAATCACAGGGTTGCCAGAGCGCTCATGAAATCCCTTAGCCCCACCTTCCCTTCCCCACACACACTAGGCCCAACCCCAACTAACCCCATTCCTGGAAGGGCTTTGTGAAGCTGGGACTGCAAAACCCCTATCCTTCCCTAGGGAACCCCATTCCAGCAGTTCGCCACCCTTTCAAACATAGTAAGAGAGTCATACCTGTACGAGCATGGTCCTGTGGGTCAATCTCCCAACAGCTACCTGATGGAGTGGTAGCTGTCCAGCGTGGCAAGCTTCCACACTGAGATGGCAACCCACTTGTGGAGAGGAGTGGCGGATTGCATGTGGGTGTCCTGTTGCCAGAGGGCAGGAAGATGTCATTCCACATGCAGAAATTCTAGAGTCACTGCTGGTCATCCCACCTCTCCATGATGATGTGGTCCCACCAGTCAGAATTGATGTCCAGTTGCCAGAAGTGGCAGTGCACGATGTGCAGCAGAGAATGGGAGGGACTGTGCTGCATGAGCAGCACAAGGAGAAAGGTGAGGAGGTCCTCTGCAGGGAGCTGCAGGTCCTGGTTCTGCAGTGCCATGACGG
Source organism: Pelodiscus sinensis (assembly GCF_049634645.1). Classification (NCBI taxonomy): domain Eukaryota; kingdom Metazoa; phylum Chordata; order Testudines; family Trionychidae; genus Pelodiscus; species Pelodiscus sinensis. The sequence continues at coordinate 21,719,324 of NC_134726.1, read as the reverse complement.
TAGCCTGCAAAAACTGCACCAGAAGGTGCAGCATGAGGTCCAGGAGCTGGCAACTGCTTCGCAGCAGGTTCAGCTCCATGGCAGAAGTGCTGTGGTGTCTGGAAGGGCAACCAGAGCGCACACAGTGGAATGGGTTTGCTGTCCCTCAAGGAGGTAGGCAAAGGAGAGGAGAGGAGCCTGAGACATGACTGTATCCCTTTAAGCACGAGCCTGGGATAGCCTCAGGAAGCAGCTCGAGGAAGTGACTGCTGTCCTCATGCCCTGCCTGAAGTGCTTCCAGGGGTTTTAAATGTGATTGAGGCTCCAACCAGTACACTGCAGCACTATTTCAGGATACCAGAGTATTCTGAAATAGCTATTCCATGTCTTCACAGCAAGCCTGTTTTTTCGAAATATAATGAGCTCGCTATTCCAACATCCCTGCAAACCTCATTCCACAAGGAGTAAGGGACGTTTTGGAACAGTGAAATAGCTAAAATAGCCAAAATAGTTATTTTGAAATTTGGCATGGAGTAGACAGCACCAAAGTACAAAACAAGCTATTTTGAAATGAGATACACAATTTGTGTAGCTCAAATCTTATTTCAAGCTACGGTGCAGTGTAGATTCACCCAGTGTGGACACCCTATTTTGAAATAGCTCAGTACTATTTCGATGGGCATTTGTAATGCAGATGCACTATTTTGAAATAAGCTATTTCAGAGTTTTTATTCCAAAATAACACTGCTGTGTAGACATACCCTAAATAAACAGCCAGGAGGCCTTCCCATAATATGAATTAATCTGTAACAAACAAATAACCCTTTTATTCCTCAAATTACGATATTCCTCAATTTAGGGGACTCTGATTTTCCCTGCTGTATCACCTCAGATGCTAATCCTACAATTTAATAGAATACTTGGGAAGAATCACTTTTTATTTATAAATGGGCTGACATAGATCCTGTGCTCTCATTAAGAGCATTTTTATATTTACAGTGGGATGTGGCCCCTTCTAATCTGGTAGGTTAATACTCCACCAGACCTCTGTAAATCAAGATTTCACTTTCCCTTATTCAAATATCATTCCCTTGGGGGATTTTCTTTTACCAGCCTGCTAACAGTGGTCTGGATCAAAATAAATGTGTTATCTGCAGCCAGATGAGTTGGCAGGAGAATTTCTATTAACATACCTAGCAGTTTCTGTGGGGAAAGATTTTTACTTCCATGTTGTAGCAGTGGGAAAGCCTGTCACAGTACCGGCTAAGACTTGTATTTATGGGTAGGATGCCAGTCAAGTAATGGCAAGGCCACATAAAAAAATATAGAGAATTTCCACATTATACCAATACTTCAAGGATATGTCTACACAGCAGGGCTAAAGGCGAATTAAGCTACGCAACTTCAGCTACGTCAATTGCGTAGCTCAAGTCGAAATAGCTTAATTTGGCTTTTGGCACTGTCTACACAGCTGGAAGTATTAGGAAGAACGCTCTTCCTTCAACTTCCCTTACTCCTCGTGAAATGAGGGTTATCATGAGTTGGAGTAAAAAGTCCTCCAGTTGGACATTATTTTAAAATAAAGGCTTGTAGTGTAGACCTGCTCTTTGTTATTTCAGAATAACATCAGTTATTCTGAAATAATGCTGCTGTGTAGACATACCCCTACTGACATCCTCTGGGCCAGCTTGTGCGCTGATACAATGTATGTGCAAGGAGGGGGAGGGAACATGGAACCTCCACCTTGCATCTCTGAGCACAAAAGCAGCCCAGTTATGATGCTAGCCTTCCCTGTAGCATAAGGAATGCCTCCCTTTGAGAACAATGTTTCAAACTGAGCAAGGGCAAGGAAAGCATTAACTCCCACTGGGATTTCCCTACATCTTAGAGAGCAATGCTATATAGATCAGGGCCTCCCACCCACGACTCCAAATCCTCAGTCAGTCTAAGATGCTCTTTGGACGAGGGACTTTCAGGCTTAGGGGCAGGGGTCTTGCTGCTGCTTTGCTGGCTCCTTGCATTCACCTGAGAGAGTTTGGACAACTGGAGCAGGCTGACAGCCTGGATAGCCCTGCTGTAATAAAGGGGAGGAGGATTGTATCCCTGCAGCACATAACCAACAAGCACAAGCACAAGGTGACTGTATGCAGGGACATTCCCATCAAGGGCACCTACTCAAAGACTGCATCCCCAGCCAATTCCCCAATCAAGCCATTTCAAAGTACACTTCAGATCTAAACTATCTTGGGCAAAGGCTTGAATTGATGCTCCATTATTTTCCTGGTGCTTGAATGCTTCTCTGGTTGGAATGAGATATCCTTTGCTGCTTTCCAGAACCAGCCAGACTGCTGCTGGTAAATCATGTTTCCAAACAGAACAACTTGCTGGTGTACAGTATTAGATTTTTCATGACTGTCTTGCTAGAACTGTTTTGCAATATCAGCCATTTGAGTTGTCAAAAGTCATACTTGCAGGCTACGTCTACACTGCCATGATTTTCCGAAAATGCTTTTAACAGAAAAGTTTTCCGTTAAAAGCATTTTCGGAAAAGCACATCTAGATTGGCAGGATGCTTTTCCGCAAAAGCACTTTTTACGGAAAAGCGTCCATGGCCAATCTAGACGCGGTTTTCAGCAAAAAGCCCCAATCGCCATTTTCACAATCGGAGCTTTTTTGCAGAAAATACTACTGTGCTGTTTACACTGGCCCTTTTGCACAAAAGTCTTTTGGAAAAAGACTTTTGCCCGAACGGGAGCAGCATAGTATTTCCGGAAAAGCACTGACGATCTTACATGAGATAGTCAGTGCTTTTCCGTAAATTCAAGTGGCCAGTGTAGACAGCTGGCAAGTTTTTCCGCAAAAGCAGATGATTTTGCGGAAAAACTTGCCAGTCTAGACACAGCCGCAGAGTTTTATCATGAAGAGATTACCTTTTCTATTTACTTGGGTATTTATAAAATCAAATTTAACACCAAAATATACAGTGGGGAGAAACAAACTGCAGTGAAAGTAAATAAGGAAGAACAGACCTAGATCTCTATTCAGGAGTAGTTCCCTATTCTGAAAGGATACTTAGCATGTTCTTAAACTAAACACAGATGTAGTTCCTATTGAAGTCAATGGAATTTAAAACAATCTTAAATGCTTTGCTGAGTCTGGTGTTCAAGTTCCAAAAATTGCCAACACCTCCCCCCACCCCCGCAAAAAAAAATATAGGGTGGTAGTGACACACTCTGCCATAGCTTCTAAAACCACATGTCCCTGACCTAGCAAAATGCAGAGCTAGGGCAAGGTCCATGGAGAGCAAATGCTTTGCCTTAACAATGCACCTAAGAGCAAATGATTTAGGTTTCACCCTCAGTAAAGACAACCTGATTTGGTCTAAAGATGATTTGAACTGATGCTATTACTGCAAACCTAGCAACTTGTGTTCTCCAGCTCCCAAACAAAACCCAAACACCCTGCACATTTAAATCTTCAGTTGTGTACAATGTATCCTGATGGCGTATCAGCAAAATCTGCTTTGCCATGCAATGAATTGAAAAGCCAGACAACCTACACCAGGGAGTCAAGGAGATGAAAGTACAAATTTCTATTAAAAATACAGCATCCATTAGAAAAACGTTCCGGTAGGAAAGTTCATCTAGAAAGCAGCAGCATTATGAATGTCACATTGCTGTAGCTCTTTTTTACATCACTGTAAGTTAAAGCAAGGAGGATCAACTGGGAAGGAGTCAGATGGGGACAGAGTATTTTTCATACAGTGGTTATAAAAATTCACTAATTTGGAAAAATCCTGTAGAAGTGTGGAACTGTACTGCATTTCTTACTGCTATTTCCTCCTCTGTTAACAAGTGCACATTAATTTGGTACCATAAGTGCTGGTCTTTTAACATTGCTAATTTTCTGCCCCCATCCACCCAACAGACACAGAAATGTCTTGGAAAAAAGCAAACCTATCACACAGAAGTAGGGAGAAGTCTTTGGCCAAAACTGAGTCTATCCAGTCTCTCTTGTCCTTATGACATTGGTATGTTAGCCTATTGACAGGCTCTCACAATGCTAACAATTGTGTGTATTCCTTTTCGATTTAAACACTTCCAGCCCTGGTCTACACGAGGGTGTTATTTCGAAATAAGCAAAGTGTCCATATTACCAAGCCTGGTATTTTGAAATAACAGTTTGATTATTTTGAAAATTGTACTCCTGCTTTCCCCAAGGAATAACGCTTATTTCAAAATAGTTATTTAGAAATAGTGTTAGTGTGGACGCTCCACTGCTGCTATTTCGGAGTAATTTGAAGTAATTACTCCCCAGTGCTTCCTGGGGCTCTAAGTCAAAGTAGCATGGTCCACAAAAACAAAGCCTGTCTGTAGCTGGTTGGGCTCCCAGAGGGGCTGCTCTGCCTCCGCATCAGTGGGCGGCCACTCTGGCCCACTACTGTGGGCACTGAAAAAAACCCCACTTCAGTAGTTCAATAAACCCGGCCTTGGTTCAGGCAGGCCGTAAACAAACACAGGTAACAGGCCCAGACCCTAGGGCAGGGCAACAACTATAGTCAGTTCAGAGTCCAGTAGCCCAGGCCTTGTTTCAGGCGGGGCAGCAGGCAAAACACAGTTAAAGAGCCAGCCCTAGGTCAAGGCGGGCAACAACTACCATCTGTTCCAGGGTTCGGTAGCCCAGGTCTTGGTTCAGATGGGCAGCAAACAAACCCAGGGAAAGGCCCTGGCCCTAGGGCAGGGTGGGGCATCAACAAACACAGTTCAGAACTGCATTAGTTTGTCTCCTGGCTCAGGAAGGTGCAGGCAATTCACCAGTGGCGGAGGAGAGGGGGAGACTGCCACCCAACAGGTGGGTGGCATGGGGGGACGCAGGCCCACCCACTCCACTGTGTCCCAGCTCAGGGCCCGTATAGTAGCAGCTTGGTTAGCTGCAGGGTCAGTGGGTGCTCCAGCGTGCACCGCACTGCCTTGAGGCCTTTAACAGTCCTTGCCAATGCCCGGCCACTCCCCTTCTCCTCCTCAGTGGGTACCTGGATTTCCAGCAGGTCACTCAGGGAGTCAAGGGTGGTCACATCCAGCTGGGGTCTCAGCTGTCCAGGCCAGTCCTCAGCTGCTTGCAGGTCCAGTAGTCTCAGCCAGTGCTCCGGTAACAGCTGGTGGGGGTGTTCAGGCTGCTGGTTCAGGACCCTGCGGGTCCAGGGGTCCCAGCCAATCCCTGGGTGCAGGCCAGGACAGGAGTTTAGGCTGCTCTGCCAGGCCAGGTAGGAGGTCCAGGCCAAGGCTCAGCCTCCCAGGCAGAAAGCATTGAGCAGGCCTCTGATTCCTTCAGAGGCCAGGCCTAGACTGAGCTCTCTGGCGGGGCTCTTATAGTCCTGGCCCCGCCTCCTGGCTTCCGGTCAGGTGACTGGGAGGGGCTAGGCTGTGCCCAAAATGGCTCCCAGACAGGCTGCTCCATCTCCTGATCAGTAGGCGGCCACTCCTCCTCACTGCACTGTGTCAGACTAATTTTGAGGCTTTCTCCTAGTGGGGACATGCTATTTTGATGTTGTTTCAGGAGTTATTTTGAATTTAGTTATTTCAAAATAATTTTCTAACTGCCCACAGTTAATTTCCTTTCAATGGTAAATTCAGATTATGCAAGGGAGAAAATAAATCTTCCATACATTGTTTCCTTATGTATAAGATCATGTCTGTAAGAGAGAGAAGCTGGTAAATTACTGAGAATTTACTGTTGCCTTTTTATTTTCATAGGGAATTTTTTTTTAAATGTTCTGAATTGCAGACAAGGCAGCAGCTCATTTTCCAAATGACTGTTACATTGTGATGAATGGATGTGAGCTGGGAAGGTGGTCTTTAGTTCTGCTATTGATTGTTGTGAAATGCTGTAAATGATACAGTGAACTTGGCGGTTAAGAGAAGATTGGCTCTTTCTGAGTGTTGTAGGAATCACTGAGATCAGATCTGCACCCACTTTTTGTTTAATAATCATACTTCATTTTGTGCAACTGTTTTCCAAATTTGGAAATAAGAGTGAGAAGAACTGAATCACTTAAACTTTAATTGTAGTTATTTCTGCTGCTGCAAGCAGGTTCAATGGAAAGAAAGTTTCAGTTCCAGAGTATGCTATTGCTTCGTTAGACGACAATTCCAGAAAAAGGCATTTACTCTGATCTCACTTACTCCTGCTATTCACCAGTGTAACTCCTTATAGGGCAATATTCTTGGTTTGGAGTTTCACTGCTGTAAGAGCAGAATCTAGAGTAGTCCCTGAGCCCGTGTTCCTATCTGGCTGCATGACTCTAGAGTACAGTTCCAAACTTAGACTTTAATTTTACAATTTAATATCTTCAGAAAGCAATTACTCCTCAATGAAGCATTTTGCTGATGTCTTTGATCTCTTGACTTCACATACCAATTCCACTTCCATTTATCATGATTTCAAAGGCTTCTGCCTTGTCGATGACCTTCAGGGGAACAGCAGGCATGGTGACTAGAACTGGTTTGAAAAAGTTTTGGCTCAATAAAATTTTGCCAATGCTAAAACATTGTAATGAATATTTTGGGAGGGCAGGGCAGGAAAACACACATTCTGTAATCTGGTGGCTAAGGAATTGCCCAGGGTTGTGGGAGAGCCAAGGGCAAGTCTCTGATCAGAGTGACCTAGGGTGAAAAGCAATGCTCTGAATCAGAGTAGGGACTTGAACCTGGTTCCCTCAGGACTGTGGCCTAATCACCTGGTTTCTCTCACTCTTTCACACATACATTTTAGTTTGAAAACAGGATTTTGACTCCACACAATTCGGTTTCAAAACTTTCAGAAGGTTTTGCTTTTGTTTCAAAAACTTGGAAATGACTTTGAAACCCAAAAAGTTGCCATGAAACAGAACGGTCATCCTCCAGGCAGCTCTAATTCTAACACTACATTGTAGAGAAAATACCACCTTGCCTTGGTCGCTGCAGGTTGCCTTAGAGAGCTCTTATACCATGGAAATATAATTGGCACTTAGATAGGATTTTGTGCTTTAAAAGTCAATCCTTCCCATTTTCCAACAATGGCCAACAGAAAAACCTGGAGGAAGCTGAATTTGCTGGGCTTCAGGTAAATAACTTTTAGGTTCTGCTGGCACTTGGAAGGAAAGTTATTTAAAAATAAAATTCTGAACATTAGCCAATATTGTGTTAAAACAACTGAACTTCATACAGTAGTACTTATCAAGTTTAATCCAAACACATCACCGCTGTCTCGCTATTAAGGATGGCCTTATGGTTGAGGCATTGGACACAGACCCAAGAGAGCTGTGTTCAGTTTCTGACTCTGTCACAGAGTCCTGGGTGACCTTGGACAGTCATGTGTTCTCATGGGTATCTGGCATAATACTTCTTTTTCTCTTCCCGTTATTCTATGTAGCTCATACATGTTTTGGGACAAAGACTTCCTTCATGCACACACAGTATCTACACTGCTGGGTCCCAGTCACAGCTGGGTTCCAAAGCCATATTGCAGTAACAATGCTCCAAACTACTTCCTTTCCAATCTCCCACTTTGTGCATCTGGATCACTTGAATATCTCCCCATGTCAATGACACTTACTGGTAGAGACAGGAAGTCTGTATCCTACAAATACCCATGACTCATTTGCTACCTGGCCTTTGCAAATCTTCCAAACTCTCTCTTTTCAAAGGGAGCTGCACAAGGAAGAAGTCAATTTTTGGAAGAGCTGGGGAAACCCATCACTTGTCAGACCCCCCCTCCTTTGTCTCCATCTTGTATTTGGTTTCACAATTATCCTTCAGGCTAAACAACGGCTCAAAATGTTGATTAAATGCTTTCCAAGCTTCTCAACTCCCTAGCAAGACTGATAGTCTGTCCTGCAATACTGCATTAGACAGCACAATGACTGATTGAAATGAACCTTTCCCCCCTTTTACTCTGCAGCTATTTCCTCAAGTATTTTGATCCTGGCAAGAAGTATGACATTATTGATTTGCTCTGCACTGCTCAGTCTGGAGCCTCATCTGCAAAAACATTATTCTTTATTGCTTCAATAATTTTACTGAGTGCAGAGAACTTTTTTTCTTTTTGCTTAGTGTTTAGTGATTCTTTAAATTTTTTATGTGCTTTGAAGCTAAATATCTACCATTTGCAGAAATGTACTGGAAGGTCACCAGAAATTCAAATCTCTCTGTAGGTACATGATTATTTCCCTTCACAACCCAATAGTTCCCCATTAAGGGTTTGAACTTGCACCGCACGGCTGGAGAGTGTTGCAGCTAAGTGCAAGGTTTAAGTTGATGGACAGGATTGGGAGTGCAGGGAAACCAATCCTGCATTAATTAGAGTTTCTATTCCAGGGAACAAATGACTCTTGTCTAGCATTTTACTAGCATGCTGAATATTATGCTTAATCTTCAGGCCAGCTCCTCAGATGTAGTTGCCTTAATTTGCACCAGTTAAGGATTTGTCTTCTTAGCTATATTCATTTTCCAACTATGCCCACCCTTTCCCCCTTTATATTTTCAGCTAGGATGTTGGATGCCCAAAGGACTCAAATAATGAGTGGCTGATCAATAGGGAGACCTGTACCTATTACTTCACCTTCCTTTCACTCACAAATAGTTTCTGTTTGTACTTCCAGAGTTGGGTAGTAACCTGGCACATCCAGCTATACCCCACATAGGGCTTTCATTCTGAAGGCCAAAAAGATTACGGTAAGTCTGGTTGGATATGGGAACAAGCTGTGACATTTGCATTATGTTGTGTTTCTAGATTTCCAGGGTGCTGAAACACACCATGTTGTGGACAGCCTGAAAAGGTCAAGCCCAATCTGTCTCCATCACTATTTCCAGAAAGAGGCAAGCATTAAAAATAATGGCTCATTTATTTTCATGCAATAGTTTTAAGGAAACAAAGCTAGTTTTTCTTTAAAAGACAGCTGCAAGTGCGACAATATGATAGCCAACACCGCTGCACTGTGGTTTGAAAGTTCCCTTCCACTGATCTTGAAGAGAGTGTGTTTTCTACATCTGAGGAATTATACTCAAGCTCCAAATGTTCCACAAAGAACAAATCCCTATACCAAAATTTCATGCATACACAACATCTGCTCAGAAGCCACGCTGCACCTCTAAATCTTTATTTGGTTTATGACCTGCGGGACTACAGGCTCCATTGAGGCCTCGAGCAAGTCGGCATTTTGATTAAATGAAAAGTTTGGGTAGTGGTGGTGGTTGTTTTAAGTATTCACTGAGCAAGGACATAGTTTGCAGGTTTCCCGAGGTAAAGAAACAGCTGCATAACTTGGAATATCGTCATATGGAAATTTTCAGGCCTGTGACAGATTGTGTGTAGCGACTCTCCTGTATAGAAGACTAGAAGATTTAACCAGCGTTGCTTAGATACCTAAATTTTGTTTCACTTCATTTAAATAATTGTTCTGGGCTAGGGCTGAAGGGTTCAGTATGCAGTCTACACTAGAGAGAGAGGACAACCCCAGCCTTCTCTAACCACAGCAGCTTGGGAACAGGTGACAAGCACTGGTCTTTGGCCACTGCAGCTGTATTGGGCACAGACAGAGGAAGGGTGCATGCCCCCCAGCTAGGGGGAAAGACAGACACATTCTCTGAAATATATAGTAGATAGCTGTCCCTTTCTCCACCCCTGCCCTTTGCTGACCCAGTGGCATTATAGCTGTCCCTGTCTCCATCTCTGGCCTCTTGCTGTCCCTCTGTGATCATTCTGCAGTATTATTATCCCTTCTGTCAGACTCCTCTCTTTCCATTTTATGAGAAACAATCGAATTCCAGACACATCCATTGCTTTGGCACAACTAAACCGTCACCTTTAAGTTATGATAAGAGGAAGCTGCATGCCAAACTTGGCTTACTGTTTAGCAGGAAAGCTACAGAGGGGTAGCAACGTTAGTCTGTAAATGGAAAAACAACAAATAGTCTGGCAGTACCTTCGGGTATGTCTACACTACAAAGTTAGTTCAAACTAACGGACGTTAGTTCAAACTAACTTTCATAGGCGCTACACTAGCGCTCCGTTAGTTCGAATTTAATTCGAACTAACGGAGCGCTTAGTTCGAACTAGGTAATCCTCATTCCACGAGGATTAAGCCTAGTTCGAATTTACTAGTTCGAATTAAGGGCTGTGTAGGTCACTGAAAAGTGGTTCAGGGTCCACTTAATGTGGACATGCTAGTTCGAATTAGCAAAACGCTAATTCGAACTAGTTTTTTAGTCTAGATCCGTTAGTTCGAATTAGCTTAGTTCGAATTAACTAATTCGAACTAAGTTAGTTCGAATTAACGTTGTAGTGTAGACAGACCCTTAGAGACTAACAAAACATGTAGATGGTATCATGAGCTTTTGTTTTGTTAGTTTCTAAGGTGCTGCCAGACTATTTGTTGTTTCAGAGGAGTTCTTGAACAAATGGACTTACAGACAGACACACAGACAGACAAATGCACAAACTCTCTAAAATATATAGTAGATGAGACATCAACACTAGAGATGGGAGACCTTTGTAAAATGTGCAACATTGTACTAATGACTTTGACTAAAATATAATTTATTTGCCACTCACACACTTTTCATATTTTTTCTCATCAATTACCCAAGTTGTCCATGCAGGTGTTCAGAACATCTAATGCAGGATTGGAATTCTCTCAGTTACCAAGAGCTGCTCACCTGACTAGGAACTAGGCAGAATCCAGCCCTCACATGCTCATTAAAGGTGGACCTAATATTGATCTCTGCTGTGCTCCAGAGCACAAGTAAATCTGAAGGTTCCTTTTGCAAAGAATTACAAATCCCATCCATCGTGCAGTTTTCAGACAAGCGAGTCTCCCATTAACATGAATGGGAGTTCTGGGCAGAATAGTTCCCAGAGGTAGAATCACCAACATAAAGTTTTTATACACAGCACTGCATTCATCTATAACCTGGCTAGCTCGTGTAGCCAGTTACAAACATAATAGAATATTGAAAAACAAATGAAAGTTAAAGGTGAATAATATTATCCTAAGCCCCAATTGTCTTCTGGTGTTAATTAGGACAGCTTCATTGGAGTTGGAGTTTTGCCATTTCATACTCACAGAGAACTTGGCCCATAATTAAATAAAAGTCACAATATTTTTAAAATATTCAATGTGGTTTTGTGTCTATTTCTTCAGTTTTGATTTTCCTGACCTTGTTTTAAAAAGGCTTTCGGAAAGTTCTAATCTGCACATCTGCTAGTGTAACGATAGGGCAATTACAAAAGCAATTGCTAAGAATACTTTTAGCATTTAAGACTGGCATGTTTTTGCAGGTGACAGCTGTTAAACCACAGTGCCAAGTCTAGCAGGAAGCCTCCTGCCTTACAAAAAACAGTTCCAGGAAATGTGGTAAACAGCAATTGCACCACTAGTGATGATGGCCAACTGGAGACTTCTTCAATGGATCAACAAAATATCAAAATAACATTAGGGGGAAGTGCAACTATGTGTCATCTTTATAATTACCCTCTTCTGCTGCATCTATACTACAGGTTGAACCTCTCTTGTCTCACTCTCTGGTCCAGCAACAGCTGTGGTCCAGCATGATTTTAGTTAGATGGATGTCCACTTATGTTGCGGCCAAGTTTCCTGTGGTCCCACAAAGTTTGTTTACATCCAGCAGCTCTGGCTCTCATTGTTCTGTGCTGTTATGTATCTCTAATTTACCCCAAATGTCTTTTAAGAACCCCATAAGCAGTGGAAGTGTTGGTAATGGTGCTAGATAATATTGACCTACCATGGTTTGGTAAATTCTCTGGTTTGGCAGCAGTCAGATCCTGAGGGTGCCAGACTAGAGAGGTTCAACCTGTACAAGATAGGGATTCAAGTCTCTCCGGGTATGTCTAGACTACAGGGTTTTTTTTTTTTTTTTTTTTTTAAAGTGGCCTTTTATTGAAAAAACTTCCCCTGCATCTAGACTGCTGCCATGTTCTTTTGAAAGTAAATTGAAAGAACGCAGCAGTTTTTTTTGACTGCGGAAAACCTCGTTTTATGAGAAATAATGCCTTTTTTCAAAAGTGCTCTTTTGAAAAAAGGTACTATGTAATGCAAACTGTGCTTTTTTGAAAGAGAGCATCCAGACTGCCCGGGTGCTCTCTTTCAAAAAAGCGGCATGCTTTTTCGAAAGTACTGGTTGTAGTCTAGATGCTCTTTTTCGAAAGAGGCTTTTTCAAAAGTATCTTTCGAAAAAGCCTCTTTTGAAAGAGGCTTGCAGTCTAGACATGGCCTCCTTGTCTATACACAGGGTGCACCTACACAGCAGGGCATAACTCGAAATACATTACGCAAATTGAGCTATGTCAATTGAGTAGCCTATTTCAAATTAGCTTATTTTGAAATTGGGAACATTTACACAGCACTTATTTCAAAATAGAGCACTCTTCCTCTGACTTCTCTTACTACTCATACAATGAGGGTTACAGGAGTCAGAGTACAAAGTCCTCCAACTTGACAGAATTTCAACATTATTTCAAAATAACTTAGTCTGCATCTACACAGCAGGCAGCTATTTCAAATAATGTTGCTGTGTAGATGTACCCACAGTTGCACTAGCTTTATGAGAGGATATGTACCTACCAGTTTCAGCCAGATTTGTACCTGGCACAGGTAAGCGCTGCCTCTGTTACTGGGGCTACAATACTATTTATACTTGTACTAGCTCAGTGAGGGCATGTCTACATTAGGAAATTATTTTGAAATAACTCCCAAAATACCTATTTTGCAATAGCATGTCCACACTACCGGGGGAAGCCCTGAAATTAGTCTGATGCAGACTCGCTTAGGGTATGTCTACACTACAGAGTTAGTTCGAACTAACGGACGTTAGTTCGAACTAACTTTAATAGGCGCTACACTAGCGCTCCGCTAGTTCGAATTTAATTCGAACTAGCGGAGCGCTTAGTTCGAACTAGGTAAACCTCATTTTACGAGGATTAAGCCTAGTTTGAATTTACTAGTTCGAATTAAGGGCTGTGTAGACCCTTAATTCGAACTAGTGGGAGGCTAAGGCTTCCCAGGTTTCCCTGGTGGCCACTCTGGTCAACACCAGGGAAACTCTATGCCCCCCTCCCGGCCCCAGACCCCTTAAAGGGGCACGGGCTGGCTACGGTGCCCGTGCCAGGTGCAAGCCTGCCAGCACCCAGCCAGCAGACCCTGCACCTGGCACAGCTCGAGCCAGCCACCCGATGCCCCCCAGCCCTCCCCCTCTTCCCGGGACCAGGCTGGCGGCTCCCGGGAGCTTGCCCGGGACCGCAAGAGGCGGGCACCCGCCTGGGCTAGTGCGGAGATCGTGGACCTTGTCCACGATCTCCGCACTAGGCACAGGAAGGTGGCCGTCTAGGGCAGGAGAGCTGCCAGCCTGGCCACCCAGGAGCAGGAGTGCATGAAAATCAAGGTGATCCACTGAGACCCCCGACCCTGAGCCCTGAGCTTACAATGGCCATCCTGGGTCAGACCAAAGGTCCATCTAGCCCAGTAGCCAATTGTCCTTTATTTTGTACATCAAGAAAAGGGGCTAGGGAAGGGTAAGTGGAAGGAGATGAGGGAAGAATGGGGCACGAGCCCCCGATGGGGAGGAATGGGCTGGCTCTGTGGCCTTCTGGGGGTGGAAGCTCTCCTGCAGCCCCTCAATTGCCCCATCTCCCCAGATGGCAGCCTGCGGCAAGTGCAGCCGGGCTGATGGCCGAGTGGTGTGATGTGCCCAGTGTGGGCACTCCGGGCACTCCAAGCCAGGACTGCTTTGCAAGTGGGGCACCCCTGAGAAATGTCTGTCTGGGGTGGGGGTCGGGTCCCTTTAAGCACAGCCCTCGGCTAGCCTGAGACAGCATCTCCATGCTCTAAGTCCTCCTCTGATGCTCTGTCGGCACTGCTTCCGGCCATCCTTAAGCCCTGTTCAGGGTCCACTTAATGTGGACATGCTAGTTCGAATTAGCAAACGCTAATTCAAACTAGTTTTTAGTTCTAGATGCGTTAGTTCGAATTAGCTTAGTTCGAATTAACTAATTCGAACTAAGTTAGTTCGAATTAGCGCTGTAGTGTAGACATACCCTTAATGTGGATGTACCCCAGAATAGTTCTGCAGTGTAGACATACCATTAGTGATATTTTTTGTGGCATAAGGAAGAGTGGTGCAAGCGCCAACACCTTTGCATTTCCAAACTGTCCTAGGAAATACCTTATTCTACAGGCATTTGGCACATATTATACAGAAGATCAGAAGGGTTTTAAAGCTTGAGCCAAACCCATCACAGTAAAGGAAAGACTCCGATTGACTTCAGTGGGCATTGGATTGGATCTTAAATACCAAGTCCTTTTTATTGGTGCTGCTCATGCAGCTCAATCACTAGCCTAGCCTAGGTTGCCAATTGTTGCTCTAAAACTCTGGGGCACAAACTCCTCTAAGCATGCTTGTGAGAGCTTGCAAAGTCCACCTGTTTCACTTGTTGTTAAGCTGTGATAAAGGAAGCCATGTCTAAAAGCTGCTTGATTCACTTATTCCATCCGGTAGTCAGACCAGTCCATTCCTCAAAAACACACTAAGCTTGGATTACAAATAGCACTTCTGAGTGCTTAATTAACTTTTTTGTACGCATGGTGATTTCTCCATTGACATTAGATAAGCTCTTCACAGAAGCTTGCACAACTTTAAATTAAAAAACTAGGTAGCTGGCTTGCAAGGCAGGATTTTCAAGGTCCTCACCTAAATAGTATCCAAGACAAATTACGAACATGCATAAGGGCTTATTCTCAGACACCTGCATAAATGCCTGTGCATTCAAGTCCTACTTCAGACAGCAGGCATGGATGAAAGTAACAGCCAATGCCAGTAATAAGAGTTTCCTAGGTAAATACCCCGTGCATCCATTATTCCCTCTATTACTTTTTGCTAAGCACAAGCAATTTCCCAAATGCTTACAAGAGGCAGAAATGAAGGCAGTGCCTGCCAGGAATAGTTTACAGACTATGGCACTTTTACTTCAAGCATTCTGCCCATGCTGACTCCTGCACCCACATGTAGTCTTCAGACTACAACAGAAATCAACATGGGTGCAGGGGTTCCCCTGTATGGAGCAGTTTGCAGAATCAGGACTATGACATTTCCTCAGGAAGACGTGATGCACAAGGACCTTGAAGTGGTTTAACAGCAAGGTTCCTCCCTTTCTAGCCTGTGGGAGGACAGGCCTACATCTCAGGAAGGGGAAATTAGCAGCCTGTTGTGGGGAATTAGCGGTGTGTCAAGAGTCTACCTCTTGGGCCTGAATTAAGGGTTGGGCAGAAAAGCAGTTAGGGTATGTCTACACTACCACCCTAGTTCGGACTAGGCTTCCTATTCCGAACTGCCGTTACTCCTCGTGGAACTACCTAGATCATGCCGCGTGTAGCCGCGGGGCACGGAGTCCGAACTAGCGGATATTTAAAAATGGTGGCGCCCAGCAACATGCAAATGAAGCCTGGGAAATTCAAATCCCGGGCTTCATTTGCAACTCCGGTTGATTACATTACCACCCTAGTTCGAACTAGGGTAGTAGTGTAGACATACCGTTAGGTATCCTAGGCCTACAGGCAGAACAGGCAAGGGAGTCTGTGGCTTGGGCCTGTATTCACATAAAGGAGTTACAGAGTTTGCTGGCCCTCAGTCAGGGCTGGCAACAAAGTTCAGAATCAAGCAGCAAGCAGTTTGGGCATCCCGGCTCTGGCAGATAACCAACAAGTGATAGTTCCTTAGTTCAAGAGGAGGAAGACTGCCACTCCAGTGTTGGGATGGCAGGGGGGACATAAGCCCATCCATTCCACTGTGCCCCAGCCCAGGACCTTAATAGTGGCAGTGGAGATTTGCCCCTAGGTCAGTGGGATTCTGACTGCAACATGATAGCTGAGGCGGTGCTGCAGCCATACTAGGGTCAGCTGCCCATGGGCCATTTGCTAATTCTTCCTTGGGCCATATCTGGTTTGTAGAGGATCCTCTAGGTTAAAGGCTCATGGTCATGGTGCCAACTTTTCCTCAGTCAAGTTGGTGTGCAGCTCCCATGGCTTTGGACAAGTCCTCAGTTCTCCAAGGCTGGCAACAGACTCCCAGCTGAGATATTTGGCTCCTCCAGCAGCTGCAGCCCAAATGAGATTTTGGACCCTCCTCTTATACTTCCTGTCCCACCCCTCACCTCTGGTGGGAGGGATCAGTATGGCTTGGCTCCACCTACCAGGGCTCTGGAGGAGCTCCTCCCCTTCCAGGTCTATGGAAGGCCAGTCCATCTCACTAAGGAACCCAAAGGGGGAAGTTCAGGAGGAAACTATTGTTTAATCAATCCTCTTCTTGATGGCATCTTCTAGGCCCCTAACAAATTTAGATAAAGGCATCTCTACTACAGATACATAGATAGTCTTTGACACCATGCAATACTTTTCTTGGTATAACCAGCCTTACTTGTATAACATACATATTCTAAAGAGAACTGCACTGCAACCAACAACTGAAATTGGACAGCTTATTTATTAATTTAAACAATAACTAAGACTGATTTTTCCCTTCACTGTCCTTAAAAATTGTATGTGCTCCATGTAGCTTTTCTTGTTAACGGACTCTGCTTTGGAAACAAAGAAACAAGTCATGTAATAACAGGGCTACAAACCTCCTTCCTATGGGATTCTGAAAACTCCTGAAAAGCATTTGAGGAGATGGTATAATTCCTCTTTCATGACAGCACATCCATCAACTGAGTCCACCATCCATTATTCCATTTGGATCTGCTGAAATGAAGCAGCATATTGATGTGCTTGGTCAACTGGCAAATGTAGAAAAGCTGTTTTGCACTTCAATTAAAAAAAACAATCCAGGTGTTGATATTATAATCTATGTAGATAGTACCTTCTTTCTGGTTTGCAGGAAAAGGACCAGCTGTGGACTTCCATCTCTACTCGTCTCATTACTTTCAATAAAAACTATAAACAACCATTATCAGACCTCACCGAGCAAAACTGTCACCTTCTATGTCAGCCTTTTCCTCAACCTGTCTTCTCTGCAAAGGAACAAGGGGAAATCTAAACCTTCAGGGGAAAAAATCATCTGTCAGCTGAGACACTTAATCATCTTTTCTGAGAAGATGGTCTGCCTTTTCTAGGTGCAATGTATGGCCCATTTCAACTGCAAGCACAAGCCCAAGTACTTGAGCCCAGCATTCTGCACAAATCATATAGGAAGAGATGGCAAGTAATCAGCATTGCATGCATCATTCATCTTATAAAGTACAAATTGGCAGAGGCACAGTATGTCCACAAAATGGAGGGTGAACCGCTACCCTTTTGACATTCCAAAACAAATAGACGGGGGGAGAGGAGTATTCTCTCTTTTGCAGTTGATCAAATTCTGCTCTCAGTTATTCTGTGGTAAATCTTTTTATTCTACGTTTATACCACACCTAGCACATTGAGATCCTGGTCCATGATTGGGCTCCTGAGAATTAACACAACTTTCATTGCTGGAGAGCAGAAATCTGCCCAGAGTGCAATGGGAATGTAGAATCTTTCTCTCAGACATTCTTCGTTTTCATTTGGCCAAAAAATAACATTTTTCAGTGTGTGGGCTATTTTTTTATTTCGACCAAAACAAAAGTGTTTCATTCTTTTTTCTTGTAACTGTTTAAGCATGTAATTTAAGTGCATTTGTTGTATTTCTGATAATTGAAATAAACTTGGGTAACATTAAATCAGGCCCAGTAAATGCTAACTTTCTGCCTGGATTTTTCAATAATAATTCACCAGATCTATGGTTAAGATCCTTTTTTTGAAGCCAGTCTAATTTTAATTTGGAGATCAGCGCTGATTCATATAGTCGCTAAATTTTAAAGTATGTTTTCAGATGGGTTACAAAGCGGAATTTTCTTTTAACACAACAGCTCAAGTGTATGTGATATAATCGAAAGCAGCACATTTTCACTGATGAACTCAGGGTAATTGAAATAAGATATTCTGCAATAAATATCTGAAGTCAGATCCAGACAGGTGCCACTCTACTCCCAGGACTGGATCCAGTTCCCACTGAAGTTAATGGTGGGCCTTTTTCTGACTTCAAGGAGAGTTAGGTTGACTTCATAAGAGATAAAATAGAGGTCAAAGCACTCAGCACATTTCAAGATTTGTCGCTAGCTGGTGTGTCTAAAGGTAAAAACCATTAAGACATTCAGAGTTAACATTGATGTTTTATGTGGCTTTTTCCACAAGCATCCTAGTGCCCATATAGCATTAGCACTCAGGCATTTTGTCAGTAGGAGCACACTCTCTAGCAGTATCTCATCACATTGTGCCTAGATATAGCAAGGGACTTAGGACACTATAGTGTATCACATGACATATGTGCTGTAAAATCTAAAAGTGTGTAAAGTTCGTTAAGGACAAATGTAGCAGCTTCATCACAAAATTCATTTTTTCCATGAAGATACAAATTAAATCCCTGGGGTAAATTTTCAGCATGATTATCGGGGATTTAGCTGTGCAACTCATTAGCATTATTAAAAATCACTTGGTGAACCCTGCATGCATCATGTTTAGTGGAAAATTTTCAAGGTTATTTGATTGTGTTTCCTCATCATCTTTCACCTTCACTGGCTTCATCGCTCCAAATCCATTCAAGATGGTTCTTGTAGCTTTCAAACTGTTCCCGGACTTAGGCCTGGTCCACACTACAGTGTTAGGTTGACATATGTTGCATTAGGATGAATTAATAATGTATGTGTCCACACTACTGAGCCCCTTCCGCTGACCTAAAGGTCTTCTAAAAAAATAACTATTGTACTCCACCTCTGCAAGAAGCATAGCACTTGAATTGATATTCATGTGTTGACATAGGGATAGTGTAGACACAGTGCTGTGTAATTCAAAGTGTTTGGTCTCCTGGAGGTGTCCCAGAGTGCTCTGCTGTGACCACTCTGGAAAGTACTTTCAACTCCACTGCACTTTTGCCAGGTACACAGGAAACAGTCACTCCTCTGTTAAAGTCCCTAGAACTTTTGAATGTTCATTTCTTGTTTGATCAGCATGGAGAGCTCATCAGCACAACTGACCATGGATGTCTAACAGCTGTAACCACACTCCAGCATGGAGAATACAGGAGATACTAGATCTTGTTCCTGTGTATGGAGAGAAGAGTCTATACTGGCACAGTTCAGAAGCAGTGAAGAAATGCTGACATCTATAACAAAAAAAACACAGGGCATGGGGGAGAAGGGCTACACCAGCAACACAGCAGCAGTTCTTCATGAAACTAAAAGACTTTAGGCAAGTGCGGTACCAGAAGACAAAGGAAGCAAAAAGTCTCTCTGGTTTTGATCCACAGACATGTTGCTTCTATGAGGAATTACATGCAATTCTAGGCAGTGACCCCATCAATATCCCAAAACTCTCTGTGGATACCTGCAAGAGCCAAATGAAACAACAAGGACATTACTGATGAGGAAGAGGAGGAGAATGCATGGGTGGCAAATGATGGATCCATCCCCCCCCCCTTTTTTTTCCCCAAACTCTGGAGCCAATCCCCTCACAGGAGCTATTGTCAGCATGATGGTGAGGAGGGCACCTCTGGTGACTACACATTTGCAATCACACTGTAGGGGTCAAATACCCTTATTTTTAATGTTGAATCTGAATTAAATCATTGGGAGTGGCACCTAATACAGCTACACTGAAGGTGCTCTCCAAAAAAAAACTGTTTATAAGTATGGGTATGTCTACACTACAGCACTAATTCGAACTAACTTAATTCGAATTAGTTAATACGAACTAAACTAATTCGAACTAGTGCATCTAGACCTAAAAACTAGTTCGAATTAGTGTTTTGCTAATTCGAACTAGCATGTCCACATTGAGTGGACCCTGAACCAAAGTTAAGGATGGCCGGAACAGGTGCCGGTAGGGCATCAGGTTAGGACTTAGAGCATGGAGCTGCTGCCTCAGGCTAGCCGAGGGCTGTGTTTAAAGGGACCTGAACCCCACCGCGGACAAACAGTTCTCAGGGGTTCCCCGCTTGCAAAGCAGTCCTGTCTTGGAGTGCCCTGAGTGCCCACACTCGGCACATCACAGCACTCGGCCATCAGCCCGGCTGCACTTGCCGCAGGCTGCCATCCAGGGGGGGTTCAATCGGGGGGGCTGCAGGAGAGCTTCCACCCTGAGGAGCCCACAGAGCCACCCCAGTCCTCCCCATCGGGGGCTCGTACCCCATTCCTCCCTCACCTCCTTCCACTTACCCCTCCCTAGCCCCCCTTCCTGATGTACAAAATAAAGGACACGTGTGTTCAAAAATAGAAACTCTCTTTATTGAACAAAACTCGGGGAGACTGGGAAAAGGAG
This sequence comes from Pelodiscus sinensis, assembly GCF_049634645.1. Taxonomy (NCBI): domain Eukaryota; kingdom Metazoa; phylum Chordata; order Testudines; family Trionychidae; genus Pelodiscus; species Pelodiscus sinensis. The sequence continues at coordinate 21,698,968 of NC_134726.1, read as the reverse complement.
GTGGGAGGGGGAGGGCAACTAAAATGATCAGGGGTTTGGAACAGGTCCCATATGAAAAGAGGCTAAAGATACTGGGACTTCTCAGCTTAGAAAAGAGGAGACTGAGGGGGGATATGATAGAGGTCTATAAAAGCATGAGTGGTGTGGAGAGGGTGCATAAAGAAAAGTTCTTCATTAGTTCCCATAATAGAAGGACTAGAGGACACCAAATGAAATGAATGGGTAGCAGGCTTCAAACTAATAACAGAAAGTTCTTCTTCACAAAGCAAATAGTAAACCTGTGGAACTCCTTGCTGCAGGAGGCTGTGAAGGCTAGAACTAGAACAGAGTTTAAAGAGAAGTTAGATAAAGTCATGGAGGTTGGGTCCATGGAGTGGTATTAGCCAGGGGGTAGAAATGGTGTCCCTGGCCTCTGTTTGTGGAAGGCTAGAGATGGATGGCATGAGACAAATGGCTTGGTCATTGTTTCGGTCAATCCCCTCCAGGGTCCCTAGTGTTGGCCACTGTCGGCAGACAGGCTACTGGGCTAGATGGACTTTTGGTCTGACCCAGTACGGCCATTCTAAGTTCAGGGCTCAGGGTCGGGGGTCTCAGTGGACCACCCTGATTTTCATGCAAACCTGCTCCTGGGTGGCCAGTCTGGCAGCTATCCTGCCCTAGACGGCCACTTTCCTATGCCTAGTGCGGACGTTGTGGATGAGGTCCATGATCTCCACACTAGACCAGGTGGGCGCCCGCTTCTTGCGGACCCGGGCAGGCTCCTGGGAGCCGCCAGCCTGGTCCCAGGAAGAGGCGGGGGGCTGGGTGGCAGTGGGTGGCTGTTTCGTGCTGTGCCAGGTGCAGGGTCTGCTGGCTGGGTGCTGGCAGGCTTGCACCTGGCACGGGCACCGTAGCCAGCCCGTGCCCCTTTAAGGGCTCCGGGGCTGGGAGGGGGGCAGACGAGTTTTCCTGGTGGTGCCCAGAGTGGCCACCAGGTAAAGCTGGGGAGGGCTAGCCTCCCACTAGTTCGAATTAAGTTGCTACACAGCCCTTAATTCGAACTGCTTAATTCGAACTATGCGTTAGTCCTCATAGAATGAGGTTTACCTAGTTCGAATTAAGCGCTCCGCTAGTTCGAATTAAGTTCGAACTAGCGGTTTGTATGTGTAGCGCCTATCAAAGTTAATTCGAACTAACAGACGTTAGTTCGAATTAACTTTGTAGTGTAGACATACCCTTAGGGAGTGGACCGGGAACCCTGCATGGCTATCTCTAGGAAGTTATCATGGAGGTACTCTGCAATCCTAGGAAGAGTGGCCTTATTCTGTTGTGTGGTAGGACACTCTCCTGAACCATTCCAGGATTAATTCTTCTGGCATCTTTGCAGCACACAGCATAGCAACATAAGGACCAGGTCTGTGCTCAGAGGCATCTGCTCCCTTTCCACCTCTGTTACCCTCAGGAGAGTGATACTGCATATGGTTACCTAGATGAAACGTGGAAGGCTTCATAAGTGCTAGCTCTGAAGCTGCAAGCAAATTACTAATTGTCCCGTTTGTTGTCCCTTCCCCCCAAAAAACCTCTTTCCCAGGTGTGCCCTGTTTGGAAGGGTCACTCCAGCATTTTTAAGTGAGAGGGGAATGGATCCTGTTCCAATCCTCTTCATCCCAATCCAATGCTGCTTCTTTTACACAAGCAAACTGTTCAACAAATATTGTTTGTGTAGAGCTTGGTGCGGGTACCTGTAGAGCTTGGTGCTGATAAGCACCACGCAGATTGCTACAGGAAAGGGGCCTACAGGTTGAAACCATTCATCTCAGATATCTGAAAAGCTGTAGCAAAAGACCTCCCTCTCATTCCATGTGGGCATACTATGGTTGTCAGTAAACTGTTCAGTGGTTTGGCTTGTGTTGTAACATGCAGTAAAGCGCTTATTTTAAGATAAGATTTAACCTTGCACCTCTAACAACGTATGCACTGGCAAGGTCTCTGTCCTGGTTTGTACCCTTGCAGCTGAAAAACTTGTCCATGGGCATAGCCTCTACACCAGGACAGAGACCATGCCAGATTAGAAGGTGGAAAAAAGCAGACTCAGGCGGAATGTTCAATGAGCAAATGTATTCTTCTGACCCTGATGAGACCCAGCTCAATACACAGAAGCTGTGTCTAGACTGGCAAGTTTTTCCGCAAAAGCATTTGCTTTTGCGGAAAAACTTGCCAGCTGTCTACACTGGCCACTTGAATTTCCGCAAGAACACTAACTTCCTACTGTCTGAAATCAGTGCTTCTTGCGGAAATACTATGCTGCTCCCGTTCGGGCAAAAGTCCCTTTTGTGCAAAAAGGCCAGTGTAGACAGCTCAGATTTGTTTTGCACAAAAAAGCCCCGATCGCGAAAATGGTGATCGGGGCTTTTTTGCGCAAAAGTGCGTCTAGATTGGCACAGAAGCTTTTTTAGCGTCTGTGCCAATCTAGACACTCTTTTCCGCAAATGCTTTTAACGGAAAAGTTTTCTATTAAAAGCATTTGCAGAAAATCATGCCAGTGTAGACTTAGCCAGAGGGTTGCACTGTTGGAAAGCATGCACAATGACCAAGAGGACAGGGCAGCATGCAGAGAACGCAAACATAACACAGAGGATGAGATGGTGTGGCTTACGAGGGAGCAAACAGAGATGTTGAGGTATCTGTTTGAGGGTCAAGAAAGACAGCTGAACCTTAGAGTCCTGCTGCATCCTATGCTGAATCTGCCACCCTCCTCACCAAGTTCCAGATGTGAGGTCCTCTAGCTAAGTCACACACACCGTCTACATGTGAATGGGAACAGAGCCCCCCACCCCCGTGGGGCTATTTTAGTACCCTTCTGGTGGTGTTTCTCTAGACCCTCCCTGGTTTCGGTCTTCAAGTAGACAAGCCCTGGAATGGGACTGTAACCCCAGGGGTTCCTTCTTGGTGACATTATCTTCCTGCAACCCTACTCAGTCCCAGCAACCGGTCAGGAGCTCCTTTGTTGCTTTCCCTTTCGGAAAAAGGCGTGTGTGGACGGGGAGGAGGGTTTTCTTTCGAAAGAAGAGGCCTCCAGGAAATAACATAGGTGCCCTGGTGGACACTCCATCCATACTAATCAAAATTCTATAGTCCCTGTCTCCTGCCCCCACCCTCCAGCCATCTCTGACCCCACTCCAGGCCCCCCTCCTGCCCACCCCCCTGTGGTCCCAGGCCCCAACATCCCCTGAGTTCACCAAGGTCCCTGGACCAGAGGTGGCTCTACCAGCCACCCCACATGCCAGTCACAGCCTTGAACCCCCCTCCTTCCTCTCCGCTCCAGGTTCTCTGCCCCCCTCATTCCTCTCCCCTCCAGTTTCTCTGCCTCCCTCCTCCCCAGTTACTGTTTGTTGAAAACAAATAGAAAGTTGTTGTGGTTCCGCTCAAAACTGGTGTGTTTACTGGGAGTACAGGGAAGGGGAGAAGGGAGGGTAAGATATAGGCCCCTAGTGGGAAGAGTTACTGGGATCCTTCAGAGAGACTCTCCCTCAGGACCTCCCAGATGTATATCCTGGCCTGATGTGCCTGGTGGTTGGCTGCTGTTCGCGGCTGCTCGAAGGCCCTCCCTTCATGGATGGCCTTTGCCTCCCACCCCAGAAGGAAGGCCTCCCCCTTGCTCTCCACAACACACCGTGACCACCTTGGGGATGTTGTGTTCCCCTATGTCTAGGTGGGTCAGGAAGCACCTGAACTATGCCTTGAGGAGCCCAAAGGCTCATTCCACATGTATGTGGGCCTGGTTGAGGTGCACATTGAATTGATCCCTACTGAGGTCCAGGTGGCCAGTGCAGGGCTTCACGAGCCACAACATGAGTGGGTAGGCCATGTCCCCAATAATGCACAGTGGCATCTGGATGTCCCCCACACAAAAGTCCCAGTGCGGAAAGAATGTGCCAGCCTCCAGCTTGTGATAGAGGCTGGAGTTTCTGAATATGTGGGCATTGTGTGCTCTGCCCGACCACCCGATGAAAATGTCCAAAAACGGTCCATTATGGTTGACCAGGGCCTGCAGCATCATGGAAAAATAGCCCTTCCTGATGATGTTTTGGGCTGCTCAAAGATTTGATGCACAGATTGGGATGTGGGTTCCATCTATGGCGTCCCTCCCTTTCTCAAACACCCCAGGAGCCACCCCCTATGAGGCTGCCCCCCAGCAGCAGAGCTGTGTGAGAGTGGGACGGCACAACTCTCCGGGGACAGGGCTTCCCCCCACCCCCAGACCATCCCTGCACCGGCCAACCCTCCCTTTTCCCTAGGGTCTCCCTTGCCAGTACTTCCAAAAACCCCGCCCCTCTTCCCCCCGCTTCAGGGACTGAAACCTGAGAATGCCTTACTTCCATGAGGAGGGCCCCGACGGTGGACTTCTCCACGCTGAACTAGTTGGCCACCGACTGTCTGGGGTGGTGAGCATCCAGATGGCCTTCCGCATGCGGAAATTGTTGAGCCACTGCTGGTCATCCCATTGCTCCATCACCAGCCAGTCCCACCAGTCGAAACTGGTGTCCAGCCTCCAGAATCATCTCTCTACCATGGGGTGCGGGTGCAAGGTTATTTGTCCCGCATCCAGGCAGAGGGACTCACAGGTGAGTTCGGAGTCAAGCTGGGGCAGGACTGTCAAGACGATCTGCACAAACTGCTGCAGGACCTGCAGCATGGTAGTGTAGGGTTATCACATGCCCAGGGGCAGCTCCAGCTCCATAGCAAAAAGAATGCCATGGTGTCCAAAAGCTGGGCAGCCAAAGCATACACTGCATTAGCTTTGCTGACCCTTGGAGAGGCAGGCAATCACGCAGCAGAACTTGAGAAACGGCAGTCCAGGGGGGCTTCTTTAAGCCTGCATCTCAGATAGCCTTAAGCAACAGCACCCGGAAGCAAATGCTGACCTAATGCCCTGCCTGAAGTGGTTCCACGTGGCCTTTTATGCGAAATAGCGTCCAATGAGTGTGGACACTCTCTTTCAAAAAAGCAGATCATTTTTACAATGCGCTTTTGTGTGTGGACATTCTCTTTTGAAGGAAGTTTTTTCGAAAGATCTCTTCCAAAAAAAAATGTCTTCCAAAAGAAGCCTGCAGTCTAGACACAGCCCCTGACAACAGACTGTCTTTGGTCCTGCTACTTTTCTTGCCAGCAACACAATTAACCATTGTTCTGTTCCGCAGCTCCTTTTATATGGCCTTCCTGACCCCTCACTGGCCATTCCAGCAGCCCTTCTGATGGACTGCTTCCTCACAACCACTCTAGGCCACTTGGAGGATCTCACCTCCACTTCTTTCCTGGTATGGGTGTGGCAGAAATTGGAGGCTTCCAGCAGGGGGCCTTTGGGCCTAGTCCACTGCATTACAATAACACACTGAAATATCCTAATCAGTACAAGAACTGCAGTATCACCATTTGATACATACAAGGATAAATTAAGCCGGTTCGCAATGGTTCAGCAAACATGTGCTCTACATGCTAAGCTTTTGTTTAAAGAAAGAAGCTCTAGCCTTTATGGTTGTGAAGTAAATTTTCCAACTGTGAACCCAGAGGCACTGAGCCTGCAGGCAGCCTGGAACAACATGCAAAGTGGATCAGTTATTTGAACGAATTAAGCCTGAAGTCTAATGATGATGTTTACAAATATTCATTCACTATCTCACTGCAAGCAAGCAAAGAAAGGGAAGATCACGTGAACCGTAACAATGAGCGGAGTCTAGTTTTGCTGTCCTATTCGTGATGGCTTTGATTTTTGGATGGCGCTTAGGAAAGCATCACTACTGTTTCCTAATTCATCTCCTGGAGAGAAAGACTTTGTTCATGGTCCAGCATACATGACTCACGAGGCAGAAACCTGAACAGAATAAAATATGTAATTGTCGGTAAAGAGTTTGTATTTGGATTCTCTTGTAAGCCACTGGTGCTCATTCATTCTCCCACCCTCTCTCTCAGTTTCAAGGCTGAATCTTTTACTAAAATAGCCTGCTGATAAGCACTTGGCATACACCAATAATGGTCAGAAAACAAAATCAATAGAAATGATACATCAATGCTAATTGATGATTAAGAGAGAAGAGCAACTAATGTTAAGTCAGGGTCACATGGCTGAAGAGGTATGACATTATAATTAATAGCCAGCTACAATGTTATTCTAACAGTCACAAGGGAACTTCAAAATCTCTGCAATGTATGAGTAGAATTTAAATGCCAGCTGATAGAGATGTATGGGGATCAGAACCATCTGCACCAGCAGTTGGCATGGTGGGCTTGCAATATAAACTATGTTGTGATGCACACTTGAGACATTGGACATTAGCAGAAAAAACAAAAACATCGAACTCTACAAGTCCTTTACATCTGCTTCATGTGTAGGTTAACAATCAGATGTCTATTACCTCATTTCTATATGTTTCAATTCAGTCTAGCTCTTTCATTTGAGACCCATTTCTACTCTTCACTGGGTTTAATACTAAATAAAAAAAACTGAGAAGATAATAATTTATAACTGCTATCAAGTAAAGATGTAATGAGAGCCAGGTTGCCAGCCAGCCAAACTCTGGCATGCAACAGAACAATAGCGAAGATTACTACAATCAAAACAATGCAGCCCATATTTAGCATGTGATTTAGATCAACTTTAATTAGCCTTGCCATATTTTATGTCAGATTCACAGGTGCCAACTCATTACTATGTGTTCCAAAACCATTAGCACTTGGTCAGTAGCAACAACCCTAATGAAAGCATCACTTTAGCCATTTTGTCAAGGTTAGAAGAATCTCTGACTAGTCACAAGAGGAAAATAACTTGCTAAAATGTCAGATGAATTGGAAGGTTTTGTCACAGGCTTGAATGAATACCAGAATGAGTGAATCAGGCATCCTTAAATACATAAGTAGGGAGAGAAAGATGCATTTGTTCTGACCTCCACTCAATTCTTTGGGTATTTTTTATTGTCTGTTTGAAATAGGAAGTTAGTGCTCGTGGTAAGTCTTCTAAGTGTTGCTCTGCTCTAAAAAAGCGACTATATGGATATAAAAAAGCATCTAACTCAACAGATCTGTTTCTACTTTGTATTTAGAATCAAATAAGCACACTTTACAAAATATACACTGATTTTATTACTTTTGTTACACTGCAAAAATAACAAACCTAACAACGAGTGAGCTGGATTCTCTTCTGGCTTGTGTAACACGATAAATTGTTAAAGAATTTCTGAGAGAAGAATCTTTATTGTTAATGAAGAATGAGCCTGAAATAGCACAGCTTGACTCTCAAATCCAAGGCTGTTTTCTCCAAAAGAAAGGTGGGGAGAGAATATTTATTTGCAAACAGAGGAGTTTTCACCTGAAGTCACAAGACCCAGAGAGCCCCACAATACTGGAACAGTGCTGTAAGACAGATTGTAAGTACTGTACAAATGTGAATTTCACTCCTTATGACATATGATTAGCTATTTCTTTAGGGGTCTGATTCAAAACTCACTGATGTCAATGTGAATCCTGACTTTAATGGGGTTTGGATCAGGTTCCTTTCCTCACAAAACAAGATGTAAAATATGGGATATGGTTATACTGAAAGGAGGGATAGCTCAGTGGTTTGATCATTGGCCTGCTAAACCCAGGGTTGTGAGTTCAATCCTTGTGGAGGCCATTTAAGACTTTGGGGCAAAAATTTGTCAGGGATGGTACTTGGCCCTGCTGTGAAGGCAGGGGACTGGACTGGACTTGATGACCTTTCAAGGTCCCTTCCAGTTCTAGGAGATAGGGATCATTATAATGGAGATTGCCTATGTCACCCACTCCCATCCCTCTACAAAAAGTCAGTTCATCTGATACCATGGAAGAATGGAAAGCCCATCAAAACCCATTTTTTCAGTCTTGAGATGTCCATGCTGAGCCAGTATTTCACTAACTTATACTATTTGTGCAAGGAACATAGACAGCAAGGGAAATCCCGCTCACATCCAACCACTCAGCTATTCCTGTCCATTGACTATAGGATGACTTCTAAGTACAAGTACCGTAGAAAGTAAAGGGAGTCCTTGTCAGCGTGTTGAAACTGACAATCAGTCAAATTCATCCATAGTGTAAGATGCTAAAATTTGTGGAGTCGCACCAGGGATAAGTTTGGCTCACTGTAGCGCCAGTGTCTGAGTTCACAGCTGTATTTGCAGCAGTACTTACGTATTCAGAACCACCTGAAAGAAATCAATCTACACTGATACTCCTTGGCTAATACATCTTCATACTCAGCCACTTTGAGAACATTATCTAGAATAAACCATCGAAGCTGGACAGTTTTATATCTGACAGCAGTTACAGTCTATGGGAGCCAAGAATTTCATTTCAGATAGCAATGCACAAGGGAAACCTGCCATAATCCCAGTACTCTATTCTAACTGGAAAGAGACAGATCTAGTGGTATTCCAGCACAGAGTAGATCTTTCCACAAAGGAACAGTCACGCCATGGATCCAGTAGCTCTAGGCTTATTCCAGTGGCAGAGTGCAAAAGCGGGATTGTATGGTTCCCCATCCCTAAATGTTTTGGTACCCTACACAGCCCCCCGCAAGGGTGTTCTGCTCTGCAGGTTGGCTGGCCCTTTTGCAGGGCTGGAGCTGCACTCAGGACTGTATGGGCAGGAGTTGGGGGGCAAGGCCAGGGCTTCAGGGGGCAGGAGCAGGGCAGAGAGGCAGCAGGGATCGGGCCCGCATCCACACTCACTGGAGGCAGCGGGAAGTGGAGTGACCTGGCCCCAGCCCACTCCACTCCCCCAGCTCTCAGCCATGTTGCTCGGAGGAAGGAAGCTTGGGGAAGGGTTGGAACCACCCCCCACACTCACTGGCAGCAACAGGAAGGGGAATAACACAGGGGATCTGGTGGAGGAGAGCAGGTTGGGGCTTTATCACTCCGCTTCCACTGCTGACAGTGAGTGTGGGAGAGGCCAGACCCCTGCTGCTAAGGCCAGGCCCCTTGCTAATCTCCCCGGCTGTATAACTATTGATAGTAAGTTGCCACCCGCCTGGCAGTGGCACAGCCAGAAGGAAATATTTGAGTGAGCTCCAACTTTGGGGGGGGGGGGCAAGAATGGGGAGTGGAGGGAGTAGGACAGGAGGGTTGGGGCCACCTCCCCCCACAATCAGGCAGGGGATCCAGGGATGCACCCAGAGAGCAGGGTCTGCGTGCAGGGGCTTTGTTCTGTTCCAATGCCTGCGGCGTTCCAGTTTGGATTCTAGCCCTGCTACTCCTGCTCCCTAGCTGCAGTGCTGGAGTGGAGCTGGGTAATCCCCAGCGCTCCAACCTCGCTCCCTGGCTGGAGTACCAGATCAGAGGAGGGTAAGCCCCGGCACTCCGACCCTGCTTCCAGGCTGGAGCACCAGAGAGGCTGGCAGCAGGTGAGCGTGGATACAAAGTGGTGGGCCATGGCCCACTCAGGCCCACCCACTGCTACAACCCTGCTGCCTGCAGGCTGGCTACTTTCTTTGCTGTTGTTTCTGGGGAGCTAATAGCCAGCCAATTCCCCACTTACAGAATGTTTTACTGACACCCCTACCACACAATCTCATAACGTCCGATACACTAATGACATATGTATTCAGATAGAACAGAGGATTTCAGCCCTGATACCTCACATGGCATGCTTTATATGCAATATCACAACTAAATATAGATAAGGAATATAGGTATTACAGGGTGATATGGAATGTCACCTCACTCACCCAGTCTCTAATACCCTGGAACCAACATGGCTGTAACAGCACTGCCTCAAAAAAAAAACCACAGATCATTTCAAGCAAAATGCTCCGCTCTGCTACAATTGGTAGATTCACGCTGGTGTTCCTCACACGGAGAAGAGAATTTTTGCCTTGTTCCCGGTAGCGCAGATAATGAGGACAAGAAGGTGCTCTCCCGTCTTTGAAGGAAAAATTCATGGAAGGCTTTTTCCTGACCCCAGGTCATATGAACTTTCAGAAATGTTGCTGTTTAGCCACAGGAACAAAGAGTAGTTGTCCCTGTTTTGCTCCCCTCCAACTCAGAGGATGTGTGTGGACATGCCGTGTGTCCTCCTTACAAAGATTGAGGGCTTATGTGGGATTTTGGCCACACACATAGGTCTTGTCCTAGCTCTTTGCTCAAGCCATCACCAATCAGTGAATGAAGTTATTCACATGTTTAAGTATTTTCAGGATCAGGACCTAAATCACTTACAGGTTAAAACATTGACCAGACGATGTATTTCACTATGCTGTTAACATTTTGAGTTGGTCTTGTTTTCTTCAAGCATTTTATGAAGTTTCACCAACAATGATGGAATAAAGCGTACAGCAGAATCACTGGTTTCTGTGGAAACTGAGTGGCATTGCAGTATATTACCAAATCTATGTACCTACTAAATCAAACATACCACAATTTATATTGGCATTTAATACAGATATTGTAGCCTGCGGGAATAAGAAATGAAACTAATTAAGTTTAATAATTCAAGAGGACCTGGTATGCCCTAGTGCTACACAGAAGCCTAGCTATCTTGCGCCTTCCCCCATCCGCTATACACAGACATTATAAATAAAGTTTACACCAAATGTAAAATACATTAAGAAACAGTTGTAACGACAACACCTTTCTAAGGCATGGAAAAATATATGGGAGCCAGATCCTCAAGTGACAAACTGATGGAGCTTCAGTAAGTTTAGTGGAGTTTTGCTAGTTTATACCAGCCAAGGATTTGACCTGCTGAATCATAAAAAAGGAATTCATCCCATAATACATATTTCTACCATGTCAGGGTACCAATAGCTTCCAGCGCCACTCAGACATGGTGGGGAAGCAACTTCATGCCCTTGAAAGGGGCGAGGCCTAAAGCAGAAGGGGGCGGGGGTAGGACAGCCAGCCCTCGGTGCTGCCTGGACCATGGTGCTGGGGTCCCCCTTACTTCTCAGAGCTGCGCATAGCATGTGGTCCCGCTCTCCAGCAGCAATTTAAAGTGCGTAGGGTCCTAGCCATCACCACTGCTGCAGTAGCAGTGGTGGCAGATGGGAGCCCCAGGCCTCTTTGAATTACCAGACCCTGGGGCAATTGACCCCATTGTTCCCATCCAACCATCCCCCTATAAGTGGGCCTGACCACGATGACAGTCACCTTAGAAATAACTGAGCTACTTACTGGTAAATACAAATGGATATCTAGAGAGACAAAACTCCTACCGGAGCTCTGCGAGGCAAGAGCTGGAGGAGCAGGCCCTTGCGCGCCTTTCCGGCTGGATACATTCAGGAGGGATACAAATAAGTATTTATTTACAGACTGTAATTTGATTCCAGTGGGAGAACGGCACTCTCAGAATCTTCCCCAGCCTCTGCTATCGACTGCTGCCGCTCCCTGGCTCTTACTCGCCTCCTAGCCCATAGTGAGATTGTGGCGCTCAGAGTGCCATCCGTCCTAGCGATGGAGACACTCTTGGCATAATGCACCCAAGGTGCTGCTCATCACTAGAGCTCAATAGGGGCTGCACAGAGGAGGGCAACTCCTCCCTCAGTTTTCTCTGGGTGGGCATCACAGGATGCACCACTCACCACTTGTCTAGCAGCTACTTCTGGACACTCTGGGGATTAGCTCTCGGGCCAACACCCTTCCCATGGCTGCGCACTTCCCCTACATTGTTCTCTATGGTTTGCAGTTCCTTTCTCACTCCAGGAACTGCAGCATCCTCTCCCTGACTCGGTCGTCTAGCTAGGTCACTCAGCATTCCCCACTTCTGGGGTACATAAAAGTGTTTCCTTTGGCAGCCCGAGGCAATCTTCCCATTCACTGCTTCCGATGGCTGGTAAGAGAGCTAGACCCAGCCTCTACTCTGGGGCCATGTCTTCACTAAACGGAAGATCGATGCTGCCGCGACCGATCTTTCAGAGTTTGATTTAACGAATCTAGTTAAGACGAGCTGAAACTACTGATTTTACTTCTAAAGACTCAGATGTATTAACTCTGCTTGACGTGCTATATGACTGATTAAATAAAACATCAATAAGTTCTAACCTTAAATTAAGGGTCTGTTCAAAGCCACACTTATAATCTTTTGTGAAAAAAGTGAAGAATTAAAAGAATTCAAAGATATATCATTTAAAAAATTATGATTGCAAATATTTTTGCCTTTTATATCCACAAACAGTCCAGCATTTAACCTTTAAAGATTATAATATTGAGTTAGATTATCTTGCCATCTAATACAAGTAATTTTGTACAGGTTTTTAATTAAATTACTTGCACTAATTCTTCCTTCATTATTTATTACAATCTTTTTTTCCTTTCCTTTGTATAAGAACCAGTGATAATACTGTACATAGACACATGTATGTATGCTCAAACTGAATGGGGTATAATCATATACCCCTTATTCCCTCTCACATGTCCCAGCATGCAATATAAAAATCCTAAATGAGGCTGGAACATTCTCACATGAAGATGCATATATGCACACATTTCTCTCATAACCAGAGTATTTATTGATGATTCGAATCATATATATGTACAAAACATTAAATCATGTTAAAACATGCAGAGGTATTGTGGTGCCAAGTACATTAAAATACTGATCAACCCAATTGTCATATTTATCTCCAGAAAAATAGCAATATGAGGCTGTAAGGGACCTCAAGAAATTATGTAGCCATCTGCCACTCCCTCCCCTCCCGCTCTGAGGCAGGATTAAGTATACTTATAAATTATGCTGATGTTAGGTTTTAAATGTATGTGTAGTAGGTGCAGTGTGGAGTCCATCCTCCTGCTAGAGGTTATGAGAATTATATCAGGAGCTGGGTGAATCATGCAGAATATTTGTGTGAATATTTTCATTTTAAATACATCACCATTGGCTAGGTCTGTTCCCTCTATCTCTTCACTTACTGTGAACATCTTGGCGATGTTGCTGGCAAAAAAGCCAGAAGAAATTGAATCTCAGTGTTACATGTGAAAGTACATAGTAGCATGACGGGGATTATTTCAAACAGTATGCCAGGATTTACCCAAGCAATCACAATTCAGCAGCATGGCCTGAATTTTAAACAGTTTTGATCACTCGATATCAATAATAAATTCAAAGAGATAGTCACTGGCTGATATCAAGTGGTATGCAGATAGAGAAATCTTGATCAACTAATAGGTTGAAAGACGCTAAATATATTATTTGTTGCCCATCATTCCCTTGTGTATACATCCCAAGATTAATCTATACCAGGCTGTTCGGGGGCTGTAAAGAATACTCACATCAGGAAGTGTTTGCAGGATTAGAACTATAATTCTGTGCATTTCTTTCCCATAATGTAGTTTTGTTGTGTGTCCTTGTTTTTCTTAGATATGTTTACTCATTTAGATTGTACTCATATACAGAACTTCCACTAATTATATATCTAGTGTAAATACCAATAATTGCCTATTCATAGCACATCATCTTTTCATTATGTGTTCAGCTTTTGCAAAGTTTTATAAAACTTTGTGGGGGGAAAAAAATGAAAGAATATGTCTGTGCATTTCTATAAATTGTATTTTAACATAGAGTGGAAATATTTAATTGTGTAATGAAAATTCACTCATTTTGGCTGCGTGTCTACATCTCGATACAGCACTGGCTTTTTCTATGTATTTCTGAAAAGAGACATACGTGTGGGTGATAATATTTATTTGTACTGTGGTCGTGCTTAGGAGCTTCAGTAATGAAGGACCAGGACCCTTGTACAAATGAGAAAAAGATGGGCTGTGCCATAAAATCCCTTTTAAAAAATATTCCTCAAAAGTACATCTTGAACAAGGCAGGACTCCTTCTCATGAGCTATATTTATGCAGCACAGAAAAATCTGGAACACTGGTATCAATCCAGAGAAATGGCTTTAATTCTTGCTTTTGAAAGTCTGGGACAAGGATGCCATTTGCCTATTCTCAAAGTTCTGTGGGATGCTGTTTACCCAGCAATAGCTTGCACTCTCATTTTTCAGTCCAAATACAGGTCATGGCAACTGAGGCAAACACTATCTTCACAGGCTGCAAAAGGGTTCTGAAAAAGGCACAGAGAACATGGCCAGGCAGTGTCCCTGTAGGAGTTTGTTGAAAACACACAACAAGCAGCTATTACAACACTACTGCAGCCCTGCTGTCTCCAGAAGCTACGCCTGGTGGAGTTCCTTTATCTTGGCTCTGCACTGTAGGTGTCCTTCCCCAACCCGTCTCACACAAGGTGCAACAAATAGGACTATATGGCTATGTCTACACTACAGAGTTTTTCCAGGAGTATCATGGAAAAACACTGCCACGTCCAGGGAATGTGTTTGCTTTTTCGGATCAGTTTCCAAAAAAGCGGGTGCATTCTTTCAGAAGCCCTGTATTCTTCATTTTATCAGGAATAAGGGCTCTTCTGAAAGAGGAGGTTTCCCCCACATTTGGCCCTGTGTAGATGGGCCAAATGTCAGAAAAGTCTCTTCTGAAACAAAAAAAGCCACAATTTGCATACTTTTTTCCAGAAGATCACAGTGTAGACATAGCCTTTGTGTCCCAGTTCTTATGGGTCACTCGCAGCTGTCATTGTGCCGATTCTTTAACCCACACACTGATATGACCCAAAAGTTCTGCAGTGATCCAAGCAGGAGAGGGTTTTCAGTGTTTCCCTGAGAAGACACCATGAGGACCACTATACAATGAGCCAGACACCAGAAAATGGATTTTTAAAGTTCCCAGGTGGGAGGGGTGCATTTCTGTTTCGGTATGTCTACACTACAACATTATTTCAAAATATCTAATTTCGAAATAGTTATTTCAAAATATCTTGTTTCGCAATAACGTGTCTACACACAAAATGCATTTTGAAGTAGCGCATTGCTATTTCTAAATAGCGCGTCCACATTGAGTGGATGCTGAATTGCATTTAAGGCCAGTCGGAACTGGTTCCGGCAGGGCTTCAGGTCAGGAGTTAGCCTCAGTTAGCAGCTACACAAGGTATCTGAGGCCTGTGCTTAAAGGGACCCCCCTGGAAAGCTGGTTCTCAGGTTTCCCTGCTTGGTTGCCTACATCACTGAGGGACAGCAAAGCATTTTTTCTCTGTCTGCTCTGGTTGCCCTCACTCGGGACACCACAGCACTCTGCACCATGGAGCCAGAGCTGCCTCTGGGCACTCTTGTGTTTCTCATGGACATGTTGCTGCAAGCCTGGCTGCACTTTCTGCAGGCTGCCTCATAGCATCTGCTGCAGCCCAACCCCTAGGCTGTCATCCGGACCCTCCTGGGGTATGTGGAGGAGCAGCTGCAGCTCCTGGACACCAGCATGCCCCTCCACATCTGACATCTGGACACCAGCACCGACTGGTGGGACCACATCGTCCTGGAGTACTGGGGAGACCAACAGTGGACCCAGAACTTCAGGTTTTAGATGCCTCCTCACCCGTCTGGACCTCTCCGCATGGAATATTCCGCACGTGGTGGCAGCGTGCTGTGTGCTGCACAATTTGCGTGAGCAGAAGGAGGAGGCTTTCCTGCCAGGCTGGATGAGAGAGGCCGACCACTTGGCCGGCCTGTACATGCAGCCCTGCACAGCAGCCAGCTGGAAGGCCTATCGGGGGGCTGTCTGTATCTGGGAGGCTCTGTGAGGGAGCTTCCACCCAGAGGAGGACTAACAGTTTTCCTGGTGTGCCCTACTGTGGGCTTTTGCCTCATTCCACTCTCATGTTCTTCCACTTACCTACCCCTCCCTAACCCCCCCTTCCTGATCTACAAGTGTATGACTACACAGCAAAGTTATTTTGAAATTACAGCCATTATTTCAAAATAACTTTCCTACCATCTACACAAACCAACTGCTATTTTGAAATTAATTCGAAATAGCGGAGGGCTTATTTCAAAATTGGTAAACCTCATTCCATGAGGAATAGCACCAATTTCTAAATTGCTATTTCAAAATAAGTTCTGTGTAGATGCTTATTTCGAAATAGGGGGCCTCTAGCCCTTCCCAGGGTGCTCTGGCCACAAGGTAACTTCTCACCAGAATTTTAATTCTCTCTTTTATATATGAATTAGATACAATGCTCCTGTGAGCTAACTCCTCAATTACACGCCAAAAATCCCTTGAGTTTTCCAGTGTCTTATTAGCTCCTAAAAAGAAGTGATATGTAAAAAGAAGTGATGGGGGGGGGGGGGGGGGCGGGGAAGGAGACAATCTCCCCAGGACCTGGCAATTCAAAGGGCAGCAGCTGGAACTCTAGGCCCTTAAAATGGACCCCAGAGTACGGCGCACTCTGGGCAGCACTAAGGGCTGAGGGGCAGGGCCATGCTCAGGGCAGTGCTGAGGGCTAGCTGACCTCGGCCCCACCCCTTCTGGGAGCATGGAGCCCCCCACCTTGCCCAGGGGCCCATGGAGGCTGGCTGCTCTGCTGCCTGAATAAGAGTAATTTTACCAGGCGTCCTGTATTCAACATAGGGAAATATGGTCATCCTAAGTTTAACCAGCTACCAGAACTCTCCTAGGATAGGGGATCTCCCTATCTTACACATACCCTCATGGCATTAGTTGGGGGGTGTACACAATCTCTCTACATGCCTGTAGTTGAGAATAGTCAGAACAGCCCCTTAGGCCATACATATGTCACCTCAGGGTTAACTTATTCTAAAGACATAATCACCCCCCCCCCCCCCTTCTGGGTCCTCAGTCATGCATGGCTCATCAGCACCTTAAAACTGGGATATTAGTGAGTCCAAGGAGTAGGATGGTGGATAGCGGGTATAGGATCCTTGTTTGGGGAATGCCAGACTATTGCTCTCCGGCTCTCTGGCAAATGTATTAGAATTAAGTGGAATGTTTTCTCCTCCTTGAAATTACAAGATTTAAATTCCTACTTACCTCCCAGAACAACTGCTAGTGCCACACATCAGTTAAATCCCATCATGAAATATTGATGCCAGACTTTTGGTACTAGAAATGGGCTAGGTATCTCAAAGCAAAGCCTTTTATTTCCGTGGGGAATTTCTCAGCTGGTGCTTGAATTCACAATAAGATTCTGTTACCATAGAATTAGCTAGGACAAATCTATCTGGATAATAGGAACCCTTGCTTTTGCAGTTTTACAGTCTAGCTACCGGTTCCTCACTGACATTTGCATTTGGAACATGAGTTTTGTAGAAACAAATCTTCAAAATAGGCCTCTTTTGTAAAACATGGAGGCCAATTGTAAAACCACCACCAAAGGATCCTACCACTTTAAAAAACAAAACAAAACAAGCCTCAGTTGCTGTGTTAGTGTGACTTGATGCCAGGAACTACATTATAGCATTTCTGAGACTAATGCTCACAGCTATGTGTTTCAGGTATTTCCCAAAGGAGCAAGAATCAGAAAAATCAAATACTTATGATGTTTTGTTTTTTCTTTTGTCCACTAAGGCGCAGATCCAGAGCTCAATGAAATCAATCCAAGTTTCTGCATTGAGTGCCGCCGGTTTTGAATCAGATCCTATGTCACTCAAAGTCAATAGTTTATACAGGTTGAAACTCTAAATCAGGACTCTGATCTGGCAATATCTGGGGATCAGTAGTTTTTAGGTGTTAGTAGAAAAAATTAGTCATATAATGAATTTCTAAAGGGAGCTGAAATGCGCACAGCTACAGTAACTGTTTTCAAAAATGAGATGGAAAGAGTATAAAGCTGTGGCTCTAGGCACAACTAAAGAATTTTTGGGAACCTGATACATGGAAGTCTCATCCTGGCTAGACACATTTAAAGGAGGAAGAAATCCATGAGTAGTAGACAGATGTGGTAACAGCTAACAAAAACAGCAGGAATTCAAGAAAAAGTCCACGTGAGTTCTGCCTGGGCATCTGAAGGAAGAATTTGGACACTTCACAAGCACTCAGTCTAGTGTGGTTTGTTATAAGTCATCATAGCCTTCCAGTCCTGGCTACTAATAAGCCTTATCCAACTTGTTGTAAAACTAGTGTATTTTTAACCAGTAGCAGTAAATGGTAGTTAGCCATTCAGAAATCCCATCGGTTGTCAAATAATATGGTTTAAGAGCCACATTCTGATACACTCAGGGTACATCTATAGTGCACACTTATTTTGAAATAAGCTATTCTGGAAGAAATACTCCAAAATAGCTTATTTCAGAATAGTGTGTCTACACTACAGGGAAGCCTCCAAATTAGTGGGAGGCAGGCTTCCCTAACGTGGATGTGCTACCTCGATTCAGAGCCCTAGCAAGCACTAGGAAGTAATTACTTTGAATGGCCATAGGCGTCCACCCTATTGCTGTTTTGAAATAGCAATTTCGGAAGAGGCGTTATTCCTCATGGAATGAGGTTTACAGAAGTCGGTTAAGCTATCTTTTATTTCAGATTTATTTCCAAATAATGGAATTGCTGTATAGACACTTGCATTGTTTTTTCGGAATAACAGCCATTATTCTGAAATAACGCTGCTGGGTAGATGTACCCTCGCTCACTTAGCCCTGATCCACACTAGAGAGTTATTTCAAAATAACTCCCCTTATTTCAAAATAACAAGTGGAGTGTCCACACCAACAAGCCCATTATTTCAAAATAAGAGGCTGGTTATTTTGAAATAGTAACTCTTCTCTGGTCCAGCACTCTCAGGACCTGACCAATGCCAAACAAGAGAATTTGCGAAACCATGGAGGTCAATATTGTCTAGGAGCATTATCAACACTTCCGCTGCTTACTAGGCTCTTAGAAGACATTTAGAGGTCAATTAGAGCTAAATAATAACACTGTCAACAAACTTTATGGGACCATAGGAAACGGCCACACACCCATGATAAGTGCGTGGCTAACTAAAATCATGCCAGACCACAGATGTTGCTGGACTAGAGAGTGCCAGACTCTAGAGGGTCAACCTGTATTTACTTGGGTTATAGGCAACATGTTATGTCTTCATGAAAAGACTTTTTTGATGCTTCTGCCTACAAATTTTTGACACTTCTAGAAAGTAAACTCAGTTAAGACTTGGCAGTGCAGGATAGAGATGAGAGAAGTCATTTCCCTCCTAGAGTTTTAGTTCTGCAACAAGAAAGCAGGGCTGTCACTTCCATAGGTTCAAAAAAGGCAACTGAAATAGATTAATATAACAAAATTGCCTTCTATTCTAGTTGAAAGCAAAAAGTTACTGCAACCGTGTGATATTTGTGAGCCTTGGAATAGCCTCCGTAAGTGTTTGCCAGGGCTGTAATTTATGCATATGTCTGATATAATATGGTTTTACACTAATATACAGAAGCAAACCTTCTAACTTTGCTGCAAATAAGGGATATAATGCTGATTCATTTTTCTACAATAATGGGATTTAGGTTTAAAAAGCATTCACTTCATTTGCATCTAGTGCAGGAAAGCAAAGATAATTCTTCATTTTTATTTAAAATGGTATTGAAACAACTTGTAAAACAATGAACTTGTGGTATGAAAACACTGAGCAAGCATATTAACTATTATAAGAATTGCTTGATAGGAATAAAGCTGTAGTAGTTCAATACAGACACAATTCCATGATACCTAGTTTAAAAAAAATCCACCTAAGCTATAAATAAAGCTGTTGCCCTCCTACATCTTCTCAGACATACTGTTGAGGACTACAGTGTACAAATTGGACTGTGGAGAATTCAAATGTGTGCTACCAAAGGCTATGGGAAAAAAAAAGAGAGAAAGAAAATATACTTGAAGTGATAGAACTGAACACCAAACATTCATTTCCACTAGTAGGGATGTGATCTCCAAACAAAGCAAAAAATGGAGGAGAAAGAGAATCACGTTAGAACGATAACATTTTTTGTGCTTAAGAATTTGTGCTCTCTCTTAAAAGCAAGGGCTTTACTTATTTGAGGAGGTTATGTAGAGTTATTTTAGGAACTGTGGAGAACATTGTCACTGAAGGAGCTTGTGTATGAAGATACTTTCAGGAGAACAAAGACAACACATTTTTCTCCCCAGAATTTGGCTTGGGTGGGGAAGTGGGACTGAAAAGAGGCAACAGGCTATTCAGAAGACCACTGGGCCATAATAAGCTATTGCATTATAAGATAACTCAGACAATATGGTCTGCTTTTTAAGAAAGCAATGGCTCAATGGTATGAAAAGCTGCTGTAGAAAATGAGATTTTTTTCCCCACAAGTCTATGAAGTTAAGGCATATGATATGTATTTAATACATCAGCAGAATTCTAGATCAGAGTCTGCTCTTACTTATAGCAGTGTAGATCTGCACTAATTCCACTACCTTCAATCATATTATACATGTATAAGAGTAGAGTTAAACCCCACCCACCTAGACTTTGTTTCTTTTCATTTAAAGAGTAACAATTCTAATCAGTTTTGAAATTGCCTATTTCAGTTAGTTACGAATACAAATGTAGTCTGTGTTAAATGACATAACTGCCAAGACATTATAACACACTGCCCTGTTCATTTGAATTTCATGGGGAACAGTGATTAACACCATTTTTGGAGTATTGGACATCAGATATGTTGGTCTTATTGTAACTTTGTTCCAAGCTAGTCACAACTCTCACAAAGGAAGACAGAACACATTCCTAGCCTCCTGTTTATAGACCTCAGGGCAACAAATGATGGTAGCATTCCAACTAGACCATAGGCAGATTGTTCCTCTGAATGCAACTCTCCCAAGGGAAATACCTATAGCAGAGGTTGGTGTATTTCTGCACTTCTGTAGCAACACTTTGAATATTTGGCAGAACTTGATTATATCATGATCTCCAACATATTTAATAATTGAGGCATAGCAAGGGTCTTTTATATTTTCAGCAATCTCATGCTGTTCCTTAAAGGACATCATTGCCTGTATGTTAAAGTGAACTCCTTTCTGCTAATAAACCTAATATTATATCAAAGCAAGACTTTCCAAAGCACATGCTCTCATACAGGGGAGAGAATGAGAGAACAAGTGTGACAGATCTGGAGTTACGCCATTTTATGTGCCGCTTGGTGTTCAGATACTATGTGATGAGTGAGGTCCAAGAACTTACATAGAACACCATTCACCCAATTAAAAGACACTCTTAAGTGGGAATTCACACACACAAAGTTTGAATCAAAATTTTGAATTTTAGCCCAACTACTGCTTGAAGTAAAATGGCAGCAATATAAAAGTGCAATCAAATGGCAAACATACATTGAAAACTTATATGGAATGTTAAACTAACATTGCTCACTTTTCGGTTTGGGGGCATGAACACACAAAAGTGCCATTGGACACAGCGATGCTGTACAGAACAGAACAACTAAGCGCTGAACATACTTTTAATACTTTAGGGATAGCCACATTCTCTCTCCTGAGATCTGACTTGACTTTTTTTTAGATGTAAAACAAAGAAGAGCTACCATTAGGGAGCTGTCATCAGACACTGCCTCTCTGCTGTGTGTCAGCAGTACATCATCCACCCATTTCATGATAGGATCTGACTGCGGATAACAGTCCTCTGGAGTGTATGTGTCAGAAGGAAAGCTGTGCATTTGTTGAACACGTTTTATTGGGGCTTTCCCCTAAGGTATCTTAAATAGCAAGACAGAAAACAAGTTACCAGGCTTTCCAGCCACTGACAAGTGTATCAGAATTCAGTACCAGATAGGAAACTAAGCACATGTGAATTTAAATTGATTCAAATAATGTTATGGCATCCAAGACCAGAAATGTCTTACCTCCCTGCTATCTGAATGCAGCTGTGCCTCAGTTTCCCCATTTTCCAAGTAGTAGGTTTAATAAGAAGTTATTTAATTGCTTCCATAACACAAGGACTAGAGGTCACCAAATAAAATCAATAGATAGCAGGTTTTAAACCTTCACAAGACCCACAGTCAACCTGTGGAACTCCTTGCCAGAGGAAGTTGTGATGGTCAGATCTTCAACAGGGTACAAAAAAACATAGGTTCATCCCTTGCTTTTAGCCAGGATGAGCAGGAATGGTGTCCCTAGCCTCTGTTTCTCAGAAGCTGGGAATGAGTGACAAGGGAGGGATCACTTGATGAGAGCTTGTTCTGTTCATTACCTCTAGGGTACCTAGCATTGGACACTGTCGGCAGACAGGATACTGGGCTAAATGGACCTTTGGTCTGACCCAGTATGGCTGTTCTTATGTTCTTGGTGAGCAATAATCCCGTTAACTTCAGTGGGCCTACTTTTATGAGTAACTGCTCAATAGGGTGAGTAAGTTGCTCACAGTCTGGTCCAGGGACTTTTACTTTCATAATTGAAAATGGCTATTTGGTTCTATGGACCAAATCTGAGTTTCCATAAGCCATTTCCTCTTAGTTCTCATGCTGTGGCACTGGAACCTTTTAATACTGGGGTGCTGAAAGCCACCCCCTTACATCGGTGACCCACTCAAGCTGGGGCTGGGAACAGTGCCATGTCTCGGGGCAGTGGGGGGACCCAGGCAGGGATAAGGGATCAAGGCAGGAGGTGGACATATGGCAGAAAGCGGAGTCCCAGGTCCGAGGCCCACAGCCAAGACCCCATGTGTGGGGCTGCGGAGCAGAGCCCTAAGCACTGCCCAGTGGTCAGGGAGTAGGACCAACTGCCAGGGAGCACAGCCCTGCATAAAACCTGGTGGTGCGGCAGCACATCCTTAGTTCCTGCATTCTCATGCATTTCCTTGCACTCCTGCCTAACAGTGGGACACTTGGCAGTAAGCAATTTCCTTGATTACCATCAATATTTCCAAGAGAAGGAAAGAAGTTCACTCCTTTTTGAGCACCACTCAGACAAAGATAAAAAGCTTGGGAGAGTGCCAATTACATTACCTGATTGAGCTGCCTTTCGTGTAGAGTTTGATAGCGTACATGTTATCCTTGCAGGGTGGAGATTTCACTTGAATTCAAATGCTTGATTTGGTGAGATCATTGTTTTCTTTGTGTAGCTCTTATGATCGTTCCATGCTTCCTGCATGTACCTGCTTCCGTCTGCCCCTCTCCTCCTGCGCTGCTGCCTATCTCAGGCTTAAAAGCCAGCTCCTGTCTTCTCTCTCTTGCTACCTCTGATTCAGAGGCAGCAGGGGGTGGGGTAGGAATGCATGTTACCATTAAGATTAATTGATAAGCCTGGACTTATCAAGTACACACTAACATCCGAAGTCTGGGTAAGGGAGGGCTATGATCGGGGCATGGGATTGGGATGCAGGGTCCAGGAGGAGGTCTGGGTGCAGAAGAGGATTCTGGCCTGGGGGGTAGAGGTATAGGAGAGAATGCAGGAGAGGGTGGGGTTCCAGAGGCAGGCTTTGGATGGGAGGCACTTACCTAAGCAACTCCCGATTATCAGCACTCTGAGGCAGCACTCTCAGGCTGGTGCGATCTTGCGCAACAGCAGCCACTTTTGCACCAAAACTTGCTGCCTATCTACACTGGCCGTGAGTTCTTGCGCAAGAACACTGACGTTCTAATGTATGAAATCAGTGCTTCTTGCTCAAGAACTATGATGCTCCCGCTCAGGGATAAGCCCTCTTGTGCAACTGTTCTTGCGCAAGAGGCCAGTGTAGACAGGCAACATGAATTTCTTGCGCAAGAAAGCATCTACACTGGCACGGATGCTCTTGCGCAAAAGCACATCTCTTGCGCAAAGGCACATGCCAGTGCAGACGCTCTCTTCTGGAAGAGTTTTTGCACAAGAACTCTTCTGCAAAAGATTTCTTGCACAAAATCATGCCAGTGTAGATGTAGCCTCAAGTGTACCTGGTTACAGCCCCTCTTTTGGCTCCTCCAGAACCTCTTGTTGAGGTTCTGACTGCACTTTCCCCCTCACCTATTAATTTATGCACACCCCTTCCATGACCCCACAAAGTTGTGGGACCTTCTCGTCAACTTCTTCCTGGTTATCGCCAAGATGGCAATTTACAGGACTAGGCAGCAGAGGTTAGCTGAAGGAGGGGCCTGCAACTGTGGGGTCTATTTCCAGTCCTATATTGGTTCATGCATCCAGGCAGAGTTCTACTGGGCAGCATCCATTGTCTGTCTTGAGGCCTTTGAGAGGCAGTAGATGCTGTCCAGGGTTCTCTGCTCCGTGTCCCCATCCAGTCCCTCATTTTAGCCCTTGGACCTCTATACCTGTCCCTGTTTTCTCTTTATTTGTTCCCTGGAATTAGTTGAAGTCTAGGGCTCTTTAGATCCTCCCTGTAGACTGGGGGAGAGTCCCCACTCTGCCCACTTCCCAGACCACAATAGGAGTCCCTAGCTGGATGTTCCTGGTGACTCTCGCACTCTGGGGGGAGGGGGACGGGGAGGAGGTCTCACACAATGCCCCTGCCCCCAGCAAAATTTCCCAGCTCCAATTGGACAGTTTCCAGCCAATGGGAACTGAGAGATTTTGCTGGGGCAGGGTCATGCAGCACAGAGAGGGCCACAGGGCACAGCTAACCACTTCGAGCAGTGCTGCTCCATGCTGCAGGGGTAGGCAGGCCAGATTAAAAGATTTGGCAGACCAGATCTGGCCCACCCCTGCCCTATACTCACCTTACCTCAGTGACACACTGCCAGTCACCTCTAGCACCTGCCCCAGGGGCAAACTGCAGTCTGAAATGGCTGCTCATCATTGCAAGGGGATGGACCTGCTGCCTTCTACTACTCTGGCTGTCTGCCTCAGCGCTAGTACCTTGAGAGCCTTGAGAGCAAGGCCTCTGCCTGCAAGTTTGCTCCCCAGTTCTGTCTGCCCTTCCCTAGCCCTGCTCTGCCTCAGGTACCCTCTCTGGCCTACCAGCAGCCAGGTCCATCCTACTCCACAGTTGAAGCAAGAGTCTTCTCTGTCTCTCCAGGAGCCTCTATTCATACAACCCTAGCTGGGCCTTAATTGGCTGCTATTTGTCTCAGCTGCTTGATCCATAGTCTCAGCCCTCTCCCAGTCTTAGCATGTTTTATGTCCCCCTGGGGTCTCATATTTTACTTTTTTATATATATTGATATTGTGTTTTAAAAAATTTTTGTAAGCCACCTTGAATATTTTAAATAGAGAGGCAGGGTAAAAATATTTAAAATAAATAAATCATAAATAAATAAACCCTTGTTTCACTTGGAGTGGGGGTGAGAGCTCAGCTACAGGCACACTCTACATTTATATTAAAATATTTCCAAACTTCCTGTTGCTCTCCCATGTCTTCCTCATTCTGAGAAGGAGAAGGAAGCTCTTCTCTGTGCCAGAGTATTGAGAATATTATTAACCCCTTTTTTGGCCAGGACAGTTCACCAAAGATCAGGAGCCTGAAAGCTGTTTCCATTAAGAGGAGAATTTGATAGAATTGGGGATCTTTATATGATCCTGCTTGTTTATAAACATTGTACAGAGTCCTGTTTTCCTAAACACCAGAGGAATGAAACAGCAGGGGACGGTTTCTTGAATCACATCTCCAGGCCTGTTAGCACTTAGCCCAAAAGCTCTCTCTAAACTTTTCTCTGGGCCACATTCCCAATGCATCTTCAGGCTGTGACTGATGATTCCTTCTCTCTCAGGTTCTCAGTTGTTTCTCCTTCTCTATCACATGATGAGTATGAACATCAAATTGGGACAAATGCTGTATGTAGTCCCTTTGCAACACTTCCTTTAAAGGAATATTTTGCACTCTTGATAGTGAGATCTGTTATTGCACAGCTAATAGGAACTGGCATTCCCATTCTTTCTGCCAATTCAATTTCATCCATAAGGCTGATTATATTTTACATTATCTAGAAAAGTATACATGGAGTTGCAGTAGCTGTAAAAAACAGGACATTGTCAAAATATATCCATTAATATACAGAACAAACTCATAAAGAAAATAATAAAGTCAGAGATCCAACTGTCCTTGCACATCTGTAAAAACAAATCTAGTGTGAAATAGTATGAAATTTCCCTAGACAATCATTTTTCAAGTAAAATGTCTAAAATAGATTTCTGTTGAACATGAAATATATATTCACAAAAAGAACTGGGAAATTAATTAGAATAGAGAGAAAATCTCCCTGTGTCTGTTGATTTGGGGGATTTGCATGTGTGTGTGTGTGTGTGTGTGTGTGTGTGGTGCTTATTGCATTTTTTGTGCCTATCGTGACTGAGAAAAAGAAAGAGAACAAATAATTAAAATAAAGCAATCAACCAATAGCAACAAGAAGTGATGTTCCGGCCCCACTGCTGTCAATGACAAAAATCTCCATTGATTTTAATAGGGTCAGAATTTCACCTCAGATGTTTGGGCCAAGTACATCAGTAGTAGATTTTAGTCTCTCATCTGCTCTTTGCTTATTTGTGTTTAATGTGCAAATAAAATTAAGTAGGCAGACATCAACTTCACCTTTTGTTGTGCTTTTACTTACCATCCCATAAATTATTCATTTTACCTTTGAAGGGATTTGTGACCGATTCCTGTATGTCTTAGATTTCATGACCCTCAAGCCTCTAACCACAACCTCCCTACATCTCCTCCCCCCCGGGTGTTACAATTATGCCTCTCTCAGGCTTGGGGGAAGAGGTTTCTCATCCTCAGACATTGGGGTCTGCTCCTCACCTCCTATTATAGATTTTTGACCTTGATGGATGGAACAAATCCATGAAGAAAATAATTAAGTCAGAGATCCAACTATCCTTGCACATCCGTAATAACAAGGTGGCCAGCAGCTGATCTCCCCACAGAGCAGTTAGTTCTCCTTTCTTCTCTGGCACTGCTGTAGTAATCTGTAGCTGGCTAGCATCCTCCTTGCAGGAGATGCCCTAGACTACAGCTAAAATGATATAGGAAGTGGTCAATTCCCATGGCTTTAATTTTTTGGTTACTTATGTTTCATTAGCAAATGGCTTAGAATACCTTTAGAAGTAAATCCCTCCTGGATGAGTCCCAAGGTCACTTCCATAGCAGCAGGACTGCAAAATCCACTGGAGTCAAGCTGCAGGGTAATCTTGTTCCTTGTTAGTGCCAATCAAATCCTGTTTTCTTTTGGAGGAACCTTCTGCTGGAGTTAGTTATACTGCCTGCTCCTTGTGAAATAATGATGGTGGCGTTCTTTTGCTCATTGTGGAAAACGAATTATGTCCCTTCCTACAGAACTTATTTCTAAACTGTGAGATTCTGTAATTGAAAGTGGCTGAAGCTAATTTGATAACCCAGTTCTGAGCACAGTCAGCTAACTACCCTCCTTTTGTCCTTTAAACAGTAATGGCTTTGTCCGGAAACTCTCCTGTGCTACTTCTAAGACAGCAATTATGATGGAGTTTGAAAGCTACTGTTCTATGACAGGCCATAATTTCAAGCATTACCTTTCG
Organism: Pelodiscus sinensis; assembly: GCF_049634645.1. Taxonomy (NCBI): domain Eukaryota; kingdom Metazoa; phylum Chordata; order Testudines; family Trionychidae; genus Pelodiscus; species Pelodiscus sinensis. The sequence continues at coordinate 21,671,711 of NC_134726.1, read as the reverse complement.
GGCTTTAGCTAAAGCAACTGCATAAGAATAGGCTGAAAGGTCTTGTGGTCAAATTTTGCCCTCTGCAATGCCTGCCCAGCTCTTCTTGATTTTAGTGGCACCTGAAGAAGTACACTTAACAGCAGAATTCTGCAGTCCATCAATCTCCACGTAAAAATAATTTGAACTATATTATCTAACAAGAACTTTATTTGCATGATGCCACAATCTATAGACAGAAGGGAGAAGAGTGATCTACCAAGGCCCACATTCTTATGAATATCATCCTCTGTCATCGGAAGTGACTCACTAGCAAACTCTGCCAACCTAAAAACCATGTTGCTGTATCCAGGGAATACCAATGGCTTGCCACCCATTGCTCCTCCCTGTCACTGTGATACCCATATCCACTCACTCTAGTGGGAGGGAAAGCTGAGGGACAGAGCCATTACAGAAAAGTGTTATAATAATTGCTAGCGCTCGTGGGCTACTCATCTTTCTGTGTGTGTGTGTGTGTGTGTGTGTGTGTGTGTGTGTGTGTGTGTGTGTGTGTGAGACTCACATAGCTCATACTGATAGGAATAGTCACATGTGCACAATCAAACACTCCTGCACAGCACAAGATGACTGTCTAGATTGAAAAACACAGCTGAAGCATCTATGCAACTTTTCAGGGATGGATAAATGTGTGTAACTCTCAATCCCTCTGAAAATAATTTACCATCTGCAGTTGTTAGGGCTGGTCAGTACACCAAACTTTTAGGGTGCCAGTAGTGTGTCAGGTGTACCATGACTCAGGGGTGAGCAGGTGCTTCAGCAGCTATGCCTGAGAGATGGTACCTGGTGAGTTCCAGTAATCGCTCAAACATATGGCTATGGGAGAGGCTGTTTTATTAGGGCAAGCTGGAAAAGGAAAGTTGCAAATACCCTGCTATGGAAGCTCAGCAGTTACTGTTCTATACTGGGCAACAGCAGTTCTGGTTAGCACCCCTGCGACAGTCCAGCTAAGGGCCAGGCATAGTGCTGGGGGCCCCTCCTTGGGCCAGTCTCTATTTGATGCAAATTGATATTTGCTGGTTTCTAGACCAGGACAGCCTCTGTTAATGCCTCTCTTTGGAGCCCTTCTGTATTGTCTTTCTGCCCAGCCACTGCTGCTCCTTCATAAGTCTCACAGGGTATGTCTACACTAGAAAGTTAGTTCGAACTAACGGACGTTAGTTCGAACTAACTTTCCTATGCGCTACACTAGCGCTCCGCTAGTTCGAATTTGAATCGAACTAGCGGAGCGCTTAGTTCGAACTAGGTAAACCTCATTTTACGAGGACTAACGCCTAGTTCGAACTAGCTAGTTCGAACTAAGGGCTGTGTAGCCCTTTAGTTCGAACTAGTGGGAGGCTAGCCCTCCCCAGGTTTCCCTGGTGGCCACTCTGGCCAACACCAGGGAAACTCTATGCCCCCCTCCCGGCCCCGGACCCCTTAAAGGGGCACGGGCTGGCTACGGTGCCCGTGCCAGGTGCAAGCCTGCCAGCACCCAGCTAGCAGACCCTGCACCTGGCACGGCACAGAGCCACCCACCCGATGCCCCCCAGCCCACCCCCTCTTGCCGGGACCAGGCTGGCGGCTCCCGGGAGCTTGCCCTGGACCGCAAGAGGCGGGCATCTTCCTGACTAGTGCGGACATCGTGGACCTTGTCCATGATCTCCGCACTAGGCACAGGAAGGTGGCCGTCTAGGGCAGGAGAGCTGCCAGCCTGGCCACCCAGGAGCAGGTGTGCATGAAAATCAAGGGGGTCCACTGAGACCCCCGACCCTGAGCTTACAATGGCCGTCCTGGGTCAGACCAAAGGTCCATCTAGCCCAGTAGCCTGTCTGCCCACAGCGGCCAACCCTAGGGACCCTGGAGGGGATGGACCGAAGACAATGACCAAGCCATTTGTCTCGTGCCATCCCTCTCCAGCCTTCCACAAACTTTGGGCAGGGACACCACTCCTACCCTCTGGCTAATAGGACTCCATGGACCCAACCTCCATCACTTTATCTCACTTCCCTTTAAACTCTGTTCTAGTTGTAGCCTTCACAGCCTCCTGCAGCAAGGAGTTCCACAGGTTAACTATTTGCTTTGTCAAGAACAACAACTTTCTCTTACTAGTTTCAAGCCTGCTACCCAGTCCTTTCCTTTGGTGTCCTCTAGTCCTTCTTTATGGGAACTCATGAAGAACTTTTCTGAATGCACCCTCTCCACCCAACCCCTGCTTTTAGAGACCTCTATCCTGTCCCCCCTCCGTCTCCTCTTTTCTAAGCTGAACAGTCCCAGTCTCTGTAGCCTCTCTTCATCTGGGACCTGTTCCCAACCCCTGATCATGTTAGTTGCCCTCCCCTCTCCCAGCCTTTCTCTTCCCCTCTCCCACCTCCTTTTCCCAGTCTCCCCCAGTTTTTTTCAATAAAGACAGAGTCAATGTTGGAAGAAACGTTATCTTTATTTTGTACATCAAGAAGAAGGGGGGCTAGGGAAGGGCAAGTGGAAGGAGGTGAGGGAGGAATGGGGTACGAGCCCCCGATGGGGAGGACTGGGCTGGCTCTGCGGGCTTCTGGGGGTGGAAGCTCTCCTGCAGCCCCCCAATTACCCCCTCTCCCCAGATGGCAGCCTGCGGCAAGTGCAGCCGGGCTGATGGCCGAGTGGTGTGATGTGCCCAGTGTGGGCACTCAGGGCACTCCAAGCCAGAACTTCTTTGCAAGCGGGGCACCCCTTAGAACTGTGTGTCCGGGGTGGGGGTCGGGACCCTTTAAGCGCAGCCCTCGGCTAGCCTGAGACAGTATCTCCATGCTCTAAGTCCTCCTTTTATGCCCTGCCGGCACTGCTTCCGGCCATCATTAAGCCCTGTTCAGAGTCCACTCAATGTGGACTTACTAGTTCGAACTAGCAAAACGCTAGTTCGAACTAGTTTTTAGTTCTAGACGCGTTAGTTCGAACTAGCTTAGTTCGAATTAACTAATTCGAACTAAGTTAGTTCGAACTAGCGCTGTAGTGTAGACGTACCCACACAGAACTGCACGCAGCTGCAATGCCCAGAAATCACAGCACGGTCCACATGCAGTTTCTGCATATGCTTCTGGGGAATCTTTTCTGACTCCAACTTCTACACAGCTCCCTGCTGACCAAGCTGTCACCACATCCCCCAACAGCCCACATACGCAGATTGGTGAAATGGGTGTATTCCCTCTGGTTCAAGACCTTTTCCCTTGCCTGGCCAAAAGGAAAGGTATGCGCCATGGGAAAGAGGCTGATGGGAGTTGTGGTACCCTGCTTAGAAAATCCAGCACATGTATGACATTAGCTTGCCTAGGATGGACTGAAAGTGTGATCCAGTCTCATAAAACAAAATCAAAAGCTCAATTAGAAAGTTTTCCCTTCTTTGAAATTGCTGCATTGTGGCACATAGAATGCACTCCCAGGCCTGAAGAGTTTATAGTCTAGAACTGCGGTGGGTAACCTGTGGCCCACTGGGGATCCACCTGTGACCTCTGGACCCCCTTGCTGCCCTCCTCTGCCCATGTGCCTCTTGCGCTCTGGGGCACCAGAGCCCCTCACTTTCTACACCTCCCCCTTCCCTCTCAGCACTTCTGGAGAGGCTGCAAATCGCCTCATTTGTGCTCTGTCCCCCTCTTCTCCTTTCCTCCCAGAGCTGGAATGCTGTGAATCAGCTGTTTGAGGTGTTCCAACAATGGGAAGGAGGGGGAGGAGTGGGGTTGGAGTGCAAATCAGGTGATTCGCGGGCTCTGAAGGTACTGGGAGGGAGGAAGAGGAACAGGTTTGTGCAGGGCTCCGGTGCTCCAGTGCACAAGAGGTGCATGGGGTATGGGGGCAGACAAAGGGGCCGCAAGAAGACAGGTAGAACTCCAGTACGCTAAGGCTGCTGTGGCCCACTGAGGCTATGTCTAGACTACGGGGTTTTTCTCAGATACCTCCAGTATTCCGGAAAACCTCCGCTGCATCCAGGGAATGCGTCTGGTCTTCTACTTTTTTTGGTGGAAGAGCAGACACGCTCTTTCAGAAGCCTTGTCTTCTTCCTTCCACAAGGAAGAAGGGCTCTTCTTAGAGAGGATTTTTTTCCCAAAATTTCCCAGTGTAGACGGGCCACATTTCAGAAAAGCCTCTTCCGAAAAAACTATTGGAAAAAAGTACATAAATTGCGGAGTGCAATTTGCATACCTTTTTCCGATAAGGCCCCATAGTGTAGACATAGCCTGAGCTGACGGAGAGCCACTCATGTAACCCAACCACTATTTATGGTTGTCCATCCTAGGGATCTAAACAGACATCACAGACATAGGACAGGAAACTGGAGCCACGGAAGCATTAATGACTTGTGCAGTGTCCCAGAGCAGGGTATTGGCAGAACTGAAAATAAAACCTTGCTGTCCTGAATCTCAGGCCAGGGTACTATCCACTAGGCTACACTGCCTCTCACTGACCACAAGCACCCAAGTACTTGTGCAGTGAGCAATCATTCAGTATTCAGCAGAGATCTAGTACTCCCTGCATCCATGTGTACAATGGTACAAAAACCTGTGCAAAGGTGTTTGTTCACACCTCTGAAACTATTTTTCACTTAACTTACCCATGACTAGGAGAAGATGGAATTTAAAGATGAGAAAACCCTTGTCTTATAAAGCATCTTTATAGACAAGCTCACACTTGAACTTGCCAATTGAAAACAATATATTTGATATTTAATTAATGTTTCCTCCTTATTTGCAGTGCACATGTATCCCTATGGTAAGCATAGTCAATTTTAGGTCATATGGTAAATATTCAGATAACTATATCTATGAATCTTAGGTAGAACAGACATATTTGAAGGGAAATTAGTGTATTTCAGGATTTCCCTCAATAATCTAGCATCTCTTTTAGATCTGTGAATGATCCTAGCATTGTGCTTGTAATAGTTCTGGATCTTGTCATGATTAGCACGAGCAATTGCTAAACTGGGTACTGTGCTAAAATGATGGATTAGCACATTGGAGAAATCATTATCTCATTGATTAGCAGAACACTACTTCAGATTCACTGGCTAAGCAAATTCTGAGGGCTATGCTTTGCAAATCATTTTATAATTTCTACCTTTTGTATACAGGGATCTGGGGCTATAACATTAACGCTTGAATTGTCACAGTGGAATTTTAGCAATGATGACTTTCCATTCAAATCAGTTCCCAAATGTTTTTGAAAATGTACCCCTCCAGCTCACTTCAGTCCCCCATCTACCTCTCCTTAGCACTCCATAGGGCTAACTATAGACATGTAGGCTATGTCTATACTATGAGTTTTCTCGGCAAAAAAGATGCTAACGAGGGACTCATTTGCATGAGTCATGATCTCATTTGCATATTTTCTGCCGATCCGTTTTTGTGCTAGGGTTTTTGCGCAAAAACAAGCAGTGTGGACATTTTCTTCTTGTGCAAAAACCCCTTTTTCTGCAAGATCCTTATGCTCCAAAAAAGGAGGTATACCGATCTTGCAGAAAAAGGGGGTTTTGCGCCAAAAGAAAACATCCATACTGCTTTTTTTTGCCCAAAAACCCTAGTGCAAAAATGGATCAGCAGAAAATATGCAAATGAGATTGACTCATGCAAATTAGTCCCTCATTAGCATATGTTTGCTGAGAAAACCCGTAGTGTAGAAGTAGCCGTATGCAGGATCTGTCCTCAGTAAATCTGCCTGCCTTCACGCTTCTGGGTTACTTCGATCTACTGGCATCCTTTCATGCATCTATCCCTGCTACCGTGTTTTTCAATCATTACACAATAATAGTTATGTGATATTGTGGTCCAGGCGCACTGGGAGAGGGGTATTGAGGGCAGTTGCCCCAGGACCTGGTGATTGGAAGGAGCCCAGGGCTCCCATTGGCTGCTGCTACTGTGGCAGCAGCCAGTGCCCCGGGCTCTTTAAATCTTCACTGAAATGCCACACCGCACACTCTGTGTCACTCTGAGGGCTGGGGAGGTGAGCTGCGCTCTAAGGCCCTGCCCCTTCTGGGATGAAGCCAGGCCTCCACCACCACCTTATCCAGGGCCCACAGATGCTGTCGGCTCCTCTGTTCTGGTCTAAAGATCACTTTACATAGTCAGAGCTCAAATGTTAATCTTCAATTTCCCAGTTCATTTTTTGCTTGAAGTTTAGATATAGATTTTCTCTCTTTTTAAAAAAAGAGTTCCCCACCCTCACATCACATATATACAGCAAAAGGGTCCCTTTCCTTTGTTTTGCATTTCTTACAAGCAGCATTTTAATGCTAGGTGCACTGTTTCACAGTGAATTGAATAATCAAAGTTAAACTAACTCTGATATAGCCACAGTTAATAGCACCAAGTTTCACTTCATATTCAGCAGGAGTGTTCAGTAGTTTTATAAAATCATTTATTTGAATGGCTTTCATTTTATTGGGACTACCAGGCCATTCCCCGCCCCCCCCCCTTTTGTTCTAAATAAGATGAGACACTTATTGAATTTGAATGCAGCATTGTAACAATGTGCAAGTCAATAGTGGCTGACAGCTGTGAAGAAGAAATATAGGAGCCTATCCCATTGCGCTGTGTCAGCAAATTTATCTAATCTCAAAGGAATCCCAAACGGCTCATGCATAGAACATAAAATCAATATAAGTCTGTGATTTCACTCATTAGCTTTGACTATTGCCTCAGTCGAGGAGTTGTAAGTTTAAGTATGTCTGTGATGCTCATTAACCATAATATCTGAGTGTCTTACAAACATCACAGCACACAGCATCGTCTCCATTTTACAGATGGGAAAATTGAGGCACAGAAAGAATAAGGTTCCATCTACACTGCCATTGAAAACCTGGAGCTGATCTGTGCCAGGGGACTTGGACTCATGGGGCTAATGCAAAGGGTATGTTTAATTGTGGTGTAGATGTTTGGGCTGCAGCCTGGGTTCTAGGATTCTGCAAGCTGAGAGGGTGCAGACATACTGCAGCAAGGCCAACACACCCTAAGACTTGCCATAGGTCACCTAGGAAGATTAGGGCACAACAGAGGAGAAATAACACAGCTTTGTTTAATATTATAGATGTCACCTCTTATTAAGGTTGCTCAACACTTCTCAGTATCAGGCTTAGTTTTCCATTGCTAAAAAGTTTGGCAAAATTATAATTATTCAGGCTGAAATTTTGTCTGTCTCCGACTCAATTTTATTTTTGGAAAATTTAGTCAAAATAGTCCAGCTATTTCCAATGAGGCTAGAGAAAAATACATATTTTTGTCTATGTTTAAAAAATAGTGATTTTTTAAATAGTTCTAGCACTGCCAAACTCTATATAGCACATCTTATAGACACTGGAAAGTGGCATTTTCAAACAATAAATATTTTTTACATTTTCACGGGCTTCATACAGCATTTGATCAATTCCCTATTTATATTCAAATAGTCATATTTTTTTATTCTGCTGTTCTGACAGCCATCAGCAGTTAAAAATACATGGCATGCCTAGTAAAGCAGAGATTTCATTCTTCCTCTGCCCATGTTTGTGTTTAGACGAGGAACCTTCAACATACTAATCAAGCAAATGTACCAGGGTAGTTGTTCCAGCTTTGATCAAAGCAAAGCTCAGGGCATTGCTGCTAAGAAAACTAACAAAGGGAAAGATTTGAAAAAAAGTAGCAGACTTGCTCAGAGAGCTACTGATCTTTGTGCACCTACTTTTTGTTTCTACAATGCTTTTATAATACGATTGCAGACAGTAGCTATAAACACCTGTCCAGGCTTAAATGTCCTACTTTTCAAAGGAGAACGAAAACAAATCAATTCCAGTTCAAGCTGTTCTCATGGTATGTCAGTGTCTGAACGACCCTACCTTTAATCTGAAAACTGACAACTTGTGGACCAGATAATTTAGCTCAGAAATGTTATCTCTACTAGCAAGTATCTGACCACTACACTCAAGCAGCTAAGTGAGAACGGATTGCATTAAGCATTCCCCGGGACCCCCTAGGAGTTCTAGTGGATTTCAAATCATTCGTCTATGCCACCACACAGAGGATGAGATTCTGGCTCTCATTTACACTGGTGTAAATCTATGGAAGTCAAGAGAGTTACTCTAGTCTTAAACCAGCAAAGGCCAGAGCAGGTTTTGGGCCAGAGGAGGCTTGATTATTAAATACTAGCAGACTTACCTTGCATTGCCTGGGCCCTTCAGGGCAGGGGGTTGATGGTAAGGGGAGGGGTGGAAGAAATCAGGGTAGGGCCTTGGGGATATGGGAGGGGCAGCACAGGAGGCTAGGGGCAGAGTACATGAGTGAGGGTTCGGAGGTGAGGGGGAAGCAGAACGAGGGGGTCCCATCCGGTATAAGCCTTTTCTCCCTCCCTCCCCCGCCCCCAGATCTGCGGGTCACCCTCCTTCTTCTTCCTATTGCTGTTCTATAGCTCTGCTTCCTCCAGAGAACAGCTGGTGGTTGACTTTAAATGACGAGCCCCTTGCAGGGCGAGAGGAGACTGATAGGTCTGGGGGCAGGGGGAGCGTATGAAGTCTCCTCCCATCCTGCCAGGAGTGTGTGACGCTTCTAAGACTTCGCACGCTTCTCCCTGTCCCCAGGCCCTGATTGGCCTGGGAGTGGAGGGAGCACCAGGGCCTCTACAGACTGGATCAACTCGCTTGGTGGAATGGATCAGGCTCGTGGAGGCCCTTTTGTCCACCCCTGTATTACCAGAACATTGAACCTGTGAAAGAGTCATTCAAGTGTTAATGAAGCCATTGTCATAGGCATTTGCCAACCACATGTCAGATTCTAAATGTACTGTGTTAGAGGACCTTAGTTTACAATTTTCTTTAAAAATATTTCATTTGTGTGTTGCTGAAGATTATAAAATCACATCTCTGAACAATCATCATCCCCTTTTCTCGGGCTGCCATTGAGCACCGGTGCAACAGTTTATTAGTAGGGCCCCATATATCTTAAGGATGGCCCCGTCTGCCCATAGTCCTCACTGTGGGGCAACATAGACAAGCCCAGAGATTATGTAAATCTTAGTTCCTACAAGCTCGGAGTCTCAGTGAGTCAGTTTGTTAGATCGCTTAATCAACATTGCTTGGAAGGCTAATGGGGCCATGTGAAAGACTGCTATAATATGTCTCTTTAACGGAGACTGGGTGAAACTTTGAATCCCTCAGAGAACTGATGGGCAGGATCCACTGGGAGGCTAATATGAGGGGGAAAGGAGTCCAGAAAAGTTGGCTGTATTTTAAAGAGGCCTTATTAAGTGTTCAGGAACGAACCATCCTAATGAGCAGAAGGAATAACAAATGTGGCAGACATCCTGCTTGGTATAACAGAGAAATCCTTGGTGAGCTTAAACACAAAAAGGAAGCTTACAAGAAGTGGAAACTTGGACAGGTGACTAAGGAGGGGTATAAAACTATTGCTTAAGCATGCAGGGATGTAATCAGGAAAGCCGACACATAACTAGAGTTGCAGCTAGCAAGGGATGTGAAGGATAACAAGAAAGGTGTCTACGGGTCTGTTAGCAACAATAAGAAAGTCAGGGAAAGTGTGGGACCCTTATTGAATGGGGAAGGCAGCCTAATGACAAATGAATGCTTTTTTGCCTTGGTCTTACAGACAATGCTTTTTTGCCTTGCTCTGAGCAGCACAGTATGGAAAGGAGGGGAGCAATTTTCAGTAGCGAAAGAATGGGTTAAGGACTATTTTTAAAGGCTGGACATGAACAATCCATTGGACCAGATCTAATGCATCTGAGGGTGCTGAGAGAGTTGACTGATGTGATTGCATTGGCCATTATCTTTGAAAACTTGTAGTGATCAGGGGAGGTCTGGATGATTGGAAAAAGGCAAATGCAGTGCCCATCTTTCTAAAAGGGAAGAAGGCAGATCTAAGGAACTACAGACTGGTCAGCCTCACCTCAGTCCCCAGCAGGTCTTCAAGGAATCCATTTTGAAAACTTGGAGAAAAGGAAGGTGATCAGGAACTGTCAACATGGATTCACCAAGGGTAAATCATGCCTGATCAATCTAATTGCATTCTCTGATGAATAACTGGCTCTGTGAATATGGGTAAAGTGGTGGATGTAAATACCTTGACTTTAGCAAAGCTTTTCATACATTCTCTCATAGCATTCTTGCCAGCAAGTTAAAGTAGTATGGCTTGGATGAATTGACTGTAAGGTGGATAGAAAGCTGGCTAGATTGTCGAGCTCAACAGGTAGTGATCAATGGTTCAATGTCTAGTTGGCAGCCAGTATCAAGAGGAGTGCCTCAGGGGTCGGTCCTGGGTCTGGGTTTGTTCAACATCTTCATTAATGATCTGGATGATGAGACAGATTGCACCCTCAGCAATTCTGTGGATGACACTAAGCTGTAGGGAAGAAGTAGATACACTGGAAGGTAGGGATAGGGTCCAGAGTAACCTAGACAGATGGGAGGACTGGGACAAAAGAAATCTGATAAGGTTCAGAAGAATCTCATGCTACAGGCTGGGGATTACAGTGGATGAGAAGCTCAACATGAGTCAACAGGGTGCCCTTGCTACCAAGAAGGCTAACAGCATATTGGGCTGCATTAGTAAGAGCATTGCCAGCAGATGGAGGGGAGTGATTAGGAGGGTGGTAAAGCACTGGAATAGGTTGCCTAGAGAGGTGGTGAAATCTCCATCCTTAGAGGTTTTTACAATCAGGCTTGACAAAGCCCTGGTTGCAATGATTTAGCTGGGGTTGGTCGTGCTTTGAGAAGGGAGTTGGATTAGATGACCTCCTGAAGTCTCTTCCAACCCTAATCTTCTAAGATCTTTCATGATTCTATGAAATCCTGACCTTGCTGAAGTTAATGGCCAAACTTCCATTTATTTCTATGGCAAAATTTCCATTGACTTCACTGGCATATGGATTTCATCCACCCCTTAGAGCTGACTTTATGCTTCTGTTTCCAGAAATGATTGCATTATCTCCAAGTTTTCCTAAGTATTTTCAAGGGAACGGAATTGTTTCTTCTGTTCCTCTAGTTTTAACAGTTTTGTAATGTTCTTTTATTTCTCTGGTAGCCTACAAAAGGAACTGTATCAACATTTGCTTTAAATTTTCTGTCTTGCATAATGGTTTCATATTTTTTAATGAACAAAGATCAAGCTATTTAAAAAACCATAGCCTGATAATAGTGCAAATGACCGCAGCACTGTTTAGTATTTCCTCAGTGATAAATGAATTTTTTCATCAGCAGATGGTAAAGCTGACATCTGAAAAAGCAGTAGGTGTAGTTGGATTATATTTCAGGTTACTGAAAGCAACCATAACTAGTATGTGTCACCTGTTTGACTACATAATTCATCCTTCTCTAAGAACAGATTGCTTTCCCTGGCCATACAAAATGACCATATAATTCCTAATTATAAAAAAAAACAATACATAAGACCCCAATGAAAAAGAACGCCTATATAAAAAGGTGAATTAAATATACAGAGCAAAATGCAAAATTACCAGCATTTAAGGGTTTCTGCATGATGTTACGAACTTTAAATTAGACCCATATTTATGGACAATTTTGCTAATCTGAAAAGAATTCATGATATTTTGACTCCTCCCCCAGCCCCATCATTTTTCAGTTGAAATGAGCCAGGTTACTAGTCAAGAATGGGTTAGTTTTTATACAATAAAAATCTTAGAGGGGGTAGCCGTGTTAGCCTATACCTTTAAAAAAAATGAGTAGTTCTGTGACACCTTAAAGACTAACAAAAATACTTGTAGGGCATGTCTACACTAGGAAATTATTTCAAAATTACCTATTTTGAAATAATAACTCTTGAAATAACTATTTCAAAATAGCATGTCCACGCTACAGAGAAGCCTCAAAATTAATCCGAGGCAGGCGCCCTTAATGTGGACGCACTACTTCGACTTAGAGCTCCAGGAAGCACTAGGGAATAATTACTCTGAATAACTCTGTGGATTATTTATTTCAAAAGAGCAGCACACTACCACTATTTTGAAACAACTATTTCAAAATAAGGATTATTTCTCATGGAAAGCAGGCATTCTTTTTTTGAAATAACTACCCCCTTATTTTGAAATAATGGGCTTGGTAGTGTGGTCGCTCCACTTTTTATTTTGAAATAGAGGACGTTTTTTTTAAATAACTCCCTGGTGTAGACCAGGGCTAAGGTGCCACAAGACTACTCGTTTTTATGCAGTGGTGGCTTCTGCATTTTACCCAACTGTGATAACACAACCTCTGGGAGTGGAGGGCTACACAGAGTGAAAAGACAAAGAAAACACCAAAAACCAAACAAATAAAAAAGAGTGAATATCATGAAACAAAAAATGGTGAAAGGTACACTGTCCTAATTAGATTATTTCTAACTTCATGCTCCAAAATTTCTGAAAATATCTTTTTATATCTCTGTTCTGATTCACACTATACTGAGCTGTGCCATTTGGATCTCCCCCAAGGTATTCTTCCTCCATGGTATTACTTGAATCTGCCGATCAAAGACACTATATTATAGTTAAGGGACATCTGTGGAGAATAAAACTCTTGAACGTAGAACAAACATTTGATACTATTGGAAACTCGGCCACTATTTATGTTTGGAAAGGCTAAAAACATAATTTGATGTTCTCCTGAAAATGCACTCCAAATAATACTTTATTTTTTGAAGGCATTAGAAAAGACACTGTTAGAAAAATATGTAGCATGTCTTCTGGAGCACCTCAAAGTTAAATTTGGCCTCTTCATTTGTACTATATTAAAGACATGGTGCTCTCAGTCAAACACATTTCTGCAGGCTGAAGATAATGCTTTCTAGCTCAGAGGGGTCAGCTACAGTGGTACACAGTGCTTTCTGATAAATTGGTCAGAATTACTTAGCACAGCCACTTTATCAAAAGCCAGCTCACTTTAAAACTAGGAAACACAAACTCTGGTTTTATTCAGGCTAGAAACTCCAGAGAAAAGGATCACACATGTTAATGGCATCTGTGCTTTGAACAGAAAATAGCATGTGAGATGGGACTGTCTTTCTCCCACCTACAAAATAAATCTCCAGTTTTAACTCTTGAAATTGCAGTCCAGCTCTGAAATATTCATGCGTTGAGTGCATTCTGCTTTGGTAATGCCCCCCCACCCCTTTTGTAGTCTCCCCAGTGTGGTTCTTTAACTCCCTAAAAGCTCTGTGGCACTGTAGCATTATTGACAATATTCAGGTAGATTGGAGGATCCTAAGAAATGTCAATGAAATTAACATTAGCAAGAAAATCTGCTCCAGCTTTCTGCATATGGATAGTGCAAACTGAGTAAATCCCATCAATATCTTATCATAATATGTGTCTATAAATAGTATTAACTCCGCAGAGAGTAATACTATGCCATTAGAAGGATGATTCACTGCACTGGAGGCAAAAGGGTTCATTTTGTTCACACAGGCTACAGGTGAGGACAGAACAACAGAGAGTATTAAACAAAATGTTTAATGAATGAGGTATAGAAATATTTCTATAAGGCTCCTATCGAAAAATTCCAAGGACAAGATTTTAAGAAGTAATTAGGGATTCTGGGTGTATTCCTTTCCCTCTAAAAACCAGCCCCCTTTCAGGTAACTTAAATTGGGCACCCAAAATCATTACTTGTTTTGGAAAATCATGACCTCACTGCTTCTTCTCCATTTTTTACGGGTTATCAGAACAAGATCTCTGCGGTCACAGCTTTTGGGAAATAGGACAGAAGCATAGTGCATCTTCACCTGGTAAAATAAGAAGAATCCAGCTCAGTGTCCTCTATTCCAAAAGAATACAGTAGTTCCTCATTTAACACTATAGATATGTTTCAGAAAATGATCGTGTTAAGTGAAAATGTGTTATGCGGGGTCAATTTTCCCATTGAAAATAATGGAAAAATTGGGGGTTGCGTTTCAAGCGGTGGTATCTGTTGGGACCAGGACATAAGGTTGGGGGAGAAAGGAGACTAGGTTACAGCAGGGAGGGGAGGTGTTTGGCTCTGAGGAAGGGAAGGAGAGGAGAGGGGAGGGGGATTGGGTTGGGAGTATGCCTCTGTGACGGGTCTGCCAGGACCCACACTGTATCCAGCGAGGGGGGGGGGGTGTCACCGGGGAACGGCGTGGTGAGCAGCGAACCCTCCACCGCTTTGCAGGGAGGTGGGGGAAGCCCCGCGCAACCGCTGGTGATGGGCCGGCTGGGGAAACCCAACTGCCAGCCTGCAAGTGGGGGCAGAAGAGAGGGGACAAGGCGTCCGGCGAGGGGGAGTCAGTGGGGAATGGTGCAGTGAGCAGCAAACCCTCCACCGTTTTGCAGAGAGGCGGGGGAAGCCCCGTGCAGCAGCCGGCAATGGGCCGGCTGGAGAAATTGTGTTATTCTGGGAACGGTCATATAATTCAAAAAACGTTCCCTAAAAAAAAATCGTGCTATCATGAAAACATGTTAAGCGGGCACATGTTAAATGAGGAATTACTGTATAACATTACCATGGGAGAAGAACCATAAGAAATACCAAGGAGGTCTCAAAACAGTTATGAACCTATGTTGGGAAGCCGTTTTTAGGCAAGCAGCCCTTGGGATTTCTTCATTATTCTGGGACTCTGTGCTACAGTGAGTGGGACTGTGAACACACATAAGAGAACAGAAGGAAGGACTCCAGATCCAGGCCCTATACAATTATAGAAGAAGAACCTGCACTCTTTGCTGTCACAAGAATAGTTAAAGAACTGATTGTGCAAGGAGTCAGTGGCACTCAATGCAGCAGAGTATGTGTCCACTGCAGTCAGTGGTGTGATGGCAGCACGTGTAGACATACCCAAGATGGCTTTGACCTCACTAGCTTGAATGACAACCACAGTGAGCCATGGCAGCATGGGAGGCAGCACAAGATAGCCACTTGAGCATAGATTCAGGGTTGCAGGAGGGTTTATACGGCCTGGGCTGCTCCTCATGCTGTCATGGCTTTGCTTCTATTGCTTGTTGAGCTACCCAGATTAAAGTAGCTTGGGTGTGCCTGTGTGTGCTGAAGTCACACATCTGGTTGCCGTGGAGACATACCCTGAGAGGTCTCTGCTTGTACTTTTTGACTGGTTTATTGGTTGGGGAATATTTTAAAACATGGGGCTGTCTGGTCCCTTTATAGAAGAATTGCCCTTTTTTTGAAAATAGTGGAATATTGTCACTTGATATCTCCCAGATGTATCTTATCTGTCAGATGAGTGTGAGGGCAGGAACAATAGCCATTAGGATTAATAACATCATTATTAATACAATAGTTTAGTGTCCTTCTATAGACTTCAGGTCCCCTTTTCCTGCCATTGTACTACAGGTTGAACCTTTCTAGTCTGGCATTCTCTGGTCCAGCAACATCTATGGTCCACCATGATTTTTAGTTAACCAGGTGCATCCACTTATTCTGGGTGTGTCCAAGTTTCCCACAGTCCCATAAAGTTTGTTTACAGCTGCCAGTCCTGTATGATTTGTTCTAGCCATGTGCAGAATACATTTTTATGTGCACCCCAGCATGTGTGAATGTGTACCACAAGTAGAAACAAAAACCCTAGCTGTGGGTGCTCTGCTAATCAGCTGGGTGGCTTTTGAATCTCTCCTGAGCAACCACACAAGCGCACAGCTTTCAGGGAACACTGATCAGGGTCACTACAGCCCTCCAAAAACTAGATAATGAAGCTCTGCCTTGTAAGAGAAAGTGCAAAATATCCCATCGTATACTTCCCCTGCACCTCCAGACAAATTGTGCTTATTTATGCAGAATTCCCCAGAGCGCTCCTGCTGCACTTTCCTAACTTCTGCCTCACGCACTTCAGTGTGGCAAAAATGCCAGAGTCTGGATCAGTGAAAGAGAGGCGCATTGTCTGAGAGTAGGATATTCATAATAAAGGCAGGCCCACCGATAGGCAGGGTGTGTGCGCAAAGGGGCAGTCTGTGCAGTTCTGAGGGCTGGGGAAGGCCACGCCATAGTGTAGCAGGTGCTGCTTCTACCCTCACCCTTTCTGCCCAAGGCCCTGCCTCTTTTGTGGGCACAGAGCCAGCCCTTCCCCCACCTTGCCCGGGGCCCTCAATGGGTGTCAGCCCCGCTGAATAAAGGCATGTGGTGGAGCGAAAATGTAAGGTTTCGACCAAGGCCATTATGGCTTTGGATTACGGAATTTACATCTGTACATAAAAACTGTGGAGGTTATATGCCTAGTAGAGCTTTTAATTATGAAAATTGAGACATGCTTAATGCTGTCAAGATTAGAGACCCAAGATGACCTGCTAAGTGCTGGTTACAGAAGTTAACATTTTGTGGCAGATTTAATGGAGGGAGCCAATTTTTAAAAAAAATAATATTTCAAAACAATTTAGACCCTGCCCTTGCTTCTACTGAAGTCAACAGTAAGATCCCATTGATTTCAATGGTGGCAGGAGCAGGACCTTATAAGAAAATGGGCCATATTCATCCTTAATGCAAGTCTGCTGATTCCAGTGACGTTAACGCCACAAATCTACTGGGTCCTACGTGACTAATCTGTTCCTTTCCCAAAGAGATAGAGCATGGGACTAAGACTCCAAGAGTCTATCATCAGCTTCCTCATTGGCCAGTTATGTGACTTTGGCAAAGTTACATCAGCTTGATCTGTTCCGGTGTCCTTAGTTGTAAAATGAGAATAACGGCACTGATCTACCTTTGTCAAATGCTTTAATGTTGACAGATGATAAATGCCATAAGAGCCACGTACAAGTTGAACCTCTAAACACTGGGACTCTTGGATCATGGATGTTCCTGGGTGAGAGAGCCCAAACATCTGGAAATTGGGTGTGGCAGGATGGACAGCAGCTGGGAGCCCTGCTGTGGCTGTGGCCAACAGCCTGGCCTAGGCCTGTGGCAACATGAACAGGACTGGCAGCCAAGCTGAGATGAGCAGCCTAGCAGGGGCTAGCAGCCTGGTTGGAACTACTCAAGTAGGTCCAGCAGCTAGGAACCCAGATGGCGAAGGCAGCTGAGCAGCGCAGCAGCCCATCCAGGGCTGGAAGCAGAGCCAGTCCCAGAGGCCAGCACTCGGGTGGGGAGAAATGGCCATGGAGTGTGTGGGGCAGCGGTCAGGGTATGGAGCCAAATAAAGAGGCCAGTCTGGACTCAAGGGCCAACCTGGTCTCAAGGACTAGGGAGGTCCAACCTGTAATATTATTTGAAAACGTGTAGCTCACTTGATGAACCCGGAAAGTTCCTCCTTGGCTGTTGTTATAATCTCTGATTTGTGATACAGAGTATCCTATACAGCTGCAAGAGCAAATGAGCCCTTGAATTCAATCCTGGATCACTTGTGTCTGCTCAATGGAGCCGACTGTGCCCAGTGTTAAGATGTGAAGGTGTTCTGCTGATAGCTCTCCTTTTCGTAAGATTTTATTGCTACTCC
The DNA here is from genome assembly GCF_049634645.1 of Pelodiscus sinensis. Classification (NCBI taxonomy): domain Eukaryota; kingdom Metazoa; phylum Chordata; order Testudines; family Trionychidae; genus Pelodiscus; species Pelodiscus sinensis. The sequence continues at coordinate 21,654,306 of NC_134726.1, read as the reverse complement.
AAAGCTCTGGGTTGATAAATAAAGGCATTCATCTGAGGCAGTTTTGTCAAAATGTAAAAATATTGATTTGGGGAGATAGTTTAACTATAAGGTAAGAAGTAAAGCAAAGTTACAATCGATGGGTATAAATTATAACATCTCTATGCTATATAAGTGCTACAATCATGGAGCTTTTAAGGACATAAAAGTTCTGCATAGCAGATGACAAAAATAGTTCAAATTTACTTTTTATTGCTATTTCAAAAGACCGTTTAAAACATCAACTAAATGTCATGCTAAATTTTGAAAAGCTCAGGATATTCTTCTTCTAGAAACTGAGTGCACTATCAGCATTTATTATTTGCATGGTCACTGTCAATTTCTGTTTGATCCTGCACAACTACTTCCCCAAGTCAGGGCTGGCCTTACCATGAGGCGAACTGAGGCGGCTGCCTCAGGTGCCAGACTGGGGGCGGAGGGGGACCACTAGGACCCAGAGTTTAGAAAATTGTGTCTGTTGCTGGTGCATATGTACCGTATATTCCGGCGTACAAGACGACCTCTGAAGTTAAAAAACATCCCCCAAAAATCGGGGGTCGTCTTGTACGCCGGATGCCCCGCCGCCGGAGCCCCTCCGCGTCTTTGAAAGCCTCGGGGGAAGCCGGCGGCGGGGCATCCCAGGCGCGCATGGGCGGATGGTGAAACCCCACCTCCAGCCCCGCCCCTTCTGTTGAGGCCCTACCCCTTCCCCACCCCCACAGGAAGGCGGGGCAGTCTGTTATGCATACACTCCCTCCTCCCAACCAGGGCGTGGCATGTGCATAGCATGGCCCCAGCCTCCCCAGCCCTGGAGGAGAGCACATCACATGGCCCAGCCCAGCCCAGCCTCTCCAACCCTGGAGCACCAGGGTAGGAAGGAGGGCACACCACACAGCCCAGCCTAGACCAGCCTCTCCAGCCCCAGGGCACTAGGTGGGTGGGAGCTGGGGGCAATAAGCGTTCTGGGGGCGGAGTGGGGGCAGGGCTATGCCTGGCGGTTTGGGAAGGCTGTGCCTTCCCCCACCTAACATACTGGATGCCCATGACCTGGACCCCCACTTCCTCCCACACCCCAAACTCCTGTCAGAGCCTGATGAAAGTGAGTGAGGGAGAGCACATGATGAAGGGAAGGGGTGTAGAGTGAGTGGGGGCAGGGTCTCAGACAAGGGAAACAGCAGAAGTGTGTCCTCAGAGAAGGGCTTATAGAGGGGCAGAGCAACGATCTCTGGGGGTGTGTGATTAGACAGTTTGAAACACTCCTGAGTGGGCATGTGGAAGCCCTGGGTGTGCGGAAAGAGTGCCCCCTGCAGCACAGCCAGCAGCTTGCTGGGCACCAGCCAATGCAGCGGGCAGCTCATTGCCCAAATATCAGGTGGGCCATGGGCTTGTGCGTGTGTGTGAAGCCCAATGTTCTGTGCTGGTGCCTGGAATTACTGTCAGCAAGCCGCTGGTCTCCAGTACAGTGCTGAATGGGCCAGATTCTTAGCTAGTGTAAATGAGCAAAGCTCCTTTAACTTCAATAGAGCAAGACAAATGTACACCTGCAGAGAACCAGGCCCAATATGTTTTAAACTTGGAGTCTGCAATTATAGTTTTGAATACAGCTTAATGGCCCATGCCTTTATCCTATTTAAATATTATATACGATCCTATCTACATGTGCTATGATCATGGGATATTATACTGTCTTAATAGGCTTGGCTCATTTGTGTTTTTCCTTCTGGAAGGGTTCAGGCACTAGCATACAAATAGAATTATTTTTATAGCTTATGATTCAATATGTGATTTTTATAGTAACTTTATGCATCAGCTCCTGAGGGTTTTTGGGTCTCAGATAGGAAACTCTCTCTTGTACATGGCTCTTGGCTTGACCGATGCCAAACCAGAGAATTTGCTGAACCATGGGAGGTCAATATGGTAGTGAGTGAGTGAGCACAATGCATAGGAGGAGTGCTGGCCAGCACACAGTAACTAAGGGGTTAAACTCAGGTCGCTAGCAAGGGGGCCAGAAGAACCAATAGGAATAAAGTGCTGAAATTTGAATTGTAGAAGATACCGGGCCTGCTTCCTTTGTGTGACAGTTTTTTAAAGGGACATTATTAAGGGCCCAAAAGCAAATTATTCTACTGCGTAGGAAAGATAGAAAGTATGGCAGGAGAACACTTTGGCTCAACCAGGAGAACTTATGTGATCTAAAACTAAAAAAGGAGTAATAGAAAAAGTGGAAACTACATCAAATTACAAAGGATGAATAGAAGCAAACAACACAAGTATGCAGGGACAAGATTAGAAAGGCAAAGGCCCCAAACAAACTCAATATAGCTAGAGCATGAGTTCCCAAACTGGGGGTATGTGCCCCCATGGGAGGCATGAAGAAATTCCAGGGGAGGGCCGAGGTGATCCAGCTCCCCCGCCCCTGTCAATCTCCCCCCAAGAAAGAGCCTGGTCCATCCGGGCATCCGCTCAACAAGTTTTGCTGCTATGTTTTTTTAGGGGGGAAGCATGAGGGTTTCTCAAAAATAAAAAAGAGGGTGTGATGCAGAAAAGTTTGGGACCCACTGAGCTAGAGACATTAAGGCTAACAAGTAGACATTCTATAAATACATTAGAAACCAGAGGAAGACCAAGGAGAGGATACGCCCACTGCTCAGTGAAGAGGGAGGAATAATAACAGGAAACTTGGAAATGGCTGAGCTGCTTAATGACTTATTTGTTTTGGTTTTCACCAAGAAGTTGATGGTGATGGGGTACCTAACAGTGAATGCTAGTGGAAATGAGGTAGGTTTATAAAGGTTATTTAGAAAAAAATTATTACAAAAATTCTAATTACTTAGAAAAGTTAGATGTCTTCAAGTCACCAGGGCCTGATGAACTGCATCCTAGAATACTCAAGGAGTAGATAGAGGAGGTATCTGAGCCGTTAGCTTTCATTGAAAAATCATGGAAGATAGGAGAGATTCCAGAAGACTGGAAAAGGTCAAATATAGTGCCCATCTATAAAAAAGGAAATAAGAACAACCCTGGAAACCACAGACCAGTCAGTTTAACTTCTGTGCTAGGGAAGATCATGGAGTAAGTAATTAAGGAATTCATCTGAAAACATCTGGAAGATAATAAGGTGATAGATAACATCCAGCATGGATTTGTAAAGAACAAATCATGTCAAACCAATCTCATAGCTGTCTTTGATAGGATAACAAGCCTTGTGGATAAGGAAGAAGCAGTGGACATGGTATACCTAGACTTTAGTAAGGCATTTGACATGGTCTTGCATGCCTTTCTTATCAATAAACTAGGGAAATACAACCTAGGTGGAGCTACTATAAGGTGGGTGCATAACTAACTGGATAACCGTTCTCAGAGAGTGGCTATTAACTGTTCACAATCATGCTGAAAAGGCATAAAAAGTGGGGTTCCGCAGGGGTCTATTTTGGGGCCAATCCAATATCTTCATCAAAGATTTAGATGATGGCATAGAGAGTACGATTGTTACATTTGCAGATGATACCAAGCTGGGAGGGATTTGGAAGATAGGGTCATAATTCAAAATGATATAAACAAACTAGAGAAATGGTCTGAGGTATATAGGATGAAGATTAATAAGGACAAATGCAAAGTACTCTACTTAGCAAGGAACAATCAGTTTCATACATCCATAATGGGAAGCGACTATCTAGGAAGGAGTACTGCAGAAAGGGATCTTGGGTTAACAGTGGACCATAACCTAAACATGAGTCAACAGTGTGACACTGTTGCCAAAAAAGCAAACATGAATTTGGGATGCCTTAACAGGAGTGTTGTGATCAAGACACAAGGTCTTTCTTCTGCTCTACTCTGCACTGATTAGGCTTCAACGGGAGTATTATGTCCAGTTCTGGGTTCACGTTTCAAGAAAGATGTGGAGAAATTGGAGATGGTCCAGAGAAGAGCAACAAAAATTATTAAAGGTCTAGAAACATGAGCTATGAAGGAAGGCTGAAAGAATTGGGTTTGTTTAGTTTGGAAACGAGAAGACTGAGAGGGGACATAATAGCGGTTTTCAAGTATCTAAGGGTATGTCTACACTACAGCATTATTTCAAAATATTTTATTTCAAAATAGTTATTTCAAAATATCTTATTTCGAAATAATGCGTCTACACACAAAATGCATTTTGAAATAGCTTTTTGCTATTTCGAAATAGTGAGTCCACACTGAGTGGATGCTGAATTATATTTAAGGCCAGCCGGAACCAGTCCAGCAGGGTGTCAGGTCAGGAGTTACTTTGTGTGGCTGCTGCCTGAGGCTATCTGAGGCCTGTGCTTAAAGGGACCTCCCCCTGGACAGCCAGTTCTCGGCTTTCCCTGCTTGCTTGCCTACCTCAATGAGGGACAGCAAAGCATTTTGTCTCTGCATGCTCTTATTGCCCTTGCTCGGAACACCACAGCACTCTGCAACATGGAGCCAGAGCTGCCTCTGGGCACTCTGGTGCTTCTTGTGGACACGTTACTGCGAGCCTGGCTGCACTTTCTGCAGGCTGCCATCTGGGAGGTCCATCGGGGGGCTGTCAGTATCCAGGAGGCCCTGTGGGAGAGCTTCCACCCTGAGGAGCACTAAGAGCCTCCCTGGTCTGCCCCACTGGGGGCATGTGCCTCATTCCTCTCACATCCTTCCACTTACCTCTCCCTAACCCCTCTTCCTGATGTCAAATAAAATACATGTACTTTCATGAACACAAATTCTCCTTTTTTAACAAAACTGGGGGGGAATGAAACTCTGGTGAGACTGGGGAAAGGAGGCAAGAGAGGGGAGAAGAGGGGGGAGAGAGGGGAGGGAGAAACCTGGGAGGAGGGAGCTGGAAGGGGGAAGCAAGGGGAAGAAGGGGGAGGGGACGCTCAGGATTGCAGGTCTCGCTGGACCAACTTGATTTTCATGCAAACCTGCTCCTGCGTTTGCATGTTGCCTTTGGTGGCCAGGCTGGCAGCTATCCTGCCATAGACGACTGCATTCCTCTATCTAGTGTGGAGATCATGGACGTCAGGGGCATCCCCCCCCCAAACCTGAATAAGGTTCATGATCTCCACCCTGGACCAGGAAGGCGCCCGCCTTCTCCGTGCCCTGGCAGGCTCCTGGGAGCTGGCAGACTGCTCCTGGGGAGTAGTGGAGGGCTGGCTGCTAGTGGCTTGCTGGCTCATGTTTTGGGGCCACTGGATCAGGGGCAGTGACTGCTGGCTCTGGGCTGGCAGGCTTGGAGCTGGCACAGGCACTGTGGCCAAACTCAACCTCTTTAAGGGCTCCGGGGAGGGGAGAGGGAGAGGAGTGTTCTTGGTTGAGGCTGGAGTGGCCACCAGGGCACCCTGGGAAGGCTGGAGGCCCTATTTCAAAATAACTGTCTAAATAGCACATATTTCGAAATAGCTATTTTGAATTTGGCGTTATTCCTCGTGAAATGAGGTTTACCAAATTCAAAATAAGCGCTCCACTATTTTGAATTAATTTCAAAATAGCGGTTTGGCTGTGTAGAAGCTAGTAACGTTATTTTGAAATAACAGCTGTTATTTCGAAATAACTTTTCAGTGTAGATATACGCTAAGAGGGTGTTACAAGGAGGAGGGAGAAAAATTGTTCTCCTTGGCCTCTGATGATAGGATAAGAAGCAATAGGCTTGCAGCAAGGGAGGTTTATGTTGGACATTAGGAAAAACTTCCTGTCAGAATGGTTAAATTCTGGAATAAATTGTCTAGGGAGGTTGTGGAATCTCTGTCGCTGGAGATATTTAAGAGCAGGTTAGACAGACATCTATCAGGGATGATCTAGATGGTGCTTGGTCCTGCCATGAAGGCAGGGGACTGGACTTGATGATCTCTCGATGTCCCTTCCAGGTCTAGTATTCTATGATTCTGTAGCTTTACTTATACGCCCTATATAAGCCTATGCCTAGCCAAGGCTTATCAGCTCTCTTCAAAACCAACTGTTGGTGTTGTTATACAATTTTACTGTATTGGCACAAGGAAATAAGTAGATAAAGCATGAAAACATGCTTACACTTAGCAGTAGCACATCTATTGCTTGTTGGTCTCTTAGAAGACATTTAGGGATAATTTAGAGCTAAATAACAGTACAGAACATGAGTGGTGGCAGTAAACAAACTTCACAGGATGGCATAAAATGTGGCTATGCCAATGATAAGCAGACAACCAACTAACTAAAATCATGCTGGACCACAATTGTTGTCAGACCAGAAAACGCCAGATTAGAGAGGTTCAACTTCTATTTGGAGACCTTCTTCAGGTAAAACAGCGAATGATTTATCTATAATGTTAATTCCCTCCATCTTTACAGATTGTGCAGCAGCTTTAAAGACATCCTCATGCTCTAAATCTCCTAAACCCTGCAGGGAAGAGACCTCCTGTGGCCTTGTTTCTCACAGCTTACAGCTCTTTCAGTTGCTCCCTTTTGCCCTTCCTTCCTCTGCCTTTGTACCTTCTGAGTTAATGAGGTAATTAGTGTTTAACTCTCTCCAGACTATCCTCAGCCTATTAGTCTGGCACACTTCCTATATGCAGATGTGGAGGGGGTTGCTATTGGAAGTCTCAGTCATTAGAATGCTGGATCAACTGCTGTTGCATAGTACTATATTGCATGGAGAAGAACAATTATCTCCATTGCAGGAATTACTGGATGAAATTCTATGGCCTATGCTGTATACCAGGTGAAATCACAGGATCATAGTTATCCCTTCTGACCTTGAATACCAGGATGCTATTTATTTGTTGTAATAGTGCCTGGTACTTGCCCAGCTCTGCATGCATCTATGGCATTTGCACATGAAAATATATACTTTGTGCATGCAAGTATGTGCAAAAATTACATGTTCAGCTGTGTGCCCATTTTTACAGTTGAAATTGTGCACACACAGTTAGGAATATCAAGCTCAACAATGCATGAATAATGGACCTGAATTTCACTTAAAACATCACTGATAGCACAAATGAGAGATTTGGGGAGTTACAATACGTGTATATTCCGTTTCTGCAATTCTGCAGTAATACAGAAGTTGGAAAACTTGGCTCGCAAGGCCTAACCCTACTCTTTTTAAGGAAAGTCTCCCATTTTCATGGCTTTGCCTGCATTATCTTGGACAATAAGTCAATCAAAATCTCTATGCCTCTGATTCCCCAAATCAGGCTAATAGTATTTACCCATTTTTTTAAATGTGCTTTTAGTTCCTACATAAATCCATGATAGGGTGAGATTCTAAGTGATAAATGGAAATTTAATAATCATTTGCTAAAATGTATCAGTATCCAGCAGTCTGCAGAATATGTGAACAAAGAGCAAGTGGTAATCTCATTGCTTTTCGCAAATAGAATCCTTCATACAAAGTCTCATAAAATGCTTTACAGCTCATTAAAATATTTCAGGTTGTTTTAGTTATCTTAATTTTTCTCCATCTAGTAAATGCACAATATAACTCTAACCATAATCTCTGACCACTATTTTTAGTTCTCTCATCTCCTTCTGTGAAGTTCACTATGACATAAAAGGATAATTGCTCTAATATTTCCTGCATAAAAGGAAATGTTCATTTTTATTTTAAGTTTGTTTGCTCAAGATGACCTATTGTATATTAACTATTTTTAAAAGTGAAATCAGTTGATAGAAGATTGACCTTTTAGTAGAGGGTAGTTCATTGGAGATGAGAAACATTAATTAATATTTGACTATTATGGGTTCTTGTGGGCCAGATCCTCAGATGATGTGAACTGGCACAACTCTAAGGAGCTAGTCCTTTGTATAAAACAGTTAATTTTTCACACTTCTCTTTTTCTTTGCTTACATATTCTAGCCACACCCGATTAGTGTCTTATTTAAGATTTCACTTGCGTATACAAATCCTCCTGATTCAATGCAGAAGTGATATTGGTGTCCATACAACTAAAAGCAATAGATTTGGGGCTTGTCTAACAAATATATTCTCAAAGGCAAAAAGGCAAGTTACATGCCCAACTCATATTACAAGTCATGGAGTTTGGATGCCTTATTCCCATTTGTGCCTTTGGCAATTTCACTCTAAATACGTATTAGTAAACTTGCATTAACGTACTTAAAACTGAAATGGAGAAGAGACTGGCACAATGGAGCCAAGACTTTCCCTCCTGTATGAAGATACATGAGGCATACATTTTTATAAAACTGTGTAAAGATGTTTATGTAATCTATATAGAGGCCAGAAAAATGGATAGATTAGGTATATTTGTTAGAGATGTCAAAATTATGTAGAAGTCCTTATTCACTTATAGTCATGTAAAGGGAAGATAAGCATCACTATTGCAGAGGTGGGCAATAATTTTTGATGGGGGGCCACTCCCAAGATTTTGGAAAATGGTTGTGGGCTGCACTCTTCCATGATATTAATGGAGGAAGAATGGGATCTGGAATAGAGGTAGGGTGCAGAAGGGAGCTTGGGGTAAGGGACTGGAGTGCAGAAGGGAAAATGGAGTCTCAGAGGGAGTTTGGGTGAAGGAGGTAGTTGTGACCTAGGGCAGGGAACTGGGGTGCAGGATTTTGGGATGTGACCTAGGGTAAGAGAGGATTGCTAGATCTGGGAGGGGGTATGGGTGCATGTGGAATAGCAGGGCAAAGGGTTGGGGAAGGGAGGGGCTGAGGTGCCAGAGGCAGGTTCTCGCCAGGAGACTTACCAGCCTGTCTGCCTGCCTGCCTATAGAGCTAAAGGCTTGCAAAGCTTAAAGTGTTTACGCCTGCTCAGCCATGTGCTTGAGTGAAAGAGCAGGAGGATCGTGCTTTGTGGCTGCTTGTTATTCAAACAAGCAGCTCCCATTGGCCAGTGTCTGTCCAGAAACTGACCAATGGGATTGTGCTGGGGGTGGGAGCAGCGTCTGAATCTTCCTCCCTGCCCTCTGGACTCAAAGAGAAAGCACCCCGCAACCACATTTCTGAGCGGCGTTCAGGTGCAGGGCAAGCAAGGGAGCCTACCTGGGGCACCCCACCGCTTCTGTGGGCTGGATCTGGTGGCTTGGTGGGCCAGATGTGGACTGTGGGCCATATTTTGCCCAGGCCTGCTCTACTAAGTATGAAATTCATGGCTAGCTCAGGCCTAGATATATTTATACACAATGCTCAGGGGAGCCGACAGCCTCTGAGGGCCCCTGTGCAAGGTGGGGGGCAGCTCTGTGCTTCTGGAAAGGGCCTCATGCAGAAGGGGCGGGCCTCAGAGCCACACAGAGAATGCAGTACAGCATTCCTGCTGGAACCCTGTACCTTTTTGAACTGCCAGACCCTGGGGCCACTGCCCCCTTTGCCCTCCCTGTGGGCAGGCCTGACAGTGCTACTTCTGATCAAGTGAACATTTAATCAAAAAAAGCAACCTAGATAAAGATTAGATTAGGAATATCAAGGAGAAGCATAGTAAGGTTGTGGAAAGCCAGTGTTCAGTTAAACTCCTCAGCCTTATTGACGTCCATGCTGATAGTGTGTAAAGATGCCTACCTTGGTACATCACACAGCCCGAGGAGAAAGACGAACATTTATGAAGCATAAGATAAAGATGTCCCCATTTCATAAATTTATGCATATGAGATCTTTACACTAGCTCACCTTCAGAATTTGGCCCACTGACTGCCACACACAAAAGTTATCCCTTTGCATTTAACAGTGCATTTTAAAAAGTCAATAATTGTGTCAAAATGTGCTGCTCACATTTCTGTCTGTTAACTCACATCACCACAAAGCTGTTTAATGTTCTAGAGGCATTCATTCATTTTGGACCACATCACTTTTTGAGTCATTAATGATTTTAAGACCCAGATTATATGAGCTGGAAATATATGTGATGGTGGTTTGCCTTTTATTGAATATAAAACTAGCCGTTTGAAAATGGGGACACAGTGAGCACAAGCACGTTTGAACAAAAAGCATCAAACTTTTATTTTAATTAAATATTCAGAATTCAAAGTCAATGTGTTTCAAAGTACTCCAACCAATACATGTGATACCCGAAATAGCTACCCCACATCTTAACAAGCTGTGACAGAGCGCAAATGCCCCGCCATTGGGCGGGCGCCACAGCGGGGAGCCCTGCGGTGCATGCTCGTGCCAGATGCCGGGCGCTTTAAATGCCAGTGGCACGGCAAGAGAAGCGGGGGAAGAAGGTCCTCTGAATTGGAGGGCGAGGGGGAACTGGGTGCTGGGGAGAACCTGTCCCTGCTGCTGGGCGGGGAACTGAAGGGGCCACCTCCGGAGGGGAGAAGACAGGCCCCTCGGCCGGGGGAAAACCAGCCTGTGGCAGTGCGACAACCCAGCAAGTTGTCGCCTGGGGAAGCGGTCGGCGTCCCAGAAGGAGACAATCGGGACTCAGGCACACAATGGTGAGTGAGGGTAGTAGGAAGCAGCCCAGGGCGGGCAGGAGCCCGCACTGTTGGAGGGTTGCAGAACACAACCCCTCTCCAGCATTAAAGGGTCCTTTATGTAGTTTGGGCGGGATTGGGCGGAATCCACCCAGAATGGGCCAAAGCTGCACCGGGTGTAGTGGCTAGACATTGATTTAATACCCAGCCTCCCTGAAGGGGGGCATTGGACTGGAATTAGGAACACCAGAGGGGTACTCGGGGTAGACTGTGACCCCGGAGTGGGGAGAGGTTGTAGGAAGCCACAAGGGGTGAGTGGGTCTGAAGGTACAGATCAGGAGCAGGTACGCCCAAGGGGGAAGGGCCAGTGGGGCAGAAGCATTGGTTTCCCGCGTCCCCTCCGAACATCCCTCAAGTGCGCCAGAGGAAAAGAGCGACGTAACCCTGGGGGGAGACCCCTTACTCCCCCATGCGGGGGCGGGTAAGAGGAGCTCCTGCGGTACACCTTCCGACACAAGCCATGAACTGTTCCATGAGGGTTAAGGGAGGTCTTGAAATAGTGTATTATTTCGTAATTTGGCACTGTGTAGATGCATCATATTTCAAAATAAGTTATTTTGAAATATAATCGAAATAAGATACAAGTTTAGAGTGCTGTGTAGATGCACTTTTAGTTAATATCTGAGGTAATGTGAATTAAACTACATAAAGTTAGAGTTACTTTTATATGTTTTATGCCTTGGTTCATACCCAATTCAATAGTTACATTATTTTGCAATGGAAAGGCCTACTCCAAGATTTGAGAAGCATACTCATCTCAAAAGCAGGAGGAAACAACTCTTATCTAGAATCCTGGCCTGACAGGAGATTGCATCGGCCTTTGTGCAGACTCCTGCATGCAAAACGGTCTGGAAAGCACATGAAAAACAACATACAAAACTAGCACCTCACCCTCTTAATGATTCACTATGCATAACTGATTGATTTAGTAAGTGTTTCATACATATAAAGGAAGGGTGACGAGATAAAATCTCAGAAATGCCTCCTAGTATTCAGCCTAATAATGGACAAACCCCAAAAAAGGGTTGGTGTTGCTACAAACAAACCAATGCCCCGGAGGCTTCAAAGATCATAGTAAGGCCCCAAAGTCGGAAACATCCTATTGGAGCATTTAGTCCCTGCCACTACTTGTGCAGATTTGTTCTCCTACTTCTCAGTTTAGTCAAACACTGAGAAGTTTACATGCTTATTCAAACCACTGACACCTATGGCCAGCAAAACAGCCAGAACTCACTGTATTGTAGGACTTCCATGACCAAGAAAATCTGAGATGTAGAAACATTAAAACAAGTTATCTGCATTATCCATAAGATAATAAGAAATATTTTACTCATTTCTCACGTTGGTGAACTGCGGAATAGAGAACTTGCCAGGTTATAAATAACTTGCCTATGGTCACACAGATTTAGCACCTGAAACCATGAGTGCCAATAGGGCTCTTGACTGGAAAGCAAATGGGAAAGTTGCTCCAGGGCCTGAAAATTTAAAAGGGCCCCAAGCCTTTTAAATCTCTGCCAGAGCCCCCAGCAGTGCCTGCCCTGCAGCCCCAGTGGCATTGAAGAGCTGGCTGGAGAATGCTAACCCCCAAGCCAGCCCCTTCCTCCTGAGGCCCTATCCCTTCCAGGGGCCTATAGGGGACTCCCGCCAAGGCCCAGTGATGTCTCTCATCAGTCCTGAATGCCAGGTTCCAGGCTGCTGCTGTGAAACACTAGCTAACACTGCTGCCTCCAGGGGCAGATGACCGTTTTGCGGGGCCCAGGGCAGCATAATTTCGCGGGGCCCCCCTTTGCCATGGCACATGCATGGTGGCGCCAGAGCGCATGCGCGGGGCTTTTTGAAGCGCGGGGTCTGGGGCGGCCGCCCTGCTCGCTCTGCCCTATATCCGCCCCTGGCTGCCTCTGTCATAACGGCTTTTATAAACCAAATGCTTTCAGTCCTTTCTTGCTCTTTGCAGTGGAATATAGTGAAACATCAGCCATAACTCCAAATAATTGAAATGTTGCTGTTGAGTTAAAGTTGAGTAGCTGCGTCCATGGCTGTAGGCTTGGATCAGTGAGGTCAGTGCTGTATTTCATCCTGTCCTCCCCTTTGGCATTGCAAGAGTTTTCCAGTCCCATAGTCGATGCAGGATGCAAATGTACACCCCAAAACCTTTGTCAAACAGTAAAAACAACACAAATCAGGCAAATCCCATCTGCCCAAAAATGAGACAGCTGAGTGGAAGTATAATGAATAACATGCTACAGAGTGCACTGCAGGAGACTTTAGGTTTTTGCAAGTGGATGAAAACTGTCTAGACTTGACACATAAAGAATGCTTTTTGCTAGTGTAACCCTCCTTCCCCTCCCCCCCCCCAGGGTTACTGGGGAGCAGGTCACACTCACAGGTGTGCCTGGGCGCCTGATGTTTTAACCTAAAAGAGATCCTGAGCACCCCAGTGGTGATGGTGTTTAGTTGGGGAAAGCCCTATCCACCCCCTTGCTACAGTCCCTTGCTTGTAATGAATGTAAAATAGCGGTGCCTCCACTTGGCTGGCCTTGTACACACTCACTGGTGTGCCTTGAGAGCCTCCAGGAACACACTCATTCCAACATAAATCTGGATCTAATTCCAGAACAACTACAAATCATATACATCTAATAGAATACTTTAAAATAAACAACCTTTACTTAACTTAAATAAACAGGGATTAACAGAATTAGCAATGAATAGCATTAACAAAACACATATCAATAATTGAAGTTTATATGCTAACATTTGTACTAACAGTGACCCCCACCCCAGAGTGTGGGCACCCCTGGACTCACAGCTCCAGACACTTGCTTGCGTTGGCGCACTGATGTTGCAGCTGTAGTGGAGATTCGGTCCAGGCTAAACAGGAGCTCTGTCCCAGGCAGCACTTTCCCAACAAGGCCCAAACTTACTGCCTCATGCTGTGCCTATCGGAAGCAGCCTGCTAACTCCCAGCTCCAACAGGCATCTAGTCCTGGTCTGTAGCTGCATGCAACAGCCCCTGCACTGGGTCAATGTCCTTGGCAGCAGCCTGGCTCCCCTTCGGTTCCAAACTCCAAGGCCGAGTCCCAAACTGCTAGGCCTCTTCTTCAAGCACATGGGGAGAGCAGTCCTCTCTCACACCAGAGCCCTTCCTTCCTGTTTTTCCCAAGGGCTCATGGGAATTGTAGTCTAGATTGCAGCACAGGGTCTTTCCAGGAAAAAAACAGAGGCTCCTTTAGTAAGGGGACTACACTAGCTAGTTAGAACTTGGGAAGATCAATGTTCACTAACGATAAGCATTAGGAGCCAAATAATGAACCTTTCAAAGTCAATAGCAAAATCCCATTGATCTCAATGGGCCCTGAATTTGGCTATAAGCCTTTGAGATTAATAAAGACACTTAATACTTACTATAAATAGAGAGCTTTTTGCATCTGGCCCTCAAAGTACTTTATTATCCCCCTTCTACAGAAGGGAAAACTGAGGCATGGAAAACCTAGGCAGCCTGCTCAGGGCAGCGAGTAAATCAGTAGCAAAGCTATGACAGTTCAGACTATGGGAGTATAAATTATGGGGCACTCTAATGTGTTGCACTTTGCCCAATGTAGAATCTGCTGGTGCACACTAAAAGGTATCAAGTTCATATTGCTGTAGTCCCATTTCAAACAGGACACTTTATTACACCAAAAGTTTAGTCATACATTTGAAATGAAGTCTGGAGTTTGCCTTGGAAAAGCTACCAAGGAGGCTGTGGCTTTTGAGGAGACAGAAAAAACTAGAGGTATCTTCACAAGGTGGGGTGTTGCCCAGCTAACAGTGACTGGAATGGTTTGGTTCTGCCCTGAAACTGCAGGCAGATTGAAGCATCCAATTGTAACTAAGTGTGTGCCTTAGCACTATGAAGAACAGACTGGGTTTTCTGTCAGACCAACAATATGTCAATAAATTGAAGCCATACATCATTTTTGTTTAGCCATTTGTCTTTCAACGTCAGGACTATTAGACCTTACTAGGGCACAAAATTAGAGGATTCCTTTTCAAGTGATATGTTGCAGTCTTGGAACCGATATAATAGATTATTCATTGCTCTCAGTGTCAGAGCTGCTTCAACCAAACCTCTGCCACCTGAATGAAATATCCCCATTTTTACGCATAAGAGTAGTCACTGCATTCTCATAATTCCGAATCAACTGTCAGTCAGGGCATGTCTATACTAGGAAATTATTTCTAAATAACTAAATTTGTAATAATAACTCCCGAAATAATGAAGACAAAACAGCGTGTCCCTACTATGGGGGAGCCTCCAAATTAGTCAGAGGCAGGCTCCGTTATTGTGGACATGCTACCTCGACTTAGAGCCCCAGGAAGCACTGGAGAGTAATTACTTTGAATGACTCTGGAGAGTAGTTATTTTGAAATAGCAGCAGTGGAGCATCCACACTAATGCTATTTCAAAATAATTATTTTGAAACAAGCATTATTCCCCAAGGAAAGCAGGAGTACAGATTTTGAAATAACTAGCCCGTTATTTCAAAATCACGGGCTTGGTAGTGTGGATGATCCGCTTATTATTTTGAAATAAGGGGGGGTTATTTCAAAATAACTCCCTACTGCAGACCAGGGTTCAGACTTGCTATATATTTTGATTTTAACTCTAGTATACATATCAGCACCATCAGTGAATACCCTGGTCACATGAAATCAACTGGCCAACAAGTTAGTTTTTAGACAAAGGTTGTTTGCATGCTTTTCTGGTGTCATCTCAGCTGCACTGGAAGTAGGTTCTGAATAAATGCTGGAAAGTGATAGCAAGAACACCAGCTACTGAGTCATGCAAACAATTATTTTGTTTACATGAAATTTACCTGATGGCTTCATTAATGACATATGCACAGAGTTTCCACTGATGGTGTCTGCTTCTGCATTAAAATAAGAATACATAACCAGTATTTTTAAGGACTTATACTTAATATTTGTATAGAATCTTGGCCTATATGTAAAGAATTTTGAGATGTATCAACGAAAAGCAGGCTTGCTGATGCGGGGGGGAGGGGGAGAGGGGACATCTGCTAAGTGTTTTTGTTATTAGATTACCTAAGCTACTTCAAGACTTTTCATATGGTACAGCTATTTTTGCTAAATCAGTATTCTGTTCCTTCCCTTTCTTTTTCTATCACCTTGATCAATCTTTTCTCCCCTACCTTCCAATAATCTCATTTTTCAACATGGTCAATATGGATGACTTTTGCAGCTTTGTTGCTTGTAACACATGTTTATACCAACACTCTCTGTGCATGCTGCAGGTATGCTACCTCTGCAAAGCCAAGACATGTTTGTGTAAAGGTCATATATATTAATTACATGTAATATCCCTACAATTTACCATATCTGCAAGGGCTCTCTGCCCTTTACGTCTATGTCAGTATTGATGTGCAAGGAGTTCTGGTGAAAAAATTAGAACAAAATTCTCCTTTCAGGTCTATATGGTGAACCTGAACTCTGCTATTCTCCTCTCCCAATGGAAGTTTAGACGTCATGGAAAAGAAGTACATGAAAGCCAATGACTCCCTGGTAGATCAGAAAGAATGTCACCTTTAAAAAGTTGAGGTAAAATAACTGAAAAGATATAAAAAAATGTGATGGAATTAACTGAAGCCAATGGAGTTGCTCCCACTTTAGCCAAAGCTTTTTAAAACAGATTACTGTGGTTTTGCTTTTTTCTAATTTCCCTATATTTCTAAGTAGCCTGAACTATCCTCAATAGTTATAAATTACAGCAGGCAAAGACCAGAATGAACTCTTCCAACTAGGAATGCCAATTTTGGTTGGATGTATTCCTGGAAGATTCATCACATGACATAATCATTAATTAAAGATTAATCTTTCATTCCTGGGCACTCCAGGAAATCCTGGAGGCAACCCTATTTTCAATTGCTTTCTGACAATCAGAAGTTAAAGAAATGAATGTTATGGAGTATTAAGAAGGGTGTCTGCTTTTTAGTTTTGGACATACCAATCTATCTTTGTACTGATAGCTATAGATATTGTCATGTTGTGAAGGAGCAGTCCAGATAAACACTTCAATGACCATATCCCAATCATTTGGTTTATCTTTGGTCACAATGGTGAAACTACTTACGTCCTCCATCTCTGGTCTCATTTCTGAGAACAAAGTTAACCCATGAATGGAACAGCAAAAGTGTTGTAAAAGCCAGCACTTCTATTATTTTTAATTAATTAGGTGCACCAGGATCTATAGATAAAACCATACAATATTGCAGAGCCATATTTTTGTTATTTCTGCAAGACCAAACATCTGTGACCTACTAAGGTAATTAGGCCAGCCCTTCAGTAGGTATAGTTTCTGTGGAACTGTACCGATTTACACCATCTGAGGATTTGGCCCTAGGAGTTTAGGGAACTGACTTACTGCAGTTTCTGCATTATATTTCCCATCTCTTAAGTCAATGATATTTGGCCTAAATACCATGACACTACTAGAGAAAAGGTTTCCACTAACATAATATTTCCATATTACTGGCTTTTTATCTTTGCTCTTATTTGCCAAGTCTCCATCATTTTTAATTATGTGACTATGCAGGTTACAAAACATCTTTCAAAACAAGAATTATTTTTGCTCACTAGATGGGTTCCCATCAGTTCAATTAATCTTTAATTTACAAAACATTATAGAACAAAGATTGAATAGTATTCATCCATGTTGAAAGTCTTACTCTCACTGTTGGCTTATGATTGCTACTCTAACTCTGATATAAGAACCTGGATGATCATTAATCAGGTAACATTATTTTTCAAACTACCCCAAGTATGCAATGTACAGATAAAAGATATGCAGAGCATCATTTCTCATCTGCAGTAATACCAGTTGCTAATTCATTATGCCAACAAAATAACATCCAGATGTTATTGCAATCCTTTCAGATCTTTAGAAATACATTTCAATGCTGTGACATTCCAGCAGAATACATAACAGCAAGATAATTACAAGTCACATCTGCAGCGCTGCTCTTTCAGTTTGAAAATTCGTTAGCCTCTCTAGTTTTGTTTTGTTTTGTTTTGTTTTTAAACTATGATTTGGCAGACTAAATACAATCACTGAGCAGATTAGTACCCTGTGTGAAATGCAGTCTTTTATTTAGGTGACACTTCATAAAAGCAATTGTTCTCTGCTTCCAATGCCATCATATTTCATTTTAGCTTTAGTGAGTATTTATGTTAGGCATGTACTTCGCATCATGAGTGTTAATCTCTCTTTATCCATTTCATTTTTCCTTATGACCAACAGTAAAATACTAGTTAAAATACTAAACCAACTAGTTAAAATACTAGAAGATTGTCCTTGCTACCAAATACAGAGCCCTCTCACTCTTGGACTGTGTATATAGGAATACATATATGTAGATATTGATATGTAGGAATGGAACAATATAGCATGCTGTTCCACAGAAAATGGCTGATGTTTAAGCTACTTCTCCCTTCTTCTCCTGAAGAGAGAGTTTTTTAACAATTACCCACCTGCCCAGCTTTTCTCGAGGGACATTAACCTTGTATTGCAAAGATTCAACCACTTTGTAGTCTTGCAGCTGCAATAATTTATCCACATTCACACCACATACAGAAGATTAGGTTATACAAAAAGCCATCTTTTGGGCTAAAAATGCAATGTGATACTCTCTGAAGCAGACAACTCACCAGTACCACAATCTACAGGCTTCTTTCCTGTGATCCCATTGAGGAATACCAAAAAAAATTATATATCTGCTCAAGAAACTCTCTGCTACAGCTCAGGACCAAATCTACACAAACACACACCCAGACTCCTGACCAAGAGTATTTTATCTGCTACCCAAGATCCATAAACCTGGAAATCCTGAACATTCCATCATCACAGGCATTGGTGCCCTTACAACAGGGTTATCCCAGTATGTTGACTCTCTTCTGAGACCTTATGCTAACGGCACTCCTAGCTATCTTTAAAACACCACTGACTTACTGAGGAAAATACAGAGCATCAGTAATCTTCTTGAAAACATTGTCTGCTGATCACACTCTCTCATAGACAAATCTGAACATCAGGATGAACACTAAAGCAATTGGATATGCATTGGTTAAGAACGAGGCTAGAAACCAAGTCATCTAGTTTCTCCATGCATCAGCTTCCTCAGTCATAAAATGGATATGCTATTACTTCATGGGATGATCCCTGCTAGCTGCAATCTTGCATCACTTGAGAATAAGTCAACAGCAATGGTGGGATCATATCCAACATGCAGCAGAAGATACGCCTTTACAGGAGGCTTACAAAACTGCAGTTGAAGGAAGCAGAGCAAGAGGTCAACCATAAATGAGGTTGGAAGATATAATTTTGAGCGATTTAAGAATCCTAAATCCTCCCAAAGCCCTGGTCTACACTAGGGAGTTACTTCAAAATAGCAAGCAGAGCATCCACACTACCAAGTCCATTATTTCAAAATAACGGGCTGGTTATTTCAAAATAATAACTCCTGCTTTGCACACTAAGGAATAACACTTATTTCCAAATAGAGGTAGCATGGATGCTCCACTGCTGACATTTCAAAATAACTACTCCTCAGAGTCTTTCAAAGTAATTACTCCCCCATGCTTCCTGGGGCTCTAAGTTGAGGTGGCATGTCCATACTAAGGGTATGTCTAGACTACAGGCTTTTGTCGACAGAAGTTTTGTCAACAGTATCTGTCGACAAAACTTCTGTCGACAAAGAGTGTCTAGACACATTCAGTTCTGTCGACAAAGCAAGCTGCTTTGTCGACAAAACCCTGTAGTCTAGACACAACCCTACATGCAATAACACCTTCTGTCGACAGAACTCTGTCGACAAAAGGTGTTATGCCTCGTAAAATGAGGTTTACCAGCGTCGACAAAACTGCTGAGTTCTGTCGACGTTATGTCGACAGAACTCAGCGGTAGTGTAGACGCAGGTATAGTTTTGTCGACAAAAGTCCACTTTTGTCGACAAAACTCTGTAGTCTAGACCAGTGGTCCCCAACGTTTTGGGGCTGCCGGGCGCCTGGGAGCGGGGCCGCTCACACGCTGCGCGTATGGGGGCGGGGCCACTCACAGGCCACGTGACTGGGGGCGTGGCCAAGCATGCGCCGCACGCCCGAGGTCGGCACCAGCATGTGCCGCGATCCCAGGCAGGGGCTGCCCAGGTTCCACGCGGCACCCCCGGTGCCGGGGCTGGGGCCGGGGCCGGGGCTGGGGCTGGCCCGGCGCCCCCGGGGACGGGGCCTGGGCCGGCAAGGGCACATGTGGGGGCCGAGGCCGGGGCCGGGGCTAGGGCACACGCGGTGCACCCGGGGGCGGGGCCGGCCATGCGCCCGGGGCTGGCACCTGCCGCACGCCCGGGGGCGGGGCCAGCCCAGATTGCTCCGCGGGCACATGTAAAGGGCCCGGCGGGCGCCATGGCGCCCGCGGGCACCGGGGTGGGGACCACGGGTCTAGACACACCCTAAGGGAGCCTGCCTTGGACTAATTTCAAAACTTCCCTGTAGTGTGGCTATGCTATTTCAAAATAGTTATTTCAGGAGTTATTAGTTATTTTGAAATAAATTCCTAGTGTAGACATGTCCATACTGACTCTTGCCAAAGGAAGAAGACTTGCAAGAGACTATTAAAGAGCAAGTAAATTCTACACATCAACAACACAACATCACAGCCATGTGAATCTGCTGAGGCTGCTCCTCCACACAGGATGATGTGAGTATAAATTAATGTTTGTAACGAAGTGATCAGCATTCTTGATTATAAGTGTCGGATTCATAGTTTTTCTCATTGTAACTGATGGATCTTCAAAATGCAACAATGCACAGGAGCATTCACAATAAATACAGCCATATTTCTGACTGCGGTTTCTTGATATTACCACAATGTAAATCACCATCACAATAAATGAACACCATCTTTAGGGTTCTGTCTGTATATCTGCTTTTCAATTACTTTACATTTAGGGTATGTCTAGACTACATGGTTCCGTCGACAGAGCCATGTAAACTAGTTTACCCGGCATAGGCAAAGAAGCGGGGATTTAAATAATCCCCGCTTCATTAAAATAAACATGGCCGCCACGCTGTGTCGATGATCAGCTGATCCGGCACAGCGTGGCGGCCATGTTTATTTTAATGAAGCGGAGATTATTTAAATCCCCGCTTCTATGCTTATGCTGGGTAAACTAGTTTACATGGCTCCGTCAACGGAGCCATGTAGTATAGACATACCCTTAGTGCCCTGTTAATGGATAGAAGAAACTCTCCCTTTCAACAACCTGATTAGTTGTGTTCTATGTTTATGCAAATTTAATGAAAAATATGGTTTATTATGTCATAATAATTTGCATCTATAGGACTCTCCTCATCCAAGGATTCAAAGTTTATGCTCAGGTGAAAATATTAATAGACACAACTATATAAAGATTTAAATAAGAATCGCTGTTACGTTATTCATTAAAGATTAAAGATTAATATACATTTACAAGCAGCAGGTCAAGAACACATGTCTATGAATAATTGGATAAGAACCTGGGGTAAAATTGAATGGTTTAACTGATTGTTGATGCTTATGGACATAAAAATCCCACTCCCATAAAAAAAGATTCTGGAGAAAGCATCTCCATGTATTCTCAAATATTTCTAATGCTTCCAATATAAATTAGTAAGATTATGTGGGCTGAATTTTAGAACAATTAGAGTCTTAATAATAATAAAATGTTTATAGCACCATATTATACTCTTGATAATATAGAATGTTTGGAATTTGGCAGTTCTATTTACTATGTTGTTTGGAAAGGCATGTTACATGTTATAGATAGTGTCACTCTGTAGCTAGGCTTTTCTGGTAAGCATTTTCATCTTGCAAAGATTTATGGGAGCCATAAACAATCAAAATACCTGCAGGTTCACCTTTCATTATTTTTCACTCATATCAAAAGTAAACTCAAGAATATGACTATATACAAGATCCAATAAAAATGGATGTTGGAGTAGAGGGAGATGATATAAATCTAGTCAATGAATTCATCTAAATTTATGCCTACAATATGCTGGTTCTATGTAAATTTCTTTTGTTCACTTGTGATACCCTAAGGCTGCTGGTTTTTATCTAGATGAGGTCCTTGTCACCTACTAGATATTAGTGATTTCATTAATGAGTATTGCATTCCAAGCACATGGAATTGCACCTGTTTCTATATCTATGTCTTTCTAGAAAACGTAATTCATTTTAAGCTGTCATTCTGAGTAATGTCATACGGTCCCATTAGTCATCGTGGAGTGCAAATTCCCAGTTCATTACCAAAATACAGCATTAGCATCCTCATAGTTGCACTCATTTCTAATTCAGTTTACTCTCCTCACTGCATCAAAGTACTGTAGTTAAAAAGGCACATAGGTCTAGATTTTGAAGGAAGGTTAAATGTAACAATTGAATCTTACGGATTTGTGGGTGGATATGCTGTTTTTGTCATCTGTAACAAAATGGTTAAATCCCCACTTGAAAACAGAGGCCACTAAAACCAATTGTTTCCGCTTTTTTAGTTCCAACTACATTTTGTGGACAAACTCATTAGTGCCAATTACTCACATATTATTACTTAAAGCACAAAGTGCTGATTAGCTCAGGACATTTTTAGAAGAGATGGGGTCAATTGGATCAAGTACATTTATTGTAAGTTTCGAGTAAATACTCATTTATACTGGTACAATGGGAATCCATGTGCTGCAGCCCAAATGGTTTGGGACCAATACAATTGCAGCAAGGGAGGTTTAGGTTGGACATTAGGAAAAACTTCCTAACTGTCAGGGTGGTTAAACACTGGAATAAATTACCTACGGGAGTTGTGGAATCTCCATCATTGGAGATATTTAAGAGCAGGTTAGATAGGCATCTGTCAGGGATAGTCTAGATCAGGAACCACTTTGAGAAAGCTGCTAACAGGCCTTTCCAGTGTGTTTATTTACTGGCGGCAGGGTAACGGAGCCTCGTGGCTCCCATTGACTCTGGTTCACCATTTGCAGCCATGGGGAGCCACAAGGAGCAGTGTGGGCCAGGCCACCACTCCTAGCGGCTCCTCTTGGCTGCAAAGGGTGAACTGGAGCCAATGGGAGCCACAAGGCTCTGTGGCTGCAGTGCTGGTAAATAAATACACTGGCGCAGCTAGGTAGGAGCTTTCTCAAAGTGGTTTTGCAGACTGGCCTAGATTGTGTTTAGTCCTGCCGTGGGGGCAGGGGACTGGACTTGATGACCTCTCGAGATCCCTTCCAATTCCAGTATTCTATGATTCTATGATCACTATGACCATCTACAGAGATAGGAAAAGATGAATAATCAGACATGTCATTCCAAACAAAAACAACAAGGAGTCCTTTGGCACCTTAAAGACTAGCAGATTTATTTGAGTATAAGCTTCGGCCGATGCAAAGTTGTCATAACATGGTTCAAATTTTCTTCTTTCTGCATGTCACGCATACCAAACTAGAAAATCTCACATCGTTTTAGAAGATGTTTCTTGATGTCCCCTTTACAGCCCTAATGATATTGAAGATGGTGTGCTGGGTGTAAGTCAGGGGAGAATTTAGCCCATATTTTTTATCACTGATGTACATGTAATTTGGCACCCCAGTCCTTTTAACAAAAGGCTAAAATCATGTCTGGTATCACTCCATTGTGCTTGTAGTGCAAACTCCAAACTGACACTTCTCCACCAAAATTTTCCAGGGATATAGGTGTTGAGTTCAGACTGCTGGATTCAAATTTGTTCCTTCAGCTGTGGGTCTGATTTAGATGAGACCCCAGACAACAAACATTTCACACGAGGTGAGCATCATCAAAAGTGAAGTTTTTCACTGAGTTTACATCGAGTTCACACCTAAGATCTTATCCTAAAGCTGACACACATCTTCACATTTACCTTCTTTTATCCATGTCTGGATGCCCAGTAAATCTGGTTTATTTTCATTTAATTGTATCCTATTATTTCACACAGACACTAGGGTTGCCTACTTTGATTGGACAAATTCCTGGAGATTTCATCATATGTCAGAATCTTTAATTAAAGATTAATCTGTAATTGCAGGAGAATCCAGGACAATCCTGAAGGGTTAGCAATCCAGACACATGGAATAATTGTCTGCTCTTTAATTGATGCTGTTTTTCATAGTACCATAAATAACTTACTTTATTTCTTCAGCATGTCCAAATGACACTAATGTTTTATTTATCTCTGTTTACTTATGTATTTGGTTATCTAGTTCCATATTAAGAATGGACTTGCGTACGGGTTGAACCTCACTAGTCTGGCACTCTCTTGTCTGGCAACATCGGTGGTCTGGCATGATTTTAGTTAGCTGGATATCCACTTCTCATGGCTGTGTCCAAGATTCCTGTGGTCCCATAAAGTTTGTTTACAGCCACCAGTCCTGGCTCTCACTGTTCTGTGCTGTTGTTTCACTCTAATTTACTCCTAAATGTCTTCTAAGAGCCCAATAAGTTCTGCGGGTGCCATACAAGAGAGGCTCAACCTGTATTACAATAATATAAACAAAGATGAAAAAAATTAGGCCTTTACAGCCTTGCAATAAACGCTTACTTCAAACCCACATATTCATCTCAATCTCCATGGATGAGTCTACTGCAGAGGTATGAAGGGGAAGGCTTATTTCCATTTTCCTCCTAACCAGAGTAACAATATGAGCAGCGGTGCAAGCAAACACAAGTTCTTGCCAGTATGGGAGTTGGGGACACATGACCTCGCCAAGGGATCCATTCCACTCTTCCCTTCCCCATCCCGCATTATCTGGAGGGAGGAAGGGCTGGGGACAGTATGGCAGCCAGAGGAGCTGCTGGCAGTCCCGCTCCTTTCCCCGTTGCCCCTCCCAGCAGGGAAAGGAGCAGAACTACCTGCCCCTCCATGGAGCTGTTGCATCTGTGCATAGGGTTGGGGGAAGCAGGGCTAGGAGTTCTGAGAGGGGCAGCGGGGAAAGGAGCAGAACACTGACAGCTCCTCCAGCTGTCATAGCGCTCCCAGCCCAGTCTCCCAGGCTCCTGACCTGTACACAGAGTCTTGGCAACCAGTGGAAGGGCTGGGAATGGCCAGCAGGGAGTCTTTCTGGAACACTGTACCTGCTAAAAATAACTTTCTGGAATGGCGCACCAGACCCTATCAGCTCACTTCCACCACTGAATATGAAATCTCACGGATGAGGGAGAAAAGGTATTTAGAACTTAGTAGTTCTTTACTGAAGGTGCACTAGCATTTTTCAGGCCTTGTGTTAGCTAGGCTATTAATATCAGTCTCTTAACTGGTTTATACCAACCTAACAAGGACTGATCCCTAGGACTCCAATAGATTCAAACGAATGTGTGATTATTCTAGATTCACTTTTCACCAAATCATATTCAAGCAATGTGGACCAAGTTCATCTTAACTCTACTGACTTAAATGTAGTCAGATTGAGGTTGACTTTGAGTCTCACTTTGTACAGCACTATCAATGGGGCTTTTTGAGAGGTACACAAAGAAGAAAATATAATCAATGCTGATAGATATGCAACCAATAACATCTTTTATATTAACATTGATACATATTTATTAAGAACCTGAGAAATTTTGCTTAGCAGGCTGTGGTTGCTTAGCTTACAGTTCGTGTTGTTCAAATTCATGCTGTAACAATACAAAAGAATAAAAGCAAGGTGCATCACAGCACAGACACAGCACACACTACACTCATACACCTTATCTCCCAGCAATCACGCAGACTTCCTCCCCTCTACTCAAATCAAACACGCTCTCTTAATCCACATCATGGACACTTTCAATAAATATTCTATTAGAGACAGTCAAATTGTCCTAAATTTTGATGACATTTTTCATTGGACACTTGATTTTTTTGGTAGGGATTTTAAAAAACCCTAAAAAAACTGTATCAATGAAAATATTCATTGAACATTTTGCAGTTCCCCCAGATGCAACAGCCACACAGCTCTTTGAAAATTTTCAGCAATTTAAATATTTCAATTAATTTTGAGAAGCAAGTAAACAAATGTAAAAACAAAAATCTTGATTTTTAAACTAGCTTTTCAGCTGGTTCTGTGCTCTACTGTGGCATTCATACATGTGTTATAAAACCAAGACCCCTTTCCTGTCTCTCCAGCCACTACAACATGTTTTGACAATCTCCTTTAGCAGAATATAATCTTTCATTCCCATATATACCACCATCATAAAGGAGTCCTTGCAGTGACTCCTGGACATACATACATACACACATACATAAATTAGAAAGTAAATCCCAAGAATCAGCATCACACTGTCTTCATGAAAATAATTGTATTTTTAAAATCTATACTACTACAGCACCATTTGTGATTAAAATGCAGGTATATCATGCCACTGAATGGATTTCTTTGTGTACCTTCTCCTTTGTTTTGCTAATACACTGTCATATTTCTTTGTTACAGAAGTCTTCACAATATAAAATACATAGTGAACAAATGAATACCAACGGGAGCTGTTTACCAAGAAATATACAGCACCTTGTACAAGTACTCCATAATTATTGCAGTTAATATTACATATTCCCTTTCCCAGTAGAATATTCAAGTACAAAGAACTGTGGGTAGCAAAATAATCACTCTGCCAGGAAGTGATTAGTTATCTCCTGTTTGACACTACATGAATGAGTTGTGGCAGGTCTCTACTTCAAGAATAATGATAAAAAGATTTGTCGTAAGAATAAGCTTAAAATGCTACATCAGCACTAACAGCAAGAAATTTGAAAATACTTTAGTTAGCCTGACATGGCAGATTAAACCCCACTCCCTTCTCTGATTACAATACCAAAATCTGCAGATGAGTGACATGATTTATCAAAAGGATGAAATCTTCAATTTCCCTGGCATTAAAAGACCTCATAGCATGTTCAGCCAGCTAGGACAATTTCTGATCCATTAATCACTCTGAGTTGCACCTTACTCCTGAAGTGGTTCAACTGAAATCAGTGTGTGGTAAGGCACACAAAGAAAGGGCTTCACACTCTGATTTTTACCATTTGTATGGTGGTAGTCTAGGATATCCAGTCATGAACTAGAGCCCATTGTATTAGGTGACATGCAAACATATAGGATACACATAGAGTATGTTTCACTACTGAGTTACTCCATTCTCGCAACTCCATTGATTTTAACAGCATATTGGAGTGACACAGTTCACAGTGTGTTTACTTGGGTATGCATAAACTTACAGTGTGAATTAGCACACATGTATCCATCTATGCATTGAAAAATCAAAAATTACAATTTTTGAGACTGAAATAATGTGTTGGAGGGGATTAAAACTGCATGAAATCACTAATTACATAAAAATGCTCTTTGACAGAAAACTGACAGTGTCTAGAAAAACAATAGCTGAGCATCACACTTAAAGGACCTTCCCCTTTGCAAATATAGCTCACTCTGTATGCAAAACAATGGAGTGTTATCTTTAGCAGCAACTCCTGCACAATTTATGGGTTAGAGAATAACAGGCTGCCAAGTGGATTTGGAGCTGCTGCAGCAGGAGCCCAGTGATTTATGGTGTTGGAAGGGGGCACATCCTTTTTCTTTACCATTCAAGTCCCACAAGGGATTTATACATGATGACCTAAATTGCAAATGAGCAAGGGCATCTTCCTACAAAACACATGGATTTAAGGACTGAGGTGGCACCCTGTGATCCAGTCTCAGCAAGGTGTAGACAATAGCTGAGCTAACTCAGGAGCAGAGACTAGATGATTCTGAGAGTCGCCCTCCGGTCCGTCTATCCCGCCTTCTCCAGTAGTAAGCAAGGTACACAAGGCCTTTCATCCAGATCTCACTGTGCAGCTAACCCTAACCCTAACTCCTTCCCATCGATGTAGTAGGGGGAGGAGTGGCCTGGGAGCAGTTTCTCTCCCTCTGATGAATGATCTGGCAATGGGAGTAACGTGCAGGGCAGTAAGGTGGCTCGTTATACCCTATAGCTCCCTTGCATGAACACACAGCTGGGCACGTCTACACTGCATGCTTATTCTAAATAAGCTAATTTGAAATAGCTTATTTAAAAAATAGCGCATCTACACTGCAAATGCCCATCGAAATAGCGCAGAGTTATATCGAGATAGCGCGTCCACACTCATTGGACGCTGAATTGCATATAAGGCCACCTGGAAGCACTTCAGGCAAGGCATTTCTCTTGGAGCTGCTGCCTGAGGCTATCTGAGGCTCGAGCTTAAAGGGACCCCTCTGTACAGCTCTGTCTCAGGCTCCTCTCCTTTGCCAACCTCCTTGAGGGACAGCAAAGCCTCTCCTTTGCCTGCTGTGTTTGCTCTGGTGGACACCATCTCTAGCTATGGAGCTGGACCTGCCTCCCAGCAGGCAACAGCTCTGATATGTGTTAGTGCTGCAGTTTCTGTGGTCTGCCTTCCAGGCACTGCAGGAACAGGATCCTTAGCTCCTTGAGGGGCAATTCCTCTCGCCTCTTTGGATGCTGCTCATGCAGCTCGACCCCTCCCACCTTTCCCTGCACATTGTGCACCGCCACTTCTGGTGACTGGATATCAGCTCTGACTGCAGGGACCAGATCATCCTGGAGCAGTGGGATGGCCAGCAGTGGCTCCAGAATGTCCACATGCGGAAGGACACCTTTCTGGAGCTGTGTGAGTGGCTCACAACTGCCCTCAGGCAACAGGACACCCACATGAGCCCCACCATCCCCTCCAAAAGCAGGTAGCCATTGCCATCTGGCAGCTCACCATGCTGGACAGCCACTGATCCATTGGAACCAGTTCAGCATGGGGAGATCGACCATCGGAGGTTTGGTCATGCAGGTGTGGCGCTCTCATGCTATTGTCCCAGGAGATTGGTGAACTGAACTGCTGGAGTGGGGTTCCCTAAGAAAGGTCTCGGCTCAGACGAAGGCAATGTGCTTCAAACAAGGCCATCTGTGGCGTAGACATGGGGCCCTTTCCTGCAGGGGCACAGATGTCCAAGGGGCAAGTCTCATTACCCCCACATCCTAGGGACAAGCAGGCATGGGAAGGTGTGTCAGCCAGACCAGAAGCCTGCAGCTGAGAGGGGGACTATAGTGTGGGGAAGTGACTTACCCACCCTCTAGGATGTGGTGGAGCTGTGCATAATATTGGCAGGCCTGTGGTGCCTTCCTAGAGCTGGAGCTGAGCTCTGTGGCCTTAGCATAGGCCTGCCTGAGTTCTTTAACTTTCATGTGCACCTGCTCCTGGGTGCGCATGTGGCCCTTGGTGACCAGGCTATCGGCTATCCAGACATAGACTTCCGCATTCCTACTTCTGGTGTGGAGAACCTGGAGGTTCACCTCCTCTTCCCAGATCTCAGTGAGGTGCAGGATCTCTGCACCAGACCAAAAAGGTGCATGCCTCTTCTGTCCCCAGTCAGGATCCTGGGAACTGGCTGCTGGCTCACTTGCAGCCATGAAGGGCTGAGTTGGAGCAACCGGGTCACTCAGCACTAGTCTGGCGGCTGCAGTGTGGCTCAGGGCAGTCAGAGCCTGCTGTGTGCAACACAGTTTCCCCTGAGGCTGCAGCTTTAATGGCTGCAGGGGAAGGGAAGCCATAGAGTTCTGATGCGTGTGGACAGAGTGGCCAGCAGGGTACCTGTGAGATTTCCTGGAGGCCCCTTATTTCGAAATAACTCCAGCTGCCCTGGCTACATACGCCCTACTCCGAAATAGCTATTTTGTAATAGGCACTATTCCTCATACAACGAGACTTACAGAATCTGGAAGATGCCCATTATTTCGATATTATTTTGAAATAACGGGCTTGCTGTGTAGACACTCACTTTGTTATTTCAAAATAAAGCTGCTGTGTAGATATGCCCTTTGTTGAGCCCTTAAGGATGTTCCAGGCAGTTTGCCAGCTGTCTCCAAGGACTCCAGCAACTCTGATATTACAGCCCAACAACATAATCATTAAATACACCCCCATATAATTTTTTCTTCTTTCAGCTTTATAATATAAGATAAAGTTTCCCCATTTAATGCTTCTAACGGGAATTTTAACTTTTAAAAAAGGAGAAAGTCTTCCCCCTTCTTGAGAAGAGAAATTGGCGTGATTCAGATAGTCCTATGATGTTGTCTTGTTTATTTA
The DNA here is from genome assembly GCF_049634645.1 of Pelodiscus sinensis. Taxonomy (NCBI): domain Eukaryota; kingdom Metazoa; phylum Chordata; order Testudines; family Trionychidae; genus Pelodiscus; species Pelodiscus sinensis. The sequence goes on along the minus strand of NC_134726.1, from coordinate 21,624,698 downwards.
TAACTAGTAGATTTACCCAGCATTGCCTGGGTCCTTAACTCAATTTTTTTCTTCATTTAAATCATTGCTCAGAGGCCGAGGATGGGGATGAGTATGCAGACTGCCCAGGGGACAGAGGACAACCCCAGCTGTCTCACTGCAGCAGCTTGGGGCCAAGTAAAGAGCACCTCTCCAGGGTTGGTGCAGCTCCAGCAGGTTCATCTCCAGGTGAATGTCCCCCAGGTTCATCTGTCCCCAATAATCCCCAGCCAGACTGAGGAATGGAACAAACTGTGCAATTGCCCCTGGCTCCCTGACGAAGGGGAACAGCCAGCAATGTTCCTGTACAAATGGAGCAGGGAGCTGCATGCCTCCCTGCCCTCCCCTCCCTAATGGGTGCCTGGAGAGGGGGGAAACGCTCAAAGCTGGAGCAGTCCCGGATGGGAGAAACCCTTCCACAGGCAGCCCTTTTCACCTAGCTGATGATTCTGTCTCTTTTTTGTGTGGTTTTGTGCATCCCCATACACATTGGAGGTAGGAGTGGCCCGAGGCCGGCTGCAGCAGCTGGCGCCCTAGGCAGAGGCGCGATCGGCGCCCCCGCCTGCATGGCCGTCAATGGTCGTGACATCATCACGAGGTGCCCCAGCGCCCTGTGACGTCATCATCGGGCGCCCGGGCCAGCAGCGCCCTAGGTAACTGCCTAGTTTGCCTAGGCTCACGTGCCGCCCCTGATTGGAGAGGGGAGTTTCAGCCACTCCCTCCCATCCTGTACAACCAAAACCCTTATCTTAAGTCATGATAAGAGGAAGATGCATATCACATTTGGTAGTCCTAGTTCTTATTGTTTAAGAGGAGTTCTTGGACAGATGGACAGACAGAGTCGCTCGCTCACAAATTCTCTCAAATGTATAGTACATGAATGCACGAAGCCCTGTTTCCCTGAATACAGGAAGCACCAAACAATAGGAGATCCTGCCCTTTCCCACAGGTCCAATCCTCTTCCAGACATCAGCACAAGCCAAAACCTCTCTGAAGACTTTTCCAAGGACCATGCACCATCTTTCTTGGCTCTGTCTGCTTGGTGCTCTCTGGGCTTCTTTACATGATGGAGTAAAGCACCCCTGGAGAGTGGGATTTCTAAAGCACACTAACATGCTGCTCATTGATTGGCCCATGTAGCCGCCAGTGGCGCACTTGAACTCAGTTCTCGGTCAAACAGCGCCATGTTAAAGTGCACTAGGGGACTTCTGGTGCACACCAGTAGGGTCTACATGGACCAACTAATGAGTAGCATGTCAGTGTGCCATCCAACTACAGCAATACAGAGCTTGTGACAGCCTGGGTCCCCTCTAGTCATCTGAGCCTCCTCATGTCCATGTTCCTTAGCAGAGGGCAGTAACTGCAATATCTGATCTGAGAGAGTTCAGTGCAGGACGAAGTAGCTACCGCAGGCAGACCAGCCGATCGGTCTGTCAACAATACTAATAGCCTCCTGGGGTCAACTTTACAATTGCCAAGGCGCAGTTGTACAGCACTTGCAATTCCCATTGATTCCTATGAGAGTTTTCAGCACATACTCAGGGTTCTGCCAGCTATTACTTTGTACTGACATTTACCACAGAGTTAATGACATTGGTTTCTATTTTTTTAACCCCATTACTAATGATCACTTTTTACCCACACAGTTCTGCTGGGCTACAGCTGTGCTCATGGTTTTATAGGCAGCCCAAAGTCATGCTGTGCTGGAACTGAACTTTGAATTGCCAGATCATTCGTTGGCTTCAATGTTTTTCCTTTTTTATCTTTTCTTTCCTTTCCCGTCCCTCCCCCCCCCCCACCCCCCCATACTGTAGCTCTGGACACCAGACATCTCCAAGCTCAGTGGCAGGGTTAGTCTTCTGGGTCATTTGCTAAATCTACAACTACAGCGTGCTATAAACAAGACCATAAAACAGAATACTTTATATTTGAGAGGCAGAATAAATAACCAGTAAACTATTATCTTCCTGCTGCATACAGCTGGCAGGAGTTGGGCTTGTTTGATTGTACCTTGAACACTTGTACTCTGAGACAAAATAAAGTGTCAAGTTTAGACAAATGTTTTCTGAAAGATTCTGAATTGTAGTCTGCACTGTACATTTTGGTTTAATCCTATTCTGAGTTATAGCAGAGGAAGTTTCTACCTAGGAGCCCCTATGGACTAGAGGCATGAGCAATAGTCAGCAACTGTGAAACTTTGAGTTCTAATGTCAATATCTTCCTCAACTTATTTTTAATAATACTCTGAGGGCAAGGTTTCCCAAGGTACCACAGCACTGACCTAATTGTACTTCCATTGAAGTCATTTTAGCTTTTAGTGAAAGCCAGGTTAGACCCATCCTGAGCACTTCTGAAAATCCCACCCTACATTGGAAGGTCGTGGTTCAGAATTGCCTTCAGACACATGCATAACAGTGGGGCTATTAGTGCTTAAATGCTTTCTTCAGTAAAAATGCTTTCTTTCACCCTGCTCGACTGTGAGGCAGTGATTGGTAAAACCACTCAGGGAAAGAAATTTGAAGACGCTGAAAGTAATTTTATTAAAAAGAAAATATTGTCAATCCTTTCTCAGACCTCGTTGGTTCTTTGTCATACCCATTAAATTTTTCATGTTTAATAAATAAGCCTGAATTTAAAAAATGTATTTTCCCAGCACTGAAAATTGGATTTTCCTTCTAGCTCAGACATGGCAGCCTTTTAAAACTCCACAGCAATGTAACATTGTATCGGATGATTTCAAGTATGTTGCATTATTTCACTCTGGGGGATACCTAGATTCTAAATTTAAAGGATGACCACTAAATTAATTGTGTTTATTATTGAATAAAACAAAATAAAATGAGTAGAGTCAAAGTAGCATTATCTACATGATGATTTCTTAAACCCTTTATTTATTATTATTTGTATTACTGTAGGGCCTAGGAGCACTAGTCAGGCTCCTTTGTGTTAGGCACTGTGCAAACACAGATCTAAAACATGGCTCCTGCCCCATAGATGGCTCAGGATGGACTGTGTTCTCTGCAGCATTACAGCTGTTTTCTCACGTTTCCCCAGTGCATGGCAGACTTAAAAATGGTAGGGTGCATCTTACCCAGGCCCAGCCTTTGGGCAAGGCGAGCGAGGTGGTTGCTTTGGGCCCCATGCATTCAGGGCTCTGCAGCTCCATGTGGGTCAGGGCTCCATGCTGCCCAGCTCCCAGACAGGAGCCACACAGCTCAGCATGCTGCTTTGGATCCCACACACTCTTTGGCTGGACCTGATCTTACCATTTAAGATCATCTCAGGTATAAAATCACTGGGTGGTGGCATGGCCCCCCTGCTTTCAGTGTTGTGCTGTTGACTACCAACAGAGGGGGAGTGGCCAAGGAAAGGGGTTATGGCCAAGCTTCCCTTCCAGGACTAACTTAGAGCTCGCAAGCCCAGGAACTAGATGCCTAATGGTAGTTCGGAACCACCTCTGCTAAATCTGCTGAACTTAGCAAATGTTCTTCTGTGCAGCCAGGATCTAGGCCAATGTCTGGCTAAACTGAGGTTGGTAAGTAGCCTTTGGAAATCCAGGACAATTGGATTCTAAATTCCCATAGAGAACACAGATATCACAGGGTTTCATCTGATTACAACTTAGGAAAAACAAAAGCATGCTCAAAGATTCCTGGTCTCACTAGTTCAAACGCAAGCAGAGTTCTAGAAGAGGTGCAATGGTAGGTGTTTCATGGTTACTCACTATGGCCGAATGCAGACAGGGCGTAAGTAAATGCAACTCCACTGACTCAAAATATTTCCAGTACCTGAATTTATGATGACTAAGTATAAATCTTCCCCCTTAAAAAAACTCCCTTGAAAATACAATCTATATTTCAATGTCTTTTTCAAATAATCCTCAAAGTATTTTAATAACTCCTAGGTTTTTAATTCCACTTGTCTCTCTTTTTATTTTATGAAGCTCAGATCAACACAAAACCAATCCATCCCCAGCCACTGGCAAGCCCTAAGAAAAACAACAGCAAAATCTTTATTAAGGATTAAGCTGTTATCCATATGATCCTCGTGCTGTTCCACTGGACTAGATTCTAATGAGACATGCTCCATAAGGTGAGGGCTTCCCTCTACCCCAATGCATTTTCAAAACATTAAGAACATTCTTAAGCCAAAACATATTTATGTGTTCCCGGCCTGAGGCAAAATGCCATTCTGGTGTTAAAATAATGACAACCAATTTACAGAATAGTTGTAACCTCAAACCAGTTGCCCACAAGCTATTTAAAAAAAATGCACTCTATTCAACAGTATGTGAGTAGCATGCAGAAGCAGCAAGACAACTACATAGCAAAGAGAAAATGGAGAATTGGACCTACAGACTTTATGATATTAATTGACAATAAGTTGTAAATCAAGACAAAGGGGATTTAAAGGTACATTTCAAATTAAAACATTTGTCTTCAGGCCTGCTGTCTTCAGAACTGTAAGCTTTAATCCATGGCTTCCTGGTACTATTTTCTTGATCTTATTTTTTCCTTTGGAGCTGAAACTTGCTGAAACTTGAAATTTTTTTGAGCAAAGTTGTCTCTTTTGAAATGTATTTCTTCTTACAGGGCTTGGTCTATGCTAGAGACTTATGTCAAGTACAACTGTGTTCCTCAGTGGTGAGGAAAATCCATACCCTAAGCAATACAGTTATACCTAGTTAGCAGGGGCAAACTAGGTGGTCGCCTAGGGTGCCAAGTTAAATGGGGCACCAAATGGTGGTGTAATATCATTGAGGGGTTTGGATGTGGGGGCGCTGATTGCATGGTTCACCTAGGGCACCAGTTGCTGGCAGCTAGTCTAGGGCTGCCCCTGCTAGCTAGCCACAAGTATAGACAGCACTTTGTCAAAAGGAGGGCTTCTTCCAAGGACATGGCTAGCCCCCCTCAGGGACGTGGAATACCTGCGCTGTTGGGAGAAACTATTCCATCAGCATAGGTAGCATCTTCACTAAGTGCTACAGCAGCGCTGTTGCTACTGTAGACAAGACCTGAGTATTATGGGATACATGTTTAAAAAAGAGATGGGCCTGAAATGGAATAAGACATCTAATGAATTCTGGAGCAGCTTGGGTCTGAATTGTGTGGCTCAGCTCCACTCTGGTTCACATTTCTTATAACTCATTCTGTTCATTACAGTAGTGCTTAGGTGCCAACCATTAACGATGCCCCTTTGTTTGAGGTGTTATACAAACACAAAGTAGTAGAGAGTTTCTGGCCTAAAGAACTTACAATCTAACTAGAGAAGGCAAATACAGGCAAATTGCCATAAAGCATGTTTAAGCCTCATCTTCGATCCTCTCTCCCCACCATTCCTGCTTCAGTTTGCAGTAGGGTTGCCAGATGGTTTAACCAAAAATACCAAACATGCCGCCCCTCCCCAAAGAAAACCACTGAGGAAAAAATTCTATTGAGTAAAAAAAAGGGGGAGACCAAAGTTTTTGAGAGAAAAAAAAAAGGACCCCAACAGCAGTTATTAAGCAATGAATAAACAAATAAATAAATAAATAAATTTAAAAAAGCCCTTTAAGAAGAGGCTTTTCGCCGGTGGCCATTTTATTTTTCTGCTCCAGTGACAAGACAGCTCCCCTGCGGAACCAGGTAAGCGGGGGAGGGGGGAAGGGGGGGCCAGGGAGGGGGCGGAGGGAAGGCTTGGTGGGGGATCTGGGGGGGGGCAGGGGGTTGGGTCTGGTTTCTGAGTGTGTCGTAAGGTTGCCAGGTGTCCGGTATTTTCGCTTCCTAGCAGGGGAAAAAAATCAGAAAATACTGGACATTTTAGGTGTCCAGTATTTTCTGAAATTTTGTACCGAACAGGATGTGAAAATACCGGACTGTCCAGGTCAATACTGGACACCTGGCAACCCTAATTTGCAGGAATGGACTAGATGACCTCTGGAGATCCCTTTTAGCCCTACATTTCCGTGATTGCATGAAACTCACATTGGCACCAGTGGGAGTTATGCACTTGTTCTGTCTCTTATGAAAAGTTCAAGAAGATTAAAGGGACCTGTATTACATTTTACAGGTTTTTGAGTAATTTCTATAGAACCCTATTGCTTTCGAGCCAAATACATTGTATAGGTATTTTGTGTAAAGAATTAGAAAGGAAGAATAAACTTTTTGCATTGTCTCTGTGACAGTTTGGAGAATTTGATTAGGTATAATTTCTGAGTTCTGGCTGATGTTATGAAGTTGTTATGAAATTGTACCACGGAATGCCTCTAAATAGACATGGAATTACAGATTAACCCTCCCTAGTTTGGCATTCTCCCTAATCTGGCACTTTGTGCCCTAACCAGTGCTAAACCAGGGTATGTCTACACTACCCCGCTAGTTTGAACTAGCGGGGTAATGTATGCATACCGCACTTGCTAATGAAGCCCGGGATTTGAATTTCCCGGGCTTCATTAGCATAAGCGGGGAGCCGCCATTTTTAAATCCCCGCTGCTTCGAACCCCGTGCAGCGCGCCTACACGGGGCTCGAACTAGGTAGTTCGGACTAGGTTCCTATTCCGAACTACCATTACTCCTCGTGAAACGAGGTGTACCGGTAGTTCGGAATAGGCGCCCTAGTCCGAACTACCTAGTTCGAGCCCCGTGTAGCCGCGCTGCACGGGGTTCGAAGCAGCGGGGATTTAAAAATGGCGGCTCCCCGCTTATGCTAATGAAGCCCGGGAAATTCAAATCCCGGGCTTCATTAGCAAGTGCGGTATGCATACATTACCCCGCTAGTTCAAACTAGCGGGGTAGTGTAGACATACCCCCAGAGAATTTGCCAAACCATAGGAAATCAATCTTGTCTAGCAGCTTTACCAATACTTCCAGTGCTTACTAGAATGGAATGAGTGGAATGAGGTGTAACAGTTAACTCGAACTAAGGACTTCAACTGGTGAAGGCAATCAATACTCTGCTGTGGAGGGTAGTGACTCTTGGAAACGTGGAGGACACAGTGAAGGGCTTTGATGAGCCCCAATGTGCAACAGTCAGAACACACATCCTGATCTTGGCCTCCCCATCACCTTGCCAAGGAGTACATAAACCAAAGGCTCCGTCTCGGTGGTGCTGCAAGCGCTGGTGGATAACAACGCAATCACTTGTGCTCAGTGAAGGGCAATGGTAATCAGAGAAGCATTGAAAGATGGCTTTTATGAATGGCCAGATTTGAGAGTGATGCATGTTACTCTGAACGAGGTGCCCTTGCTTTCAGTGCACTTGCCTCTTCATCCTGTCCTTCCCCACCTCTCAAAACAAGCGATGGAGAGACCATTGTTTCAGAAAGTGTGTGTTTTGATTTGGGGATCACAAACAGAGAAACGAAAGGAGCTCAGGGTGGGAGTGAGGTGGGGAGGAATCAGTGGTGTGGGAAGGGATGCCTTTTGCTCCAGAATGCAGCATGGGGAGGGAAGTGGGGGCTGCCCTTGACCTCACCCCCTCTGCCGCATTCTAGGGCTCCTGGGAAAGAAGTCTATGGACCCCAGCAATGAGAGAATGTTTCTCCGCAAGGGCTGGGGGGGGGAGGGGTAGAGGGGCATAGCAGGAATGCATCCTGGAAAGTCACCATTCAGTTCATCATATCTGCCATGGACAACATCGGTCTCTTCTGGCTTCTCAGTTCCCCGGTCTCTGCACGCTCTCCTGTGCTAATGCTTAGCATGCATCTCCTTCGGCAGCAACACTGTGCTCCTCCATTCCCCTAATCACTCGCTGTCCAAGGGGGGCAGATTGCATTTGCTCCTTGATTATTTCATCCCTTGTCCATTTCCACCTGCGACTTTGCACCAGATGGACGGCTGGTGGAACCAGGGAGTGTGCAGCAAGCAGCCTGCTGTTCCTGCTGTAGTGAGAGTGAAGGGCAGGCTTTTCAGGAGATACATCGTGGAGCGAAGGTCTGTTAACATCCCAATTGTCTTCACTGCAGAAGCTCTATGCAAGGCCACAGTGATGCTTTTAAGAGGCCCCTGCGGTAGGTACCTAACAGCGTTCTCAGGGGAGCAGCTGGACTTGGTTTGTTGGCAGGCATGGTAAGAGACATGCCAGAGCACAACAAGGGAGATGGGGTCTGGTTGTGCCAGCCAGTGGCTCACGCAGTTGCCTTCTGTGTTAGGCACACCCTGCTTGCCAGGAGAGTGCTACTTTCCCATCCCACAGGGGCCTGCGGGTGGGACCAGAGATGGGGGTCTGGTCATGCTGGCTGGGCAGGAGAGTGGCTCACATCGTTGCCCTTTGTGTCCGGCACATCCCACTTTCCAGGAGAGTTTTACTTTACCATCCCACAGAAGCCTGTGAGTGTGAGGGGAGAGGGGAGGGAGGGACAGGGGCTGAAGTCAGTCTTCACTGAGGTTGGGCAAATGGAGGTTAGAAGCAGAGGCAGCAGCTAATAGTTTCCCCTTCTTCATCTAGGTTGCCATGCAACATACCAGTCTTCTCTGAATCACACAGAGTGACAGAAACAAAAAACTGGACTATGTAGCACTTTAAAGGGTAACAAGATGGTTTATTTGGTGATGAGCTTTCGTGAGCCAGACCCACTTCCTCAGATCAAATAGTGGAAGAAAATTGGCATGACCATAAATGCCAAAAGATACAGTCAAAAAAGAACACATATGAAAAGGACAAATCAAATGTCAGGATGGAAGAGGGATGGGGGGGGGAGGTAAATGTCTGCTTCAAAGACCTTTTAACACCAGACTTGAAAGAGAATCCTCTGAACTGTCATTCATGCTTAAATTCGACACTTTACGCCTAGGTCTAAACAAAGACATTAATTATCTTACCCATTACAAAGATAGCTTCCCCAATTATCACCTCTAATATCATTAGCTCACAGACATTCACCTCCCCTCCATCTCCCTTCTGTTCTGAAATTTGATTTGTCCTTTTCATATGTGTTCATTTTTTTTTATTGTATCCTTTGGTATATATGGTCATGCCAATTTTCTTCCACTATTTGATCTGAGGAAGTGGGTCTGGCCCACGAAAGCTCATCACCAAATAAACCATCTTGTTAGTCTTTAAAGTGCTACATAGTCCGGTTTTTTGTTTCAGCTACACCAGACTAACACGGCTACATCTCTATCAGAGTGACAGGGAGCTGATTCTGACTGAACGTGGCCAGAAATCCGGGCCTTAAGCTGCTCTGCTTTGTGCTGCAGCGCTGCCAGACCACTTACTGCTGGCTTGGCATGGAAAGACTCCTACCATGAGGATGGAATAAGACCGGCCTCCCCGGAAACCTTGTGAGAAGGATCAAAGAGATCATCCTCTAGGAGAGCTTTATGGAAATGTGCACGGAGGACTCCTGCTCCATCTCCAGACACGTTAACAAGCTGTTCTGGACACTCCTGCCCCCCACGCTGAGTAGGCACAGAGAATGCAGAAGTCATCGTCTCACACCCATTTTTGTTAACTAGCTTGTACCAAGATAAAATATGTGAACTCACTGGAAGTGCCCTCCCTGGGATCAATGCCCAACTGTGAGACATCTTAGGAGATGGGGATTGTCGCCAAAGCAATGAAAAGTACTTGGCTGTTGGCAAAATCAGTTGCCCCAGTTGCAGACCATCCATTTGTCTCCTTTGCCTTTTGGTACGACGGCCTCAGCTCCTTTCTTTTAACACAGCACTGCTTAGCGTCCCTCGTGTATCCTTTCTTCAGCACACCCTTTGCAATCTTGCCCTAACTGTCTGTGTTTCTTCGGCTGGTTCAGAGCTCCGCACAGATGGATTCCTCTCCCCACACATCAGTGAAGTCCAGGATCTCCTGCATGCTTCATGCTGGTGCTCATCTGTGAATCTGAGCACTGGGGCCCATGGAGCTCACAGAGCTTGAACTCAAGGTATTCATGTCCACGTGTGCTGCTCAGGTGTGCTGCCTGCTTTGAAGTGCACTCACCACTCTGCCCACACAGGAAATGACATTTAAACTTTCCAAGGGCTTTTCCTGTTCACCTGGAGAGCAGTAGATTTGCAAGTCCTGGCCATACACTTTGCAGCAGGGCACTGTGGGATGCCTCCCGGAGGCTAAGAACACTACTGTAAAGTCAACCATGCAATGTCGAATTTAGCATTACTCCTCGTGAAAAATGGGAGTGCCAAAATCAATGTTAATGAAGGAACAGGCTTGGTAGTGGGGACTCATTGTTTAGAAAAATCATCCTAATGTAGTTAAATTTGACCTAAACTCCTAGGCTGTGTCTAGACTGGCCAGTTTTCCCGGAAAATCAGCCTGAAATAACTCCTGAAATAACTATTTCAAAACAAGCTTATTTCCTATGCAGGAGTACAGATTTCAAAATAAGCAGCCACTTATTTAGAAAAAACAGGCTTGGTAGTGTGGATGCTCTGCTTGATATTTCGAAATAACTCCCTAGTGTAGACATGCTCTACTAGTCCTTCAGTGGACATGGGGAGCAGTCAATCATCACCCTCTTTATAATAATCCTTAACATATTGAAAACTGTCATCAGGTCCTCACTCTGTCTCTTCTCCAAGTAAACATGCCCAGTGTTTTTAGCATTTCTTCATAGCTTATGTTTTCTAAACCTTTTGTCATTTTTGTTGCTGTCCTCTAAAATCCCCTCAGAAGTACATCTTTCTTAAAGTGTGCTGCCCAGAACTGCACACACAACTCATCTGAGGCCTCACTAGTGCTGAGTGGTGTGGAGTGTGGGGCAGTCACCTCCTCTGACTTACAAATGACACTTCTGTTAATATCCCCCAAATAATATTAACCTTTTCCACAACTGCATCACTTCATTGCCTCCTATTCAGTTTGTGAGCCACTATAAGCTCCAGATCCTTTTCGGCAGTACTGCTGCCGAGCCAGTTATTCCCCATTTTGTGGTTGAACATTGATTTTTAATTCGTAAAGATTACACTTTGTGTTGAATTTCATCTTGTTTATTTTAAACCAGTTCTCTAATTTGTCAGGGTGGTTTTGAATTCTAATCCTGTCCTCCCAACCATTAGTGGCAACCCAACTTGGAGTCACCTGCAAATCTTATAAGCACATTTTCCACTCCATTATCTAAGTCATCGATGAAACTGTTGATTAGTGCCAGCCCCAGGACAGACCCTTGCAGGAGCCCACTAGATGCTGTTTCCTCAGTTTGACAGTGATCCAGTGATAACTACTTGTTGAGTATGATTTTTCAACCATTTGTGCACCCAGGCTGTGTCTAGACTGGCCAGTTTTTCCGGAAAATCAGCCGCTTTTCCGGAAAAACTTGTCAGCTGTCTACACTGGCCGCTTGAATTTCCGCAAAAGCACTGACTTCCTACTGTAAGAAATCAGTGCTTTTTGCGGAAATACTATGCTGCTCCCGTTCGGTCAAAAGTGCTTTTGCGCAAAACTTTTGCGCAAAAGGGCCAGTGTAGACAGCTCAGATTCGGGGCTTTTTTGCGCAAAAGCGCGTCTAGATTGGCCACAGACACTTTTCTGCAAAAAGTGCTTTTGCGGAAAAGTGTCCGTGCCAATCTAGACGCTCTTTTCCAAAAATGCTTTTAACGGAAAACTTTTCCGTTAAAAGCATTTCCGGAAAATCATGCCAGTCTAGACATAGCCTCTGTGTAGACTCTGGAGGCTTAAAGAACAGCTTGGGGAGCATTCAGGGAGAGAGGACCTCTAAAAGGTTGTGTGAGTGACACACCTCTAAAAACAAGATCTAATTAAAAGAATTCTGAAGGGTCAGGTAACTTATGGCCTTACTATATATAAAACCTTATTTTACTAACTTCTGTTTCTCATCAATGCTTAGATCAATTCTGTCCCTTACTCTTGCTGTACGTTTCATCTTTAACCAGCTTGCAATTTCTTAATTACTTTGAAACAAGATACTTTGTTTTCTTCTTTTCTGGTTGCAATTGGTCAGTCTGAGGTTTTCAGTTTCAAAATACACTAGTATTGTGTATATTAATCCATTTCCCCAGTTTGTTGTACAATAGTGACATGGGACATGATACTCAGGAGTAATAACTGAATTCAGGGGAGTTATTATATATTCTCAATGAAAACCAGGGGAGAATCAAAACTATAGGTTCCTCAGGGTTCTACAGCTTCCAAACAAATTAGCTGATAGTGCATTGTACAACTCAAGCTAATTAGTCCAAGTTAGTTTGTTCTATATACTAGTGAGATAATATGGAAAATAATACTCTCAACTTTCCCCTTGAGATTTAAAAATGGACCCAAAAGACTCAACTTTAGGGCCCCTTTCAATGAAAAATTAGCACAGCTGGATACAGTCATATTAATGCAATTTGAATATGATAAATTGCAAACGTGATTGGATTCAATGAGATGTAAACTATTAGACTCAATAAGTACACAGAGACCATTTCACCTTGCACTTGTGCGCATCAGAATTAAGCTTAATGTCTCTTTGTTACTCCTGTTAACTACAGAAGACAGATAATTAATCATACATGAGAGAAACATTTGGAATCTTGCTCTGATCTAACTGAACAAACAACTAGAAAATTTTGTCCTTCTTTGGTAGCTCACATTCTTTGCTTTCTTTTAAGAAATCCCTTTCCAAGCAAATGGCAGGATCTAGGTCACTTCAGCATGGGCAGGACCATCATTTTCAAATGAATATTGATTTTCCTTATATTAACAAAGACATAGGGTCAAGTTTTGATTCAAGAAGTCTGTGTTAATGTAAAATGTGCAATCTAACTCTTGCAAAATGCAGGACAATGTAGCACTTTAAAGACTAACAAGATGGTTTATTAGATGATGAACTTTCGTGGGCCAGACCCACTTCCTCAGATCAAAAAGATCGTGGGTCTGGCCCACGAAAGCTCATCATCTAATAAACCATCTTGTTAGTCTTTAAAGTGCTACATTGTCCTGCACTTTGCTTCAGCTACCCCAGACTAACACGGCTACATTTCTATCACTAACTCTTGCAGTCACTCTTGCAGTTGGAGACAACACTTAGACTCCTTTTTAACCAGTTGCTGATCAGTAAATTACCCCATACTTTTACACATCACTTCTGAATTTGACCTTTAGAATGAGTCCATTGTCTTGTCATCCATACTTTGGCATGAAAATCAAAAGTTGAAGTTGTGGAATGTCTAAAGCACCACAAGCGGCAATTTCTAGACTAGACCACAGAGATGTAACTGGGGTATTATGCACCCAGGGGCAAAGGAAAAATGTGCGCCCTTCCCCCTGCCGCTGCTGTGCGACGGGGCCCCGAACCTGGTGCACGGTTGAGCCCGACCTTGGGAGGAGGAGGAGGAGCTTGTACTGCATCTTTCCCCACCCCTTCCAGTTTGGGGCTGGGCCCCCGCACGCACTAACCTGCTGGTGGAGATGGAGGAGGGTCAGGCTGGGGATGGAGAGGCGGGGAGGAGGCTCCAGCCAGCACCGGCAGGTGGAGGAGGAGCAGGCAAGTCGAGGGATGACAGGGTGAGTGGAGGAGGACTAAATTGACGTCCCCCTAGCGTGGTGCCTGGGGGCAACTGCCCCTCCCCCCTGCTACGCCACTGCTCGACCATGTTGTACATTTGAATACTTTGCTCGATGTCGTGGTATCTAATCACTTGTCATGCCACCAAAGTTCTGAGGCATTTCACAGAATCATAGAAAATTAGGGTTGGAAGAGACCTCAGTATGGCGTACTGGGGGTGCTGTCTGCTCTGTAACCCGGGGTCCCCCTGAGCTGTGATGTCTGATTCCCACTGACTCACCCACATGTGTATTAACCCAGACACCTGGGCTCAGCCTGAGGAGATAACAGGGGATTCCCAGAGGGAGAGAAAAAGGGAGAGAGGCGGAGACCAACAGGAGGCTTCGGGAGAAAGGTCAGTTGCTGGCCGGAAAACATGAAGGGAACAGCTTGAACTGAGGGGCTAGGGTGATGGACCCCTAACCCCAGGGGTCTGAGGCATCCTGGCCCTGGCTCCTGAAACCACATCATGTCTAGGCTGTGCTGTATCCTGGAGAAGCAATAAAACCCCTCTATTCTACTGGCTGGTGCAGTCTGTTCTTGCTGCTATGGGGTGCAGGATTTGGGGGGAACCCCAACTCAGCATCACACTCAGGAATAAGGTCCAACACTCTGCTCAAAGCAGGACCAACCCTAACTAAATCATTCCAGCCAGGGCTTTGTCAAGGATGGAGATTCCTCCATCTCTCTAGGCAACACGTTCCAGACCCTCACCACCCTCCTAGTGAAGTAGTTTTTTCCCAATATCCAATCTAAACCTCTTCCACTGCAACTTCAGGCCATTGATCCTTGTTCTACCGTCTGCCACCACTGAGAACAGACTGGCTCTATCCTTTTTACTCCCCTGTGATGGGTTAGATCGCAGAGATACCCATGAGACAGTCACCTGATGTGCTGATCTTACCACTGAGCCCACTTACCTGCCTTGTGGGGTGCCCCAACACCCTGTCCTGCTGAACTAGGAGATCTGGTCTCCCCCAGCAAAGGCACAGAGTTGAGGTAAGAGTCCCCACCCCCTCCCCCAGCAGACTAACACAGACACTGATAACAGCTCAGCTCTGGGAGGGGACAGCACTTGTGAGCACAGCCCCACAAAGAGACCAAAACCCCAAATGAATCAGACTTACTCCATAGAAAAGTTTGACACAGAAAGCTCACACAGTTCACTCCCTTTATTAATGAAAGAGAGATATCCACAGCTGTTACCCCCACCCCACAAACAATTATTTACACTGGGTGTGATAATAAACAAAAGTGATTTTATTGAGTATAAAAAGTAGAATTTAATTGGTTGCAAGTGGTGACAGACATAAGTTACTAATCTAAAATAAATACACTCTTCCCCCCTTCCTGCACCACTACCCCACATAATCCAAACCCTCTGCACCCCTCCTCCTATAACCATACCCCTTTCCAAACTCTGCATCTCCTGCTACACCCCTTCTCCCGGTGACAATCCCCTCCAAGACCTTGAACCCCAGTCACAACACAAATTCCTGCACCCCTGACACAGGTCACCACCCCCTCCCAGACTTTGCATCCCCTCGCACACCCCTCCTACAGGTGAGAATCCTCTCCTGCACCCATGCCCCCTTCTGAACATTGCACCCCCTCCTGCTTCCAAGTCCCCCGCCCCAGGTCACAATATGTTCCTTTACACAAACTCCCTCCCAGATCCCACACCCCCTCCTATTCCCCAAACTCTTACCCCAAGCTCCTTTCTGCACCCAACCTCCATACCAGACCCCACTCCTCCTCTGTTAATATCATGGAAGAGTGCAGTTCTTCACCACTTTCAAAGTTCTTGGAGTGTCTCCCTATCAAAAATAATTACCCATGCCTAGTTTAATAGCAGTTCTTGACCAACAGACAAAACAGACACGTTCTTTCAAACATATAGCAGATTATGTTTTTATATTATCCGAATAAAATATTTCATTCGGGGTATGCTAATGTTTCTGAACTGAGATTTTGTTCACATTTCTTGGGTACTGCACATGAGCCTGGCTGAAGGATTTTGGAGTTGGCACGGATGTTTCTTGTTGCAAACTCTCCTCTTACTGCTTCTCGTATTTCCAGCTAACACTGATTTTTTTTTTGAACATTTTAATGTGCAGTTGCTAGGCAGTGCCACGGCTACAGAAGTCAGTTAGATCAGCAAAAAATGACACTTTTGGGAATGCAAGAGCTTCTCAAGCTGTTCTTTTTTTGATTGCTGCACATTTGCTCCGACAAGAGCTCATCTCAGTCAGCCAAAGAGTATTCATTGGTATTCTGACAAAATAAGCAACTCATTGGCATTGCTTGTATTCACAACCCCTTTTGTTGACTTAAACTTGGACAGACTGGTGAGTTATCACAAGTGTTATCATTGCTAAATAAAGAGCAAATGTTTCCCAGTTTGTAGCATCACTTCACATGCTTAAATAAATAAGGGCCAAATCCACAAATCCTGTTCCTTAGAACCAAAGCAGTGTTGTCACTTACGGATAGTTAAGACTTGGTCAAAAACTGGCAGAGTTGTGTGCACCTGCATTGAAATTTATGGAGCCATCTGCCCTTCAAGAGTTAATTTGACCTTTTTCTTGCAGCCTGACAAATCCTCTGTATATAGATTCAGTCCCAAATCCATTTTGTCTCACTAATTCTTTACTACCTGTGTGTCTCATTTTATTTCCCACTGGGGCTATGTCTAGACAACAGGCTTCTTACACAAGAAGTTTTTTGGGGAAGAGATCTTCCTCAAAAACTTCTTGCGCAAGAGCGCGTCCACACTGCAAAAGCGTAACGAAAAAGCAATGCGTTTTTGTGCAAGATAGAGCCCAGATTGCATGGATGCTCTCTCAAAAGAAATCTCTGATGGCTATTCAAAGAATAGCCACCAGGGCACCTGTACTTTTTTCGATAGGTGTATTTTGCTCAAAAAGAGGCAGTTCCCCGTTCACACACAACTTTTTGCACAAGAGCTCTTGGCAAAAAGGAGTTATGACTCATAGAAAGAGGAATAACTCTTACGCAAATACCCCTCCATTCTGTCAATTTACTTGCACAAAAACGCGCTTGAAGGTGAGGACACTCTACGAGTTTTTGGGCAAAACCAGCAATTTTTGTGCAAAAACTCTGCTGACTAGAGATAGCCTAGGTCACCAAGTATGTAGACATTTAGTCAGACCTGAGACACACGCAAAACTGCTGTGCTTACTGGTTTTATGTTGGATCCTTTAGATCTTCTTTGGTCAAGACTATAAAACCTTGTATAAATACTCTTCGTTTTCTCCAGATATAGCACTTTGGGCACAGGGTAAATGTAAGGACTGGCTGCAACATGAACTGTATCTATTTAGATATGACCAGTAAAATAGCGTGTACATGCTGGAAGTTACTAATGTATTAATCCCTTCTGCATGACAGTGCCTCCCTTTTATATCTTCTTTCCCATCCCTTTCACATTTGCTTAGATATTGAAGATAGACAGGGAAAAACTAGGGCAAAAATGTAGAGCAGAAAGACTTAAGTAAGGTGTAATACAGGAAGTTACTTCCTAGATCACAGCTATACCTTGAGCAAGGAATTTGTTGAAGCATATTTATGAGTATATTGGGCTTGGGAAGTAAAAGTGTGGTGAGAAAGAAGAGATTTTAGAGTACCTTCTGTCTTCACTGTGCACTTGCCCAGTAACACCCTTCCATGGTCATGAGAATCGAATATTCAATAATTAAGGAGAGAATAGAAATAATGAAGTTCAGCAAGAAAAATCTCATCTCATTTTTCATGGGAAAACATACAACCGAAGCAAAAACTGCATCTCTCTTCTGGAGGCATTAGATTCAGATTATGCCACTAGAAGACTAAAGGCTGGTCCAGAATTGTGTGTCTTCTTCCTAACTTCACACCACTGTGCACTAGCAGTAAAGCCAGGGGTGGGCGAGCGGCAGCTGCTAGGCTGGATCCAGCCTGCCAAACCACTGGATCCAACTGGCAGCCACCTCGCAGCACCCTTACTATACAGCAGCTCACACTGTTTTAAATAGCTGGCTGCTAATTCCTCTGCAAGCTGGGGAGAGATGGGAAAATTCATGTGCTATTCCCACCCCCAGCAAAATCCCCCCGCTCCCACTAGCTAGTTTCTAGTCAATAAGAGCTGAGCAATTTTGCTGGAAGCAGGGGGCAGAGAGAAACCTCCTTCTCCCCCTCCCCCCCAGTGCCAGAACAGAGCCACATGGAGCAGCCAACCCAGCAGACAGGCATGGAGCCTGTCTCAGGTTCCTGTTGGGCTGCTGGCTGGGAGTCACCTAGATAAGCACCTCCCAGCCATAGCTTGCCTCTGTCACCCCCCACCCTCCACCAACTACCTGCCCCAGGTCATCACCCAACCCCTCTCCCCACCTCCTCCAGGTCACAATTCCTTCCCAGACTCTGCACTCACTCCTATCTCCCACCGCCAGACCAGAATCCTCTCCTGCACCCATAACCCCTCCTGGACCCTGCACCCTAAGCCCCTGTTTCAGATCATAGACACCCCCTTCACTCAAACTCCTTCTCAGACCCCACACTGCCTCCTGCACCCCAGTCCCCTCACAAACTCCCTATCGCACCCCACCCGCCATCCCAGACCCTGCTCCTGCTCCAAAGAAGTATGGCCCTTGACCACTTACCAAAATCTTAGAGTGGCCCCCAAAATTATCAGAAATTATTGCCCACCCCTGATTAAAGTTATGTCTATTAGACAAACATTTTCCAATAAATGGTTAATATATATCCACTACTGGAAACCGGAGGTAAAGTACAAAGCTCATACTGTTACATTTATTAGAAATGGGCCTGTTATTTCCTATTGAGTTATATGTTCTTAATGGTCTTACTACTAGGTATCAGTGTGCAGCTCTAAGGATAAGATTTTGAGTGCAGGTTTAATTAGTTTACTTTAATGAGGTAAACACTATTCTTCACCTTTCAGGGGAGCCATTATTCGCACTCCGCTGGCTTTCCAGCAACTATAACTGCTACTTCAGTCTGTGAATGTGTATTCTATTGTGCGGTGTATTCATAACTGCAGGAGATATAACATAATGTGCACCCAAAGAAAAATAATGTGATAACTCTGATCAAAGTAGTGTCACCTTAGCTGTGAACTAAATAGGCCAACATTACCCTCCATTTATTTCTCAGAAATGTCCTCCATTTTCATCTAGCATTGGCTCTATCAGGAAGTCTTCTGGGTGCTCTCTGATCCCTGAGGCTTCGTGTCCAATACAATTTGGGGGTACTGTATGCTTTGAACTTGACACAAATATCTTAAGCAGCCTGCATGAGGTGAGGGGTGGAAAGCATTTTCTTAGATAGATTGTTTGATGACCAAAGTTTTTAAGGCCAGACCATGCTGGGGTGGTGCAGAGCTGAAGTAACCCAGAGGAACTCAGAGAATCAGGCACAATTAATCCCAGAACTCTTTGGCCCAGAAAGGACATAGCAGGTGCTTCCCTCTGCAGCTGGGCTAATCAGCATGGAGGTTAGTGTGGGTCTCTGGAAAAGATGATTAAAAATGAAATTTTTTTAAAAATCACAAAGTAATTCAGACTTCAAAGTTGGTTCCACTTTATATGGTTCAATAGGGAAAACATTTTCAGAGAGTGAATTT
The DNA here is from genome assembly GCF_049634645.1 of Pelodiscus sinensis. Lineage (NCBI taxonomy): Eukaryota > Metazoa > Chordata > Testudines > Trionychidae > Pelodiscus > Pelodiscus sinensis. The sequence continues at coordinate 21,605,562 of NC_134726.1, read as the reverse complement.
TTTTGTTAAAACATGTTTTGGAAACTTTTTTCAAAATTTTAATTTTTGTTTCCCTCAGTTCCCTCCCCTGTGCAATTAAATGAATTATGTCATTATGGCTTGTTTTGGTTTTCCATTTTTATTTTAGGTATTCTTTAACTTTTCCAAGGAAGGAAAAGGGCTTGGAAAAGTTAGTGTTGAAAAATGTAAAAAGAAAAAAGTAAAATGAAAATGTAAAAAGCCCCTAGGTAGCATTTCTTCTCCTGTCGTCAGGAGTAAAAAGGAAAAAATGGGGAATGAATTAAGAATGAAATTTCTGGTTTCTAGTTCCTTAAAAATCCCCCTACATGCTCCCCTCCCCCCCCAAAAAAAGAGTATGGAGAAAAGGCCATTTGTTCTCCAAAAAAGGATGACCCAAAGAGTGCAATTGTTGAGTGAATGGGAGTTTTTGCCTGTACATGGACTAAGGGACAGATCAGTAAAAGAATTTAGTGGAGTTAGTTAGCTGGGTGCTGTTGAAAAACCCATCAGGTGCCTATCTGCATATTTAGGTGCCTAAATACATGTAAAAATCCGGCCCTTGGTAAAAACTGTGAAAGAACCTGATTATTTGGCCCAATATAATATGAATAAATAATAATCAGTTTCTGAAGAGTTGTCTTTTTTGGAAAATTTCTCACTACTGAGAAAATGTATATTTGTTTGTATTAAGCAATAAAAAGAATATTACTGTGGGATAGTCATGAAATAAAGAACGATAAAATAATTCCAAGCCTCATAATCAATTAAACTGTAAAGTCAGCCACAGTGGTTCATTTCAGGGCACCTGCATGCATTTAATTGAGTGACTCTTATTTTTCATTGTTTAAAACCACTTAGCCACTTATCAAAAGCCTGCGCTTCCCTTGTAGTTGGTGCATAAATCTCCCCTTTGACCTACACTGTAAGTTGCATGTTTCTTCAACACACAGAGTCTGAACAAGTAGAAATCTCAAGTATTAAGCTATGAAATTGCCCTTATGTTTGCAACAGAATTGCACTCCAGGACTGAGGAGACAGCTTCCTAGCTATTCACCTTCAGGAGAAAAGCTCTGCTTCTTCTGTAGACTCTTGACTTGCATGACTTTCAGAAAAACCATAGAGGGCTTGCTTCTGAATTATCTGCACATTCATGGAAGCTAAGGGGTGCTTGGGATGTACAAAGAATGCAGGATCAAGCCCTAAATCCTTCAGCAAAGAATGTCTGTATGCCTGAAGAAAGTAGACTGCTGTTTTTCACTACTTTAATTAGCTTGTTTTTATTTAAGGCAATTCTATGCTTTAATGCATCTCATAAATGCAGTTTCACATGAACAATGCAGTTAGAGATTGGGGTCTTTTTCAAAATACGCTGAGTATGGCTGGGTAGAGGCTCTTCTTGAAGCAAACTTTTCCTGAAACCCTGGGCTGCAGGGTAAAACAATACATACTAGTGATGCTAGTTACCTATTTCTATTTCATTATTAATCATAAGCAAATTTATTACAGTTAAGTCAGGAATCCACCAAGTTTGGGGCCTGCCCCAGAGAGCTAACAATCAAATTAGGCAAGACAGACAAAGGATAGGGAAAAGGCTTATACAGAATTGTCCGTATGTTGTACATTAACTTTCTATCTTCTGTTATTATTGCTATTATCCAAATAAAGCCAGAGTCACATTTCAGTTTGAGAAAGTTGAAAACTGGGAAGTCCAGAGAAGAAACATTTGGAAAAAAAGTTCTCAATAATACTCAAATTCAGAATGCATTTAACTGCATGCTAACCTGCTTTGCTGAATGGAAGCCTCTGTCTAGATTCCCCTGGACCACTGACCATACATAACGGAGTGAGATGCATGGTCAGAGTAGGTTACTGCTTGTATCAGAACATGATATGGAAAAGGAAAAGCAAAGTGAGATACATACAAGGCTCGTTTGCACACAAATCACAAATATGCTCAAACCTCACAGCAGCCTCATTCATTTTAAGTAGGGAGAGTAGGCCGGATTCTAACATGATTTACACTGGGGTAGATCTGGAATAAATGTACTGGCTTCAGTGAAGAAACTTCGGATTTATACAAGCGTAAATGAGGTCAAAATAGAGCTTTGTGTTTTTAAGGCCCCGTCTGATTTAACTTCCTCAGAGGCAGCACTGCCAAGGCCAACTATTCAAAAATCGTGAGTCAGGATTCAAAATGTCATGTGATTGACTTACAAATAATGAGATTTAAAAAAAATAATTAATGTTGGAATTTCCTCTTTTGCTTTTTGGTTTCTGAGCTTTCAGGGTGAATTTGGATCACGTTGTCTAACTAATATACAGCAGACATAAGAGCTAGAAACTTTTTCTTAAAGCAAAAGTGGAGGGTCTACTGTAGTTTTAGGACTCCAGCAACTGAAGCTGTGAGGAAAACATCAACTATTGTGAGACTGATGATAAAACTCACAAGAGTTGGCCACCCTGCTGTTGCAAATCCTGTAGAATTAAGCTCCACAATTTAAATCAATTCCATATCCTTTTCAACAGCTGACACTCCTTGAAAGCAGGTGTCATCCCTAGTTGACTAAGGGATCTCTGTAAAGTTGTAAAGTTTTTCCACTCCATCAAGCAGCAGAAGCATGATATGGTTCCTTTACCCACCTGCCTCCACACCCCTGGGACAAAACAACACATCAACAATTAAATGACTGCTAGGATCCATTCCTTAAAGGGATGGATGAATAAAGCATTAGTGCACACACAAATAAGGGTCTCTAGATCTCTAGTCTTTCTTTTGGCAAAACTCCCAATGATTTCCAATGGCTATTTTGCCTACATAAGGACTATATTCAGACCTAATTATGGGGCTTTCCTTGGTGCACAAGTGGATGGGATGTGCTAGGGAGCCAGTTCCATCTGCCTGATTCTCAGTCCTAATGACACTGAGAACTGCCTCTGGTATCCTCAACCATAGTGGAACAGATAACTATAGTGGAACAGATCTCTGTTACACACCATATGTCATCTGACAAGTGGCATTATATACCTGGAAAGGAGGCAGGCATAGCTGCAGGGGCTGGTGCAGCTGATGACTATAGCAGAAGAGAAACAACCAAACTGTAATAAAATTATGGCAAAAGTAAGTTAAGATGATAATTCTGAAAGTTATGAAATCCCCACCAGAGTCAAAGTAAATCCCTGGTGCTGGATACCCTGGTTCCATATTAGATCTTTCAGTGCAATTACCAGAGTCAATGTTTACTGAGACAGATTTCAGAAGGATGCCATTTAAAAAATTCAGAACTAAAGATTTTGGGTATAATAGTGAGGCTAAGCAGAAAATCTCTTGCACAGAAGAAAATACAATTTCAACTACAACCGAGGCATGTACATTGGATATTTTAAAGTCCATTCATGTTATATTCAGAAAACCAGACCTTTGGAAAGAACAATCTGAATTTTGCAGATGTAGGTGGTGGTTGATTTCCAATTGCTATTCATTAGATCTTATTTTATTAGAGCCATAAAAGAAATGAGTCAACAGATTAGTCACATCAACCAGGATATGCTTCAAGCACAGCCTGAAGCAAAGTAAAAAGTTAAACACTGAAAAATGAAAAGTAACTGAGAAAAATCTTAATAGTTTATTCTCTTAAAATAATGATGGACAACAATGGGCCAGTCTACCAATAGCACTGAACACTGCTATTCTGTGGGAGAAGGGAAAATAGAGTTTGAGATTAAATTAACAAAATTGGACCCATTTATTCTAAGCAGAGATGCCAAACTGTCCTGATCTGAAGGAAAGACACAAATAAAAGTAAAAAGCCAATATGGCTCCATAAAGAGTTCTTTAATGGCCTAAAAAAATCAAAAGGGAAGACTACACTTTTTGTAGTGAACATGAACAAATTGCTAAGGAGGAGTACAAAAAAATAGCACAAACATGTAAGGACAAAATCATAAAGGCTCATGCACAAAGTGCGTTTAACCAAGGGAAATAAAAGGGAATAAGAAGAGGTTCTATAAATACATTAGAAGCAAGAGAAAAGTTAAGGAACATGTTGCTATCCTACTTAGCAGGTGAGGAAAGCTAGTAATGGAAAACATCGAGAAGGCTGACGTGTTTAATGCCTCTTTTGCTTCAGTTTTCACTAAAGAGGTTAAATTGTGACCAGATAGTCAATACCATTAACAACAAGGGGGAAGGTACACAAGCCAAAAATAGGGGAAGAACAGCTTAAGGAATATTTGATAAGTTAGAGGTATTCAAGTCATCAGGGCTTGATGAAATTCATCCTAAGGTGTTTAACTGACACAATCATAGAACCATTAGCGATTCTCTTTTGAGAACTCCCAGAGGAAGGGTAAAATCCAAGAGGACTGGAGAAGAGCAAACATTGCATCCATCTTTACAAAAGGGAACTAAGAGGAGCTGTGGATTATAAATCTGGCAGCTTAACTTTAATACGTGGAAAGATAATGGAACAAACTCTGACGGGGTGGGGGAAGAGGCAAAGGAAGCAGTTGCTCCAGGGCCCAGTGATTCAAAGGACCTGCGGCTCGCAGTGGCCACCACTGCAACACCGGCAACAACCAGAGCCCCAAGCCCTTTAAATCACCACTGGAGCACCATTCAGAGCACTCTGGGCAGCACTCGCGGCTGGCTGCGGGGGAGGTGTGGCATGCTACAGGTGTTGTCTGCTCAAGGTCTCCTCCCTTTTGGGAGTGCAAAGCTGGTCTCCTCCCCCACCCTGCCCAAGAGCCCAGCAATTCTGTCAGACCACCTGAGCAAACTATTAAACCATGGGAGGCAAGTAATAAAGGCAAGGGAAGGCACAGCCTTTCCCAAACTGCCCACATGCCCAGCCACCCTGGAAGATTAGGGCCATGGTGCAGCAGCCCAGCTTCCCCAGCTGCTCAGGAAGGCTGAGGCCACAGCATGGCAGCATGGTTCCCTGGATGCCCGGGAAGGCTGGGGCTGTGGCATGGCAGCCCGGTTCCCCAGCTACCAGAGAGGGATGGGACAGTGGTGCAGCAGCCCTGCTCCCTGGCAGCCAGGGAGGGCTGGGGACAGGAGCGCAGCATGGCAGACCCAGCCCTTCAGGTGACCTGAGAGGATTGGGCTGAGGATGGACAGAACTTGGCTCCAGGGGTGAGTGGAAGGGGTGGGGCTGGAGCTTGCCTTCCCCAGCTGGGCCTTCACCACCACCCATGTATTAACCAATGAGTTAATAAGCATATTGAGGATAGCGGGCGTATAGAGAATAATCAGCACTGATTTATCAAGAGCAAATCATACCAAACCAGATGAATTTCCTTCTTTGACAGGGTTACTGGCCTTGTAGATGGGGGAGCGGTACACATGGTGCATCTTTATCTTAGGGTGCTTTTTGACATAGTTCTATGTGACATTCCCATAAGAACTAGGGAAATGTGGTCTAGATGAATTTACTATACTGTGGGGCTACGTCTAGACTGGCATGATTTTCCAGAAATACTTTTAATGGAAAAAAAGCACTTTTTGCGGAAAAGCGTCCGTGCCAATCTAGACACGCTTTTCCGCAAAAAAGCCCCAATCGCCATTTTTGCAATCGGGGCTTTTTTGCGCAAAACAAATCTGAGCTGTCTACACTGGCCCTTTTGCGCAAAAGTTTTGCGCAAAAGAGACTTTTGACTGAACGGGAGCAGCATAGTATTTCTGCAAAAAGCACTGATTTCTTACAGTAGGAAGTCAGTGCTTTTGCGGAAATTCAAGTGGCCAGTGTAGACAGCTGGCAAGTTTTTCCAGAAAAGCGGCTGATTTTCCGGAAAAACTGGCCGGTCTAGACACAGCCTGGGTGCACAAATGGTTGAAAAATCATACTCAACAAGTAGTTATCACTGGATCACTGTCAAACTGAGGAAACAGCATCTAGTGGGCTCCTGCAAGGGTCTGTCCTGGGGCTGGCACTAATCAACAGTTTCATCGATGACTTAGATAATGGAGTGGAAAATGTGCTTATAAGATTTGCAGGTGACTCCAAGTTGGGTTGCCACTAATGGTTGGGAGGACAGGATTAGAATTCAAAACCACCCTGACAAATTAGAGAACTGGTTTAAAATAAACAAGATGAAATTCAACGCAAAGAGTAATCTTTACGAATTAAAAATCAATGTTCAACCACAAAATGGGGAATAACTGGCTCGGCAGCAGTACTGCCGAAAAGGATCTGGAGCTTATAGTGGCTCACAAACTGAATAGGAGGCAATGAAGTGATGCAGTTGTGGAAAAGGTTAATATTATTTGGGGGATATTAACAGAAGTGTCATTTGTAAGTCAGAGGAGGTGACTGCCCCACACTCCACACCACTCAGCACTAGTGAGGCCTCAGATGAGTTGTGTGTGCAGTTCTGGGCAGCACACTTTAAGAAAGATGTACTTCTGAGGGGATTTTAGAGGACAGCAACAAAAATGACAAAAGGTTTAGAAAACATAAGCTATGAAGAAATGCTAAAAACACTGGGCATGTTTACTTGGAGAAGAGACAGAGTGAGGACCTGATGACAGTTTTCAATATGTTAAGGATTATTATAAAGTGGGTGATGATTGACTGCTCTCCATGTCCACTGAAGGACAAGTAGAGCATGTCTACACTAGGGAGTTATTTCAAAATAACAAGCAGAGCATCCACACTACCAAGCCTGTTTTTTCAAAATAAGTGGCTGCTTATTCTGAAATCTGTACTCCTGCATAGGAAATAAGCTTGTTTTGAAATAGTTATTTCAGGAGTTATTTTGAAATAATTTCCTAGTGTAGACATGCCCGTAGTAATTGGGATACACTGCAACAAGGGAGCTTTAGGGTGGATATTGGGAAAAACTTTAAGTGTAAAGATCATTAAGTACTGGATTTGGCTTCTTATGCAGACTGTGGGATCCTATCACTGGATGCTTTTAAGACCAGTGAGAGTTAGAGTGAGCTTTTAGAAGGTATTTTCATTTCCATGTGTGTATGTTTAAGCCTGAATACCAAAAGAAGTTAAACAACAAGACATTCCCTGGTGAAATATTAACTACACGGACATGATCACAAGTGCCCTTGCATTAGATGGCACAAATGAACATTTTCTATTGCGAAAAAAATTGGAATTGGGCCACCTGGGTTCTCTCAAAAATAAAAAAATTGAAAAGCATCTTTAGACTGTAAAATAAAGAATTTTCAGCCTCATGGCATCTGTGATCTATTAGCCTCGCATCCATTAGGCTTGCAATTGATATGCCAAGGCAGTCCATTTTGTGTGAGACAGTGACATGATGGTCACGCCTGAAAAGAGTTGCAAATTTGATGGACTGGCAGAGACACCAGCCATTTATTGAATCTATTGTCACAATATATTGCAGACACACCGGCTGACATCAGAGGACACCTGTCCCCAGGGGCTCTTGGTATGATCCATTTGTTCTGGGGGAAGATGGCACTGGCAGGGCATCTGTAGCTGAAAGGAGAGCACTAGCTTCAAGCCTGGCATGGACCACTAAGTTATTCATGTTGAACTAAAGTAAGAGCCTAAGAAATACCTCGTCCCGCTAGGATGAGACAGAGATGTAGTAGAGCAAACCTTTTCCTGGTCTACCAGTGCTGGCTTCATGATGTGTGCATGACCTGAGCTGTTGAGTCTTTCTTGGTGACTTCCTTCTCTTCCAGTAGCTCGGCACAGCTGCTGTGCTGCATCTTTGCCATTTGTAAGCCATCAATTTCAGGTTCTCATTGGACTTGTCCACCTTGCATAATGACAAATGCACAATTTTGGACCAGCCTTCATCACTGATTGAATAGCTTCAATGAACAATCCCTTACTTCAGATGTTACACCTCTCCATCACAATGAGATACAGGTCAGATTGGGGGGGGGGGGGGGCATTTCTTCTAGAACAGAGCCTCAGTGGGTTTTGCAATGCACTCGAGCAAATGGACTCATCAGTCAAGATTGGCCTCCATGCTTTGTAGTCAAAGACAATGCTGGAAAACCTTGGATCAGGTCTACCTAAGACTCCAATCTCTTTAAAAAATGAAACTGTTAAAACACTCTCCAGTTTTTGCCGTTTGGGTTCTATGCTCACCAGTTCCTCCAGCTCTCAAATAAAAGTTCTTCTCAGTATCACAGAGTCTGCCATTGTTAATATACAATGAATATGGAATCAACACCATCTCAGCATGACAACCCAAGTTCATGATCCAGTTGAGCATTAGCCTTTCTGTACTTCTGTACAATGATAAAACATGGACACTATTCTGCTCAGATTGGGTAAAGCTGGAGGTTTTCCACACAAAATACCAATGTTATGCACTAGGTACAATGTGGAATAATTTTATTAATAATGCAGATGATTATGATCACTCCAGGCTATTAGGCCCATTGTCCGTAGCTGGCATCGTACGTGTTTCGGACCTGTTGCCAGAATGCCACAAGACATTCCAGTGAATGCTGCTCTCTAGGTGGCTTGTAACATCTGGAATAAAATTCTACTAACCAAGGGTTGCAGATGGTCCAGAAGCAAATCCCCTATTACCTGAATACGACAAGTCTGTTCCAGTGTTGGACTTTCAGCTCATCAAATCCTTGTAGCTGCACAGGAATGGACCAAATGGTGTATGATCACTACAGATGACCATGCAGCTAAGTGTTCAAGTTCTTTAAATTGTAGAAAGGGCAACTTTTCCAATGAACAAAGGTGGGAGCAGGTTTTATTCCTGATTCAGACGTGCAGGCTATAATCTACATTGCAATCCAAGGGTGTGATTGCAACTAGCTACATTAAAGCTAGCTTGGATACCAGAGTGAAACTTCAGTGGCATGAACATCAGCACATACTGCACAACATCGAGAACCCTGAGTAATTGCTCAAGTGGCTAGCCCACAAAGAAGCCCATAATGCCACTGCTTCCCTTCTCCAGGACTTGATATAACTAGATTAAAGCTAGCTCAGTATGTCTACAGGAATTGTAATCACATCCCAGGATTGCAGTACAGAACTATAGAATACTAGAACTGGAAAGGACCTTGAGAGGTCATCAAATCCACTCCTCTGCACTCATGGCAGGACCAAGACCCATCTAGAGCATCCCTGACAGATGTTTGTCTAACCTGCTCTTAAAAATCTCCAATGATGGAGATTCCTACACCCTCCCTAGGCAATTTATTCCAGTGCTTCACCACCACCACCACTCCCTGACAGGAAGTTTTTCCTAGTGTCCAACCTAAACCTCCCATGCTGCAAGTTAAGCCCATTGCTTCTTGTCCTACCATCAGAGGTTAAGAGAATAATTTTTCTCCCTCTTCTTTATAACATCTTTTTAGGTACTTGAAAGTCATTATCCTGACCCTTCTCAGTCTTCTCTTTTCGAGACTAAACAGGCCCAAATCTTTCAATCTTCCCCCATAGGTGATAGACACACCCTACACTGCAGAGGGCCCAGCAGAAGACCTATAGGTCACCTGATGGCCTTTGGGCAAGTAACAGATCTCTGTCTCCCCAGATAATACTTATCTCTCATTTGGGATCAATGGATGAAATGCACTAGGTACACTATATGCAAAATACTAGTCTATAAAAGTGAATCTGCCATTATGAAACAGTGTTTTCTTAAAGAAATGAGTTAAATGGATGGCACCACAAAACAATTTAAATTACAAAATAAATATTCACCATGGGCCTAGGTCAAACACCAATGAAAGTCCATGGAGTTGCACTGGAATCAAACTAGAATAAGTCAGTTATGAGTTGGCCTCTTATTCTGAGACTCCAGCAACGATTGGACTCGATGACCTCTCGAGGTCCCTTCCAGTCCTATGATTCTATGATTATTTTGTCAGAGAGATAAACAAGGGTGTAGAAAGGAAATCACAATTTTAATATAAGTACAATAAAAGAAACAAAAAAGGGGGAGGTTCAACCAAGATGGCTGAGAACATAAGACCTCACCATCCTGCCAACAGAAAAAAAACCAGATCCATAAGCAGTAGGCTGTGTCTAGGCTGGCCAGTTTTTCCGGAAAATCAACCGCTTTTCTGGAAAAACTTGCCAGCTGTCTACACTGGCCGCTTGAATTTCTGCAAAAGCACTGACTTCCTACTGTTTGAAATCAGTGCTTCTTGCGGAAATACTATTCTGCTCCCGTTCAGGCAAAAGTCCCTTTTGTGCAAAGCTTTTGCGCAAAAGGGCCAGTGTAGACAGCTCAGATTTGTTTTGCGCAAAAAAGCCCCAATCACGAAAATGGCGATCGGGGCTTATTTGCGGAAAAGCGTGTCTAGATTGGCACGGGCACTTTTCCGCAAAAAGTGCTTTTGCAGAAAAGTGTCCGTGCCAATCTAGACGCTCTGTTCCGAAAATGCTTTTAACGGAAAACTTTTCCATTAAAAGCATTTCCGGAAAATCATGCCAATCTAGACACAGCCGTACAGTTTAAAGACTCACTCCAGTCACAAGGTCAGAGGAAATTACCCTCCCATCCCAACAAAATGATTTTGGGGCAACCAACCTACCACTAAGATGCCTATTATGGTTCTTTTTTTCAGTCTCTTCCATGAGGAGCACCACAATCAACCTCAATGCCATTTTGTGGTTGAATTTTGCTCTGTGTCCTAGGGGAAAATATTGCCTGTTGCTACCACTCAACTTCTCTAATTCCTTTCTGCCACCAGTGCAGCCCTTCCCCCCCCCCCCCCCCAAACCTTGAGAAAGTCTTTATGAGCTCAAAAGAGATGGGGATCATGCAGTACAACACAGCAGAGCTGTATTGTCATTCTTACAGTACACTGACAGGAAGCGCAGAGCCATAAGATTCATTTTATAACCTCCACAGCTTTTAGCACGCGCTGGTTTATCTGTTCACAGCTACAATTTGTAGTAGAATATGGCTGGCAGACAGAACACACTAATTACAGATTTACATGAAGAGGAAGGTTTAAAAGCTAATAGGACATTATTAGAATAATGATTCCTAAGACGTTCTTCCAGCTGAACATCTGCCATTGCTAATTAAAAACAAGTCAGAGTCAACCTCTTCAAAGTGAAATCAATATTTACAGAAACTGGATACTGGAATGGTGTTAGATGTGGTGTGGCGCCGACATACATGAACCGCTCCACAGGCCCTACCAAATGAAATAAAGGGCTTTCAAATCGCAAGTATAATACACCACTATTAAACCAATGCTAATCAATGCATAAATGGCATTTGTAAAACAGGATAGGTGACTTGACTCATGTACAGCTCATTTAATTAGTCAGATGCCTCACAGTTTCCAGTGATGAGCTACATAAAACGATACATTCTGCCAGCTTTCTTGAGATTGGAGTGTGATTTTTTTTTCCAAAAGCAGGTTTAAAGCTACGTTTTAAGTGGAACACACTGATGAAAATAACCTTCCCTGAGTCTCTGTCTTTTCCGCTTGCTTCCCTGAAGACTTTATTGCAATTTACCAGAAAGTCACTCTCAGAGTGCACAGAATCTACCGTGACCTAACTGCCAGTGAATGCCCAAGTTAGATTAAATCCTGAAAAGTGAAAATACACAGTTACAGCGACAAAGCAATTAGACACAAAATTACAAAAGCAAATAGCTTTGAAATCCATCAATTAGCAGCTCTCTCAAACCTAAAAAAACCCAAGTGCTCTGGTCCATCTGATCACAGAGCTGAAAGTAAGTCAGTACGGCCTTGTACCCCGTACCAGTAAAAAAGTGGCAGGTAAGGTCCGGAATTTTGTACCAGCAAGCAATTTATAGCTGGTACCATATATCAGAAAGACACCGGATCATCCCCCAGTCCTCCCATGGAGCTTCCTCCCAGGAGAACAGGATGGGGAGGAGGGAGCTGTGAGCAGTATGACAGCCAACATTGCTCCTGGTGTTCTGCCCCTCTCAGCAGGGAAAGGAGTAGAACGCCCGGCCTTGCCCTCCACAAGGGCTGCTGCTGTACAGAGCCAGAGGAGAGGCAGCTCCATTGGGAGCTCAGGGGACAGAGTTGGAGCTTCTACTCTTTCCCTGCTGGGAGGGGTAGCAGTACCCTGGCAGCTCCTCTGGCTGTTGTTCTGCCCCCAGCTTCTCTTCCTTGTGGGCAGTGGGGAGGGGAAGGGACGAACGCGGGCCCCCAAGTTGAAGGCAGGGTGGAATCAAGGGGAGGATCATGTGGGGCGGTCACATGATCCCTCTTAGTTGCCACATAATAGGAACACATTAATATTACTTTCACCCCTGCATATAACCCATTTGAATCCTGCAGATGGTGATCTATTTCAGCATCTGAGACAAGGCTCACTTCCATATTGATCATCAGTGTTATACAAGAGAAGAATAGCCCCCAAAATATCCTCACATTTAAAGGTTGCACGATGCTATCGCTTAACAGCAGAGCCAATCTTAGGAGCAGGTGAGCTGGGTGGTTGCCCGGGGCCGCCATTTTCAAGGAGCCACTGACAGAGCTGGTCTTATGGGTGGGCTGCAACTGCATTTCGGCCCAACCTCACAAATCCTCCCCCCAGGTTTCCCTGGTTACTCCCCAACCCTTTTTTTTCTCTTGACTGGGGCCGCCAATTGGTTAGGACCAGCCCTGCTTAACAGACCCTTCTCTCCTCAGACAACTGGCCCATGTTCCCTGAACCCCTGATGCAACGCTCACTGAAGTCAATGTAAAGCCTCCCAACGACTTTAAGCTTTAGATCTGGCCTTTCATAATTTTCAGATTTCTATACTATCATCCTTGTTATTCAATATTTATGTGAGGCAGCAGGGGGGAGAGACAGGGAGATAGTGTGTGTCCTGCAGTATCATCTACAGGCAGAAGCCATTCATCACTATGGCTTCTTTTCATCAGACTTGAACCTCTGCCTTCCCATTACCAGGCCAAGAGGGTGATTGGATGCAAGGATGAAAGCAGCTTATATTGCTTACAGATGCTATCCCTTGGGGGAACCTCAGGGCTGGGTGTAAGGAGAGAGATGCGATAGGACAGTACCTGTAAGAAAGGGTGAAGTTCAGGGGACTCAGGGCAGAGGGTTGGGGTGCAAGAGTCAGGGCAGGGGTGTGAGTAGCTTGGGGCATGGAGGTGGTGGGTGTAGATACCAGGGCATGGGCTGGGAGTGTGTATGGGAGGTGCAGGAGTCAGGGCAAGGCGCTGGGGGGAGGAGGAGGTATGGGAGCTGCATGAGTCAGGACATGGGACTAGCAGTGTGGGAGTGGGGAGATGCAGGAATCAGGGCAGGGGCTGAGACTGGAGGGTCCCCTAGGACTGAGTTTTCTTACCTGGCTGGTGGATGGGTCTCTGCCCTCCTGCTGGCTCTCAGTGGAGCATCCTAACCAGCTCTTGCTAGAGTGATGCACCGGGACACACTGCCTTACTTTCACTCTGTGTGGATGATTAAAATTTACAAAAGCTTAATCTGATTGAGCAGTAGGCAATGCTGGCAGTCAGGCAAGAACCTAGGGAAATGCCTACTCCTCCCTGTTTGAAAGAGGTACATTGCCATACAAAAATGAGAACCTTGGGGAACTTTTTTTCATAGCTGCCTTAGGAACTCTCCCTCTCCCCCTTCCCAACCACCACCTCTAGGGGCGGCGCTGTCCCAAACCCGTTCCAGGGCTTCCCTGCGGCCGGCCCTGGAGGCTGCCCCCTCCCTCGCTGCCGGCGGGACTTTTTGAAATGGCCCGCCGGTTCTGACGTGCCCTTGGGGCCACGCCTGCTCGGGACGTGGTGGGCTCCCCCGCCTCTTCCCGCCTCTCAATCTGCGCATCTGCCCCTCGCAGACGCATGCAGGGGGCAGGGCCAACCGCCGCTCGGCTGCGCAGGCGTGGGGGAAGGTTCCACTGGCGCTGCCCGCTCCTGGCAAGACTCCGGCATCCCAGCACTGCTGCTGGGGCCACGGCTTCCTCCGGCCCTTCCCCACGCGTTAACGTGCGGGTTGCTTGCACAGGGCAATAGCTAACTATTGAAGGAATAGCAGTCAGCCCCTAGGAAGCAGCAAATAATTCTTCCTTCAAAACTGCAGGGATTTCACAAACCTGACTGAAGTAATTGGGTGAAAATGTGAGATACCTGCAACAAAATTATCTGCGGCTGCTTAAGTGGCAAATCATGTTCACCTCACCCATTCATTCAAGCTAATGAGATTGCTACCGTAAGTAAGACAGGCAGAAAGCAGCTTTGTGTCCTTCTATTCTAAGGAGTCCGGTGGTACCTTAAAACTAACAATTTCATTGTGACATAAAAACAGGACTATGTAGCACTTTAAAGACTAACAAGATGGTTTATTAGGTGATGAGCTTACGTGGGCCAGACCCACTTCCTCAGATCAAATAGTGGAAGAAAATTGGCAGAACCATATATACCAAAGGATACAATCAAAAAAATGAACACATGTGAACTGGACAAATCAAATTTCAGAACAGAAGGGGGATGAGGGGTGAGGTAATTGTCTGTGAGCTAATGATATTAGAGGTGATAATTGGGGAAGCTATCTTTGTAATGGGTAAGATAATTAATGTATTTGTTTAGACGTAGGCGTAAAGTGTCGAATTTAAGCATGAATGACAGTTCAGAGGATTCTCTTTCTCTGGTGTGAAAAGGTCTTTGAAGCAGGAAGCAGGATGCAGGTAATCAAGTCGTTGAGACAATGCCCTTTCTGGTTGAAATGGCAAGAAACTGTTTTTTCTTTGTGATCCTGTCTCATATCTCTTTTGTGGGCACCGATTCTTTGGCGAAGTGTCTGAGACGTTTGTCCAATGTACATAGCAGACGGACACTTTCTGCACATGATTGAATAAATTATATTTCTGGATGCGCAGGAATACGTGTTCTTGATCTTATAACTCACTTGGTTAGGTCCAATAATGGTATCAGCAGAGTGAATATGTGGACAAAGCTGGCAACGGGGTTTGTTGCAAGGGAAGGTTCCAGGGTTGGTATTAGTGTGGTAATAGTCAACAGTGATAAGAAGGTTAGAATACCTAAAGGGGAAAACTGCTATTGTAATGGGAGAGCCATACACAGCTACCTTTCTGAAACCTGTCTTCTGTTCTTTGGAGACATTGGTTGTTTGTCTGTTGTATATGGTCAACTATTCTTACATTGCATCATTTTCCTGGTGATATTGACAAATTCAATTTTTATTTTCTTTTACTCTGTCCTTCTGATTTCTAGCTTGGTCTTTCTTTTCTTCCTGCTGAAGACAGAGATAAATTACCTCTGACATAGACATAAGGAGCTCAGACCATAGCTACCTGTAAAATGACCTAAATTTAATCAAATCATTCTGGTCTCAGGGCTTATATACATGACCATTACTGATCTTGCTACATTTCCCCCAGGCTTGTTCTGCCTGTGGTAGGAGCTTAGCCAGATGTTTAGTACTACCTGAAAGTGTCTAGCTGGGGATATACAGAATCTGTATTATTTGGTTTGTGGCTGCATCAGAATTCCCCTGTTGTTGGATTGCTGTTGCACTCCCTGTATGCTTCAGAGAAATTCTGGCTAAATTGAGCCTGAGTCTTGTCATGTGTCAATCAGAAGTAATATCAAGAAACTCAGTGGAACTACACTGATATGAAACTGTTTCAAATGAAATCAGAATCACCCCTATTGTGTTTCAAAGCACTGCTTTTTGAGGAAGCACCATTTTTTTTGCCAACATCTACTGAAAAAGAAAGAGCAGATCCACATTGGGAATGTGCTTCTGTACCAAAACAGCCATAAAACTACAGAAAATACTTTTTACAAGAGGAGGAGGGGAGAGGAGAGGGGAGGAGGGGAAGAGGAGAGTCAGATGTATTCTGTATTTTTGTTAGGTTAAAGTATTCATCCTTTAAAAGACTTCTTGATTGAGAAGTGAGGAGAGAGAGAAAGAATGTATAAGTATTTTGCTCCAGATTTTTATTTTATTATAGCAGCACCTTTAATTCCAGCTAAGTGTATTAAAAACCACAAAAGAGTCGTCAGGGCCCTTTAGTAAGTTAATTACCATGGAGAATAAAATAATTTTTAAATGGGAAAAAGAGCTTATTCTCTCTAGGTCAGATCCTCAGCTGATATAAGGGTCTGATTCTGTGTCCATTTAAGTCAATCGGGTCTTTAGTATTGATTTAAATGGAGGCAAGATCTGACCCAAAATCAAAATAGCTCATTGATTTCAATGGAGCTATGTCATTTTACAGTGATTACAAATCTGATCCTGATTACTCAAAATTAAGGTATTACTGGATACATACTTTCAATTTCAGTATGCCCCCAGAACTAAATGATTCACATGGTTGGTGGAGAAGATGCCTCAGGTACTCAAGCTTTTGCAGCTCATCTGTGTTCATGTCAGTGACAAACACCCAATTGGCAGACAAACACAGCTGCTGACAAGACCCTCTCTGTAGAAGTCATTGCCAGTCAATGACCACAACCTTCATACAGAAATTATTCCAGGGACACATTGATTCCACTTACTTCTTTTCTGATCCCTTCCTAGAAATGAAAAAAAAATCAACAAAAAGGGCTGGATTTTATTTCTTCCTGGAGTGAAGAGATCTAACCCCTCCCAAAAATTTATTTCAATTCATCATATTTTCTAGTAATAGAAATGTAGCCATGTTAGTCTGGTGTAGCTGAAGCAAAATGCAGGACTATGTAGCACTTTAAAGACTAACAAGATGGTTTATTAGATGATGAGCTTTCGTGGGCCAGACCCACTTCCTCAGATCAAATAGTGGAAGAAAATAGTCACAACCACATATACCAAAGGATACAATTAAAAAAAAATGAACACATATGAAAAGGACAAACCACATTTCAGAACAGAAGGGGGATGCGGAGGGGGGGGAGGAAGGAAGGTACCTTCCTCCCCCCCATCCCCCTTCTGTTCTGAAATGTGATTTGTCCTTTTCATATGTGTTCATTTTTTTTAATTGTATCCTTTGGTATATGTGGTTGTGACTATTTTCTTCCACTATTTGATCTGAGGAAGTGGGTCTGGCCCACGAAAGCTCATCATCTAATAAACCATCTTGTTAGTCTTTAAAGTGCTACATAGTCCTGCATTTTGCTTCATCATATTTTCTGGCACATAAACAGGACTTTAAATAAAAACACTGATCATTATATTTAAATAAAAAACCTTACGCCAAAAATAAAGTATGTAATTTTGTATATTAGTGATGATATGGGGACTGAAATGGTTGGTTAGTATGAAAGTAAATGTACATTCTGTTGTGTTGTTAATTGCTAGATTTTGCTTTGAAGCTTCTTTTATATCCAAGTGTAGACAAGGGATTGAAGGTTTTAACTTATCAGATTGCATTCCACTGCCTTCTCTACTTCATTTAAAAGGCAGGTATTTAAAAAAAAACTTACTAGCCTATGAACAATATCGAGATTTTGCACCAGAGTCCTCAAAGGTGACAAGTGAAAAATCAAATATTTTTAAGACCAAATGTCTTATTGATGTTTATAATAAATTACTTAAATTAATAGAAGAGAAAAAAATCTGGACTTTCACTGGGTGAATTTCACTTATATCAGACAATGAAATTAGGTATATCACAGTTTCATTTTTATGTATAGAAGTAGAGTGGGTCATGAATTTTTCAGTGGAAAATGCTGATTCTTCAAAACCAAACTTTTCTTGGAAACATATTTGTTTCAACAAAACTCTCTCTCTGGCCTAAATAATATTTAATTAGTTATTTAAAGTGGAACAGCTCCAGTAGGAAAATCGAGAGAGTAAGACTGATTCTATAGCTTGCTGGTTGAGGCACTCACCTGAGGATGAAAGTTTAAGTCCAAACTCTCAATTAGGCAGAGCAGGAACTTGAATTTGGAGCTCCCAAATTGCAAATAAGTGCCCTAACTATGGGACATGTTCTTCTCCCCATGAAAACAAATTTTGAAACCCCAAAATGTTTTGCAAAACAGAACTCTTGTTATCTAGCCAATCATAGTTTTTAGATGGCTTCATTTTGGGATTGTACCACACAATACAGATCCTCTTTTTATATTGTTTTAATCATACAAATATATATTTTTTAATTACAAAATCTAGGTCTATACAACCCCCAGAAGATTGGCTTAAGATACCGCAATTCCAGGTACGTAAATAACGTAGCTGAAGTCGATGTACCTTAAGCCGAGCTTGACACTGTTTCCAGAGTGCAAGATTGATGGGAACAAATGCTCCCTTTGACTTCCCTTACTCCTCATGTATCAAGGAGTGCTGAGTACCACCCACAGCATTCAATTTAGTGGGTCCTTACTAAACCTGCTAAATCAAACACCAGAAGATTGAACGTCAGCGTGGTAATTATAGACATGAATGGAAGTCTCTGTGAATAGAAACCAATATTGTTTCCATTCATCCTGGTGGAAATGACACACAAACAGAAGAATTTAGTCCAGGTCATTTGTAATATTTGGGGTACATTTTCATTTTAATTCTAATGCTTTAGGGTGTGTCTACACTGCCACCCTAGTTCAAACTAGGGTGGCTAATGTAGGCATTCGAAGTTGCAAATGAAGCCCAGGATTTAAATATCCCGGGCTTCATTTGCATCTTGCCGGGCGCCGCCATTTTTAAATCCCCCTTAGTGCGGACTCCGTGCCCGCGGCTACTCGCGGCATGGAGTAGGTAGTTCAAATTAGGCTCTCTAATTCGAACTACCGGTACACCTCTCTAATTCAAACTACCTACTCCGTGCCGTGTGTAGCCATGGGCACGGAGTCCGCACTAAGGGGGATTTAAAAATGGCAGTGCCCAGCAAGATGCAAATGAAGCCCGGGATATTTAAATCCCAGGCTTCATTTGCAACTTCGAATGCCTACGGGTATGTCTACACTACCCCGCTAGTTCGAACTAGCTGGGTAATGTAGGCATACCGCAATTGCAAATGAAGCCCGGGATTTGAATTTCCTGGGCTTCATTTGCATAAGCAGGGCGCCGCCATTTTTAAATCCCCGCTCGTTCGAACCCCATGTCACGCGGCTACACGTGGCACGAACTAGGTAGTTCGAACTAGGCTTCCTAGCCGCGTGGCACGGGGTTCGAACGAGCGGGGATTTAAAAATGGCGGCGCCCCGCTTATGCAAATGAAGCCCGGGAAATTCAAATCCTGGGCTTCATTTGCAATTGCGGTATGCCTACATTACCCTCCTATTTCAAAATAGAAGGGTAGTGTAGACATACCCTACATTAGCCACCCTAGTTTGAACTAGGGTGGCAGTGTAGATATACCCTTATTTAGGGTGAAGTCCAGAAAAGCAATTAAATGTGCTTCGTTTTAAGCATATGAGGAATCTAATTTATTTCAGTAAGGTAATTCATATGCTTAAAGTTAAGCACTATGCTTACATGTTTTGCTGGATCAAAACCTTACACTACAGTATTTCCTTCATAATTACATCTCTTCCCCTTTTTTCTCCAGAAATCTCTCACTTCTATTTATGTAAACTATAGAGTGTACTATTTTATTTTAACAACAAATGTTTAACGAGTCTTGTGTATAAGGGAGAAGCAGTGGATGTGGTATACCTAGACTTTAGTAAGGCATTTGATACAGTCTCGCATGATATTCTTATCAATAAACTAGGCAAATACATCTTAGATGGGGCTACTATAAGGTGGGTGCATAACTGGCTGGATAACCGTACTCAGAGAGTAGTTTTTAATGGTTCACAATCCTGCTGGAAAGGTATAACAAGTGGGCTTCTGCAGGGGTCTGTTTTAGGACTGTCTCTCTTCAATATCTTCATCAACAATTTAGATATTGGCATAGAAAGTACGCTTATTAAGTTTGCAGATGATACCAAGCTGGGAGGGGTAGCAACTAATCTGGAGGATAGGGTCATAATTCAAAATGATCTGGACAAATTGGAGAAATGGTCTGAGGTAAACAGGATGAAGTTTAATAAAGACAAATACAAAGTACTCCACTTAGGAAGGAACAATCAGTTTCACACATACAGAATGGGAAGCGACTGTCTAGGAAGGAGTACGGCAGAAAGGTATCATGGGGTTATAGTGGACCACAAGCTGAATATGAGTCAGCAGTGTGATGCTGTGGCAAAAAAAGCAAACATGATTCTGGGATGCATTAACAGGTGTGTTGTGAGCAAGACACGAGAAGTCATTCTTCCGCTACTCTGCGCTGGTTAGGCCTCAGTTGGAGTATTGTGTCCAGTTCTGGGCACCGCAGTTCAAGAAAGATGTGGAGAAATTGGAGAGGGTCCAGAAAAGAGCAACACGAATGATTAAAGGTCTAGAGAACATGACCTATGAACGAAGGCTGAAAGAATTGGGTTTGTTTAGTTTAGTAAAGAGAAGATTGTGGGGGGGACATGATAGCAGTTTTCAGGTATCTAAAAGTATCAGAGGGGTAGCCGTGTTAGTCTGAATCTGCAAAAGCGACGAGGAGTCCTGTGGCACCTTATAGACTAACTGAAGTGTAGGAGCATAAGCTTTCGTGGGCAAAGACCCACTTCGTCAGATGATATGCATCTGACGAAGTGGGTCTTTGCCCACGAAAGCTTATGCTCCTACACTTCAGTTAGTCTATAAGGTGCCACAGGACTCCTCGTCGCTTTTGCAGGTATCTAAAAGGGTGTCATCAGGAGGAGAGAAAAAACGTGTTCATCTTGGCCTCTGGGGATAGAACAAGAAGCAATGGGCTTAAACTGCAGCAAGGGAAGTTTAGATTGGACATTAGGAAAAAGTTCCTAACTATCAGGGTGGTCAAACACTGGAATAAATTGCCCAGGCAGGTTGTGGAATCTCCATCTCTGGAGATATTTAAGAGTAAGTTAGATAAATGTCTATCAGGGATGGTCTAGACAGTATTTCGTCCTGCCATGAGGGCAGGGGACTGGACTCGATGACCTCTTGAGGTCCCTTCCAAGCCTAGTATTCTATGAAATGGTCTGATAGCACTTTATAGACCAGTGGTCCCCAATGTTGCGTGGCTGCCGGGCGCCCAGGGGCGGGGCCACGCAGGAGCCGGGTTCCCGGGGGCGGGGCCACGCACAAGCCGCGCGCCCGGGGGGTGGGGCCACCCACGAGCCGCGCGCCCAGGGGCGGCACTGTGCATGTGCCGCGCGCCCGGGGCAGGGGCCGGCAACGCACCCCGGGCCGGCACCGCGCATGGGCCGTGCGCCCAGGGCCGCCCACGAGCCACGCTCCCCAGGCTGGCACCGCACATGTGCCCTGGGGCCGGGGCCGCCCACGCGCCCCAGGCCGGCCCTGCGCATGTGCCGCGCGCCCGGGGGGGGCCGCCCATGCGTCCCGGGCCTGGAGCCGGCACCATGCGTGTGCCATGCGCCGGGGGCGGGGCCAACCCAGATGTTCCAGCGGGTGCCCAGAAATCCCCCGGCGGGCGCCATGGCGCCCGCGGGCACCGCGTTGGGGACCACGGTTATAGACTAACAAAACATGTAGCTGGTGTCATGAGCTTTCGTGGGAACAGCCCACTTTTCCGGATGACCGGAGTTCTGAGTTTAGGATGTGCAAACCCAAAATAAATAGGAAAGAAGGCGCAGGGGGAGGAAAAATAGAGGGGGGTGGGAGACAGGGAGCAGAGGGTATAGAAAGTAGGGGGGTTAAGGGAATCAGTGAGTATCTGAAGATTGGGTAGTTAAAACGAAGGAGATAGAATCTAAGTCAATTGATAGTATCCTTCCCAACATAGGAATATACACAAAGAGCTGTTTGCACCTCTATTGAGAGTTAAGTAGATATTGCCCCTATCTTTCTCTCACAGAAAGAACTCTGATGTGATAACTTGTACAAACCTTCTTCAGTGCTAATTGGCTGGGTCAGGTTTGTTTATCCCAACACGTATTTTTACGGCACGTTTTCAATGTCTCCTGAAAAGTAATATTCAGAAAGTCAGGTGTGTCACCTTACAGATAACACAAACAAAACAGGATTACACTCCCACACACACACACTTGTTTTGTAACATTTCATTAAACAACAGATGTTAGGCTAAATCTCATGCTGGGAGGTTTATCACATCTGTTTTTGGTTCCCGTGGAACGTGTACTTGAAATGTTGCTTAAATGAATAACAATTCATTTTTTTTCAATTTGAATCAAGACGATAGATCAGAAATAAGGAATAAAAAAGAATCAAGCATTTACTTTTAGCCACAAAATACATTTAAAATCACCTTTAATAAGTGAAAATTTGCAGCATCGTAATCTTCACAATGTTTCCAAAGAGAAAGCAACAAAAACAACAACCTCCTCCAAACCTAGTCTGAGCCACATGAGACTTTCCTGGTCCAGTGCTGAACACACACTGGACAAGCTGGGAGAGCCAGGACAAACAGGTTTCTGTGTCAACCAATAGCCTGGCCCCAATTCCACATATTGAAAAGAGCCAAACCTTGTCTTTGCCCCTTTAAACATGGAATTTGTCCATTCCAAGGCCTTAACAAATGCCCCAATAAAGGACTTTTAAAACCCAATCTTCATGCAAATGGTTCTTTTAAAAACACAAGGAAAGTCCCTTTTTTCTACCTAGTAAAATTGGCGTTAAGGGACCAAGAGCAATCTGCATGACATAGGTGGCCTTTTCATACAGGTGAAGTAGAAATGCACTCGCATGGTTGGGGGATAATTGAAGGGGAAGGCTTCTGAAGACAACAGATTGCCTACAAGAGCATACATTCTTCACCACAGAGAGACAATGTTCAGCGGCCTGATAAAAGGAAGGAAAATATAATCTAAGAAAGGTCAGATTTGCAACTGTCATCTTCTGTGCAGTTCATCTAAGATGAATCCTTCTGGTTGCTCCTTTACACTGGTAGGCAGTTTTTTTTCCCTCTGACTATTTACTGTTCTTCTACCTCCAGGTTGCCTGCCCTCTCACAGTTGCTAGCCTCCTTTTGCTTTGCCACAAGATTGGTCCTCATCTGTCAGTCTCTTCCTCCCGCTCTCAACCTTTCTCTCCACCTCCCACACATATCCAGAGGAAAAACTTAAAAAACAACAAATAGTCTGGTAGCACTTTGAAGACTAACAAAACATGTAGATGGTATCATGAGCTTCTGTGGGCACTGCCCACTTCTTCAGATAACCGGAGTGTTGGAAGTCTACCCAATGTTCTCTTTTCCACCCTCTCCAATTTTTTTCCTCCTCCCTCCCCCTTCCCTTATTTATTCTTGGTTCTGGACTTCTAACACTCCGGTCATCTGAAGAAGTGGGCTGTACCCACAAAAGCTCATGATACCATCTACATGTTTTGTTAGTCTATAAAGTGCTGCCAGACTATTTGTTGTTTTTCGTGTTACAGACTAACTCAGCTACCCCGCTGAAACTTTTGAACATATCCAGAGGATTAGTCTTCCAGTTACACTCCTTACTCATGACACTGCCTATCACCCTCGTTACATTTTCTTTTTGCTTGCTTCAAAGACTCAGAGTTCGTCTAGACTACGCAGAAGATTCAAAAAAGGAATCTTCCTGTGGAATTTGCATATCTTCTTCCAATCTCACTTTCAAAAGCAGAGCTTTCAAAAGTGAAAGTAGTTTGGACACGGCTTTTTCGGTGAACCCCCTCCTTTTTCAAAAAGCCGTGTAAACCTCATTTTTTGAGGAATAGCGGCTTTTCGAAAAAGGGGGGGGGGGTTGCCAAAAAAGCCGCATCCAAATTATTTTCACTTTTGAAAGCTCTGGTTTTGAAAGTGAGATCTGAAGATATGTAAATTCCCACAGAATTTGTATATCCTCTTTCGAATCTTCCATGTAGTCTAGACACAGCTTCAGTTGCTCTTTCCTCTTGATGCCATCCCTCCTTTCACTCTTTACCCTGACTAGCTGATGGAATGTGTGACTACATTGTTATTGAATGCCTCCATTCCCTCCCAAGACCAGTGGTTGTCAACTGAAGGGGAAGGCTCAGTTCTTCTGAAAAACTGAACCCTCACAAATCTCCAGTGGCTTTGGCATTTTAAAAGCTAAGTTCATCCATCTCTTATTTAACATGTCATATAAAGAACAAACCATCCTTTGGGAAAGATCCATAAATGTCATTCGATGTCTGAGCATGTGGCTGTTTATAAGCAATAATTGTATGAGTTCAGATCCAGCAAGCATCACACAATCGACTGCAAAGGCATTGGAATATAGCAAGTGAAAGGATGCAATATCAATAAAGGCTCTTCTGATTGTAAACTTTCTGATCCACTCTGATGCTGTCCCTTTGGAAACAGACTGTAACGAAATAAATAAACATCCTGCATTACAAAGAGACACATGGCTGTTTTCGAGAATTGCCAATGTGTATCATGATGACATATGTTCATCTCCAGATTGTGCTATGAGGCATCTGTAAAACTAAGACAAATAAAACAGTGTCAAGGTGAGGTAACAATCCCCCTTTCACTCATGCCAAAAAGTAGGTATGAAAACAAAATCTCAGATTGCTCTTTTACACATGGAAGGTAAGAATAAACTTTACACTTACTCAGGGCCTTTCATTATTTAATGCACTGCTCTTGACCTCAGTGGAGTTGTCTCATCTTACACCAGTTGAGGGCATGTCCCACTATATTTAGGGTGCACTTTGCCCACCATAAAATGCAGCTACCTCTGGGTGAAATGAGGCAATGAACAGTGCACAACAGTGGCCAAGCACTGAGTCAGAGGCAACAATTCTGTGAGTCCATTGAGACAGTTGCTGGACCAGATGGCTGCTTCACTTGTCTGGTGCTAAGAGCTGGTGAGGAATTCAATATAGATTTTTTTACCACATTCCACTCTGCAGTATTGGAGCATTTCTCTGACAATGGGGCAGGATTCTGGGAACTCAGGGAACCATGTGAGCTTTTCAGGGACTTCCTGTCCCATAGCACTTGGAGCACATTTGTAGCTGCAGAAAGACCAATGGAACTGACACTATTCAGAGATTCTGATTACTCCTCCCATACAGCCAGGAGAGTGGACTTCAGATAAAGATTTTACTAGACCTTTAAGGCTGTAGGAGCAGCCCAGGGAGAGGTGTAGGGATAGCAGTTGATTATTTCCTCTTCTGTCCTCCCATATTTCTCCCTAGAACATAGCCATCTATTAGGCATGTGCACTGGGGATTGCATTAGTTCCAAAGAAACTAATGCAAGCATCAGTATAGTCTCTCAAGGGAAGCCACATTATTTGGAACATTTAAAAGTAGGCTAGACAAAACCATGGAAAACATACAATAGGAAACAGGAGGACAAATACGTTTTCTCAGCCTCTTGATTCAATGGATCTTACGCTTGTAAATTAAAAGTCAGTGGAGTCAGATAAGTGTAAACACCGTGTCAGGCTCTATGACTGCCACTATAGAACTGCCAAGACACTGATCCTTTGTCATCTCCTTTTGTGTGTTTCTTTACTGATAAACCTAGATTACATTTGAAATGGTGAGTCATGCTTTTCAGTCCCTTCTGATGTATTATTCCAATGGGGAAGATTCCAGGAACCACCTCTTCTCTTTCCGCACCTAAAGAGAACTATCTCTCCTCATTAGTCCTCTTGCCGTAGCACAAGAAGAAAATTACACTATAAAAAAATTCAAATGCAAAATGAGAAAAAAAAAACCAAAGCAGAGATATATCAACAAGGCTGTGGATTTTATGTCCTCATACATTATATTATTTTTTGTGTATAATTCTGATGGCATTTGGGCAAGCCAAAGGTCTCTTCTTTAAAGGGACACAGTCAATTAAAAAATTGTAGTGGAAAATGTTACCCTACTTTCATTCAAAATTGTATGTAGGATGCCACTAGCTGAAAGAGTGAATTGTGAAAGAGTCCCTCAATTTTTTTCCAGAAACTTACAGGGCTGTGTGGGTGGGTAGTTAGCTTCATCCCAGTCCACTAGAAACTTAAGCAGATGGGTACATTTACACACATGAGCAATCTCATTGACATTACTAAAACTAGTTGCAGCTGTAAAGTAACTCAGATGTAGAAGTGCCTGCAGGATCAAGGATATTGCCCCTTGCTGTTTGTGCTATAAAACTAAAGTAAATTAATTAATGTACATTTTAAAAAAACAGATGAAACCATCACAATATGCACGTCTTTATTGAATAACCACAAGATATTATTATTGCCCTACCCTTCATCTTCCCAACTATAGTTTATTTCCTTCACTGTCTTACATCTAAAGCTACATTATCAGGTCTTTTGGGCAGACCATATCTTTGGGAAAGAGGGGGTTTGAACCTCCCACCACTCTTCTATGCACTTGATAAAAATGTTATTTAATTAATTTTTCCATTTTATAAGCCTACATTAGGTATGCTTTAGAATTCAGTGTTAGCTACCAGATTGGGGCAATCACCAAAGTACAGCTTTTGTTTGCAGAGTTAGGATCTGATCCTGTGAACTGTTCGGCATGTACGAGAGCACAGGCTTAATTTAATCCACGTGAGTGGTCCTATTGATTTCAAGGAGAATATTCACATGCTTATTTATTGAATATGTTTTTATTCCTGATCCAGTGCTCACTGAAATCTATGGAATTCTTTCTATTGACTTTGATGGGCAGAAGATTGGGTTGAAAATGCTTTGATGAATCAAAGCCTCACTCTCTGCATGAAGAAAGGATGCCATACAATCAGGAAAC
Organism: Pelodiscus sinensis; assembly: GCF_049634645.1. NCBI lineage: Eukaryota > Metazoa > Chordata > Testudines > Trionychidae > Pelodiscus > Pelodiscus sinensis. The sequence continues at coordinate 21,578,962 of NC_134726.1, read as the reverse complement.
AATAACACTTAACCCCTATCTCCATAAATGCCCCGGATAAAGCATCTTTTCTCCTACTCACATATGCCCATACCTAGCTTTTCCACAATGCATTGACCTCCATCTAGCTTATCTATTAAAAACTAGCTGGAGTTATCCGGCGTTGCTCGGGGCGGGCAGTAGGGTCCTGCCGGGGGTGCTCCAGGTGAGGGGCGGGAGGGGGCGAGCACAGGACCTAGGGTGGGCGGGGTGGCCCAGCTTGCGCCTGGGGCTGCAGATGCCGTGGGGGCAATGACCCCACCACCCGCCCCGAAACTTTCGCCCCGCTACCTGCCGCACCATGGGGCCACGCTGGGGGCTCCCCTCTCCCATGGGCCTCGGCAAGCAGGTGCTGGGCTCCCCGCCACGCGACCAGGAAGCTGCGCCGGATCCTGGGCTGCTCCCAGCGCTGCCGCCTCCCCACTGGGTTCGCCCTGCTGTACCTGCAGCCGCTCCCCAGCGGCAGCCGCAAGCTCCTGCCCACTGTTCGGCAACCCTCGGCCAATGCCGGAGGGGAGGGGCCTGGGCTGAGTGACATCATGGGCGTGAGGGAGGAGGGGGCTCCCCCACCCCGGACGCGTCTGCACAGTGGAACAGTCTGGTAGAGGCGAGAGGGGCAGCTGCCCCTCCTGTTGCACCTCTGCCGCTGGCCTTAGTGAGTGACTGTCCCCGCCACTTCCCTCGGGAAGCCATTTCCTCAAGAAGCCACTTCTTCCAGCACTGCTAAAAGTACCTTAAAACCTTCTCCTGAAGAAAAGGTTACCCCATGCAAAGTTTGGTTGCAGTAGCTCTTATAGTGCCCACGTTATTAGCGCACAAACATACAAACATTCTCCTTTATATATTAGATAAGGCTAAATATTTTACTAATTAAACATAGCATTCATTGTCCTATAGAGTGAGAAAGTAAAATGTACAATCAACTGAGAACACAACCTAAGGAGATTGCCAGGGAGGTGATTGCCAGGGATGAGGTCCTCTTTTCTCTCTCATGTGTTGGTGTATCTCAAATTCATAGGTGTAAATTACTTAGTCCATCCCTGCCGACCTACATAGCCCATATTTCAGGAGTGTGAGGACACTGACAACCCTATAATTAAGATTGAGTTGGTGTTCCCATTTTACAGAAGTAAACCCTGAGTTTCACATGTCTCACCTCATGGAGAGCCTGTTTCAGTTCATAACTCAGGATTGAGACTTATCAGACAAACAGAGCAGTGGAAAATCCTGTTTGTTTTTGTCTTTTTCTTTTCATGACATTGACTTGTTCCGCAAGCTTGAAAAAACCCCTCTCCCTTTCATGCCCCTTCCTATGGCAACCAGTTCCCCTTTCCACTGGGAAGGCCAAGCTGTGGGGTCTTTCTCATGTGGTTGGCTCTTTGAGAAGAGCTCTCCAGGATGAGTGAGAGAATATGAAAAAAACCAACAAATGGTCTGGTAGCACTTTCTAGACTAACAAAACATGTAGATGGTATCGTGAGCTTTCCTGGGCACAGCCCGCTTCTTCAGATGACCAGAGTTATAAGTTTACCCCTTCCCTTTTTTCCCCCTCTCCTATTTATTTTGGGTGTCCACATCCTAAACTCGTAACTCCCTTCATCTGAAGAAGCCGGCTGTGCCCAGGGAAGCTCATGATGCTGTTTTGTTAGTCTAGAAAGTGCTACCAGACCATTTGTTGTTTTCTCTGTAACAGACTAACGCGGCTACCCCCTGGAGCTGCTGAGAGAATATGCTCGCTCTAGGGCCCTGCTTCTGCGTCCAACAATTGACCAAATCTGGTGGCCTGCAAGCAAATCCTGCCCCTTTAACCAGCTTTGAGCGGTCCGATCCTGCTCCCACTGAAGTCAATGGCAGAGCGGTGGGGCAGGGGGGACACTGAGCAACCTATTAGCCAGCAGCTGGGCCAGTGTCCGGCGCGAGGCTCCCTGCGGGAAAGCGGCGCGGGTGCCCCACCCGGAGCCCTGGCGGGGAAAAGCAGCGGGCGGGCTCCCCCGCGACCTCCTCCCCCCGGGCTAAGCCGAGCTTCCCGGGCTCGCCGCCAGCCCCCTGCCGGCCACTCGCTGCCGAGCTTCAGGCACGCGGCTGCCGGAGCGAAAAAAAGCGAGAGGCGGGGGCTAGTGTTCGCTTTTGTTTGCAGGCGGGGGGGAGCCTCGCGTACCCCCAACCCCGGGCGGGGGGGGGGGGAGCAGGGACCCGCCCGGCGACTGCGCACTCAGGGCAGTCGCCCAGCGGCGCTCGCCATGCCCCCCCTGCGCCGGGCCCGCGAACCCCGCGGCGAGCCCCGGCTGGCGAGTCTTGCAGCAGCGCCGCCGCCGCCTCCTCCTCCCCCCGCTCCTCGCCCCAGCCTCTCTGCACTGCCGGGAGCAGCCATGTGTGCGCCCCATGTGCTGCAGGCGGCCGGGCGCGCTCGCACAGAGCCGCCGCACTTGCTCCCGATGACAATCCCGGGGCCGCGCAGCAGGTGCGGGAGGGCGGGGGGAGTCTGCGGAAGACACAGCCGCTGAGGCCGGGCTGCGGAGCGGGCCGGCTGAGCCTCTCTGCCCCTCCACGTGCTGACGGAACAGCCGCAGGAGAAGGACAACTCGATGGAGTACAGCCACATCCACGTCCACAACAGCTCCCCCCTGGCTCACCACCAGCATGGCTGTGGCTTGGGATATGTACCTGTCATCTACTACAGCCTGCTGCTCTGCCTCGGGCTGCCAGGTGAGTGCCACTCCAGCGGCGCCCCGCAGGCTCTGCCTGGCCCCAGAGGATCGCCCTTAAGCCTCGAGGTTTGCCTGGGTCCGTAGCTTGTAAAAGCAGAGCCCCGACCTTTTGTTTAGGAGCAATCGACTTCTCCTGACAGTGACACCTGAACTCCGTCCGCTAGCAAGCGGAGAAAGTTTTTAGTCTTAAGGAAAGACTCCGAGGGATGGAGCTGCATTATTGTGTCTCCAAGCCCCCTTAGCATTAAAACAGTCTTGGAGCCGCTTACTCTGGAGCACAGTTGGGGGGGGGGGGGCGCTGCACGTGCATGTAGTTCTAGATCAACAGTTAGAAAAAATGAATCCAAAATGAAATCCTGTTTTCAATGTATGTTCACTGAGATCCTTTGTGTTTTATTGAATGTCCAAAGTCCAGCTATTGTACAGAGCTCCAAGAAAATGTTGATTTTAAGAGACTTTGGCTGCTTGCACTTTCATTGATACAGTAAAACAGTACATAGTCTCACAGTGTGTGTGTGTGTGTGTGTGTGTATTCTCACAGGGGTGTGTGTGTGTGTGTGTCTTCAAGACAATAATTCTGCTTTTGGATGGTAGTTCTGGTAAGTTGCTTGTTTTACGTCATTAGGCAAACCTTTTCTTTGTCTAGACACAGAACAAGTCTCTTCCTAATACTGTTACTAATTTTTTTGAAAAACTCCAGACAGTATCTTTAAGAAAAGAGGTGGGGAATTTCTAATTCAAGTTAAATGTTGTATATGGTGGGTGTGGGACTTTTAATTTTTAAATACATTGGAAGTTTGTTTTATTAGCTTATGTGGATTAACAGGAGACATTTCTTAGAAGACATACTTATTAGGATATTTATGATAGACCTGTATCTCTAAATAGTGTTTTTTCTCTTCTCTTTAATGAAGGGTCTGTCTTCTCCTTTGGAGGGGGAGTGGGAGGGATAAGCAAACAGTTCCAGTTGTTTATATGCATCCCTGCAAGTGCTGTCTGGCTAGGAAACTGACATACGAAGTGTCTTAGTTGTTAATCAAGTTCCCAAAATAATTAATTTGGCCATTTCAGCTAAAGTGGTATTGAAGACTGGAGGATTCAGGGAAGTGACGCTGGGACATAAAGTCATTTACCTCTAGACTGCCTGCCTACGTTAAGAGTAATCAAAAATTGTTACTGTCTGATTGCTGCTGGTTCATCTCATACCAGCTCCCACTGGACAAAGGCAGCTTTAGGAACAAGGTGTCTCAGATGCCATATGTGCAAGGAACTGTGATTCCCCAGGATTCCAATGAAGAAAATACCTAGTCCAAAGAAAACCATCATACTCCCTAGAGCATGGGCATCAGGTTAAAAAATCTACTTGGTCCACATAACCTACTCCTCCAGTGGTCTGTTCCCTCACCCACTGAAGTCAATGGCAATATTCACTCTGATTTCCTATAAGTGCAGGGGTGAGCACCAGAAGCTCATGCCAAAAATATAGACTCGGAGTTAGCTGGCCAGTTCTGCAGAGAAGGGGGAAAGATGAGACAGGGGAGGTAGGGAACTCAGGAGAAGAGAAAGAGAGGAGGGGCTCCTTGTTTATTCAGGAAAGGTGAAACAGTCTGCCTCTAGAATGTCCCTTTACCCAGAGCCTGCACTGTCAATAAACAGCACAAACCCTCCCCCGCCCCCACTGTCCCAGTTGATTTGAATTGGTGTGTTCGTCCCAGCACAGGAGAAGCACTGAGTAAGCTGTGAAGACGGAACTTTCTCACTCCTAGAAATGGTCACTTCAGGTCATCACTCAGACATCCTGGTAGGGAAGACAGTCGGTCCTGTGCCGGTTCTGTGGCTAAGCAGAGGACTTCATATCCAGGGCTGCCAACCCAGCACTACAGCCAGAAAAAAACATGGTTTAAAATCTACTCTTTAAAAATAATGTCAACAATGATACCTTTAACAATGATTGGCAAAAATAGAGGGAAATGTTAGAGCATTTTTATTTGCTAAGATAAATCAATATTTTTATAATGAAATATATAGTTATATACATACACAGGCATAGTTAATCCATTTTGTAAATGGAAAGCAGCACTGATAAGATGTTAACTGATTTCTAAATGCTTTTTTCACCCTAGCTGCTCTTGTGTAGAAAATTACATTCTTCAAGCCATTAGTTATAATAATTTTTTAATCAGACATTGAGAGCTCTGTGTCTGAACAGTGGCTACAGTACATTTGCCATTGGTATATGCCATTGGTACCCTGCACATGAATGGATATTCACTGTGCCTTTTTTTCCTCTTCTATATTGAATGCTGATGCTTGGCAAATCATTATGAGAACAGGAAAGTTAAGTCCTGTATTCAGCCACAAAAGATGTAAACCCCAGGCAAGCCTTTACACTCTGCAGTCACACTATGTATCAATGCTGCTTGGAAAAGACCTCACCAGCAGAGAAGAGAATATAGTGTTTCCATGCCCATTCATTCCTTGGTCTCTGTGCCAGGACGGTCAACAGTGATGTTCTGATACTGACACCTGTCCAATAGGAAGTGACTAAGAACACCTTAAGAGTATATGAGTATATGAGTAGGAGGTTATTAGGAAGCAATGAGGCACTACATCTACCTGAAATTGGGAAGATCCTTCATGCAGGCACTAAACTAGGAAATCAGTTAATGAACTGCAGATGTATAATACATTCTAATTACCAACCTACTGTGATCTATTGAGAAATGTACAGTTAAAGTTGGTTGGTGCATGAGACAAATTAGCAAAGGTGATGTGTTTTTTCCTTTGATTAGGAACAACGGCACTGACAATAGTAACAAAACAACTTTATACTATGAGCCAAAACGATGTCTGATGTAACTCCGATGGATTCAAAGGAGTTGTATCAGGGACACATTTGGCTTACCTTATTCAGTGTATGTTATCTGAGGATAACACTGGCATTAACATTCAAGAGAACTTTACATATACATCATATTGAGTGCAGAAGTAATTCATGGATTTCATTTTGATATTGCACTGCTGCTTTCAAAAAATATTATAGGGGCATTTGAGTTTCTTTGTCTAAAAGATAAAGACCCTGAAATTCCCTGGCTAGTTTGTTTTTGTAATTCTGAGAACATGAAAGAGAGTAGAATTTATGTTATGGTCACACACACAGACATAGTATCTGTGCAGAACGTGGTTGAAATGCAAAAGGTTAACTCTGCCATGATCTTTCGAGGCGTGATCAAATCATTTTATTATTGGATGTTTTTGCTGTACTGTTCAAAAAGGACATTTCTTCAACTCAGCAGCTTTGTACTGAGGCTGCATTGTGCAGCATGGATGCACACACCATCCAGAGGGAGGGTAAGAAGCCTTATCCCTTCATTTGTATGGCCCAGGCATAATTGCTGCCCCTGCTGTTAGGACAGCACAGCGATTTCTCTCTCTCTACCCTCCTAAGGTTCCAGAGAATACCGAAGAGGAAGGGAGAAAAGGGAGCATGCCCTCACCTACCCCCTGATTGCCTTGTGAAGAGGAACTAGCACACTAGGAGGAAGGAGCTATGCTACACTCCCTTAAGGAAATATGGCAACAGATGCTCTTCTCTTGTATCCCTGAGAGCCATTCCTCCTAGAGGTGTCCCAGCGCAAGGTGGCTCCCCACCACCCAAATGCAGGTTTGTGCTTTAGAGGCACAGATGAGCCCTGAGGGAATAGGAAACCTGTCTAACCATGGACGAAGGTTAAGGTATGCTTCCTACAATATACCTTTGCAAAGCTGTTCACTTAGGGATAGAGGCTACCGATCCTCATTCACATTAGGTATCATCTTCTCACATGGGTAATTAGCTCCAGAGGCAGGAGGAAGAGTACAAAATCAGGACCATGATTTGCAGAATCCAGCTTCTCGATAAAGAAAGCAAGAAAATGTGTTCCTGGCAGGAGCAGAGTTCATAAAGGCTTCTAGAAACATGTGTATTGGGCTAGAAAGAGCAGTAGTTTAAAGGGACATTCCCCCTACAGTGCTGTTGCCTTTGTTAGTGTTTTTCTTTTTGTTTTCTCTAAGGGAACATTTTCTAAAGTTTCTCTTTAGTTGGCTGGTGGGTTTAGTGGTAGCTGAAGGAGGGGTTAGTGGAGTTTTTTCTCAATTTGATGAGAGCATAAGGGGGTGGGGAGAAGCTAGAATACATCCATAGAGAAGAGGTGTCAAGTGTGTGGGGAAGAAAGGAGATGGAAGAAATTGCTTTAATCAGTCAAAACTGGAGGTGGCGGGGGAGAAAAAATGAACAAGCAAGTTCCCAAATTAGACTCTGCTCTAGGAAGAAAGTTGGACAAGATAGCTACAACTAAAGATGCTTGATGTATCAATGCCCCCAAAACACAGCTAGGAGGGTCAGGCACAAATGCAGCACTATCTCTTGAGGATGTTTGGCTTTGACTTCATTGGAGAGTACGGTGGGAAGGATTAGATGCAATCGCCTATTCTTCCTATTGGTTGTATGCAGTACCACAGCTAGAATGGAGAAGGCCGCAGCAGCTTAGTTCCCACTTATCTATGTGTCCAGTGATATTGCTCACTTTTGGAGCGTGTGTTGCAAATGCTACTCTCGTTTACACTGAGAATGTGAGCAAAATTTGGCCTTGTGTGCAAGTATCCAGCAATGCCACTGAGCTCCAGATGGACCATTGCTTACACTGAGTAGCTACTAGGAATAGAATGTGCTGTAAGTTTCAAGTACCTGCTCTGGCAAGGAGGCTTTAGTAGAGCAGTGGTTCCCACCAGTGCGTGAACCACTGGCTGCCGGGCTGCAGCTCACTGCCAGGCTACACGCGTGCCTTGATGATTGGCTCGGTGAGACTTTGGAGCAAGGTCCAGAAACTCCTCTTCTCCTCTCCCTGGGATTGTCTCTTCTCACTGCACCCAGCGCTACGTTGGCTTCTCTGTATGATGCTGCCTTGATATGGGGACGCTGCCCGAGCCCAGGGGTGGGAGGGCCCCCAAGGGCAGGAGCAGCTTCACAGTGGCTTGCTTACGAGGACCCAGCTGGAGTCAGGGCTAGTCTCAGCCCCCGTAGCAGGAAACGACTTGCAGCTGCTGCTCATGGGGACTCTGGGGCCAGGCTCCAGGCCAGATGCCCTAGTCCCGGCAGGGGTTGCTGTTGGGACCCCAGAGCCCAGGCTGCAGCTGGGAGGGGAATCTCCAGTGCGGCTAGTCCCGCTGCTCCCCAGGAGCCTCTCCCAGGGCAGCGCCCCAGCCTGGCCAGCCCCTGCCTGGCCCAGCCCTTACCCCAGAGCGGGCAGCACTTGGGGGGCAGGTCAGAGATACCCCCCTCCTGCCCAGGAGTGGTGCCTCCAGTGCCCCGGGGCTGCCAGTGGAGGGTTTGGCCCTAGGCTGCTCCTAATGGAGCTGGCTGCAGTCCCTTCCTGGGGCGTAGGGAAGCTGCTGCCAGCTCCCAGCATGTGTGGGGTGGGGAGAGCCAGCCCTAGGGGGGTTGGAACGGGGCTAAAGAGGGGTGGGGGCAGATAAGGGGAATGAGGAGGAACAGGGATGTGTGAGGTGGGGGCAGAAGGGGATGCAGGAGGCTCTGATTCAGGGGAGACGTGGTGGATGGGAGACAATGCGGGGGGTCACAGGCAGGGAAATGGGAGATGCGGGGAAGGGAGGCTGGGGGGAGACTGTGGTAGCAAGAGCAGCCTGGCTGGGGAAGGGAGAGACACAGGGCAGGGGTTGTACAGAAGGAGACAGGAGAGATACAATGGCAGCTCCCCTACTCCATAGAGCAGGAGTGGGGAAGGGCAGAGGGGACTGGTGGTAGCACTTGGGGGCACCAGCTCCTGTGCCCCTGACAAAATTTCAGTTGCTAAATAGGGTGCCCCACATGCCCCCTGCCTGCCTCCCTGCAGACACCAGTTGCCCTTGGGGGAGGGGCTGCCCCACCAAGCAACCACAGGGGAATTCTTTCTGTGAATTGTTTTTAGTGTTGTAGATATCTGCAAATTCTGATCCTTTGCGACATATACTGTGTGCGTACAGATGCAATGTAAAATAACACATGACTTCTTAAAATTAATTACCATCATGAATATGCAAGTATGCAAATTAAATGTTACTGGTCCACCAAAAGTTTGTGAATGGGTTTACCGGTCCACCATATCAAAAAAGTGGGGAATGACTGTAGCAAAGCACATCTGTCAAAGGCACCTTCAAGGGACCTGTCCAGCAGTGTTGCAGCATCTTGGGACAAAGAGCAGGGTCATGCAGACCCCACGGAAACTGCCATCCTGGACTGGCTGTTTTCAGAATGAAGGTTGTACATTCACTGTTCCAGCGCTTGCATGCTTTTGAGGTTCACTGCTCAAACAGTGTACTTGGATTAAACTGCAAAATGGGCCCTTTTTAAACTCAGGAAGCAGCTTTGCCCATTCTTTGCTGGTGGAGCAATTCCAAAGTGGGGAATGTGAGTCAGATGTTTTGACTTTGGTGCATCTGCAACAGGGGAGTCGGGGGTCTGAGGATGTTCCACATTTTTAGTGTCAGACTGGAGTGGCATAGTATTAACATATACACAATACCCTACACCCAATGTCTAGGTACAGACTGAAGCCAGGATCCCTGTCTAGAAGCACCTATAATCTAATAGAACAAGCAACAGCAGAAGGATTGGGGAAAAGGTTACAGTACCTTTAAAAAAAAGTATGCAAATCAGCTATGTCCACTGCCCAATAGCCTCCCCATTATTGGTGGGCTGATTTCTAGGAGAAATTTGAGGGAGGAGAGGTAGATCAGTTCAGTGAGGGCGTAGAGAGAGCTGCCTGAAAGAGAATCCAAAGATGGTTGTGGGAGAAGAGATTGGGCAGTCTATCAAAGTTATTCATCATCAAACATCATATTCCCCTCACTGCGCCAGCCAGAGTGACCACAGTTGACGGTGTTGCATGAGGTGTCGTGTAGCAAAGTTCCCAGGTAGGGCTCAATCCTGCAAATCCACAAATCTCTTGAGCAGCGCCAGATAGGGTCAGGATGTGCACCCTGTGTGTGTATCGATGGAGAGTTTGAAAGTATGGTGTGCTGGGGTGCGTTGGCCCATCCTGGCAACATGGCCAAAGAAAGTGTAATGTTGCTTTTCAACGTCAGTGAAAGAGTGAAGGAAGGCCAGGTCTTTGTGAGATTGTGACATTTTCCACAAAGTCAAACCGTGTTATGCTCCGGCGTTGGTACAGATAGAATGTCTCGAGCTGCAGCAAGTTTGCCATAAGCGAGTCCAAGTTTCTGACCTGTAGTGCAATACAAGTAGTGCCCAAGTTTGATGGAGTCTAACCTTTGTCTCAGCATAAAGATGTGTTTGCATCCATAAAAAAAACATGGACTTCATGCAGGAGGCAGCAAAACCTATCTGTCAGAGAAGATCTGGGTCATTGCAATTATTTGAAGTCTGCTCGCAGTCAAGGCTACTGGCATTGGCCAAGTAGAGCAGGGAAGGGATGCTGTAGGAGGAGTGGACATATTGCAAAAGGAAGAGCTGTCCAGTGTCTTGAAAATGAGCGCGAGAAATCTGATGATGGTGTGTTAAAAACAGAAGAGCCAGGGAGGGATTTTAACTAGTATAATGATAGGCAAATCAGGCCCAATGGTTTCAATGGAAGTTCAGGGCATGTAGTGGGATTAAGCCCAGTGTTTTTACTGTGTGTTTTTAGCCTTACTCGTGATACTTCTGGAATGGAGAGAGGAAACTTGGACAGGTGTAGTTTCTTACCTACCCAAATGCAGCACAGTTAGCATGACAAGCAGCATAGCGCTAATGGTGCAGGTGGGTGTGAGGGACAAGGAGGCTGTAGTTTTGTCAATGTCATTCACAGGGGATACACAGTAAATACTGAAGTGGGCAGTGGGTAGATGTGTGTTTAGTATAGTCATTTAAAAAGGTGTGTTTGAACCATGGGGAAAGATTTCCCCCCGTCCATTCTGGATTCTCTGCATCTGGTAAATTAAACCCTTAAATCCTCTACAGAGCCAGAAAATCTCAGGGAGCAGCCAATGAGAGCTGTTTGCTGACCTCTAGACATATGAGGCTGTGCATGGAACCTAGCAGGATGTGGGCTCTAGAGGGAATTTGGATGTTGGGTGCAGGTTCTGGGCTGGGGCAGAGGATTGGGGAGCAGGAGGGAGTGTGCAGACTCTGAGAGGGACTTTGGGGGCCTGATGAGCTGTAGGAATTTGGGGGTGGAAAGGGAGTGGGGGAGATGGGGTGGACTCTGGGAGGGAGTGGAATGTGTGGGGGATGCCACGCTTACCTGGAGCATCCCCCTCTGACAGCTGCTCCTGTGCTACTACCCACCTGTTGCTCCCCCTATGCATCCCCTGATCCCTCCACCAGTTTTCGGCACCCTTCCACCATGTGCATTTGCCAGCCCCACTTGCTGCCCCTGGCTGGTTTTGTATGGCCTGGGAGGCTCCCATTATCACCACCAACAACACAGAGGAGCTAGAGAAGCTTCCAGCCACTCGTTCTACATGGCTGCTGTGGGCTGATCCCAGGACTCCTCAGAAGCAGCAGCGCATGGAGATACCTCTCTTCCCACCAGCCTGTAGGGATGCACGTGCTGGCAGCAGCATAGAACTAGTGGCAGAAAGATGCTGCGCTGCCATCACCCAACAGGTCAGGGCCTCTGGCCATTTTAAAGCACCCAGGAGCAATAGGCAGGGCCAGGGGATGCACTGGGGCTGGAGGTGAGGGCACATGCCAGCAGAGGGGTCGTGGAGGTGGCAGGCAGGGCCAAGGCAGAAACCTGGCCCCAAACTTTGGTGGAGCAGGGCCCACTGGGCTAGGAATATTCCTGGTTCCCGGGTGCCACGAACCCATATTACTCTCTGCCTGTATCTAGTCCCGGTGTTCTCAAACTTCATTGCACAATGACTCTCTTCTGAGAACACAAATTACTACATGACCCCAGGAAGGGGGACCAAAGTCTGAGCCTGCCCAAATCCCGCTGCTCCAGGCGGGGGGTCCAAAGCCTGAGCCCCACCCTCCCAAGTAGGGGGACCAAAGCCAAAGTCCAATAATTTCATCCTTGGACAGGGAGCCAATAACCTGAGCCCTGGGTGGTGTGGCTTAGGCTTTGGCCTTGTCTCTGGGCTCCAGCCAGCCAGTCTAACTCCAGCCCTTGTGACTCCATTAAAATGGGGACATGACCTACTTTGGGGTTTTGACCCACAGTTTGAGAACGACTGATCTTGCCTGAATTCCTGCACATTGCAGGCCACAGAACCTCGGCAGTGTTTTTACAGTGTACTCCTGACATAGACCCTTAACCTATGGCTGAGTTACTGAAGTCCTCACATCATGATGTAAATACTGCAAGTTACAGAGAATTCACCATTTACACCAGTTTAAATCCACAAGTGACCCATGCAGCTGAGGAAGACAAAAAATATCCAGGGTTTCTGCCAATCTGACCCTGACCTTCCCAGCACCAAATGTGGTGATCACTTAGACCTTCAGTATGTGGGCAAGACAGAAATCATATCAACATAACTGCAAGACGTGTGTGTGAGAATGGATGCATGCTGTAGTCCAAACTAGAAGAAAGAACTCAGCTCAACCATTGCTCACTAAATGAAGTTCACACAATAAATGAGCACTAAACTCTCCAGCACACATTTAGTCAATGGGAAATACTCCATTGACTGTAATGGGCTCAGGATTGGGCCCAAAGTGTGTGTCCCTTTTTGTGGATGGGAGCAAAGTTGATTTGGAAGAACTTATAATTGGTATGAAAGCAAGGCAGTAAAAATAAGTGATTGATCCAGTAACTTAGCTAACTAAGGCCTTATCTACACTGGAAAGTGTTTTTTTTTTTTAATTGGTCAAAAACTCCCTTTTGGCAACAAAACAGTGAGAGCATTTACACTGCAATGCAACTTTTGTCAAGAAAAACAGCCAGTTTTGGTCACAAAAAGCTTTCAGCCCCGTGAGAGAATTTTGTCTTTTCCCCTCTCTGTATTGTCTACCAAGAGCCAATGTGGTGGACTCTGCTGTTCATTTTGTCGAGAAAACTGGCTTCTCGACAATGCCTGCCCTGATGGCTCTGCTCAGTGTTTTGTGATCTCTGCTGCCCTGCAGGCATGCACCCTTCCCCTTTGAAAGCTCCAGGAAGTATTTCATAGTTGAGTGATCTGCTCCATTTGGGGAACAAACAAAGAACAAATCATTGGAATGCTCCTGTCCTGCCCTGCTAAGAACACACCAGCAGGCAGCCTGCTGCTGCAGTTGGAGGGCTGGTGAGACTGTTGTGCTGCTTTAACATTCCTCAGCACAGGGAGCTCACATAGCAATGAGGTAATCCTAAGAAGTGCAGAGATCAGTGTTCTGCTTTCCCATAACACTGCATGGTAGGATGCTTGCCCACATTGCGTTGGTCTATCTGTCAACAGGGTGCTAGCAATGTGATCATGAAATGTTGACAATAGGAGGCAGAAAAAAGCAGTTTGACCAGTCTTCACTTTAGGTGACTTTTGCATGTCGACAGCACTTTTGTTGCCAAACCTTCCCTGTTTAGATATAGCCTATGAGATGGTATACTGCATTAGGAAGGGCTAGTGCCTAGAGACAGCCGCATAAGCACTTGAAATGAGTTACTTTAAATAGTGAAGTAACTGTCTGGTTTTTAAAGAATGCAGGATGATGAGAAAAAATAGATCCATAGCAATCATCCTGCCAAAAAAAGATGTCAGGAAGGAGTTATATTAGAGACTTTTAGTCTGGTCAATATGTTTGTGGAAGTGTCTGCTCACCTGTCCCCAGTTGGAATACAAGGTCACTGCAATGAAAGGCAGCATCCATGTTATTTCAAAAGGGGACATTATTGTGTATCAGATGTAGGACAGTACAGAATACATCTGCAAACTCATAGACTCATAGACTCATAGACTTTAAGGTCAGAAGGGACCATTATGATCATCTAGTCTGACCCCCTGCACAGTGCAGGCCACAAAATCTCACCCACCCCTCCTAGAATAATCCTGGACATACAAAAAGGAAGGAATAGTTTGTGTTATTTTGCCAGGTAAAGGACTCAGTGGGAAGCAGTGGTGTTCATGCTGAGACAATGTGCAATATGTGGAACACTTCGAAGGCTGCAGAATATAAAAGATGTGTGGAGGGGAAATGACTAAAATTCATTTATCTGGGAAGAAACACTCCAGCGGAGGTTTTTCCAGGAAATGACAGTGGTACAAAACCGTACAATAGAGTCAATTTTCATATTGAGCAGGAAGATATTTGCAGAGCCCCCAGGAGCTGTTCTAGGATCTTTGAAAAACATTAGGTATCTTTATCATACAGCCCTGCTCTCCTCTCCTTCCCCCACCCATCTACCACTCAGCTTCTTAACGCTCCCTCTCCTCTTTTTTTTCTCTGCTTGCCTTAGTAAAATAGGGGGCGTGACTCAGCAGAAGCAGCGCAGGAACATGTCCTTCAGAACATAAATCAAAACAACTTACCCTAGGCAAAAGAAACAGAACAGGAAGATTCCCCAACCTGGTGTTCACCCTGCATTCAGCACCCGGAACAGGCCCCTCCCTACCCACAGTCATTTTCATCCGTCTTGGTGACAAGAATCAGAGGGGTAGTCGTGTTAGTCTGACTCTGCATAAACGACTAGAAGTCCTGTGGCACCTTAAAGATTAACAAATTTATTGGAGCATAAGCTTTCGTAGGCAAAGACCCACTTTGTCTGACAAAGTCGGTCTTTGCCCACAAAAGCTTCTGCTCCAATAAAGCTGTTAGTCTATAAGGTGCCACAGGACTTCTCGTTGTTTTCACTCTTCTCTCTCCCTACAGCTCTACCCAGACCACCAGTACAAGAGAAGGGGAAAGTGAAGCTGGAGTTAACCCCACAACTACTGGGGACCCTGCAATCTCTTTCCCCTGTCTCCTTCCCCTGAATCAGTCTATGAATAAAACAATCAAAATGTCCAAATTGTGATCTGAATGGAGGGGACTGTAGATAGAGCATCCTTAGGACAGCCCCATATTATTTTCAATCATCCCATATTATTTTCTACATCCTACTCTGTTTATAGAGCAGGTAGGACAGTGCAGAGGAGACAGTAAAGAACAAAGCAGAGGCAAGCCTGATAAGCAATATTTAAGGAGGACCAAAGGAGCCTCACATCTATGTTAGCATCGAGTAGGCGCCTCTAAAGTAAACAGTTATTTCTACATTTGCTTCAGCAGAATATTCAGTGCTTCTTGGAGCCCTCCCAACACGCAGGGGTCCCTCACATAACACCTGTTTTTTCCCTCATTGGTAAAAGACAACTCATTCTAGTAACTAAAGGTATGTTTCCTTTAGAGGGGTGACTTTTTTAAAACTTGAGCACCACTCAGATTAATTACATGATTGCCAATTACTTTCAGTGTGCTAACATGTTTATACTTGAGACTCCACAAATGTTTGTTTTGGTACAAATGATTGTGGTGTATCCAGACTAGCACATACAAATGTGTGAGCTATAAATCTCTAGTGTAGATATACTCTTCATTTCTAAAACAAAGCAAATCCTGAGGGCCTAATTAAGGCTTTGTCTCCATTATGGGGTAATGCACTCTGTGGGGGTGTGATTTCTAAAGCACACTACTATGTTTTTCATTAATTGGTCCGTGTGGGCACTACAGGGTCCCTAGTTCACTTGTAATGCAATGCTGCAGTAAAATGCACTAGAGAACCACCGGTGTGCTCCTGTTTGGTGTACATGGATCCATTAATGACCAATAGGTTAGTGCACTGTAGGAATCATACCCCCATACAGCGCATTACCCCAGCATGTAGGTAAGTTTTAATCTCACTCCTTCAGGCAGAAGTCTCATTATAGTGTAAGCAAGGTAGGCCTGTGATCTGAAAGCATGGTCTCCTACTGAATTGGCTGACACTTTAGGAAGCTTTAAAGGACTGTATTTGCAGATTTCTCTACAGGAACAGGATTTAAATTAACACAGAGCTTCATAATTTCTGTTATTAGTTAGGACTTTAGGATATAGCCCACAATGAAATTCTGCCCCATCTCCATCCTTAATAGGTCTGACCCATTCCAGCCTTAATCCATCTTGCACCATTCATACTTGTATAAACATTGTGGCCTAAAGTCTAAGGATTCTGTGTCAGTTTTGACTGCTCAGCTTGACACCTTTAGGGGAACTCGATATTCAGACTAGCAGTGAGACTCCATCTTTGAAAATCAGCCTCCTTTAAATCATATCAAATTGGGCAGCCAGAATTTGAGGCCCCCTAAAATCACTTTTGAAAATTTAGGTCTGCCCTTGCTCAAAGTGATTTGTCCAAATATTTTGAACCAACCCCCTGGCGTATTCTTTGAACTATTTTGTTAAGCATTCTTTGTCTTCATTTAATATAGATTTCCATTAGGGAACCACATCACACTAGCAGGAAGATAGCAACCCAGGTCTTGAGAGGTTGAGGTTTGGAACTTTTTATTACCTGCCACACTTGTTTACATGCCTCAAAATGCTCCCTGCCATTCTCCCCCAAAGCACTTCTGCATTGCAGTTGTAATTAAAGAAGTACAGTAGTGTATCACCATCCATTCTATTTCCGTTTTGATCAGGCGACCATAAAAATGTTTGAGGACAGTACACCTGTGAGGCTCATTTCTTTCTACTCTTGTGTATATGCTTTTAAGATACATTTAAACCCAGCTCATTAAAATAATGGACACAAATATAATTTGCAGGGTACCGGGGAGGTGCGTAACAAGGGAGGCACTAATTGTTAAAGATTTTAAAATAAATATTATTAACCCCTGCCCTTTCCAATACCCAAGGAAAGCTTCTGCAACCTGCTTTGAGCAATGCAGTCAACTATAATAATGGACCTGATCCTCTGAGGTGCTCTCAATTGCTTCTGAGGTAATTGGGCCTGATTCTGCTCTCCCTTACTCCAGTTTAAATCAGCAGTAACTCCACAAAAGTCGATGGAGCTGCAGTAGCATAAAACTGATGTGAGTGAGAAGTGAATAAGGCCCCAGTGGCTTCAGTGGGCACAGAGGTAGGGTTGCCAGATGGTTTAACCAAAAATACCAAACACACACACACACAAAAACACTGGGGAAAAAATTCTGTTGAGAAAAAAGGGGCAGACCAAAGGTGTTGAGAAAAAAAAAAGAAAAAGACCCCGAGAGTTAAGGAAAAAGAGCATGGCCCCTTTAAGAAAAGCCTTTGAGGCTTTTTGCCAGCGACCATCTTGTTTTCCTGATCCGAGCCAGAAGGCAATTCCCCTGTGGAACCGGGGGGAGGGAAGGAGGGCGCCTCGGCGCAGTTGCTGAGTGTGTGTTGGGTTGCCAGGTGTCTGGGATTTTCACCTCTTGGCAGGGAAAAAAATCAGAAAATACCGGACATTTTAGGTGTCTGGTATTTTCTGAATTTTTTTACCAGACAGGCGGCGAAAATACCGGCCTGCCCGGGCCAACACTGAACACCTGGCAACCCCATGCAGAGGGCACATAAGGTATTGTAGGACCGGTACTCATGCTGTTCCAGTGCAACCTTCTTCACGATACTGCCAAGAGATGGGGGAAGGAGATGGAGACTGAAGTGTAGTGTTTTATCTCCGTGTCTAGTATAACATTCACACAACAAGATGCATTCCCACTGTATCTATGTACGTGTCTACAGTGGAATGTACGTAGGCACACGGGCCTAGACTCTGAATGGCTCCTGTGCGTTCCTTGTCATGCCTGCGCTCTGGGGAGAGGATGTTCACTCTGAACGCACAAAGAGCAGCCTTGGAAAGATACGGTGCTGCTCCCTACTGCTCACTACTCAGGGCTGTGGCATAAAAAGCCACAGACCAACCCACAACAGGTCAGTCGTGTTAACACAGGAGCCTAAAACTCACACTGCTGAGAACTAAGATGTGGTAAGTGTGAGGAAAATGAGGCCCATATTATTCATACGCACCTTTCTTCAGTGTGCCAATAAGTCCACTCCATCATGCAGGCTACAAAAATCCTAGGAAATCCATCAGCCTAGGCGAATCCAAAACCCCGTGCTGTGCAAGTGAAAATGAATTACCCATTGTCTGCCAGAAAAGTCACCATACAGACCTCATTTAAAAACTCGAGGTGCGCTGACTGGCTGAGTAGGCTGAAAATGAATGTTGGCCAGTGGCCCTCAACACAATTACCTTGTAAATGCCCTTGAAGAGGTGAATAAATGGATCATTTGCCTCACCAAGCCTGCTATTTTGTTAAAATCGCTCTTTGGCTCTAACCAGCCAGTAGCCCTCAGTACCACACTTTAGGAAGGGTGCAGAATACATAATGCTCTTCAGCATGGAAGGGTGCAATGGCTAATCAGTACCATGCACAAAGAAAAAGAGGCAGAAGGCCAGTTTTCATTGACAAACTCAAGTCTGAAGCATCCAGGATTTTTCAGGGCATGTCTGCACAGTCGTTTCATGGCAGGCACCCTCTAATTCACTATCGCCAACATAGAGTTTTGAGTGACCTGGACAATTGAATAATAGGGTAGTATTTTTCCCACACAGCCTAGTAAGTCTTTTCTATTTCCAGTTTCATCCTCCAGTCTGAGGGGATGGTCAGTCAATGGACCTAGGATTTCTAACGACGAGTCCCACTAGAGCAGAGGGGGGCAATAATTTTTGCAGCAGGGCCACTAAGGGCACGCCTGCACTGCAGGGTTATTCCAGAATAACAGATGTTATTCCTAAATAACTTTGCAAGCGTCTAGACAGCAAGCCCATTATTTCAAAATAATATCAAAATAACAGGCATCTTATTCTGGATTCTGTAACCCTCATTGTACGAGAAATAACGCAATTCCGAAATAGCTGTTTCGGAATAGGACATGTGTAGACAGGGCAGATGGAGTTATTTCGAAAGACAGGGCCTCCAGGTGCCCTGCTGATTACTCTGTCCACACACATAAAAACTCTGTAGTTCCCCTTCCCCTGCAGCCCCAAAGGAAAGGGCCTGTGGCTCACAGCAGGCCCTGAGAGCCCTGAGCCACACAGCAGCTGCCAGACCAGTGTGTTAGGCCACCAAAAGTGACCCCGTTGCTCACACTGAGCCCTCCTCTGCTCCTAGGGAGCTGGCAGCCAGCTCCCAGGGCCCTGCCTGGGAACAGAAGAGGCATGCACCTTCCTGGGCTGGTGTGGAGATCATGGATCTCATTGAGGTCTGGGGAGAGAAATCAAACCTCCAGGATCTCCGCACTAGGTGTAGGAATGCAGACGTCTGTGGCCGAATGGCCAATAGCTTGACTACCAAGGGCCACATGCACATCCAGGAGCAGGTGTGCGTGAAGGTGAAGAAGCTAAGGCAGGCCTATGCCAAGGCCAAGGAGCACAGCTCCCACTCCAGGGTGACACTGCAGGCCTGCCCATACTACACCCGGCTCCACCACATCTTGGGGGCAGGTCAGTCCATTCCCCCCGCCGCCTCTTTGTGGACTCAGGGCTGGAGATGCCCATCGTCACCCTCCTGGGGGCACAGCCAGTGAAGAGGAGGAGGAGGAGGAGCTGGACAAGGCTAACATCAGCTCAGTGCCTGCCCTCCAGAAGGTCATGCTCACCCTAGAGCCAGCACCCCCCACCCGGGATATCTCCTGGGCACTGTCCAAAGCCAGGAAGGCCCTTCAGGTGAGTGCCATTACTTTCCATAGACACACATGGGTGGAGGCAGCAGGAGGCAAGGGGTTGGGGCATGATCCTCACTTGGCCTTCTCGGCCTAGGGATTGCGCAGCAGCCTGTGTACATGGGTGCACGTGAAGTGCTAGTTCAGGGCACACAACCCCAGGAGGCAGCAACCGAGGACTCTTGTGCTCTGGCTCACAGGATGTCTTGAGAGGCCTGCTGTATTCTCAACACCAGGGTAGGACACCCTCACACAACAAGCCACCACTAGAAGGAGGCTGGGGACGGGGACACACACACACACACACACACACACACACACACACACACACACACACACACAGAGCATCTGCTCCTGGGGACAGTGCGGTGAGGCACAGGCGCGTCTGCCGCTCACACACACATCCCCCCAACACTCTGCCTCCCTCTCCTCCAGCAGCCAGGGATACAAGTCCTCTCCCCATGGGCTGCCACCACTGCTGGACCCGGCGTGTGCGCGGCACAGAGGGAAGGCCAGATGCCCCATGGCCCTCCTCCCACCCACAGGCCCCCAGTCTGGCCAGCACCTTCCCAGGCCTGCTTGTCCCCAGAGCATGGGGGTAGTGAGGCTCCTCCCAGGGATATGTGTCCCTGCAGGAAAGGGCCCGCTGTCCAGGCCTCAGGTGGCCTTGCTCGAAGCACATCACCTTAATCAGACCCAAGACCTTTCAGTGTCAGCTCAGAGATGAGGGCTGGGCTTCGTGCACAGTGTCTTCTGGGATGACTGCCCATCTCTTTGTTCTCCACAGATGGACCGGCTGCAAGAGGGGAGGGGTCGACACCTCCCGTACCATCCTCCCAACCCTGGGTGACCCACCAGCACAGGAGAGCCCCCGAGGACCTCCAGAGGGAACGTATCGCTGCCCAGTGAGTCCTGCAGTACTCCATGGACTGGCAGGACTGGAGACTTGAGGAGGACCTCCAGCTGCGCCACAACACCTGGTGGGAGCTGCTGCAGCAGGGCCGATCCATCTGCACGGCCTTCCACACAGTCATTGACTGCCTGGTGGCTGCTCCTGCACCAGCTCCCATGTCTCTGGCATCTCCCCCTGACCCAGCCCCCATGGCCGCTGAGGGCCCTGCGCAAGAGGCAGTGGCACCACCTGACACAGGTGCCATTCCCAGCCCCAGCCCTGAGCCTCTCCTCCGCCTTCCACCTCCCTCCTCCCAGGTTCTTTCTCGGTCCCTCCCCAGTTACATTCATCTCAATTTAAAAAAAACAGAGTTACTTCTTCCAAAACAAAAAGTGTGTTTTATTGTCTCTGCAGGGGAAAGAGACGGGGAGAAGGAAGAGCAGGGGAAGGGAAGGGTGTGGGAGTAAGGGCAAAGAAGGGCAATGCAAAGGCCCTTTATGGGGCAGCCCAGGGAGGAGTGTCACTGGGGTACTTGTGTGAAATACTCCCTCAGGGCCTCACGGATAGGCACAGCCTCCTGAGGGGCTTGCCAGATAGCAGCCGTGTGTGGTTGCTCAAAGGCCTGCTGATCCAGTCAGAGTGTTTCCTTCGGAATAGCTTATTCCAAAATAAGCATGCAGTGTAGATGTGAGTACATGGTCACAGGCCAGCTTCACCCCCGGAAGGGACGGGTCTGGGGACTAGTCTCCCACCAGAGTTGTCTGGGGCCAGATGTTTTGAATTAAAATCACAGCAAAGGGCTCATGGCTCCTGGCCCCACCTCTGCCATGTTGCCTGGCAGCCACCCAAGGTTGCTGTGGCTATTTAAAGGGCTCGGAGTTCCGACCCCTGCCAGGGTAGTGCCACGACCATGAGCCATTAATAGGATCCTGCTTCCTGAGCCACTGCCTGGAAATTCGGTGGCATGGGCAGCAGGATATAAACAGAAAGTGGCCAGATGCAGTTCAGGGGACGGATCACAATGTTAGGAGGGCCGGATCTGGCCCACAAGCCACATTTTGCCCAGCCCTGCACTAGAGCGGCTGCCTTTTTTTTTTTTTAAAGGAGCCCTACCTCATACAGTTATATAGTAGTCTTTGTGTGCCCTGCTTCTCCTTACACATGTACCTTCTTCGCGCACTTCTTGCAGTTCTTATCTGGGCTTTGCTTCTACTGCTTTCTCTGCAGAATGACACACTTTGCCATTGTGCCTGGTGAGAGATGAGAATCCCCCAGAGAAATGGTTTCACTTGACTCATCTCCCTCCACAGGGGTATGTGTACCAGCATGTCCCATTCTTTGGTTCCCAGACAGTATGACAATAAATAAAATCAGCCTTTTATATCACTTCTCACAGGTATCCCCTGAGGAAAAGGAAGGAAGATGTGTTGTATCCGTTGCAGCCTTAAAAATATCACATGAATACCTCTCCTGGCAAGCCCTGCTCTCTTTAACAAAGCTCTTCACCACAACCATTAATCACCTTAAGTGACAAGGGCAGATTTTGCTCCTCGAAGCAGGCACAAGTTGGCTATAGTTGCCCCCACTTTTACTAGGTTTGAATGGGGCCCATATTGCTTTAGGACAGATTACCATTTACATTGTAGCACCACATTTCTAGAAAATATTGAGGCCTTATCTTTTCTACTGTAGTATCTGTATATATATTTTAGAGAATTTGTGCATCTGTCTGTCCATGAATCCGTCTGTCCATCTGTGAGTCCATCTCTTCAAAACCGCCTCCTAAAAGATAAGATCTAGGAACACCAAACTTGGTAGGCAGCTTCCTCTTATGCTAACTTAAGGAAAGATCAGTGTTGGGTTGTGCCCGGACAACCAGAAGCACTGGGCAAAGGACTGTTTTCCATAGCATGCAAGGGAGGGGTCTGAGAGCAGGGATAGTTATGCTCCACAATGACCAATTGGGGAAGTGATGCAGGGGACAGGTATACTGCAGAGTGACCACAGAAGGCAGCTGCACCAGGAAAGGAGTGGCCAGCTGGGACCAAGGTTCTCTATATTGCCAGCCACTGGCTGTGGGTAAGTGGCCCCTCTGCCCTAAATCGCTTCCCCCTCATCCTTAGCTGCAGCGCTGGACAGTGAGGGGAGCCCCACCAGCCAGTGGCCCCTCTGCCTCAGCTCCCCTGGAGCTGGGAGCACCAGGGGGAGCAGCTTGTCCCTGGCCTCCTGCCCCTATGGAGGAGCTGTGCAGGCTGGTGCCCCCCACCCTCTACAGAGGAGCCATGCAGGCAGTCTCCCCCTCCCGCTGTGGAGGATCCATGTGGGCCGGGGATGGACAGCACAGCTAGGGCCCCGTGGGAGGAGCCACCACCCAGGCAGCATGGCCCTGGGCATCCCAGGCTATGTCTACACTATGGCTACGTCTACACTGGCATGAATTTCTGGAAATGCTTAAAACAGAATAGTTTTCGTTATAAGTATTTCTGGAAAAAGAGCGTCTACATTGGCAGGCTGCTTTTCCGGAAAAGCCCTTTTTCCAGAAAAGCATCTGTGGCCAATGTAGATGCGCTTTTCCGGAAAAGAGCCTCGATCGTCATTTTCGCAATCTGGGCTTTTTTCCGGAAAAGACTACTGGGCTGTCTACACTGGCCCTTTTCCGGAACAGTGTTCCGGATTAAGGACTTATGCCCGAGCGGGAGCAGCGTAGCTTTTCCTGAATAGCTGCTGATTTTGTACAGTAGAGCGTCGTTGCTTTTCCGGAAATTCAAGGGCCAGTGTAGACAGCTCGCAGCTTATTCCAGAAAAGCAGCTGATTTTCCGGAATAAGTGGCCCAGTGTAGACACAGCCTAGCTAGTGTTTTGTTGGAAGAGGCAATGCAAATGAAGCACTGATTAGCATTTTCTTGTGCCTCATTTGCATAATCTATTCCAATCCATTTTTGCATAAGAGGTTTTTGCACAAAAACATGCAGTGTGGACGTGTCCATTTTGTGTAAAAAAACCCACTTTTTGCGCAAGATCCTCCTGGAAAGGCATAAGGGGGCCCCCTGAGACTTCCCAGCATCCAGCCCTGACTCCTGCACCGTCCACTCTCTGCCCTGAGTCCCCTCAATGATCTGAGCAATGCTGAGTAAAACCTCTAGTTGATAAATAATTTGTTTACCACGTTATTGGCTTTTCAAAATGGCAACACCTATACAGTTAGTAGCAAAAGTCACCCCATGGCCATAGTTACTGCATAGTCACCACTCACCACAGAGATCTCCCTGCCAGTGGTTTTCAACCTTTTTTCATTTGTGAACTTGAAAAATATTTTGAATGGAAGTGCGGCCCTTTTTGGAAATTTTAGATGCAGTCTGTAGGCTCACAAGGGATCTGCAGACACAGGTTGAAAACCACTGTCCTTACAATGTAGGAGACAAAGCCATGGTGATCTCAGATATGATATGTGTTGGAATTCAATTCTGCAACGGCAACCACACTAATATTTAACTACTGAGAATGATAAATGTCTATTGTTAATGTCTACAATATATCATCTCGTCGTATCAAGCATCTTTGTTTCTCGTTGTGTACTTTCTAGTACTTTGCATTTAAATATTCAAGTTTTTCACATATAAATGGTCTGGGAGCATAGTGAAAAGAAATAAGTGAAAAGTTAAAAAGAAGTCTTTACATTTAACATTTCATAAGAGATATGAGATATGCAAGTCGTTGTAATTCACACACACACGCACACACTTTAATTACAATCTTATTCCGTTAAAGGTGTCCATGCTATGAGCTTATAGATTGTTTGTCATCCAGCAAGCAACAGCTGTAGTAACTTTATTCAGTTAGGATGTGTCTATACTGCAGGGCTTAGCTCAAAATAAGCTATGCAAATTGAGCTACAACAATTGTGTAACTTATTTCAAAATTGGGAGCATCTACACCACACTTATTTTGAAATAGAGCACTCTTCCTCTGACTTCCCTTATTCCTCATACATTGAGGGTTACAGGAGTAGGAGTAAGAAGTCCTCCAGCTTGACTGTATTTCAACATTATATCAAAATAACTGCCTGCTGTGTAGACATGGACTAAGTTATTTTGAAATAACACTAGTTATTCTGAAATAATGTTGCTGTGTAGACTTACCCTTAGTTTATGATACTGAACTACCAAACCACACAGTGGCGTGACTCTGTTCTCCACTAAAAATACAAAAATTTCACTGCATGTGGAGTCTGTTTGTTATGTACAAAATATAGTCCCTGAAAGTAACAAGTGTTTCTGTTTCTTGCTCAGAGTCACTCAACCTCTTCTTTAAGCTCACAAGCTGTGATAGTAAGAAATTAATTTCTATAATTTCCCCCTAAAGGCAGATAATATTTGAGGTATGACTAAAATCAAGGAAACTAAAGGCTACATTATGCCTTTCAGATACAGACAACACTTGGGAAATGTACAGAAAGTGCTCCAGGAGGCAAAGTACCTGACAAACACTCACATCACCCAGATACTTGGGGAGTGGGAGAGGAGATGAGCACTGCGCAGTCCTCCCCAAAGGTATAAAATCTAACCACTTCTGCACCTAATCACATGTGCATCCCAATGATGCTAGCTTTGCACTGCACAGGCCTTGTGCGCTGAACACCTTGGGCCCAGACCCTGCCCCCTTGTGCTCCCTCACAGGGGTTGAACACAGAAAAACTGCTTTTGCGGAAAAACTTGCCAGCTGTCTACACTGGCCACCTGAATTTCCGCAAGAACACTGATGATCTCATGTAAGATTGTCGTGTTCTTGCGGAAATACTATGCTGCTTGCATTCGGGCAAAAGCCCTCTTGCGCAAATGCTTTTGCGCAAAAGGGCCAGTGTAGACAACGCAGTATTGTTTTGCGCAAAAAAGCCCCGATCGCGAAAATGGCAATCGGGGCTTTCTTGCGCAAAACCGCGTCTAGATTGGCACGGACGCTTTTCCGCAAAAAGTGCTTTTGCGGAAAAGCATCCATGCCAATCTAGACGCTCTTTTCTGCAAATGCTTTTAATGGAAAAACTTTTCCGTTAAAAGCATTTGCGGAAAATCATGCCAGTCTAGACATAGCCAGTGTGTGTTGCTGAAATTCTCTCCTAAACCTGTTGTTCTCAAGGCTTTATAGGAACACTGTAAGAAAGGATCACCTTTAAGAAGGTAAGCAGGCCTTGGAGGAATTTTTACTTGGAGCTTGTTTACACTAATATTTAGTTGATGGTGAGCTGGGAAGTAGATTGAAGTGCACTAGAGGATTGTTAGCCTGCAGCAGCAGGGTCCTGACAGACATTTAGTGGTCAGTAGGCTAGTGTGGAGTAGATTTACACCCAGCTTTCAGCAAACTAAGTGTTCATGTAGAGCCCTTGCTGTAAAGTCCATGCGGGATGCAGCACCAGAAGGCAACAAAGGACCATCCCTCACTTCAGGCTTTTCCCTGACAGATGATTTCTCTTTGGATATGTTTACACTACGGCATAAGGTCGAATTAAGCTACATTAATTGTGTAGCTGAAGTTGAAGTAGCTTAACTTGACTTCTGGTGCTGTCCACACTGCAGGGAGTTAGAGAGAAAACTCTCCCTTCAACTTCCCTTACTCTTTGTGGAAGCAGGGCTACCGGCATTGACCAGAGCGCCCCTCTCAGTTCAAATTAGTGTAATCGTAACATAAGAACGGCCATACTGGGTCAGACCAAAGGTCCATCTAGCCCAGTATCCTGTCTGACAACAGTGGCCAATGCCAGATGCACCAGAGGGAGGGAACATAACAGGTAATCCTCACATGATAACTCTCCTGTCACCCATTTCCAGACAAACAGAGGCTAGGGACACCATTCCTACCCATCCCAGCTAATAGCCATTGATGGACCTAACCTCCATGACTCTATCTAGCTCTTTTTTGAACCCTGTTAAAGTCCTAGTCTTCACCATATCCTCTGTCAAGAAGTTCCACAGGTTGACTGTGCACTGAGTGAAGAAAAACTTCTGTTTGTTTCAAACCTGCTGCCTCTTAATTTCATTTTGTGACCCTAGTTCTTATAGTGTGTGAATAAGTAAATAACTTTTCCTTATTCATTTTTTCCACACCAGTCACAATTTTATAGATCTCTATCATATCCCCCTTTAGTCTTCCCTTTTCTAAGCTGAAAAGTCCCAGTTTTTTAATCTCTCTTCATATGGAACCCGCTCCAAATCCCTAATCATTTTTGTTGCCTTTTTCTGAACTTTTTACAATGCCAATATATCTTTTTTCAGATGAGGCAGCCACATCTGTATGCAGTATTCAAGATGTGGGCGTACCATGGTTTTACTGTGTCTTCACTAGACCTGCTAATTTGAACCCTGGAAGATCGATAGCGGCAGCTTCGATCTTCCTCTGTAGTGTAGACATCCCCTTAGATGCCTAGGACCCCAAACACATCAGGCTGTAGAGGTCAGTGCCAGTGCTGTGAATTTCACATTGTAGACTTTGAAGAATAGATGTCGTTGTTTCCTTGCATAAAGCCTGGAAGCCATGTGCTGCCCTCGCTGAGGTTTCTGAATGATGTTTGGGTGCACCTTCCTGTGGAGTGCACTTCATTATTCTGGTCTGGATAACTCTGATGGTAGGAACAGCCACACAAGAAAGAACAATGCTCTCCTGGACACTGTTGCCACCTGGATACTCGAGACCCCATGAGATATCTCATTAGCAGAGGTGGCAGGTTTGCAGAAATGTTGGTGGAACCGACAACGCCCAGAGCCTGCACCCCTCTCCTCAACTCTTCTCAACCTCCCTCCCACTCTCCCCCCGCCCTTGCAGCTGCCAAAGTCTCCGGGAGGGAATTTGGGTGGAAGATGGGTGTGGGCTCTGGAAAGGAGTTTGGGTACTGGGTTCAGGCTTTGGGCTGGGGCAGGATATTAAGTTGTGGGGATGGCGGGGGCAGGCTCTGAGAGGGAGTTTGGGTGCATGAGAGGGTAAGGGTGAAGACTCTGGGAGGTACTTTGGGAGTCTGAGGGGCTGTGGGAATTTGGGAATAGAAGGAGGGAAGAGAATGTAGGTTCTGGCAGGGAGTGGGGTATGTGAGGGGTGCCACACTTACCTGAGGCATCCGCCTCTGTCAGCAGCCCCTCTGGGGTGGGGGTTTCCCCGCACTGCTGCCTGCCTGCTGCTTCCCCCCCCCAATGTCTCACACATCCCCTCCCCTACCAGCCCATTAACTCCCCTTTGTGCATCCTCCCAGCCCTGCCTGCTGCCCCCAGGCAACTTATAATAGTATGGGAGGCCCCCACCATCGCCACAGGTAGCACAGCAGGGCTAGAATGGCTTCCAGCCACTTGCTCTCTATGGTTGCCATGTGCACTCCCAAGACTCTGCAGAGGCAGCACTACATGGAGACACCGCTCCGCACACTAGGCTGCAGGGATGCATGTGCCGGCAGCAGCTTGGAATCAGCAGCAGGAAGCTGCTCTTGCCCCACTGCGCTGCCAGCTGTTGGTGGTGGCTGTGGCATGGCCTTTGGGGCAGCAGGTGGGAGGCGTGTGCCAACAGGAGGGTATGTGGGGCACAGGGCTGGGCTTGGGGAGAGACCGAGCCCCAAACTTTGGTGGAATGGGGCCCTCTGGACCAGAAATATTCTTGAGGACTGGGCCCATATACTTCACCACCTATGATATTAAGGGAAGAGGCAGACAGATCCCTCAACTAAAGCAGATGAAATGAACAACTGCTCCCCCCAACCAGTCTTTTAAAGCCTTCATCCTTGCAGTCTCTGAGGGTATGTCTACACTACAATGTTAGTTCGAACTAACGGACGTTAGTTCGAACTAACATTCATAGGCGCTACACTAGCGCTCCGCTAGTTCGAATTTAAATCAAACTAGCGGAGCGTTTAGTTCGAACTAGGAAAACCTCATTTTACAAGGATTAAGCCTAGTTCGAACTTACTAGTTCGAATTAAGGGCTGTGTAGACCCTTAATTCGAACTAGTGGGAGGCTAGTCCTCCCCAGGTTTCCCTGGTGGCCACTCTGGCCAACACCAGGGAAACTCTATGCCCCCCTCCCGGCCCCGGACCCCTTAAAGGGGCACGGGCTGGCTACGGTGCCCGTGCCAGGTGCAAGCCTGCCAGCACCCAGCCAGCAGACCCTGCACCTGGCATGGCATAGAGCCATCCACCCGATGTCCCCCAGCCCACCCCCTCTTCCCGGGACCAGGCTGGTGGCTCCCGGGAGCTTGCCCGGGACCGCAAGAGGCGGGCACCCACCTGGGCTAGTGCAGACATCGTGGACCTCGTCCACAATCTCCGCACTAGGCACAGGAAAGTGGCCATCTAGGGCAGGAGAGCTGCCAGCCTGGCCACCCAGGAGCAGGTGTGCATGAAAATCAAGGTGGTCCACTGAGACCCCCGACCCTGAGCCCTGAGCTTACAATGGCCGTCCTGGGTCAGACCAAAGGTCCATCTAGCCCAGTAGCCTGTCTGCCGACAGCGGCCAACCCTAGGGACCCTGGGGGGATGGACCGAAGACAGTGACCAAGCCATTTGTCTAGTGCCATCCCTCTCCAGCCTTCCACAAACTTTGGGCAGGGACACCACTCCTACCCCCTGGCTAAGACTACTCCATGGACCCAACCTCCATGACTTGATCTCACTTCCCTTTAAACTCTGTTCTAGTTCTAGCCTTCACAGCCTCCTGCAGCAAGGAGTTCCACAGGTTGACTCTTTGCTTTGTGAAGAACAACTTTCTCTTACTAGTTTGAAGCCTGCTACCCATTCCTTTCCTTTGGTGTCCTCTAGTCCTTCTTTATGGGAACTCATGAAGAACTTTTCTGTATGCACCCTCTCCACCCAACCCCTGCTTTTAGAGAACTCTATCCTGTCTCCGCTCCATCTCCTCTTTTCTAAGCTGAAAAGTCCCAGTCTCTTTAGCCTCTCTTCATCTGGGACCTGTTCCCAACCCCTGATCATGTTAGTTGCCCTCCCCTCTTCCAGCCTTTCTCTTCCCCTCTCCCACCTCCTTTTCCCACTCTCCCCCAGTTTTGTTCAATAAAGACAGAGTCAATGTTGGAAGAAACGTTATCTTTATTTTGTACATCAGGAAGGGGGGCTAGGGAAGGGTAAGTGGAAGGAGGTGAGGGAGGAATGGGGTACGAGCCCCCGATGTGGAGGACTGGGCTGGCTCTGCGGGCTTCTGGGGGTGGAAGCTCTCCTGCAGCCTCCCAATTGTCCCCTCTCCTCAGATGGCAGCCTGCGGCAAGTGCAGCCGGTCTGATGGCCGAGTGCTGTAATGTGCCCAGTGTGGGCACTCCGGGCACTCCAAGCCAGGACTGGTTTTCAAGCGGGGCACCCCTGAGGACTGTCTGTCCGGGGTGGGGGTCAGGTCCGTTTAAGCGCAGCCCTCGGCTAGCCTGAGACAGCATCTCCACGCTCTAAGTCCTCCTCTGATGCCCTGCCGGCACTGCTTCCGGCCATCCTTAAGCCCTGTTCAGGGTCCACTTAATGTGGACATGCTAGTTCGAATTAGCAAAACGCTAATTCGAACTAGTTTTTAGTTCTAGACGCGTTAGTTCGAATTAGCTTAGTTCGAATTAACTAATTCGAACTAAGTTAGTTCGAACTAACTCTGTAGTGTAGACATACCCTGATAGATGTTAAGAAACCCAAAGTTCAGCACTGCAGTGAGCAACACTCGCCTAACCTCACATTTCTCACCCCAGAATCAGTTCCCATAGCAGTGACCAATCCGTTCCAAATCTGAAACGTGCCAGTATCTGAGTCAAGCCAACCTGGATTCATCCATGTTCTCACTACTCCCAACAGGCCCAGCAATTGGGTCTCTACGTATGTGTTGCAGAGGCCTTTTTTTAAATTTTCACTTCCATCACCAGCAGCAGAAGACATAAAAGCCTGTCAGGATAGGGCAAAGAGAGCAGATATCTGGGAATCCCCTCGACAGTTGAGAAATATATTATTGTCATTATGGTATGGTCCATCGGCTGAGCACCATTCTCCCCAGGTTCACCAAGCACTAGACTTATAAAGGGCTCAAGCATCACAGAGAAGAATTCTGCATTGCAAGAGACATGGACAAAGTGACTACAAATGAATAAGACTCATGAAATCTCCTATGCCTCTCTCCATACTGTGCAATGACGGCTATTTCTGAACTCTCTGCGGAAGCATTATCATGTTGGCAGTTTTCTGCTGAATCTTAGTAATGGCATTTATATCTGTACTCAGTAAGTAAATGATATTATTGTATTTCATATCACCCAGCCAGCAAAACCACTAATGTGATCCCAGGGAAAGTTTTTCCAATACAAGATACTGTAGCCCTTGCAGAAAAATTGGACAGAGTATCCTTGTATTCTGTCAGATCCATTTTCTAATCTAGTTCACCGGGCAAAACTATCTGGCACCCTGTTACTGCTGGCCATGGTGATGGAGGGACACAGAGGCAGAAGCTGCCCATAAATCTACACAACTGTGAGAGCCTAGAACTAATCAACACCTCCCACAAAGCAGGCAGGAAGAACAGATGGGGAGGGAGCCAGGCCAGAATGCCTGGAAGATGTGCATGCCCATCTTCCTTGTTAACGCTCTTATGAAATTCCAGCCAGAACCTCTGATGGGGCAAATTGCCTCCCAGACACAGCTTCCCTCAGTGCAGCAGGCTATGGGTGACTCACATTTACAGTATTCTCAAAGGAGATGCATACCCTGGATACATTCAGTTTACAAGATGCCAGGCCATGAAACATAGCTAGCCAAATCCTACAGTCATTACGTTTCTGAGTCCAGGACTTTTGTGACTGTATGTTGTTCATTCTCTCTCTGATTGCCATATAACAGATTCTACTAAGGGTGCATCTACACTGCACTGTTATTTCGGAATAACTAGCATTATTCCGAAATAACAAAGTGAGCGTCTACACATCAATTCCGCTCTTTCGAAATAATATCGAAATAACGGGTGGTTTATTCCAACTTCTGTAAACCTCATTCCACGAGGAATAACTCCTCTTCCAAAACAGTTATTTCGAAATGGTTGCAGTGTGGACGCTCCACTGCTGCTATTCCGAAATAGCTCCTCACCAGGGCCACTCTAAGGGTATGTCTACCCTACAAAGTTAGTTCGAACTAACAGACGTTAGTTCGAACTAACTTTCATAGGCGCTACACTAGCGCTCCGTTAGTTTGAATTTAATTCGAACTAACGGAGCACTTAGTTTGAACTAGGAAAACCTCATTTTACGAGGATTAAGCCTAGTTCGAACTTACTAGTTCGAATTAAGGGCTGTGTAGACCCTTAATTCGAACTAGTGGGAGGCTAGCCCTCCCCAGGTTTCCCTGGTGGCCACTCTGGCCAACACCAGGGAAACTCTTCTGCCCCTTCCCGGCCCTGGACCCCTTAAAGGGGCACACGCTGGCTACAGTGCCCGTGCCAGGTGCAAGCCTGCCAGCACCCAGCCAGCAGACCCTGCACCTGGCACGGATCGAGCCACCCACCAGGTCCCCCAGACCTCCCCCTCTTCCCGGGACCAGGCTGGCGGCTCCCGGGAGCTTGCCCGGGACCGCAAGAGGCGGGCACCCACCTGGGCTAGTGCAGACATTGTGGACCTCGTCCATGATCTCCGCACTAGGCACAGGAAAGTGGCCATCTAGGGCAGGAGAGCTGCCAGCCTGGCCACCCAGGAGCAGGTGTGCATGAAAATCAAGGTGGTCCACTGAGACCCCTGACCCTGAGCCCTGAGCTTACAATGGCCGTCCTGGGTCAGACCAAAGGTCCATGTAGCCCAGTAGCCTGTCTGCCGACAGTAGCCAACCCTAGGGACACTGGAGGAGATGGACCGAAGACAGTGACCAAGCCATTTGTCTCGTGCCATCCCTCTCCAGCCTTCCACAAACCTTGGGCAGGCACACCACTCCTACCCCCTGGCTAATAGCACTCCATGGACCCAACCTCCATGACTTGATCTCACTTCCCTTTAAACTCTGTTCTAGTTGTAGCCTTCACAGCCTCCTGCAGCAAGGAGTTCCGCAGGTTGACTCTTTGCTTTGTGAAGAACAACTTTCTCTTACTAGTTTGAAGCCTGCTACCCATTCCTTTCCTTTGGTGTCCTCTAGTCCTTCTTTATGTGAACTAATGAAGAACTTTTCTGTATGCACCCTCTCCACCCAACTCCTGCTTTTAGAGACCTCTATCCTGTCCCCCCTCCGTCTCCTCTTTTCTAAGCTGAAAAGTCCCAGTCTCTTTAGCCTCTCTTCATATGGGACCTGTTCCCAACCCCTGATCATTTTAGTTGCCCTCCCCTCTCCCAGCCTCTCTCTTCCCCTCTCCCACCTCCTTTTCCCACTCTCCCCCAGTTTTGTTCAATAAAGACAGATTCCATTTTTGAACACTATTGTCCTTTATTTTGTACATCAAGAAGAGGGGCTAGGGAAGGGTAAGTGGAAGGAATGGAGGGAGGAATGGGGTACGCACCCCCGATGGGGAGGACTGGGCTGGCTCTGCGGGCTTCCGGGGGTGGAAGCTCTCCTGCAGCCCCCCAATTGCCCTCTCTCCGCAGATGGCAGCCTGCGGCAAGTGCAGCCGGTCTGATGGCCGAGTGTTGTGATGTGCCCAGTGTGGGTACTCCGGGCAATCCAAGCCAGGACTGCTTTGCAAGCGGGGTACCCGTGAGAACTGTCTGTCCGGGGTGGGGGTCGGGACCCTTTAAGCACAGCCCTCGGCTAGCCTGAGACAGCATCTCCACGCTCTTAAGACCTCCTCTGATGCCCTGCCGGCACTGCTTCCGGCCATCCTTAAGCCTGGTTCAGGGTCCACTTAATGTGGACATGCTAGTTCGAATTAGCAAAACGCTAATTCGAACTAGTTTTTAAGTCTGGATCCGTTAGTTCGAATTAGCTTAGTTCGAATTAACTAATTCGAACTAAGTTAGTTAGAATTAACGTTGTAGTGTAGACGTACCCTAAGTTATTCCTTCCCAGTCCCTCCTGGGGCTCTAAATCGAGATAGCGCATCCACATTTGGGGAGCCTGCCTCAGACTAATTTTGAGACTTCCCTATAGTGTGGACGTTCTATTGTGAAATAAGCTATTTCAGAATATATCTTCCAGAATAGCTTATTCCAAAATAAGCGAGCAGTGTAGACATACCCTAAGAGCTTAAGGTTTTCTTGAAAAATATGAAAATACAGCCGGTCCCCGAGTTGCGAACGATTGACTTACGACCGTTCGCATTTACAACTGAAGCTGTTGTAAATGGCGGACCCTGAGTTACGAACGCAATCCGCGCTTATGAACAGCGCGGTCGCGTGTAACTCTATGGGGTCCGACTTTCAAACAAACCGAGTTACGGACCAATTGCTTGGTCTGTAACCGGTTCATACGTCGGGGAGAGGCTGCAGTCACTCAGACTACCAGACACCTGATGCTGTTCTAAGTTGAAATCAATGGTGTTATACCCATGTAAAACTGGTGTAGCAGAAGGGAGAGTCAGGCCTGGTACATTCCTATTTTAAATCACAGAAAAAAACGAATCTGAAAGGCTACGTCTAGACTGCAAGCCTCTTTTGAAAAAGAGCATCTAGACTACAACCAGTAGCTGCTTTTTCGAAAGAGAGCCACCCAGGCAGTTTGGATGCTCTCTTTCAAAAAAGCACAGTTTGCATTACATAGCGCCTTTTTTCAAAAGAGCACTTTTGAAAAAAGGCATTCTTCCTTGTAAAACGAGGTTTCCCATGGTCAAAAAAACTGCCGCGTTCTTTCGTTTTACTTTCGAAAGAGCGTGGCAGCAGTCTAGACTCAGAGGAAGTTTTTTCGAAAAAAGGCCACTTCTTTCAAAAAACCCTGTAGTCTAGACACACCCAAAGAGAGTCTTAACGTAATACTCTGGGGAAGGTTCTACTTTACATTTCATATAAATGGTTCTGATACCTTGATCACATAAAGTTTGATTTAGCCATTGTGCAAGAGTTTGCTTTGTTCCAGGATGTGATTTTAATTAATCAATCATTCTCTTGAATTTTCATGAATCCCAGCATTGAGATGCTGACGGTGGTTACTCCTGCCATTCATTTTGTCTGACCCTTTTCTCCAGTAGCTAAAAACTTGCTTTGGGAAAGCCAACTTGGGAGGCCTTCTCAAGTCAAAAGTTGTCTTAATTGCCAAATGATAGTTAAATAATATGCATTCTCATTTCAGTTTTAGGATACGCGTACAAGGGCATCATTGCTTCTGAGGTCTCTTCCAGTTCTATGGTTCTATGATTCTATGATTTTACTTTAATAAATTCTGCTCTTTCTGATTTCAGTAAGTCCTCATAATTTTTCTTGGTTTGCCCTGGGAAAGCAATCTATAGAAGCAGAATTTAACATTAAACATTTGGGCTGTGTCTACACTGGCATGAATTTCCCGAAATGCTTAAAACGGAACAGTTTTCCATTATAAATATTTCCGGAAAAAGAGGGTCTACACTGGCAGGCTGCTTTTCCGGAAAAGCCCTTTTTCCGGAAAAGCGTCTGTAGCCAAGCGTCATCATTTTTGCGATCGGGGCTTTTTTTCGGAAAAGACTACTGGGCTGTCTACACTGGCCCTTTTCCGGAGCAGTTTTCCGGAAAAAGGACTTTTGCCCGAGCGGGAACAGCATAGTTTTTCCGGAAAAGCAGCTGATTTCTTACAGTAAATCGTCACTGCTTTTCCGGAAATTCAAGGGGCCAGTGTAGACAGCTCGCAGCTTATTCCGGAAAAGCGGCTGCTTTTCCGGAATAAGTGGCCCAGTGTAGACACAGCCTTGAAGTTTAGATGCAGGGGAGAGATTACAGCAATTAGGAATATGTCAAACACAAATATTTGGCAAGCCATACTGTCAGTAAATCAAATCTCCATCTTTGTTGAAGCACTACTATGGCCAGTCTAGCCAATTTAATCAATCTTTGGATGGGACCACTCTAGCATACCTTACGTTGATGAAAAGGCCAGTGGTAGCAATAGGCGTTTTGCATAAAACAAGAGTACGCAATAAAATGTAATGGAATGTAAGCTCTGTGATACGTTGGCAACATATTGTTGTGTTATTTAAGCAGCATGCAATCCTTCTTTTCGGCATAGGTTGTGTGATGAGCTTACTGCACAGCGGCCATGGGGCTGCAGGAAAAATCCTGTCTCAGACAAAAAAGAAGTGAATGGGATTTCTTCAGCGATGTTGAGTCAGATTGTACATAATTCAAAGAGTTTTATTCAAGTATAAATGTTTCAGTTGAATTGCATTTCCTCCTAACGGCTCAGAAATACTCTAGTAGCAGCAACAGATACAAGTCCTCATAGTCAGATATGTATCCTTAAGGAGTATTTCTGGCTAAGCAAGGAACTGTTTGGGGAGTGGACAGAGCTTGTGGCAGCAACGTCAACATGGATCCTAAATGAAGAGTTAGTAAAACTGCCATGCTAGAAAAGGCCTGTGAAGTGCTGAGAGCCTCAGGCATGGTTCAGAGTGCCACACCTTCCTCAAGTGGGAGTTGAGGGCATGCATTTCTCAGGAGACACTCAGCACTCCACAGGATTGAGCCCCAAAATGATCAAGTTAAAATGACCTATCAAGGCCAGTGTAATTTCCAGTCCTTTGCCCTAGAGTTCAAACACACACGCGCACACACACAGATGGGAATCAAGTGAGCTGCAATAGAGTCCCTTTTGTACCTTCTTTTTCCTTTCTGTCATTGAAAAGAGAGAGGAAAGGGCTGTGGAGAAGAGGAAAGAAAGGGAGGGGAGACAAACTAGAAATAACAACTAAGGTTTTTTTTATGAAAATTTTAAACAAATTTTTGAAAAAAAAAAAAGTATTTCCCACACCAAAATACGTTTTTCAAAGAAAAAGAGCCATTTTCACCAAAAATAATTTTTGAGCAGAATATTTTGACTCATTCCAAACAACAGCCACTGCCTCGTCTATACAAAACAGCTAAAACCTGCCTAAACACATTGCTACAGGGCTGGATTGAGTTGACAGCTGATTAGATTGGATTTGGCACAGCCAGTGTACGAGTTCACTCTTTTGATTTCTTGGACTTAAATGAAGATAGTTCTGCTACAGAACACCTCAAATGTAGCTACAGCTCAATCAAACGTTCTAACAAGCCTAACTCTACCTCCTATGAAACTCACTGCACTTTTCTTTCTCCACAGCAAACATCCTGACAGTGATCATTCTATCACAGCTGGTGGTTCGCAGGCAGAAGTCCTCGTACAACTATCTTCTAGCACTAGCTGCTGCTGACATACTGGTACTTTTTTTCATTGTTTTTGTTGACTTTTTGCTGGAAGACTTCATCTTGAATAAACAGATGCCTCAGACACTGGACAAAATAATTGAGGTACTGGAATTTTCTTCCATACATACGTCCATTTGGATTACTGTGCCATTAACTATTGATAGGTACATTGCAGTATGTCATCCCCTTAAGTATCACACAGTGTCCTATCCAGCTCGTACTCGAAAAGTCATTTTGTGTGTTTATATCACCTGCTTTTTGACCAGCATCCCCTACTACTGGTGGCCCAATATTTGGATTGAAGACTACATAAGCACATCTGTACATCATGTCCTTATCTGGATCCACTGCTTTACTGTTTACTTGGTACCATGTTCCATTTTCTTCGTTCTGAATTCCATCATTGTGTACAAGCTCAGACGAAAATGCAATTTCCGACTGAGAGGATATTCCACAGGGAAAACAACAGCCATTTTGTTTACTATAACTTCTATTTTTGCCATACTTTGGGCACCAAGAATAATCATGATACTGTATCATCTCTACGTATCACCTTTAAATAATACTTGGTTGGTACATATTGTGTCAGATATTGCCAATATGCTAGCACTGTTGAACACTGCAATTAATTTTTTCCTCTATTGTTTCATTAGCAAGAGATTTCGCACAATGGCAGCTGCGACACTAAAGGTTTTCTTTAGGTGTCAAAAACAACCAGTTCAGTTCTATACAAACCATAATTTTTCAATAACTAGCAGCCCTTGGATTTCCCCTGCCAATTCTCACTGCATCAAAATGCTTGTTTACCAGTATGATAAAAATGGAAAACCTATAAAAATATCACCGTGAAAGGGGATTGTTGGTGTCTCTGGATGCATCTTCTTTTCAAGCAGTTACATCTCCAGGATGTCAACTGCTGACATGGCTGTTTTAAAAAAGTGGTCAGTTGATTTCATTTCCCTGATGGACTAAAGGCAGATCAGACTGTTAGAAGAGAATGGGAGTGATTCATTTTGGGAGTTGGAATGAGAAGGCAAAATGCCTCTTTCTTGTTACATAGCATTTTGAATATGCTTTGGAGTATGAGTCTTCATGTTCAATTGCTAACAAGTGTCCATGTGCAAGCACTGGCGCAGGACAGAGTTGTTGGGGGAAAAGCCACAAAGATGTTTAATTGCAACCATGAAAGAACTTCTGTGACTCTCTCGTGGTCTTCACTATTGACAAAGTGAACGCTTTGCGAATTTTGGAAGGTATCATTTGCACTGCGTGCACTTGCCTGAAACAATGTGTCATTTCTGACATGAAATATCCCCACATGCAGAACCTTCTATCCAGGACTTTCTGCAATGAGCCATCTGTAAGACATTTGAACTGTGACAAGCCCCTCTGGGCTCGCTTGAACTCAAGGCTGAAGGATGGCTGTTTCACCTTGGCATGAAAAGCAATCCTGCAAGCTGCCAGTATTTATATGCTTTAAGTTGTTTTATCTCAGACAGAGACCAAAGGGGAGGAGTTTGAAGGAGGGAGGTTTCTTCAGCCAAGAACAAAAGCAGAATATATCTCCAATGACTTTAATTAGAATCTCCAAAGGCTCATAAGTTTGGGGCCCAGTCCTGCAAGGTACAGA
Source organism: Pelodiscus sinensis (assembly GCF_049634645.1). Taxonomy (NCBI): domain Eukaryota; kingdom Metazoa; phylum Chordata; order Testudines; family Trionychidae; genus Pelodiscus; species Pelodiscus sinensis. The sequence goes on along the minus strand of NC_134726.1, from coordinate 21,540,793 downwards.
GATCCCATGGGACCCAATTCTGAGAGGTGCTGCATGTACACTGACCAACTTTTAAAGTTAATTTCAGGGATATTTCAGTTGGGAGGCCTCTTTGCAATTACCCCCAAACTGTTACCTCCTGGCCCCTGGGGCTGACCTGCCTCCCAGAGTCCCAGCTCTTACTCACTGGTTCTCTAGCTACAACATGCAGCACAGCATTTGTGATGTTGCACCCCTTCCCTAGACCTCGCACTGCTGGATTTCTGGCCCCCCGGCCACATTCCTACATTGCAGGAGATAACATCATTAAATCAGGAGTCAGGAGTTTTTATTCATTATAAACTGGAGTCTCCCTGACATGCTAAGAGACTTGGGGAGCCTGACTATGCATTTAATGAGAAATATAGACACCACAGGTCCCTTTGGAGCCAATGAAACTAATGTGCACCCCTCATGACTGGGCCTTTAGAAATTATACATGCAAGAATTAAATATGAGAACTTGTTTGGAGAGTTTGAGCTCTGTTATCCCAGATTTACCTTTTAGTTTTTTAGTTTAATAGTCAAATATTTGTGTGTGGATTCAACATATTAAAGACTCCACAACAGTAAAACAAAGTCTACCCAAAATGCCTGGACTGTGAATTTTAAAGTACTTTAACTAGGACAAATATTTAAATGCTCTTTCTCCACGCTCATATGAAGCATATCGGCAACACTCTAAAAGACACAGGATGATGATATCGACAAAAGGCTTCTTAGAGGCATTTCATTTGCTGTTATCCCTCTTTGTTGTTGGTATGTGGTCTCACAAAGTGGGCATCATAACACATAAATTCCTTGTTGAGCACTTAACAAAGGCCTTAACAAAGAATGTAAGATAATATTTCCTTGCAGGGTAAACACAGGCACAGCTTTGTCAATGAGCATAAGGGCTTGTCAACTGATAACCTCCAAGGGGAGAGAAGCCCACTGTTTGCAAGGTGTTGATGTATGTGCCTCATTGCGAGCAGGAAGCTCACAAAAGACCCAATGCTGTGACATCTTCAGATGCTTCTAAAGGGGAAATAGAGGTCACTCAGCGTGTCCTAGAACTAGACTCCATAAAATCTGTAGATATTGAAAGTCTGCCATGGTTTGAGGTCTTACTATTTAAGTACCCACGAGTCCCAGTGACCTGATTCCCCATCACTCTTGCTTATTGTGTAGCTATTTACTCATGTGGGAAGGGAGTGCAACATGGATGTATACAGCTGCCAAATAAGAATGCACTTTGCACAAGCATAAATGACAACACAAGGCACATGAGAGACAAGGTGGGTGAGGTCATATCTTGTATTGGACCAGCTACCGTTGGTGAGAGAGACAAGCTTTTGAGTATACAAGGTACAAAGCAGAAAGGGAACAGGTCCAATCTGGCTGCTCTGACAGATCTTTACTCACATGGAAGTAGGGCTTATTGGGAAAAGAATGAGATTACTCAGGCAAGTAAGCAGCATTGGGCCCATTCTGATCAGCATCTCATCTCCACACATGGGAGTTCAGGGTGCTCAGGACCTCCCTGCAAGGTGCTCAGTACCTCCTCTATTAGGCTGCTGAGTTATACAGTCTAATGATTTTCCAATTCAATCAGAAAGGGGGGGAGCAGGTGGCAGAGATGAGCCTGAGATAAGAATTTGACCCTTTCCTCAAAGCAGCATGACAAGAATTAAATCTTTTGAAATAGGAAGAGAGGATAAAATAAACCAACAAAACCCCAGCCTGGGATCTTTTCCCTCTAATCATGACAACAATGGATGTATGCAAACCAGTAATTGCAATAATAAAACATAAGGTGACACTAGACCTCTGAAGGTGGCATTACCAACAACTAAATAAAGGTAAAATCATTAGCCCCTTTACTACTCATTTACTTGCCTATTTATTAGTCTTTGTCCTTTTTCCCCCCATTCCCCAAGCTCTCTCTCTCTGTTCTCCTTCTGTATGAATTGATATTAACCAAAGTTTGCCTTTTTTAAAAAGGTACTAGCTATTTAATTTGGGGGAAGACACTATATTGATCTCTTTTTTAACTTTAAACTGGTTATGAAGAATGCTAGTCTGAGTTACATGTGAATAAGTCAAAGTGCAATATATCTATATAGAATAAGTTGTTCATTTTTGAGAATGTATCTAATATTGAAAACAAAATGTATTTATACAAAAATGTCACTATTCTCCTTAATATATTAGTAACTTTACATACGTAACTGAAAGTTTAGGTTTTTTTAAAAAAAATACATGTATTTCAATTCAGTGTATGGAATAATCACCTGCCATATACATTGTGAGATTTATTACTTTTCTTAATATGATGTTGGTCCTGCAAACTAGCAGTGTGATCTTTTTTTCTTACTTCTATTTTTATTTTCATAAATGACCATATTTAAAATTGTAACAATCTTTTAGTGTGAAAATTTGATTTCTGAACAATAGGTATCAAGTTATCATAATCTTGTTTAAAAAAAACTCACTACTTTTTTCATATCAGTCTTTGGAATGACATGGTTTTGTTTTCATAGGTATTTAATCAACCAGTTTATTTCCAATGATTTTGGGTATTTAAGGGCTTGATTCAAAGTCACACTGAAGTAAAAATAAAACCCTCCCATTGATGTCAATGGAGTTTTGATTAGGCCATAATTTATTAACAAGAAATATTCTGAAGTCTTGGGGGGGGGGGGCAGTTTGGGAAATAAAGCCTTGACTTTTTAGTCCACTATATGAGAGCTGCTGTTGATGATCCTTGCCTTATATTTTAGTTTTGTGAAGCATCTTGCAATGACTGTTGTTAACTAGCCAGTGTCATGCTGTATTCTTTGTACCTCCTAATTTTCCTATAGTAAAAACAGCCAAGCACTTGCTATCTCATTATTTAGGAAAATAAAATATTCTGGAGAAGGAAGTATCTTAATTGCAGAGAGAGGATTTTGTACTTAATTTAACTTATATTTCAAATACTTACAATTAGAAGAAAAAGAAGCTGTGAACGGACAATCTAACAATTATTTGCAGGTGTATATCCTCAAAATCACAGCTATCAACAAAATCATTTTTAAACACAATGCTGAGTATATAAAATTATAATAACGAGACCTATCACCTATTTAAAGTTGTAAACATTGATATTTTCATAACTAGAGGATATATTGTGTTTGACAAACTTGTTTGTATTATAATAAATTTTGAGCTGGTGCATAAAAATTCTTTTATTGTACTGTTTGGAGTCACTATGTTTATTTTATAGACATTTATGACAGCGAGTGTGTAGGGCTCATCCTTACAGCCCATACTCAAGTGACTGCTCATTGAGTCTAAGTGGCAGAATTAGCCCCATTCAGTAAATAATAAATCTTCAAAATATCAATCATGTACGTATGTAATTATAATTATTATTAATAATTATTAGGCCTGATTCTCCACTCCCTTATAGACCAAATTCTCAGCTCCTTTAAAATGTGCCAAACTTCACTGAAGTCAATGGGTCAGTGTTCAGAGATCTGTGGTTATTTATGCTCGCAGGGAGTTTGATCCATTTACATCTGTGTACAGTGGACATAAAGCCCTACCAACTCCAAGTGATGTAAATGAAGACAGAAGATTCAAGGCAGCAGAAAATCAGGCCCACTGCTCCCACTAACTTCAGTAATGTCCAGTAGGCTTAAAACTGGTGCGGTGAGATGTAGAGTCTAGCCTGGAGAGGTTATGTTGGCTGGTTTTGACCAAAGCCACAAAATAGGTCAGTGGCAGAATTAGCAGCATTAACTTCCCTCTGAAGGAGAGTGGAGAGTGTTTAATTGAGGGTGGGAGTTGCCAGTCTTACCGTGGTGTCTGGGCTCAGCTCACTACCTTGAGTGTTATGATCTCCAGGGTCTAACATGGCTCAGACAGGAGCACATGGAAGTGGGGAGTGGGAAGGAAGAGGCCATCCTTGGGAATTGGCCATGATCTGCTTTCCCCTTAGAAGCTTAGGATTTGCATATTTTGTCAGCCACTCCCCTTTCACTGCTGCTTTGCTGCATACCTCACCCTGGTTAAGATGAACATGTGGCAGCAATTCCATACACAGGAATGTCCATGTTTTTAATAGATTTCCCCCCTCCTGCAACCCAAACTCAGATCTGGGGTCAGTGCTCGGGTGTGTTTGATCACGGGGAGGGGAGAGAGTTGGGGCTCATGGCTAGCCATTATGTTAAACAGATGATTATTCCCATAAATTCTTCATGGCCCATCATGTGGGATATGGTTTCCTATTTCTGACCGTTACTGTGGCATAAGTGCAAAGAAAGGAGACTGTGATGGGGAAATAATTTTTACAAAGTAGAAAAGGCTTTTACACATAATGGTGAAGCTCAATGACATGGTCTGTGCTGAATCTGCAGCACTGCAAGGCCCCTGCTGGTCTAGGAGACTTTGCAGCACTCATTCAATGACCCATTTACAGCTTGATTCCCCCAGTATGTAGCATAAACAAGAATTGAGCTAGATGATCCCGTGTTTTTTCCTAATTACAGAATATAGGTTACGATTCCATTTAGACCACACAATGCAACAGTGCAGTAGCCAGGTCACAAATCAACTATACTCATAACATAGGTGGGTTTCAATTTGGATCCCCAGTCTTGGGCTGGCATCGGGCAAGATACCACAAAGAGTTTATGAATCTATTAGCTGTTTACTTGTCAAAATGATTCATGCGTTCAGCAGCCTGCCCTATTAATTTGGAAACAATTATTTCAAATTGCAGACGGGTAGGTTGGACAAGAGCACCTCTAATGCATTCTCTGTTGAACTCACAATGACTTTGGTTTTAGGTGTTGAATTCTTAAAAACACTTTAAACCCACCAAATGAAGCAGAATAAAACACAGCCTCACGGAGACCGATCTGTTAAATAATAATCCTGCTATTAGCACTCTGGCTGAATTTGACAGCTCTGCAATTATGACAATACGCCATTACTCTCCTGTACTTGCTAGACACAACAAGGAGGTTGAAAGGCTCCAGTCCATTGTCTATTGCAAATGAATTTACAATCCGACTGTCATTATTGATCAACTAAATAGCTATTATAATCAGAAAAATTTGTGGTGCAAAATAAAAGGAGCTGGCTTTTGAGTTCCTGTGTTGTAGACAAAAGAGAGAATCCGCTGTGTATGTTTGCACCAAACAATTTAATTTGCTTTCTGATACCTGAAGTTCTTCTTTTTCATCTATTCAGTGAGGCCTCCTCTGTAGAGAAGCATGTTATCAAATAGTTATAGTCACAAGATTAATTCAGTGGGATACACTAAAACCTAAAAGCCCCAACTGAGATTGGGGTGCCTATGGTGCAAGACCCTGTACAGACACCTACTAAGACACGGTCCCTGTCCTGAAGATTTTGCAGTCCAAATAGCTAAGACAGAGGATTATTATTCATATTACTTCTATTTTACATATGGGAAATGAAGGCACGAGTTTCACCTAACGACCCCGGAGATCACAACATCCCAGGCAGAGAACTGGGCTCAGACACCCCAATAGGACTGGAGTTACAGGAGCTGCCACTGCAGGGTTATTGCTAGGGGGGTGGACTCCACAATCACCCTTAGGCCTCCTACCCCCATCCCCCCGGACAGGAACCACCTCGAGGCAGCCCTGTGTGTGAATTGTGCCATGGAGAGGCAATCATTCCTACAGACTAATCAGGAAGGAATTCATTGAAGGAAGCATTGGGGGCGTGGGGGATATGCTGCCCCATTATCCACCCTGAAAATGTCACCACCCAGCTACATGTTCATTGCTAAAAGGGAAATTAGGGTTCATCTTTGGGGCAAGGACTGTCTCTATCAGACTCTAGGCTAAGAGGCCTAGTGTTACAAATTCCCAGCACTGGTGATTTTGGGAGCTACCACAATACAGATAATGCAAGCTGCAGTACATGCTGGCACTCCAGAAGACAGCTGTCACCACGGTGTCATCAAAACCAGTTGTCAAGTGCCAGAGGACTGCAAGATTTTAATCGTGAAACAGTCATGGGAGTGGATTAGTGTGTGCTGCTTCCCCCTTCTTATTTCATTCTGGGTTTTGTTTACCACATTCAAAAGACTGATAACTTGGCACCTGTATGTTGTGTTCATTCCACTGATAAAGACCAAATTAATCCCTTTCAGGATGGGTTTTAGATTCTGCAGAGACTTACAACAAAAACAAAAGAACCCACTGATTTGCTTTTCCTCACCCATTACAAAACGGTAACCAGTTTTCAGAATCCAGCCAGTCTGATGTTGTTGGGCTGGTTGAAAGCCCTGAATTCCCAGTGATTCCAACAGGAATTATGTGAATTCCGGCCTAGCATTTTAAAAGTAGCTATGAGGGAGTTTGTGCAAATAGATCATGTAGATAGTAGATTTCAGCAGCACTTAACCCACCATTAAGCTCAATCTTTTTTTTAATTAATGCAACTGAACTAGGTAATCATGACTTTATAATATCCCAGTGGTATTACTCTTTGGCAGTGCTGTTCTGATTCTAGGATGAAAAATAAATGAAACTAAGCCAAGTTGCTGAGTTTATCTGGAACTATCAGAAGCTTTGACTAATTGCCATAAATGTACCTGCAAATCAAAAATGGTTACAGATATGTAGGAACATAAATGACCCTAAAAGCCCAGGACAATTTATCCCAAACAAATTACACACGTCAGTGAATATTGTTTAAAATGGCCTTTCATTAAGGGCACTTTCCTGTGCTTTGTACAGCTGGATTATAAGAAAAAAGGTAAAAACTAAGTAGCCAAATTTTTTTTTAGTAGTAAGTGTTCCAACAAAAGTCAAGTAGTTGAATTGCAGGCTATCTCTGGAGATACATAATGATCAATACACTATGGCTGTGTCTACACTGGCATGAATTTCCGGAAATGCTTAAAACAGAATAGTTTTCGTTATAAGTATTTCCGGAAAAAGAGTGTCTACATTGGCAGGCTGCTTTTCCGGAAAAGCCCTTTTTCCGGAAAAGCATCTGTGGCCAATGTAGACACGCTTTTCCGGAAAAGAGCCCCGATCATCATTTTCGCGATCGGGGCTTTTTTCCGGAAAAGACTACTGGGCTGTCTACACTGGCCCTTTTCCGGAACAGTGTTCCGGAATAAGGACTTATGCCCGAGCGGGAGCAGCGTAGCTTTTCCGGAAAAGCGGCTGATTTTGTACAGTAGAGCGTCGTTGCTTTTCCGGAAATTCAAGGGCCAGTGTAGACAGCTCGCAGCTTATTCCGGAAAAGTGGCTGATTTTCCGGAACAAGTGGCCCAGTGTAGACACAGCCTATTAGGCAAAGAAAGTGTGCTCAGACCTTCCTTGTTTGGGATCATATTATTAGACAGCCCAGCTAAAATATATTTCTGTCCCTTGTGCCGGGGATCTGAGGAGAGTCGCTCCCTCATTGGGAGAGAGACTAGCGATGCAGAGAACCAGGCTATATTGTCTATATTGGTTCTCCATTGCCCTGCCTCTTGTTCAGTCCCCTACCCCAATGCACAGTGAACACAAGTGTCACCATTCTCATTGGGCAGCCTTTCACAGCCACTTTTGACTGGTGTAAATGAATGCACGAGGTGCAGGGTGCTAGTGAATCCTGTTCCTTGGGGACGGGGTGACAAACACAGATTCTTACTTTCTAGTCCAGCTGGAACATTTGCATTGCTTCCCTTTCACTAATAACCTCTCTGCAGGAATCTCTTTCCTACCTGCAACCCCCCCCCCCCCCCCCTGCTCCAGTGCCAAAGGCACAGGCCTCTGATGTTTGCTGTATTAATCAAGGTGTAGGTGAAGCTGGATGTTGACCCCACATTGACCTTCTGTTCTATAACATAAAGAACACGAAAGACTCCAGCTCCTCTAGGTGTAGGGAAGGAGCCTGACACCACAATGTGCCTGACACCACAATGACCTTCACATTTCTTTGAACTACAAATTCTGCTCCAACCCAGTGCCAGGCCCTTGTGCCCAGCCTCCCACTTCCTCCTCCTCCTGCCTATCTTCCCTCTGTACCTCAACAGCCTCATCCCCTTTCTACCCCACTATTCAACTACTCCTTTCCTCCTCCCTCCCCTGCCAAAAGAAGTCCCTTGGAATGAGCAATATATCAGTCACTCCTCATTCTGACCTCTTGGTCATCAGCTATATCCTTTCACTCGCTTTGTCAGCATGCCTTTTTAGACTGTGAGCAATGTGAGAGAGAGACTGTCCCTTCCTGTGTAGTTGTACAGTACCAAGCACAATGCGCCCTCAATTCTGCCTGGGGCTTCTGGGTGCTATAATTACAAATGGTCCCCTGAGCTGGCCTGCCTGGGATTTGCATCCCGTCTATGAAAGTGAAGAATGCTCAGCAGCTCACAGGAGAGGGCTTATGTTTCTCTAAATGCATCTTTTCAAAATGTTGAGGAATCCTAGCAGATTGGTGGCATGCTGCGGGGAGAAGGGAGTTCCTTGAAATTGTCACTTCCAAAACCTAAACAAAAGCCCAGAGGAAGAAACTAAACAAAACAGGAAATACTGCTTTTTATTGGAGTTATGGGACTGGGAAACATCATCTTTCTTTTCTGTTGCCAGAAAAATCCTCTCTTCTGCATCTTGCCAAGCAAATAGTCTCTCAATTCATTATCATTTATGACATGTATTAACTTATATAAAATGCTGTTCCCTTGAGAATAATTAAGGTCACTTTTTGGTAGCAGAACAAACTGCTTTATAGCTCAAATTTTGATTCACTAACAGTAGACTTGATAAAAATCAAGTAAAGCAGAATCAACGTAGGTCTAGTGTTTCATACACAGTAGGATCTTGTTGCTGACATATGCACAGAAAGGAAGATAAACATCTATCAAAAGACACCATTTCTTGAGCATTTCCTACAGCCCATACCCTGTGGCACTCAGACAAATGAGACACGGAGGTAGTTTTTTTTCCATTTGGGGCACAACAAGATAAGGTCAAAATGACAAACATTCATTCTAGTGGTGTTACTGATAAATGCTCCCTGTAAGTACATTAAAAAGTAATCCAAGTCAAACTTAACCAACACACAAGCACAGCTAAAGTTCATCAAAAAATCTTTTCAAGATGCATTTATCAGACAGGATCTGCAAGAGACATCTGGCCACAGCTGGCTGGCTTATCAGCTGACTGCAGATACAGACACATGCATAATAAAACAATTCTCATTTAAAACACTGCCATACTGATATGACCTTTTCTACAAGTGTGTGTGTGTTAACTATGGCGATCAATAGCATTAAAGCACAACAACCCCATGTGAGAAGTCTGAGGTCTGATGTTTATCTCTATAGCAGCCAATCTCTTCCTGGGTCCAATCCTGATCCATCTGATGAGCCTGGTCTGCTTGAAGATGTGGGTACAAAGATGACAGCAGTATTCAGTGGGTAAGGATAAGGAGTTCCATTTAGGAAGAAAAGACATGCTTAACATGTGAGACTAACATGCTACATATGAACATCTTCCTAGAGAGGGGAGTAAATGGGATATGGATGAAACTTGCAGATTTCACTAAATGAGCCGGAGCTGTAAACAGTGGAGTAGAAACAGAAGTAGCACATGTGAACCTATGGCAGTAAACAGCAGCCTACAGTTCGCTCTGGTAAAACGCAAGCTCATACATCAGGGAAAACCATCTGGAACACAGATAATCAATTCCGCATGAGGGGAATCCCAGGAAACACTAACTGAAGAGAGGCCTAATGACAATAGCAGCTCAGACGTGAGTTTACAACAAAGCATAGCAAACAAATGCATTCCTTGGGGGGAGCAGTTTGAATGTGGGGAGTTTGTCTGTCCAGGGGCAAGAAAAGGGATCATTTAAAATCCCCCTTTACTTTCAGTTAAAAGGGATGAGCATTGCAGGTGGGGAAATATCACCTGAGCTGGTGTGCCCCAGAGGAGGCTCTGATGGGCCACTGGCTTATGGGTGCCTGAGGAAGGGAGAGTTATATACCCCATTCTCACCAGAGAGTGCCCCTTCCATCTTAGAGCAGCAGCACCCACTCTCCCTTCCTTGGGGTCAGAGTACAATCAAGTGTTATGGTCTGCTGTGGCCACTGCACTAATCAGATTTGGGAAAGTCTGGGAAGAAAATTTTCCCTCATCACTAGATTGAGAGGGAGTTGCCTTCCCCACAAGCAGGTCAGGGGCTTCATGATGCAGGTCAGGAGATGGCACAATTTAGCAAGTGGCTGGTGTCCAGAGCAGGTCCACTCTCTATAGAGGGCCCAGTTCCCAGATAAACTGGAGTTGGAAGTGGGCTTGGCAGAAGGCATGCCTCAGGAATCTGGGATTCCTAACATACGGTACATCTGAAATACAACTTCTTTTTCCTGGGCACTCCTTAACCAATATACAAAGGGCTGTATTGGGCAGGGACTAGAGTTAGAAGGGACAGGACTAATGCAGCTCTCCTCAAATAAGTAGTCAATAGGCGGGCTGCAGGCCAAATCCAGACTGCCAGACACTTTTGAACAGACCCAAACTCTTCTTTGTTATCGTCATTATTGTTTTTCATTATTATTATTTTCTCTGAAGTCTGAACCTTGACTACACTTTGACCAAGAAATTTGGATCTTTACAAAAAATAATGTTCTACCCCCATGTTAAATTATTAAGAAAAGAGAAGACCTGCCCAGTACAATTTATTGAGAAGTAGCTCCCAGATGCCATAATAAAGTTGCAGCCTAATTAAATTACACCTTTTCCTTCCTGTGTGGCCAGGACAAAGGGCCAACGTAACTCTGGGCCACATGTAGAGGATCCCATCAGGGCAAGCAGAGAGGTGATAATAGCGTCCTCTAACTGGATCTCTTGCAAACATGCCAGTAATGCTGCATTCTGCTTTTGGTTCCAGAAACAGCGTGACATATTGGAGGGAGTTTAGAGTCACAGAAAAAGTACAGGACTCCGGAGACAGTAAATTACATGAAAGACTAAAGGACGGACAAAAGTCTCTTGTGGCTAAGAAATGACAAAGGGCAGGGATATAATAGCAGTCTGCATACATTTTACTGCTGTTTTTGATAAGCAAACGACCAAGAAGGCAGAGGAATTATTTTGCATAGACGAAGGGGGCGAGGACTTAAACATCTAGTAAAGCAGAAATCTTGTGACAAAGGCAAATGTGGAAGAGTCTGAGTGGAGTGAAGGAAGCCCCATTCATTACGTTGTATACAGCTAGACTGAACCAAACACTAGAAAGTGTACTATGCGGGGCACAAGCATGCATTGCCAAGCACGTGGTCTGGATGAGCTAAGGTGCCTTTTTGTAATCTAGGAAGTGAATCACTCCACACCTCAAAGGGGTGGGAATGGCAGAGCTGTTGCCACAATCCAAATTCCTTCTCTTATGCATCGGACAAGTCTCCTCAGCGGTCAGCAATAAAGGAATTGTGGACTGCCGTTCTATAAAGGAGTAAGGGCCACTTCTGAGCATGCTCACATACCTCCCTAGAGGCATTCTACGTGCCTGTGTCCCTCTGCCATTTCATTCAGCTGGGCTCTCACTGAAAAGCCAATGCAGAGGTTTCAAAGTGGCAGTTACCTAAGTTACCACTGTTTGGTAGCTATAGCAATGAATGAGTCGAAGAATCAGTGGGCATAATTATAATGAATACAACTGCTGGAGTTAACCAGACAGTCCCGAGATTGCAGTCTGGGATTTTCTACTGTTGTTCCTTTAGCTGCCTATGAAAGCAAGCCACCTGGTTCAGTTTATTCTAGTTCCACACTCATCTGCTTAAAAATGTTTGTCACTTGCTACTAATACAAATATACTTTATGTTTGCATTTGCTTCTGTGTTTCATTTTACTGAGAGTTAGAGTAGTTGGGGTTCCCTGATATATTTTTTATTGTAATATTTCCATTATTTCAGGCTTGCTATTGAACATTAATCAGCTCTCCCACACGTACATCACAAAATAATGTTAACTCCGCTAAGCAATCCTTCATTCAAATGAGAGCAATTCTAAAGTGAAGCCCCAACCCAAGTCTACCAAACAGTAACATTTCAAGGGGAAGGGAGCAAATTAGACCCATACAAGTAATCAGCTTCACAGAGTATGAGACCCAAATTCTTGGTTCCAGTGATGTTACCTAAGGTGCAAAGAGACTGGACAATAGAAGCTCCGAAAGAGTCCCGTTCTACCCCAGGCTTTATTTTCACTGACTAAAAAAAGTTTTATCTTGGCATAACTGATACAAGTAAGCTTTTCCAAGGAAAAAACACAGGGAAGACAAGGCGCTTTAGTAAACTGGGCAAAGTCAGTTCTATACCCCCACCTGAGGTAGTCCTCACCTAATGCACCTCACAATAAAACTGAAGTGCATGGTCTCTGACAAGCTTCCCTGTAAGCTTCACCCCTGCACGCTGGCACAGCAGTTTTCTGATCTCTGCTCTGAAGTTCAAAGGTCCCGCACAGACAAGGAGCCCATCTGATTTGTGGCGGGAGAGGCCTCTCACTGAGCAAGCAGCTAAATGGAACTAGCTGCCTGCTTGAATAGAGGAGCTCTGAAAGCGGATAAAGAGGGAGGTAAGGAGACAATTAGTGCCCGGGGGGATGGAGGGAGTAATTAATTAATTAATTAATTAATTGGCTGATGAGGAGCAAGAGGGGAGGAGAGTGCACAGTGTCCCTCTACAGGAGGAAAGAAAGGCAGACACTCAGCACTCTCAAGCCTCCTGGGAAGGGGGCGGTAAGGGTCTGACTGCATGGGGTAGGTTGGGGAAAGAGGGTGGCTGAGTGCTGGCATCTGTGCAATGAGGTGGAGGCAGGGGGCAGTTTGGGGTGTCTGACTAGCTACAGTCCTTTCTGTCTGACTGGGTTGAGGGGGGGAGCAGTCTGCAAGGGAAGTGTGTGTGCCAGGACATTTGCATGATTGCATTTCAAACAAAGTTTTCATTAGGTGTTAATGGCGTAAGATAAGAAAGAAAAAGATTCTTTTAACAGAATGTTTTTAGAGTGTTGCAGAGATCTAAAACTCTGAATTTAATGATTTTTTAAATTTGTGTTTGTAATTAATACATGGTATATTGTATTGCATTAAGGCCAGATCTTCGCTATTTGGTGGAGTTCTGGCTCTTACGTGTTAGAAATAGCAAGTACTACCTTGAGCTGTTATAAAGGTTGATACATGTACTCCAAGGGTAATGTTAATTTTCTTCTTAATTTAATTTCATATTAAATATTGTATGCATTGCTCCACGCTAAATATCCCTTGTTTTAATATATTTTCTTCCACACATATGGACTGGAAGAATTATGTGTGTGTGTTTTGTTTATATTGGTGATGCACATCTATACACACACACACACACACACACACACATTACCTCAGTATTGGCGGTGCACATAAGAAATTTCAACCCGCCCAAAAGAAAATTCAACCCACCCAATGATAGAAAATGTTAGAGGGAACACTGGTCTTTGCTGTGTTTTTACCCCAGGTGATCTTGTGCACATTAGTAAGAACACACTTTTTCTTAATAGTGAAGGAAATGCCACAGTCAGCTTTATCCACTAAGGATGTGTCTATACTGCACCATTATTTCAGAATAACAACTGTTATTACAAAATAACAATGCGAGTGTCTACACAGCAATTCCATTATTTCAAAATAACATTGAAATAACGGACGGCTTATTCTGACTTCTGTAAATCTCATTCCATGAGGAATAACTCATCTTCTCATATAGCTATTTTGAAATAGAGCGTGTGTGGATGCTCCACTGCTGCTATTTTGAAATAGCTCCTCACCAGGACCATTCTAAGGCTATGTATACACTACAAAGAAAAGTCAGAAAAAAATACGCAAATTGTGGTTTGCAATTTGCGTATTTTTTCCCACTTTTCTTTTGAAAAAGGCTTTTCCAAAATTTGGTGCATCTAACCAGGGCCAAATTTCAGAAAAACCTCCTCTTTTGACACATCTCTTCTTCCTCATAAAACAAGGTTTACAGAGATGGCGAAATAGCGCTTCCACTTTTCCAAACATTTTCCTTGGACACGGCATAGCTTTTCCAGGATACCTCTGGTATCCCAGAAAAGAGCTACAGTCTAGACATAGCCTAAGTAATTCCTCCCCAGTGGTTCCTGGGGCTTTAAATCGAGGTAGCGAGTCCACAGTATGGAAGCCTGTCTTGGACTAATTTTGCAACTTCCCTGTAGTGTAGACGTGCTATTTCGAAATAAGCTGTTTCAGAATATATCTTCCAGAATAAGAACATAAGAACCACCATCCTGGGTCAGTCCAAGTATCCTGTCTACTGATAGTGGCCAATACCAGACGCCCCAGAGGAAGGAATAGCTTATTCCGAAATAAATGTGCAATGTAATGTACCCTAAGTGATCAGGTAAGTGTGATCAGCATAATTTCAGCCCACTAACTCCTGATCTGGCAATTTCCAGAATTGCTGCAGGACAGAGCCATGTCTACACTTGGTATTTTAGACAGTTTGTTCACTGGTGCTCTGTCACACGGGTAATGCCACGGCAGTAGAAGCACTAACACCGCAACCTGTTGTTATTGCAGTGTTACCTGGCCCCTCTCTAGGAAGGCTCTGCTGGTAGAAACACAATGTTTGTGCCCTGCCTACATGGGTGCTTCCACCATTACTATCACTGATGAAGCAGTCCCAGTATTACAGCAACAGCTAGAGATCAGCCTAAAATTCTCCTAAGACTCAGAGCCACGCTAGCAGTGCTGAGAACTGTGATGCAGCCCTTCCCTGGACCCTCACTAAGCCCAGTCAGCCAAAACAGTACAAAGCTGTCTGCTAGCCGCAAAACAGACAAACCTTGTAACACATGGGACTCTACCTCAGAAAGAGGCCTTAGAGAAGGCATCTCCCGCAACTTCAAGGACAATGGCCCCTAGAAAACAGTGCTCTGAGGCACTCAATGAACACATCATCACAACACTCCCTTCCCTTCTCTCTTTTCACTCTGTTATTATTCTCATTTCCTTAAATTAAGGCTTTTTTTAAATAAAACATGCAAAAAAGCGTTGTGGGCCCCCAAAATGCTACACAGTGGCTATATGGGCATAAAGGGAGGTAGGCATAGAGGGAAAGGATGCAACCAACTTCTGTCTGTCTCTGATAAGACATACTAAGGCCTAGGACCATAGATAAAGATGCAGGGCTCTTCTACTGACTAGCCTATCACCCAGAGTAGTTGGATCTTCTTAGCTTTAGCCCAGGGATGCTTATGGGCATTTTTAAATCAGAGAAACTTGCAGCTGAGACAAAGTCATGCACCAAACATGGTAACATTGAGTTGTGGGGGATTCTCAGACTAAGGTTTTAGTTTTAATGTTCTTACGAATAAAGGAAAATGCTAGAAAGGGGGACATGCATTGGGGGATGGCTGTGGAAGTGATAAAGACTCTATTAATTGACTCTCACACATCTTACAGCCCCTTCCCAGAGGGCACAATAATAGAAGTCCTGAATTAAGGTAACACAAGCCGTTCCCAAGTGTGGTGTTCAATTCTCATCCCTCCATATGCAACATTGAGCAGATCTGGCTGGCTGGGGGAGTAGGCACATACTGCACTTTCTTCAGGTGTGGCACAGTCGCTGCCCGCACTAAGAGCCCCAGGAACATTCAGTATAAGTGCCTCTGAGAGCTCCTGGTGGAGCAATGCACATCCATCCGCTCAGCCTCCTTTCCTCCCAAAATATGCAAAGCCGGGGGTACCATTTAGCCTTCTATTTTGTGTGAAAAACATGTTTTAACATTACTTTTTAAAGTCATTAATGACAAAGAGAATCATCAGACCTCAATCTAGCCAGCCATGATCCCTCTTGATTGTTAGGATTACAACAAATAGGATATAGACAAAAACAGTCTAGAAGAATTATTGTGTTTTTTAATTTTTTTAAAAACTGGTGCTATCCCCAGAGCACTGACCCTACCATAATCTGATGTCTAAATACAAAGTCCGCAATGACAATTTATCAACAATATGGAAGTAATCTAAGCAGAAGGTGATAATAAAGGTATCCGCCATTCAAATTTCAGCACTAATCATCTTTACATTCCATCAAGCAGCAGGAATAGACACCAAACTAGGGCTTCATTTTACAGCTTGGTTTATCACCTTCTCCTTATCTTACAGAGTTTGAGTTAGACATAAGGGATCGATTATGTTTACAATGCTGCATAAGGGCTAATTCAGTGGTGAGCAATAAACAGCCCACGGGCTGTATCCAGATCACTGGGATTAGTCCCTGGCAGGCCACCACTGGTATATTTACCTGTGCCTCCACAGGTACAGGCACTTGCAGCTCCCATTGGCCATGGATCGCCATTCCCAACCAATGGAAACTATAGGAAGTGGTGTCACAGTCTTCACCACTTCCTGCAGCCTCCATTGGCCGAGAACAGCAATCTGCAGCCAACAGGAGGTGCAACCACCTGTAACTGCAGAGGTGCAGATAAATTAAGCAGTGACAGCCTGCCAGGACTATCTAACCACCCCCGTCTTATTGTCCATCCTGGGATAATTCAAATCCACAGCCACTTTAAGATAGTTTTGATTTGTGTCACACACAGAGAAAGGCATGCTGGGACTGTTGGGACTGTTGGAAACTCTGCAAATAAGCATCTTTACAAGAAACCCAACTCCACAATGTGCTTACACCATTGATTCAACCATGTAGCAGAGCTGAGACACCTCACTACCTTGCTGGAGTAACTTGGGACAGGATTTTCAAAAGTTAGGAGCATTCACTAAACTGCTCCCACTATCATCAGCAGTGTTCCCTGTAGGCTGTGTGCTTGTGCAGCCACCCGAGAGAAATTCAAATGCCCACCCAGCTGATTAGCAGATTGCCCACAGCTAGGTGTTTTGTTTCTGCTGGAGGTGCATGTTCAGACATGTCTGGATGCACATACACATTTATTCTGCACATGGATGGAAAAAAATCCAAACATGGATGGAAAAGATTAGAGGAAGCATTGGTCATCAGCGATAAAACCCCCACTGACTTGAATGGGACCAGAGCTAAGTCAGATCTGAACACTTGTGAAAATCTCACCCTTAGCATTCTGCAGGATTGTGTAATTAATAATAGAGATCATTGTCGTTTGCTTTCCAACAGGAGTGTTTTACTCTTGTTGTGCAGACAGGTGTGCCATTGGCTAGCAGCTTTGCATTTAATATTCACCACAAAAGCTGGGACCACAGGAAAGTCATCTGACTTTCATATTCCATTACAAATAAAACTCAGATAATGGTCCACTTAAAAGACTCATGGACATTAACACAATTTTTGATAAACATGGTTTGTTGTTTGCTTTCCATCAAAACATAAGAAACTCCTTTGATGCAACTGAGCTTTGCCTTGAGAGTCTAGGTTTCATTACAGCCTATTCATATTTTAAGAAATTCTCAGACCTAACTATGAAGGGAAATTGCCTCTCCAGACCCACGTACGCTGAAATGCCTGCACGGAATCATCCAGCATAGAAAGGGTAGGAGGAGTTGGGGAATTTTAATACTGATCTTTTGATATGAGAGAGAAAGGTGGATAAACAAATAGCATATAATGCATTGTCTCTCCTACCAGCCTACTTTGTTCATTCAGATTTTAAGATCCTCATCGTATGGCCAATCTCTGGGAACCAACTCAATAGAGCTATGTGCTGGTGCAGAAATCTGCTCACATGCTGTCAGCTGTGGAATTTGGGGGCTGTGTTGTGCATCCTTTAGCCTGATAGGCCCACGGTTCTGATCACTGCCACAGGACATATAATTTTGTATGGTTCTAGTAAAGGAGTTTGAGAGATATTCAGCACCATGGACAGTGACATTGTGAAAAATCCTCTGGCTGGAGACAAAAAGTCCTCTACTGCATTTTAGAGATTAACAGAATGCCTCTGGTTGGAAGAATGTAATGAAGGGAACAACATAATGGGAGACAAAACAATACTGTGTAGATAGAAGTTTAGATTATTTGTCCATTACAATAAGATAAGGAGGCTCAGTGAAATGTTTTGTGCAATGTTTTCACCACTGCTTTTTTTAGAACGATGCTACTAAGGTGCTGGGTTCAAACTTACAAGATGAGAAGAAGCTCCTGGATGAAATGTGCATTAGGAAAAATCTTTCCCCACTTCTATATTCCATGTAACTAAGTTTAAAAAGATATATTAGTGTGCTAATCTCACAACAAAGCACACAGCTTAAAGCATTTTGGGGTCTCTTTTTTTAGCCCTTAAAATGCATTATAACACATGCTGTGTAGCTTAAATGTTCTAGGTGATAAAAATGTAAACTGCTGAATGAATGCAATGACACTCTTCATTGGAATGTTACAAGTTCTTTATATGGTTATGAGCAACTAACATGTAAAACTTACTGCAGACAAATTTATAACTGTGATTTTCTGGAAAATAAGATCATGCAGATTCCTTCTATTTTATATTCAGAAAGCTTCCCAAGTTACCATGCATCCCTTTCTCTACTGTGCTTAGTGAATGTCTTAGTTTCCATTACACATTCCTTCCATACATGCTTTCTCTGCCAGGCATTCCTCCAAAGCTAGTTGGCCATGTATCTCACTGACAACTAGATTGCACCCACAATGCACCTGCAACTGCCCACCAAGCATTCCCTTTGCATCCAGGTATATGACTTAGTGTTGCCCCATCAGCAAGTTCATGGTCTACAAAGAGAAATATAGATCCTTTTCCTAATGAGCAACCTAGCTCAGTGGAAATTAATTTAATGTCCTAATATTTCTTCTGGGTTGTCTGACAACCTTCTATTTGCCACAAAAAAATCAGGAAAAAGTGTATGATTCTTTTAAGAAATAGCAAATGGTTTTCTGGGCCTTATTTTGAGAAGTGCTGTGTGGTCAGAAGTCCCATGAGCAACAACCACTCCTGCCTACAAGATCCTTTAGGAAACAGTTACCCTAACATGATGTAAGCTATTTGGACACGTATAAAGAATGGGGTGTCGAAATGCTGACCTCCCAAGCTTTGTACTTGCTCTCTGGCTTTCAAAAGTGAGAGTATTTGGTGGGGGAGCAATCTGAGATATCTAAGGAAACTAAGATTCTCTGCTCTTTCTACAACCATTAGGCTCCTTTAAGAAAAGTGCCTCAAAAAATGTAGCTGAACCACTATGGCAGCCTCTAGTTATCTAGTTCCTCATAGAGCTTTGCTCTGAAGCTTTGGGTAGGATGAGTGGTTACCCCCTATCCACTAGCTACTCACTAGCAGCACTACCCTTTGAATGTTACATGGATATTCAAACCTGTCATAAGGTCACTGCTAAAAGGTGATCCACAACCAATTAAAAGCAACCACACCATTTCCAGTACAATTTTGTTTACCTTTTAGTTAAATGTTATGGGAAAATTCTCACTGCCACTGTAAATAGATGCAACTTCACTGCAGTCAAGGTCATCACACACTGATGTTGTGCAAGCATTGACTGCTCCTAGGCAACCAGTTGTGGTTAACCTGGTCCTTTTAGACAATCTCACATAAATTTGATAGTGTTTGAGTATAGATGAAAGAAACTGTTTATTCAGTGCTCTAAGAAAACAGGAGAAAACAAATCTGCATACTCTCAGTGAAAAACACAGGCTGACATCCAGTTCACCAATTCAGGGCATGTTGCCCTGGAGTACGTAAAACACTACTTGCAGGTTTTTTTTGTTCCATAATGAAAAAGTAGCTCTACAGCACTCAGGGCCACAAATACATAACAAACCAGGCCAACAACACTAAGAGTCCAAGGGCCATGTGCTACATTTATGACACTGAATATATTTTAAAACATACAAAGGTGAAATTGGTTGATGCAGGTACTAATTACTATGTGATAAAACACAAAGGAAAAGGAAAATTAATCATCAATAGAGTAAATGTCTCTGACAACACTGCCTGAGAAAAAATGAGCTATGCAGCCTTATTGATACAGGCAGTCCCCGACTTACGCAGATCCGACTTATGTCGGATCCGCACTTACGAATGGGACTTTTCTCGCCCCGGAGCTCACGGGTGGCGGGTCGCCACCCGTGTCCTCCGGGGCGAGAAAAGCTTCTCCCAGTCTCCCTGGTCTGCTGGGGGGGGTCCAGCAAAGCCGCTGGACCCCCCCTCCCAGCAGACCAGGAACACCCGAGCAAAGCCGCCGCCTGGGCAGCTTTGCTCGTTTGCCCGGGAGCAAAGCCTCCCAGGCGGCAGGACCCCCGCCGCCTGGGCGGCTTTGCTCCTGTCCCCCTGGTCTGCTGGGGGGGGGTCCAGAAAAGGTGCTGGACCCCCCCCCCCCTCCCAGCAGACCAGGGACACCCGAGCAAAGCCGCCGCCTGGGCGGCTTTATGAGCAAAGGCGGCGGCTTTGCTCGGGTGTTCCTGGTCTGCTGGGGGTGGCCAGCAGCTTTGTTGGACCCCCCCCCCCCAGCAGACCAGGGAGACCCGAGCAAAGCCACACGGGCCCCGCCTGTGCGGCTTTGCTCGGGTCTCCCTGGTGTGCTGGGGGGCACTCCCCCCAGCACTCCAGGGAGACAGGAGCAAAGCCGCACGGGCAGCGGGGTCCCTCCGCCTGTGCGGCTTTGCTCAGGTCTCCCTGGTCTGCTGGGAGGGGAGGGGGCACAGCTAGTGCACCCCCCCCCCCCCCCCAGCAGACCAGGCTTTTGTTGCGGGACGCCTCGGGTAGAGCAGCTGGGGTGCTGCCGGGTTGGTCCTGTGGGAACCTACCGGGCAGTGCCCCAGCTGCTCTGTCCCAGGCTCCAGATTCAGCAGCTGTTGAAACTGATCAGGCTGATTCCAGGAAGCTGGGGGCAGAGCAATTCTGCCTCCTGCTTCCTGTAGTCAGCCCCTGGTCAGTTTCAGTGGCAGCAGCTGAATCTGGAGCCAGTTCTGACTTACATACAAATTCAACTTAAGAACAAACCTATAGTCCCTATCTTGTACGTAACCCGGGGTCTGCCTGTATATGGGTGTATTGATGACTGATTAATTCCTTTGACTTAATTGGTTAAAAATTTCCTTTCCTGAGGGCTACAACATCAGGAATATTATTAGCATTCAGGAACCCTATCAACATATCAGAAACAATTCCCATTTTTTCATTTTTTTATTAAATTCACTAACCATATAAACATCCCACAAATACTACAGTACAACAGCAGATAAAGCAGGGATTAAATTCAGCCAGAGCTGTTCAGGGCAGAGCTCCAGTAAATATTTTCAAACTGACAGAAGAGAAGCCCCAGATCCTGGTGCCCCCGCAGTGCAGGAGACCTGAGACTCTAGGAAATACTCTGAGAGAACCATAGAATTTTAGGACTAGAAGGTACCTCAAGAGGTCATTCCCTTAAATCAGATTAGGTCTAGATTTTATTTGATAGGATTTTGTCTAATCTTCTCTAAATTCTCCTATAATGACTCCCCAACCTGCTTGGGCAATTTATTCCATACTTAAACCACTCTGACAGTCAGGAAGCTTTCCAACCTAAACCTCCCTTGCTGCTAAGCCTACTTCTTTTTGTCCTATCTTAAGAGGTTAAAGAGGGCAATTTTTTTTCTCCCTTCTCCCTGCAATAATCTTTTATGTACTTGAAAATTGTTTCCATGTGTCTCTTCAGACTTCTCTTCTCCAAACTAAACAAACCGGCTACGTCTAGACTGGCATGATTTTCCGCAAATGTTTTTAACGGAAAACTTTTCCGTTAAAAGCATTTGCGGAAAAGAGCATCTAGATTGGCACGGACGCTTTTCCGCAAAAGCACTTTTTGCGGAAAAGCGTCTGTGGCCAATCTAGACGTGCTTTTGCGCAAAAAAGCCCCGATCGCTATTTTCGCGATCGGGGCTTTTTTGAGCAAAACAAATCTCAGCTGTCTACACTGGCCCTTTTGCGCAAAAGTTTTGCGCAAAAGGGATTTTTGCCCGAATGGGAGCAGCATAGTATTTCTGCAAAAGCACTGACAATCTTACATGAGATCGTCAGTGCTTTTGCAGAAATTCAAACAGCCAGTGTAGACAGCTGGCAAATTTTTCCACAAAAGCAGATGATTTTGCGGAAAAACTTGCCAGTCTAGACACAGCCACCCAGTTTCTTCAGTTTTCCCCCATAGATCATGTTTCCGAGATGGTTCATCATTTTTTTCTTCTCCTTTGGACTTTCTTGAATTTGTCCACATCTTTCCTGAAATGTGGTGCCCAGATCTAGACACAATACTCCAGTTGACACCTAATCAGCACAGAGCAGAATTATTACTCATGTCTTGCTTACAACACTACTGCTAACACATACCAAAATGATGTTTGCCTTTTTTGCAATGATGTTTCATTATTGGTTCATATTTAGTTCACAATCCTTATGATCCCCTCTTGCGGTACTCCTTCCTAGGCAATCATTTCCCATTTCGTGTGTATAGAACTGATTGTTCCTTCCTAAGTGAATTACTTTGCATTTGTTCCTTATTGAATTTCATGCTATTTACTTCAGACCATTTCTCCAGTTTGTCCAGATCAGTTTGAATTTTAATTCTATCCTGCCCAGCACTTGCAACCTTTCCTAGTTTGGTATCATCTGAAAACTTTATGAGAGTGCTCTGTATGCCATTATGTAAATCATTGATAAAGATATTGAACAGACTTGGACCGAGAACTGATCCTGCAGGACCCCATATGATTTGCCCTTCCAGCTTGACTGTGAATCACTGGGAATGGAATTCCACCCAGTTCTGAACCCAACTTATAGTAGTCCAATTAAATAGTACGTAAGAATATAAGAATGGCCATACTGTGTCAGACCAAAGGTCTATCTAGCCCACTGTCCTGTCTGACAACAGTGGTCAATGCCAGATGCCCAAGAAGGAGTGAACAGAAAGAGGTAATCATCAAGTGATCCTGTCATCCATTTCCAGACCCTGTCAAACAGAGGCTAGGTACTCTGTTCTTACCCATTCAGGCTAATAAGTATTGATGGACCTAACCTCCATGAATTTATCTAGTTCTTTTTTGAACCCTGTTAGTCCTGGTCTTCACAACATCCCCTGGCAAGGAGTTCCACAGGTTGACCGTGCACTGTGTGAATAAAAACTTCCTTTTGTTTGTATTAAACGTGCTAACTATTAATTTCATTTGGTGAACTCTAGTTGTTTTGTTATGGGAATAAGTAAATAACTTTTCCTTATTCACTTTCTCCATACCTGTCATAATTTTACAGTCCTCTATCATATCCACCCTTAGTCTCCTCTTTTCTAAGCTAAAAAACCCCAGTCTTTTTAATGTCTCATCATATGGGACCCATTCCAAACTTCTAATCATTTTTGTTGCCCTTTTCTGAACCTTTTCCAATACCAATATTTTTTTTTAGATGAGGTGACCACATCTGAACGCAGTATTCAAGATGTATGTATAACATAGATTTATATAGAGGCAATAAGATATTCTCTTTCTTATTCTCTATCCCTTTTTAAAAGTTTCCTAACATCCTGTTTGCTTTTCACTGCCGCTGCACATTGAGTGGATCTCTTTCTTGAGTGGCTATAACTAAATTAGTCCCCATCATTTTGTATGTGTAGTTGGGATTATTTTTTCTAATGTGCATTACTTTACATTTATCAACATTAAATTTCATTTGCCACTTTGTTGCCCACTCACCTAGTTTTGTGAGAGCCTTTTGAAGCTCTTCACAGTTCTGCTTTGTTTTTAACTGAGCAGTTGGTATCATCTGCAAATTTGGCCACCTCACTATTTACCCTTTTCTCTAGATCATTTATAAATAAGTTAAATAGACAGATCCTTGGGGTTACTCTCTCCATTCTGAATACTGACTATTTATTCCTACTCTTTGTTTCCTGTTTTTTAATCAGTTCTCAATCCATTAAAGAGCCTTCCCTTTTATCCCATGACAACTTACTTTATTTAAGAGCCTTTGGTGAGGGACCTTGTCCAAGGCTTTCTGGAAATCTAAGCACACTGTATCCACTGGATCACCCTTGCCCACATGCTTGATGACCTCCTCAAAGAACTCTATTAGATCAGTGGTGCGCAACCTCTGGGTCGCAACCCCCAAGGGGGTTGTGGATGTCTTCCTGGGGGGTCACCACGCTGCGCAGTCATCAACAGCCAGCCCCAGCCCCCACTGCACTGCGTGGCACTGCACTGCACTGCGTGGCCACTAACAGTCAGGCCCAGACCCTGGCTGCCTGGGTCTAAGTGCCACACTGTGTGGCTGCCAATGGCCGGGCACAGCCCCTGGCTGCCTGGGTCTAAGTGCCGTGTGGCCACCAACGGCTGGGGGCTGGGCCTCTGAGCCCCACGCCGCATGGCTGCCAACAGCCGGGCCCAGACATGGGGATCAAGGTGGAAAAAAGGTTGTGCACCACTGTATTTGATTGGTAAGGCATGATTTCCCTTTATAGAATCCATGTTGACGTTTCCCCCAACAAATTATGTTCATCTATAAGGCTGACAATTCTATTCTTAACTATAGTTTCAACTAATTTGCTTGGTACTGACATTAAACTTACTGGTCTGTAACTGCCATGATCACCTCTAGAGCCCTTTTTAAATATTGGCGTCACATTAGCTATCTTCCAGTCATTAGGAACAGAAGCTGATTTAAAGGATAGATAGCAAACCACAGTTCATAGTTCTGCAATTTCACATTTGAGTTCTTTCGGAACTGTTGGGTGAATGCCATCTGGTCCTGGTGACTTGTTACTGTTAAGTTTATCAATTTGTTCTAAAACCTCATCTAATGACACCTCAATCTGGGACCATTCCTCAGATTTGTCACCTAGAAAGAATGGCTCAAGTTTGGAAATTTCCCCAATATGCTCAGCCATAAAGATCGAAGTAAAGAATTAATTTCATTTCTATGCAATGACCTTATTGTCTTTGAGTGCTCCTTTAGCATCTTGATCATCCAGTGGCCTCATTGGTTGTTTAACAGGCTTCCTGCTTCTGATGTACTTAAAAAACATTTTGCTATTACTTTTTGAGTTTTTGGCTAGATGTTCTTCAGACTTCTTTTTGGCTTTCCTTATTTGTATTTTTACACTTAATTTGCAGAACTTATGCTCCTTTCTATTTTCCTCACTAGGATTTAGCTTTCCCTTTTTAAACAATGCCTTTTTATCTCTCACTGCTTCTTTTACTTGGCTGTTAACCCACAGTGGGTTTGGTTCTCTTACTGTGTTTTTTTTTAATTTGGTGTATACATTTAATTTGGGCCTCTATTATGGTGTCTTTGAAAAGTATCCATGCAGCTTGCAACGATTTTACTTTTGTCTTTGTACCTTTTAATTTCTGTTTAACTAACCTCCTCGTTTTTGTGTAGTTCCACTTTCTGAAATTAAATGCCACAGTGTTGGACTGCTGAGGTGTTTTTCCCCCTACAAGGTGTCACGTTACTGAATTTTAAGGGGAGCAGCCAGATCGCTGCTGTACCCATGGGGGGTATTTGCCCCAAACTTTATACAAAGGGGGCCACGTGAGGTGTCACATGAAAGCTTATGTTCTACTGTTTCTGTATATGCTATTCATGTACTTGTATAAGATCTGTGTGTGGAGTTATAAACATGTACTCTGTATGGATGCTGGAAAATTCTCTGTCTGTGGCTGAGCAATGGTCAAGGAATGCTCAGCCAATGGCTATGTTAATTAGCAAGAAGACAATGAATCTCTAGGTGCCAATACACACCTCAGGAATGTGACTGAAACCTACAAACCAGTATGGATAGGTCGTTGGACCATGTGACCTGCAGTGACCTGTTCTGGTCAGGAAGATGCCAGGAGAGGTATATAAGTGCCATGTGGCACCCTCCATTTTGTCTTCTGTTTTGCTCCTGATCCCAGATGCAGGTTTGCAGGGAACAACGAGCCGGAAAGAACTGTGGACCCGTCCTGACATAGTATGTACACCAGAGACTTTTAAGCCAGCAGTTATAACATCTCTGCTGCGAGTCTGTATCAAGATTGGTGATTCGATGCATGTAATGTATTATCCTTTAACAACCTTTCTCTCATGCTTTTCTTTCTTTTAGTAATAAACCTTTAGATTTTAGATTCTAAAGGATTGGCTCAGCATGATCTTATGGGTAAGATCCAGAGTGTAAATTAATTGGGACCTGTGGCTGGTTTCTTGGGACTGGAAGAACCCTTTTGGGGTAGGTGAGATTGGGTTCTATAACCCTTCACCTGTGTGTTAGGCCCGAGGCTGATTGGGGCATAGGGAGAGCTGGGGTGTCTGAGCAGTGTGGATCATGAGGCTTCTGATTGGCCAGATCTGTGGCTGAAGTGCTCGGTGTGACTGGTTTGTGGCCTATTTGGGAAGGTCTCCAGTCTGGGGCTGTAAGGAGCCTCAAGTTTGAGCAATTCACCCTGAGCGGACACCCTCAGCCATGCCCAGACCTGGCCCGGTCTGTCACACAAGGATGTTAAATTTTATTCCCAAGTGGTAATATATATATATATATATATCTTGGACTGAATCAAGAATTGCCTCTTCTTTTGTAGGCTCCAGAACTAGCTGCTCCAAGGAACAGTAATTTAAGCTGTCAAGAAACTTTATCTCTGCATCCCATCCTGAGGTGATGTGTACCCACTCAAAATGGGATAGTTGAATTCCCCCACTATTATAGAGTTTTGTATTTTTATAGCCTCCCTGTATTTAAATTCTGTATTTCCAGAATATAAACCCTGGCTAAACTGAAATCTTGTAGGACTCAACCTGTAGGCCTTGCATTACAGCCTTATTTTGCTTATACATCTAATACGCAGTTATCATCCATAAATGCTTATCACCCTTACACTCCAATGATCTTATCCTACTTAAACTTATCCATTGCACATTATATTTCACTGCCACAATAAATCCCTTTATTAAATGACGAAATTGGCTACATAAAGAATTCTAAAAGTCAAGAGAGGCCAGGATATGATAGACAGTTCACCAAGAGAACTGGCATGCATGAGTCAATAGCTTGGCTGATTTATGAGGCTTTCCAGTGGAGCCTATTGAAATTGAGGAAACCTAAGAATAGCCATAGTAAGTCAGACCAATGGTCCATTTAGCCCAGTATCCTATCTTGTTGAATCTAAGGCAATCAACAAGTCATCCATCCCCTGTCATCCAGTCCCAGCATCTGGCAGTTAGCGGCTAAGGCCAGAGCACTGAGTGGCATCCCTGATCATCTTGGCTAATAGCCATTGATGGACCTATCCTCCATGAAATTATCTAATTATTTTCTGAATCCAATTATAGTTTTGGACTTCACAACATCCCCTGGGAATACTTTGCACAGGTTGATTGAGCATTATATGAAGAAGTATTTCCTTTCTTTTGTTTTAAACCTGCTCTTACTTTCATTGGATGACTCCTGGTTCTTGCGTTACATGAAAGGTAAATAACACCTCCTTATTCACTTTCTCCACATAATTCATGTAAACTTTTATCATATCCCCCTTATCTCTTTTTTTTCCAAGATTAATATTTGTGGTCTGTCTAATCTCTCTTCATATGGAAATGACTCAATAGATTTAATCATTTTGTTAGCTTTTTGCTGTACCTTTTCCATTTCTAATATATCTTTTTTGAGATGAGATAACCAGAACTAGATGCAATATTCTAAGTGGATTTACCAGTGACTGCCACTGCATATTGAGCAGATGTTTTCAGAAAACTATTCACAATGACTCTGAGATCTCTTTCTTAAATGGTAGCAGCTAATTTAGAACCTACCATTGAATATGTGGAGTTGGGGTTATGTTTGCCCAATGTGAGTTACTTTGTATTTATCAGCATTGGATTTCATCTTCAATTTTGTTGTCCGGTCACCCAGTTTTGTGAGATCCTCTTCATAGTCTTTTTTGGACCTAACTGTTCTGAGTAATTTTGTATCATTTTCCAGATTTGCCATCTCATAGGTTTGCTCTTTTTTTCAGATCATTTATGAATGTGTTGAACAGCAGTGGTCCCAGTACAGAACCCTGGGGAACATCACTATTTCTATCTCTCCATTCTGAAAACTGATTATTTATTCTTACTCTTTGTTTCCTGTCTTGTAGTCAGTTATTTATCCACGAGAGGACTTTCCGTCTTATCACATGTCTGCTTACTTTGCTTAAGAGCCTTTAGTGAGAGACTTTGTCAAAGGCTTTCTGAAAATCCAAGTATACTATGTTGACTAGATCATCCTTGTCCAGATGTTTTTAATCCCCAGAAAGAATTCTCTTGGAAGCGATTGTCAAATGTTCAATGGGGAGTTTTATGCCAACCTCCTATTAATAATGAATGGCATTAGAGCACATAGCTCCCATCTATTGGAAAATCTCTATGGGTATGTCTACACTACAGTGCTATTTCAAATTAACTTAATTTGAAATAGTTAAGTCAAATTAAGCTAATTTGAATTAACGCATCTTCACACAAAAACTATTTTGAAATAGCGTTTTGCTATTTCGAAATAGCGAGTCCACACTGAGTGGACCCTGAACCGAAGTTAAGGCTGGCTGGAACCAGTAACGGCAGGGCATCAGGTTAGGACTTAGTGTGTGGGGATGCTGCTTGAGGCTAACTGAGCACCATGCTTAAAGGGACCCTACCCCCACCCCAGACAGACTGTTCTCAGAGTTCCCCGCTTGCTTGTCTATCTCAATGAGGGACAGCAAAGCAGTCCTGTCTTGGAGTGCCCTGAGTGCTCACACTCAGGGCACCACAGCATTCGGCCACATGGAGCCAGAGCTGCCCCTGGGCACGCCGGTGCATCTCGTGAGGTCATTGCCATCAGCCCGGCTGCACTTACTGCAGGCTGCCATCCGGGGGGTCCATCGGGGGTCTGTCAGGATCCAGGAGGCCCTGCGGGAGAACATCCACCCTGAGGAGCCCTCAGAGACACCCTGGTCCTCCCCACCGGGGGCTCGTGCCCCATTCCTCCCTCACGTCCTTCCATTTACCCCTCCCTAGCCACCTTTCCTGATGTCAAATAAAAGACACGTATGTTCAAAAATAGAAACTGGGTTTATTGAACAAAACTGGGGGGGGGATGAACCTCTGGGAAGCCTGGGAAAAGGAGGTGGGAGAGGGGAAGAGAGAGGGTGGGAGAGGGGAGGAGGAAACCTGGGAGGAGAGAGCTGGAAGGGGGAAGCAAGGGGAAGAAGGGGAAGGGGAAACTCAGGGCCCAGGGTTAGGGGTCTTGCTGGACCAACTTGATTTTCATGCAAACCTGCTCCTGGGTTCGCATGTGGCCTTTGGTGGCCAGGCTGGCAGCTATCCTGCCATAGACAGCCGCATTCCTACATCTAATGCGGAGATCATGGACTTTGAGGGTATTCCCCCCAAAACCTGAATAAGGTCCATGATCTCCGCCCTGGACTAGGAAGGTTCCCGCCTTCTCCAGGCTCTGGCAGGCTCCTGGGAGCTGGTAGACTGCTCCTGGGGAGCGGTGGAGGGCTGGCTGCCTGTGGCTTGCTGGCTCATGTTTTGAGGCTACTGGGTCAGGGGCCCCGGTTGCCACTGCTGGTTCTGGGCTGGCAGTCTTGGAGCTGGCACAGGCACTGTGGCCAGAGTCTCCCCTTTAATGGCTCCGGAGCTGGGGGAGAGGAGAGGAAGTTTTCCTGGTTGTGCTCATAGTGGCCACCAGGGTTCCCTCGGAAGGGCTGGAGGCCCCCTATTTCGAATTAAGTGTCTACACAGCTCTTAATTTGAAATAGCTATTTCGAATTTTGCATTATTTCTCATAGAATGAGGTTTACCAAATTCAAATTAAGCTCTCCGCTATTTCGAATTAATCTCGAAATAGTGGTTTGTATGTATAGACGCTATTAAAGTTAATTCAATATAACGGCTGCTATTTCCAATTAACTTTGCAGTGTAGACATACCCTTTGTGTGCAACGGGAATTTCCTTCATTCCTGCAGTTGATGGTCAGCCACCATTTGGCTGCACTAGTATTAACAGCAAGCAATGACGAAAAAAAAGCCATGGATCACAGGAGTTGACTTGACTGGCATTGCGGCACATTCCCTTCTATGTCAAGGCTACTCGAGAGAGAACTGTACCAGAACTATACCGACTGTGAACTGCAGCTACAAAGTTTGTCAGTCTAGCAAACTCATGGATCTGAACAAGGCTCAGAAACATCCTTTTCAGAAGCATCTGGCAGCACCACACATACTTTTCAAACTAACTAAACAGAATCTGAACATTTTCCACTCCCTCTGTGGTTCAACAATACCGCATAATCTCTTAACCCTCTTCTTTTAATTATTTTTAATTAGCTCCACCTAACAGATTTGCAAACACATAGGTAATTAATTCAAATGAACAATCTACATGCAAATGGCTTAGCTGTTCTCCTTCTCCATGTCCCCTTTGGAACTCTTGTATCCCTCCTCATCACAGTCAGTCCTGTCTGTGCTTTCTCTCACTGGAATGCCTCTCATGTGTAAGTGTACAGGCAGTCCCAGGGTTACGTACAAGATAGGGACTGTAGGTTTGTTCTTAAGTTGAATCTGTATGTAAGTCGGAACTGGCATCCAGATTCAGCCGCTGCTGAAACTGACCGCCAGTTCTGACTTACATACAGATTCAACTTAAGAACCCCAGGCGTCCCCAAGTCAGCTGCTGCTGAAACTGATGAGCTCTGATTCCAGGAAGCCTGGGGCAGAGCAACTCTGCCTCGGGCTTCCTGTAGTCAGCGCTGGTCAGTTTCAGCAGCGGCTGACTTGGGGACGCCTGGGGCAGAGCAGCTGGGGTGCTGCTGGGTTGCTCCAGTAGCACCCCTCGGCGCTACTGGACCAACCCAGCAGCACCCCAGCTGCTCTGCTCCAGGCGTCCTGATTCAGCCACTGCTGAAACTGACCAGCAGCGGCTGAATCAGGACCTGGGGCAGAGCAGCTGGGGTGCTGCCGGGTTGGTCCAGTAGTGCCCAGAGCGGGTGCTGCAGGACCAATCCGCAGCGCCCCAGCTGCTCTGCTCCAGGGTCCAAAACAAAAGCCTGGTCTGCTGGGGGGGGCACACTATCCGCGCCCCCCCCCCCAGCAGACCAGGGACACGGGGAGCAGAGCAGCAGCGGCAGCGGGGTGCCGCGCCTCTGAGGCTTTGCTCTGGCAAAGTCTCAGAGGCGCGGGACACCCCCCCCCGCGGCTGCGGCTTCAGTCCCGGTGCCTGTGGTCTGCTGGGGACCGTCCCCAGCAGACCACAGGCACCGGGACTCAAGCGGCAGCAGCGGGCGGGTTCCCGCGCTTCTGAGGCTTTGCCTCGTTCTAAGCGCGGGAACCCGCCCGCTGCTGCTGCTTGAGTCCCGGTGCCTGTGGTCGGCTGGGGACCGTCCCCAGCAGACCACAGGCACCGGGTCTCAAGCGGCAGCAGCGGCGGTTCCTGCGCTTCTGAGGCTTTGCTCTGGCAAAGCCTCAGAGGCGCGGGAACCCGCCCGGTGCACCTGGTCTGCTGGAGACGGTCTTCAGCAGACCAGGGGCACCGGAGCAGCTTACGAACGGGGCTTTCTCGCCCCGGAGCTCGCAGGTAGCAATCCGCTACCTCGACCTCCGGGGCGAGAAAGCCCCGTTCCTAAGTGCGGATCCGACATAAGTCGGATCCGCGTAAGTCGGGGACTGCCTGTAATGTTAAACCATATTTGCTAACCATCCAGTTGTAGATATGGCGTAATACAGCTTAATGTTGGTTTCAGGAAATACCACTCACTTTTGACTTCCCCTAGCAGTTTCTACCCCATTGCATGCACACATAGAATTTGGGAAGGCTCTTGGACAATCTACACAGATGGCATATGGCTCTGGAGATCTCTTTTCAGTGGAATGCCATCATGCCAGGAAAGCCAATATGTAGAAGCCACTGCTGGACACTCAGATACATGACTGATGTCAAAGATGAGATGGGCACAGATCAGATTTGCCCATATTGTACAGCCTTTAGAGCTTAATTCTCTAGAGGGTGGACACAGACAGTATTCTGGCATTGGTCAGTAAGATAAGACATGGCCTTGTCATAAAATAGCACGCAGCTTAGAGCTAATAAAACTTGCTGATGATCCTAAAAGGTTAGTAGCTAATCAAGTAAAATTAATTTTATCCTCAGATCCCTTTCTGTTGTCACTTATCAAGAAAAAATAAAGTTAACCTCTGTAAAATGGGCAGCAATAATTGCATTTCCTTAAGGATGTGTCTGGCATGAGGTCCCTATCTGTTACATGAAGTACGTGACCACAATACTGTCATTTTGACAGCAACGTTGCATGTAGCCCATTAATCTTAGAAGTTAAAAAGCATAAATCTCTGTTGCACACACTGCCATTGATTAGGAATTACATTACCACAATACACAGAAGCCTTTTAATTTTTTTTTCCTGCAAAATGAATAAGTGGGGTCTGTTCAGCTGAATTTCTTCCAGGCTGCCAGGATAAAGGGCAAACCAGTTTCGTGGCTATGCATCATTGTTTTCAAATAAACGCAAGCCTCTGGCAGGTAGGGAACTGGGGGAGGGGAAACTGAGTCCAACTGATTAAAATCTTCTCTCAGAACTATCAGTGGCTCCTTTTCTGCTCAAGCACGTACAAGCCACTGTCTTGAACCTGCAGCCACCGAGCCAGACTTTATTCAGAACTGTAAACCAACCAGGACTATTCACATGAGGAAGGCAAGCATGTCCACAATTTCAGACCTTAATTCACTTAGCAACACAGTTTCAATGCTTCCAGCTATTGAATAGCTAATATTTAAGATAAATAAGTTTCCCTCTCCAATTAATCAACTTTCTGGCACAAAGTAGATAATTGCTTGTCTTTACAGTAAAAACTTATTAATGCTTGGGAGAGAACCCTCCCCCCTCACCCCCGCTAATTACTGAATTTTGCCACTTAAGCCCTGCTCCAGCATACACTTACACATATGCTGTATGGGAAGGATGTGAACATCCCCACTGAAGTCAATGGAACCACTAATAGGCTGGCAGTTTAATTCCTGTTTAAGGATTTTACTGGACTGAGGCAAGTAGTAAAGCAAGGATAATGCCTCAAGCAGGCACCAACACAATTCCTAGTGAAAAGGTCCCCACTGACTTCAATGGGATTTGGAGAAGGCCCCAAATCAACATTGTTCCTTAATTTGGCAAGCACCATTTAATTTTAATTATTTGTTACTAGCAGATGTACTTGGCATTGCTTGAGTCTTTAAGTGAAGTAATGGGCTTGGGGGTTGGTTTGGAAAATAAAAGGTAAATGTGCGTGCTTTCCCTAATGGTTGTATTTTTCAATAAAGAAGGAAAAAAGAAGTTTGTATTATTAAAAGAAAGAAAGTGATTCAGATATTAGATAGAGCGTCTTGGTAGACAATATTTGCAGTTTGTCTTTTGATAGAATGAAAGGGGGCAAGTGCAGGAGTGAGAGCAGGAGGCTGGAAGGGTTGGGGGCTCAGAAAAGGGGGTGGGGAGTACTGGAGTAAGGGCAAAGGTGGGAGGCTGAGGGCACATGGTTTAGTGGGGGCCCAGGAAAAGGGATAGGGGTGCAAGGAACTGGGAGGGAGCTTACTGGGTCAGTCCATGGTGGCACTGCTCCAGCAGTGGTTCCTCATGGCAGCCTAGGGCTGCAGTCCCTGGTTGTTGGCTCCTCCCAGCCTGTGACTCCTCCCAGGGGGCTGGGACTGTGGAAGACAGTCCCAGCTTCCAGAGTGTTCAGGGGGAACAAGTCTCTGTGGACCAGACATGTCTTCCAAGCATTCCCCCCACCCTCCAACTAATCCAGGGGAAGGTGGGATTCCAGGGGACAGCCCTGGCTTGCAGTGCCCCTCCCCCTTCCCTGTAGCTGGTTGAGGGGGCCGGGCTCTGGGGACCAGCCCCAGCCTCCAGCTTGTTGAAGGGGGGTAGGCTGCAGGAGCCGACTCCAGCCTCCAGCTGCCCCCCTGTAGCCATGTAGCTAAAATATAGCTTTATGCCAAGTAATATGCCTCAGTGTACTTTGCCAGCCACCCTTTCTGAAAGCAGAAGGGACTTTTACCTTGCCATTGGTAAAGGTGCACCAGTCAGAATATTGTGTCTAAAGCCGATTCCAAGGCAGGAATAAAGTTGTATAATTATGTTTTATGTTTTAAAATTAGTATTGTAAAATAAGTAAAAGGGTGTAATGATTGGGTTTGTTTATTGTAATTTGATGTGCTTGTTCAAACGTGCATATAGCCTCTCTGTAATAAAGGTTGTTTCTCTGTAACAAAGAAATCAACCTCGTTAGGTGTGAAAAAGTAAAAAATGTATAAAAAATAAGTGTAAAGGCCACTGAACCAAATGTTCTAAAAAAAAAGCCAAGAACATACTCAAAGACACCATAGATTGTGAAATAGTCCTATTAAGATGTAAGCAGTGAGCAAATCAACGGCTCTAAAAGACAAGCATTTATCAATTGGAACAAAATGTTTGTAATTAAAACCAGCTTAGCATGGCAAAACAAAACAAAACAAAAAAACAACTGAAAATAAACATTCGTCAAAAAAACAGTATAACAATGCAAAACCCACTAATCCTAATAAAAAAAGAACTATTATAAAAAGAAAACTGTTTGGCCTTAAGAGTGAGGATGTCCTGACAAGACTGGAACATTGGTCCAGACCGATCATAGAATCATAGGATTGGAAGAGACCTTAGGAGGTCAGTGAGTCCAACTCCCTGTCCAAAGCAGCACCAATGCCAACTAAACCATCCCAACCATGGCTCTGTCAAACCAGGACTTAAAAACCTCTAGGGGTAGAGATTCCATCACTTCCCTGAGTAACCCATTCTAGTGCTTCACCATCCTCCTAGTGAAAGGCTATGTCTACACTACGAGTTTTCTTGACAAAAAATATGCTAATGAGGGATTCATTTGCATGAGTCACGATCTCATTTGCATATTTTCTGCCGATCCGTTTTTGCGCTGGGGTTTTTGTGCAAAAACAAGCGGTGTGGATGTTTTCTTTTTGCGCAAAAACCCCTTTTTCTGCAAGACCCTTATGCCCTCAAAAAAGGAGGAATACCGATCTTGTAGAAAAAGGGGGTTTTGTATAAAAAGAAAACATCCACACTACGCAAAAACCCCAGCGCAAAAACGGATAGGCATAAAATATGCAAATGAGATTGTGACTCATGCAAATGAGTCCCTCATTAGCATATTTTTTGCTGAGAAAACTCATAGTGCAGACGTAGCCAAATAGTTTTTCCTAATATCTAACCTAGACCTCCCCTACTGCAACTTGAGATTGTTGCTCCTCGTTCTGCCATGTGTCACTACTGAGAACAGCCTCTCACTCCGTCCTCTTTGGAACTTCCTTTCAGCTAGTTAAAGGCTACTATCAAATCCCCCTCCCTCTTCTGTAGATTAAACAACCCCAAATCCCTCAGCCTCTCCTCGTAAGTCATGTGCTCCAGTCCCCTAATCATGTTTGTTGCTCTCCACTGGAGTTTCTCCAATGCATCCACATCCTTTCTGTAATAGGGAGCCCAGAATTGACACAGTATTACAGAAGTGGCCTACCAGTGCTGAATAAAGGGGAATAATCACTTCTCTAGATCTGCTGGCAATGCTTCTCCTAATGCACCCTAATATACCATTAGCCTTCTTGGCTACAAGGGCACTCTGTTGACTCATATCCAGCTTCTCATCCACTGTAATCCCCAGGTCCTTTTCTGCCAAACTGCTGCTTAGCCAGAAACAGCCTGTAACAGTGCTTGGGATTCTTCCATCCCAAATGCAGGACTCTGCACTTGTCCTTGCTGAACCTCATCAGATTTCTTGTGGCCCAATCCTCCAATTTGTCTAGGTCACTCTGGACCCTATCCCTATCCACCAATGTATTTACCTCTCCCCCTAGCTTAGTGTCATCTTCGATAGATCCCCCACTCCTCTGCCACAAACATCGATTGGTGGGACAGTGTGGCTGTGTCTAGACTGGCAAGTTTTTCCGCAAAAGCAGCTGCTTTTGCAGAAAAACTTGCCAGCTGTCTACACTGGCCGCTTGAATTTCCGCAAGAACACTGACGATCTCATGTAAGAAATCAGTGCTTCTTGCGGAAATACTATGCTGCTTCCATTCGGGCAAAAGTCCTTTTGCGCAAACGCTTTTGCGCAAAAGGGCCAGTCTAGACAGCTCAGATTTGTTTTGGGCAAAAAAGCCCCGATCGTGAAAATGACGATCGGGGCTTTTTTATGCAAAAGCGCGTCTAGATTGGCCACGGATGCTTTTGCGCAAAAGTGCTTTTGCAGAAAAGCGTCCGTGCCAATCTAGATGCTCTTTTCCACAAATGCTTTTAACGGAAAACGTTTCCGTTAAAAGCATTTGTGGAAAATCATGCCAGTCTAGATGTAGGCATTGTGTTTATCTGTCTGTCTATGTAAGCATATGCTAGCTGCTTTGCCACTGTATTCTCAATAAATGTGGCATGTTGCCTTTTCCCCCATAAAGATCTTGTGTGTTTCTCATAAGCATAATACCCCCAGTCCTGCATCTGGTCTGGGGAGCGGACAGGGTTTCCAGGAGCTGGCCCTGGCCTGCAGCTGGTCCCCTGGGCCCATAGCTGGTCTGGTGCTAGGCCACAGTTTCTGGTCCTAGAGGCTGTGTCTACACTGGCCTCCCTTTTGGAAAAAGGATGCTAATGTAGACTTTGGAATAGGCAAATCCGCGGGGGATTTAAATATCCTCCGCGGCATTTGCATTAACATGGCTGCCGCTTTTTTCCGGCTTGGAGATAAGCTGGAGAAAAGCGCCAGTCTAGACGTGATTCTCCAGAAAATAAAGCCTTTTCCGGAGGATCTCTTATTCGTACTTGAAAGTAGGAATAAGAGATCCTCCAGAAAAGGCTTTATTTTCCGGAGAATCACGTCTAGACTGGCGCTTTTCTCCGGCTTATCTCCAAGCAGGAAAAAAGCGGCAGCCATGTTAATGCAAATGCCGCGGGGGGTATTTAAATCCCCCGCGGATTTGCCTATTCCAAAGTCTACATTAGCATCCCTTTTCCGGAAAGGGATGCCAATGTAGACACAGCCAGTGTGTCCTTGGGGCAGGGAAGGGGCTGCAGTTCCCAGACCAGTCTCTCTTTGAAGGGGGTATGTCCCAGCTGGGGGCTGGGCTGGGCCCCAGGGATGGGCCCAGGGTCAGTGACAGGCTCCTCCCCATCCAGCGCTGTTTGGGGCGGAGGGGCCACTTACCCAGTCCAGTAGCTGTTAAAGTGGAGCCCCGTCCACAGCTGTCCACTCTTCTGCTGGTGCGGCTGCTCCCAATAGTCACTCTGCAGTATCGCTCTCCCTCTGATCTTCCCTTTCTATGTTATGGAATCACATTTCAGGCACTTCCCATTCTCCTGGCCCAGACAAACCCTGAGTTTGCTTTAAGTTAGGATAAGAGGAAGCTGTCTACTAAATGTGGTGGTTGTAGCTCTTACCGTCCAGGAGGAGAGCTTGAACAAACAGACTACAGACAGACAAGCTCTCTAAAATAGATAGCAAGATAAAATTTGACTACATAGAATTTAGCTATTTAACCTTTGCTAGGAAGTAGAGAGAAACAGCTCAATTTTGTATACAAAATGTGGTCTGTGAGAATTGGCAGGGTTCTACTGGAGAGTGCAAAGATCATGTTAGCACGTATTTCCTACTTAGACTTCTAAGAGTATATCAGAAATCAGAGTAAATTGGAATAGGCCAAATATCTAATGATCTATTGATGATAGATGGCAAAGCGGGTATTACATCGGCATTCAGGTTTGTTCTGTGGTGTATGTATTCTTTTATTTTAGTGAGTTTCTACGGCCACTTTCCTCACTGGCCTTCTACAGACTTTTCCCTCCCCAATCTTTCCCTGTTTTAAACTACAAATAGTTAAAATCAACCAGTTCATCAGAGTTTAGATAGCAGTGCTTCATCCAGTAATAATTAAATATCACACATGTGCTCTTTTAGTACTTGTTTAGAACTAAAAGATCAAATGATTTTCTGGGACTTTGATCTCAACGCTTGCCTTGGAAAAATACAGACAGAGAAGTTCAAGGGATCTGAGGCACAACTTCTTTGGGATGATGTTGATCGGCTGCAGTTTCCATTTAATATGCTCAAGACACAGACGTAAAGTAATCTTTTTTTACAGTAACTAAATCCCAAGTGTGATACACACTGAAATCAGAATAAATTATTATTTAATCTACAAGAAGTGGAAATCCTGGTTGCTGAAAAGTCAAGCACTCTCTGGAACTCAAAATAATTAGAATTAGAAAAGAACCAATAGGTCATGCAAAGCCATCTCCTTGCCAATGCAGGAGTCTGCCCAACCATATGATTGAGCACCAAATGATTGAGGGAAGGACCCAGGGGTAACACAATAACTAGCAGCCAGGTTGGAGAAATAAGTACAGGAAATCTTTTCAATGAAAAAAACGACAGCCTTGTACCAGGATCTAGTTGATTTTATGGTACAAGTGCCATTTTTGGAATTTGAACCAAATAATTACACAGATCATGATAGTAGTTTGGGCCAAGCATAAATGGGTCTTTTAAAATATAAATTATGGATAAGTTTTATTAAAACTTGTATGGAAAATTCATGCACATTGCTAATGATCCAATAAATAAAAGGGCCATGTGATGAGGTTTCTACCATTTGCTTTGAGAAAATATTTCACAATTTATTAAATCTCACTGCAAGAAAGATTTTGCTAATATTTAGCCTAAACTCCTAATTTCACTGATACTTCCCTCGTTTCCTGTGTTGTGGACTATCCTAAATACTTTCTCAGTCTAGACTGTTATAGAATACCCCGTGTGTGGAATTAAGCAGTGCTTAGAAAGCCAAGGAGAACAAGTGGCTGTACATATTTTATCCAGTGGCCTCAGTAAAGGTCTATTGTCTACACTACAGCGAGGGACTCTACACAGACATCAGCAGCTATTTATGAGCTATATCAGTTCTTAAATTAGGCAGCAAGCCAAAGACACTCCAAGAGGAACCAGAATACAAACATCTGCCAGAGTGAAGCAGCTCATGGAAGATTAATAACACAGATTCCCACACAAGGGAAAATTACTATCTCAGGGTGGAATCAAATTCAACATTATTCTAAGGGGGGAAAGTCCTTAAATCAACCTCTGCAGGCTGAAGAAATTGCTCTTAAAAATAACAGGAAAATAGGAAAAACTGGGCATGGGGCAAAAGTGTATAGGGAAAGGAACAAAAGAAGCCCTAAAAACCCAGATGTTCTTTGCATTAGTGAGATCAGGACCCATAATTCCCCACAGATCAGCTCCATCTGAGATAACAGTGGTGGAAGCTGTTGCATAAAAAGAGCTCGGGCTGTCTTCTCACCAGGTCATCGAACCCTACTTCAGCACGTTTGGAGTTTTAAACATAGAATAGATCTGCTGGGAGTAGAATGGAGCTGTGGGTGGAGGAGCTTGCACAGCACCTGACTGCACGTTGCTGGATAATTTCCAGAGCTATTGGGTCAAGATGGGAGTTATGCTGCTGACTTTGTCTTTCTTTTTCAGTGACAGCAAATAATCTGTACAGGCCAAAGGAGGCAGTGGCTATGGTTGGCAGTGGTGGTAGCCAGAGCCCTGCAACCTTTAAATCACCTCTGGGGTGCTGCATGTTCCATGTGGCTTTGAGAGCTGGGGGGATGCTTCGTGCGCCAGGCGGCACAGAGGGCTAGCTGCTCCAGCCTCCCCCCCCACTTCCGCCTGAGGCTCTGCCCTTTCCAGGAGTGTGGAGCCACCCCCCACCTTGACCAGGGACCCATAAAGGCTATTGGCTCCCCTGTCTCTATATGTTCAAGTTTGGTCCAGGTGTGAATAGCTTTCACAACAAGTGTGTTTGGCTTACATGCATGGGTCTTTCCCATAGTCTTATTATCCACCCAAAATGAAGCAGCTGCTGTCATGGCCATTTCCTGCATTAGTGACTCAAGCTAGCATGCCAGTTTTAAAAGGAATTATACCCATCAAATCTGCCAACAGAAGCTCACAAATCCTAAGGCTGTTTCATCCTGTCTCCAAAGAGCTGTAAATTTCATAGAGGATCACCATGGAGAAATGATATACATATTCACAGATTGAAGCTGGATATGCCAAGGTCCAAATCACTGGGAAGTGTCTTTCCAGAGACTGGGAAGGGCTCTGTGCTGTCTGCTCATGATAGCCACTGAAAGACAATGCTCCTGCCAAGAGAAAAAAAAAGGCCTATTTGTCTTTATTTTTGCATCTCCAAAAGTTATCTTCAGGTCCCTTCAGGCTTTCCATCCCCCTTCACAAAGGCTCAGAGTATTTCTAGAAGAGACTTTGTTTTCCAAGAAATTTTATCTTTCAAACAAGTCCTAACTGATTTCTCTATGTTATCTCACCAAGCCCATTTGGAAGTATGGCAAGTTCAAGAAACGTTGATATAAAATATCTAGTTATCTGAATAATTAACATGTGAACCGGAAGATTTTTTTGTGAAAGTAAATAAAGGCTTCAGAATACCAGCAAAAACTTCAGCTGACTTTTGTTTATACAACCCATCAGCCATATCTTTCTGCAGGGATCAGAATATCATGTTCTATTGAGAAATGTATTTGAAAGGAGCTTTCCCTTCATCCTCCAAACACCTCACGATTATACATGATTCATTCCGTGCACTTTACTGAAGTATATTTTAAGGGTGGTGAGAACTTTATCAGGTTTTTTTTGCCTTTGACACCTGTACATGGGATAAGAGTTAGATTTGGCTCATTGACTTGAGTTTTGATGCAGCAAAGTCTCCAAGTATATGCTTTAAGCATGCCAGCGGTCCTATTTCAGTAGAATGACTGGCATGCTAAAGGTAAGGCATGTGCTTGGGGACTTTGCTGAACTGGGATTCTATTCTCTGATCCAAAGCCCACTCAAGGCAATGTGAATTTATTAGGTACAGTCTGCTTTCTAGCTTTTGTTAAAGCCCTTAAGGCTACTTAACTCCAGCCTTATGGAAATCAACAGGACTGTTCGGCTGTGTCTAGACTGCATCCCTTTTCTGTAAAAGGGATGCAAATTAGACACATCACAATTGCAAACAAAGTGGGGATTTAAATCCCACCGCTTCATTTGCATAAAAATGACTGCCGCTTTTTTCCGGCACGGAGCTTTGTCGGAAAAAAGCGCCAGTCTAGATGCGGATCTTTTGGAAAATAAAGCCTTTTCCAAAAGATCCCTTATTCCTTGTTTTAAGAGGAATAAGGGATCTTTCGGAAAAGGCTTTATTTTCCGAAAGATCCGCGTCTAGACTGGCGCTTTTTTCCGGCAAAGCTCCGAGACGGAAAAAAGCGGCAGCCATTTTTATGCAAATGAAGCGGGGGGGGTCTTAAGTCCCCACTTCATTTGCAATTGCGATGTATCTAATTTGCATCCCTTTTATGGAAAAGGGATGCAGTCTAGACACAGCCTTCCAGTGTAGGACCCATTTAGAACTGAAACTACCATTCCAAGCTGGGGAAGTAGGGTTGCCAGGTGTCCGGTACTGAACCAGACAGTTCAGTATTTTTGCCTCCTGTCCGGTAAAAAAAATCAGAAAATACTGGACACCTAAAAAGTCTGGTACTTTCTGATTTTTTCCCGGCCAGGAGGCGAAAATAATCAGGGCTGGATTACCCAATAAGCAGACTAAGCACGTGCTTAGGGCACCAGCAAAGCAGGGGCGCCAAAAAAATATGAGATTTTTTTTTTAATTTGATATTTGATATTTCAAAAAAGCATCGAAGTAGTCATCATGGGAAAAATCAGAACTCTTTTTCTCAGCTGAAAAGAATAAAAAACCCTCAGAGAACAACAATGTGTCAGGACAGACTTGATTCACTTTCCCTATTGTGCATGGAAGTGGACATGCATCGTCGAGTCAGCTTCAATGAACTTTTCCAGAATTTTGCAATCAGAAAATCTAGAAAGAAGCTATTTTAATTTCAGCATACATGTACGTTTTGTGTCATTTCGAAAAATAAAATTTTATTTTACGGTATAGTATTGTTTTTATTCTCCAGTACAAGTCTGGCAACCCTAGTGCTTACCGGGTTCCGCAGGGAAGCTGTCCAGCCTGGCGCAGGGATACAAGATGGCAAGCGGCCGCTGGCTGCCTATTAGGGCCTAAAAGCATCACACGCTGTTTTTAAAGGGGCCACGGTGGTTTTTTATTTTGGGGGGGTTTTTTTTGCTTAACAGCTCTCAGGGTCCTTTTTTTTTTCTCAACAAACATTTTTCCTGGCATGTTTTTTTGTTGTTTGGTATTTTTTCTAAAACCATCTGCCAACACTATGGGGAAGGAGTCTGTTAGCAAAATAAAGGGCTGCTCCAGACAATGTTAAAACAATTAAACATATTTTATTGTTGACAAACAGCATGAAAAGATTTGAACCAAGGTCTCTGCAGTTTAAATGGCCACTTTGCCACTTAGACTCTTCATCAGCCATCTTGGATAAACCTTTCAGCTCCATTTTGAAGTGGCTAGAAATAAAAGCTGAAATCAAATGCAATCAGTGCACTCAAAGATGAACACAGGAAAGGTGCCAGCAAAATGTCTGTAAGGTTTTTGAAATTCATTGCAAGAGGAAAAGGTTGGTTCGCGGGAATGATAGTGGGATAGCGAGCCTTTCCCCTCTACATCACTAATTTGACCGTGGCCCAAGAAAAGTCTTATTACACGGCTGTTTTGGACCCTGTGCAAAACAAACTGATGGATTAAATCCAGCTCCCAAATATCCTGGCATCCATATGACAAAAATCACCATTATAATAGGTTCTGACTGACAGCCTCGCTGACATTCTTAGCAAATAGGCCA
This sequence comes from Pelodiscus sinensis, assembly GCF_049634645.1. Taxonomy (NCBI): domain Eukaryota; kingdom Metazoa; phylum Chordata; order Testudines; family Trionychidae; genus Pelodiscus; species Pelodiscus sinensis. Next base: position 21,497,954 of record NC_134726.1, on the reverse strand, counting down.
AAAATGCATTTGCATTTCTAGAGGTGGTGCCTCCATGCCAGTGTTGAGGTACCTTGCTGTAGCACTTGGGGGAAGCCGGCACTGGTGTTGTCCATACCGTGCCTATTCTGGTAAAGAAACATACTTAGCCTTCAGAGGAGTCAAGCTGGTTCCTTTCACAAGTACTGTATTCACTTACACATTCATCTATCTGAGATAATATTCTGAACAACTCTGCATTTAATAAAGGAGCTGTATTCTCCAGTACAAGTGTGTTTGCAGGCAGTTTTTATGTAAAAAGAGTATCAACCAAAAATTATTAAACAAAATGGAGAAAAGTAACTAGTGGTGTCCCTCAAGGGTCTGTCCTGGGACCTACCCTATTCAACTTATTTATAAATGATCTAGACTCGTGGTCAACAACCCGTCGATCACGATCGATTGGTCGATCCTGGGGGTTCGACCAGTCGATTGCAAAGCTTTTGGAGGCCCCACCCCTCGATACCCCTTCCCAAGATGAACGCCGCACTGACACTATCTTCAGGAACAACGGAGGTAGCGTGGGCTACCTGCGAGGTGGTGTGGAGTTTTGCAGCTGCACACCAGGTCCCGGAAGTGCACGGACTGTTCTTCCCCCCACCCTCCAAACAGCCGGCATGGTACTTAAAACGCCGCTCCATTGCATGCTGGGGACTTTCTTCCTCTGCTGCCTTCCTGCATGCGGGGGATGGAGGGAGAGGGAGAGTCTGGGACTGTGCCAGCTCCAACTGCTCAGGCAGAGCACGCTGCTGTGAGGAGCAGAGGAGCAAGGCACGTGCTGCCTGAGCAGTTGGAACTGATGTGGTCCGGGACTTCCCCTCTCTCCCCCTCCATGCAGGAAGGCAGCAGGAGAAGAAAATCTCCAGTGTACAATGGACTGGCATTTCAGGTACCGTGCCACTGTTTGGAGGATAGGGGAGCAGCCTGCACACTTCCTGGACCTTGGTGCACAGCTTCAGGATCCCCAGAACCCCACAAGTACTTTTTCCCTGCCCCAGCACCCACCAGCACCCTGTCCCTGTCCCAGACTCCTGCCCCAGCACCCCCTTGCACCCTGTCTCCTGCCCCAGCATCCTGTCCCCTGTCCCCACCAGCACAGTTGGGGCCTCGTTAGTGAGGCCTGAGGAGTTTGGAGGGGTTGTGTTTTTGTATCTCACTTGTATGGCCCCAACTGACTTTTCTGAGGGTCAGTGACCCCTGAATCAAAACAGGTTCCCTGCCCCCTCATAAATAAAGACAATTCTGAAACTTTTTGTGTTTGACATAATATTTTATTTAAAAATGAAGCCTGGCCAGCAAGGGGCCAAGCCCTCATCTGGCTACAGCATCATAACACTCCTGTACCCCCCCCCCCTACGACCCCAAATCTGAACCTATCATACACTGGAACCTCCTGTCCTGAGCCTCTCACATCCCAAAACTCCTGCACCCCCACATCCTCAGTTTTCTGCCACAACACTCCTGCACCATCCACACACTGCAAAACTGTGTCCTGAGCCCATCATACTCCCAACCTCCCTGCCCTGAACCCTTCACACATTCCAACACATATTCCTGCACCCTCATATCAATTAGCCTGTGGCTTCCTCAGCACTCCAACCCTCCACCTGACCCCAACACGCCCCGGTCTGGACCCTCCCTCCCTGAGCCAGCATCCTCTTCTCCACAGCCTCCTGCATCCAGATTCTCTCCCAGAGCTTGCACCTCTCACCCTTTCCCACACCCAAATCCCCCATTCCCACCCCAGAGCCCGCACCTCCGGTCTCAACCCACTGAGGATACAGCTAGACTACAGGGCTACGTCTAGACTGGCATGATTTTCCACAAATGCTTTTAACGGAAAAGTTTTCTGTTAAAAGCATTTGCAGAAAAGAGCGTCTAGATTGGCATGGACACTTTTCCGCTAAAGCACTTTTTGCGGAAAAGCGTCCGTGCCAATCTAGACGTGCTTTTGCGCAAAAAAGCCCCGATCTCCATTTTCACGATCGGGGCTTTTTTGCGCAAAACAAAACTGAGCTGTCTAGACTGGCCCTTTTGTGCAAAAGCTTTTGCACAAAAGGACTTTTGCCCGAATGGGAGCAGCATAGTATTTCCGCAAGAAGCACTGATTTCTTACATGAGATCTTCAGTGTTCTTGCGGAAATTCAAGCGGCCAGTGTAGACAGCTGGCAAGTTTTTCCGCAAAAGCAAGTGCTTTTGCGGAAAAACTTGCCAGTCTAGACACAGCCCAGAAGTTTTTCTGGCAAACATGCTTTTTTGGCAGTGCCTGTATTGCTTGTTCCATGAGGAATAAAGGGGCTTCCAAAAGAAGGGTTTTTTTCTGACATTTGGCATAGTCTAGAGGGACCAAATGTCAGAAAAATCTCTTCCAACAGAAGGATAAAAAAAAAAGTGGCAGTATAGCCACACCCTGAAAGTGTATGAGGGCCAGGGATAGCTAGTGATGGAGAGAAGGAAAACAGAGAGGGTGGGGCCTCAAGGGAGGGCTGGGGTCTTGGGGAAAGGATGGGGTAGATCTTGGCTCGTCCTGACATTTAAAAAGTGATCTTGGGTGTAAAAAGGTTGGAGACCACTGGTCTAGAGGAAGGGGTAAACAGCAAGGTGACAAAATTTACAGATGATGCCAAACTTCTCAAGGTAGTTAAGACCAAAGCAGACTGTGAAGAGCTTCAAAAAGATCTCACCAAACTAAGTGAGTGGGCATCAAAATGGAAAATTAAATTTAATGTTGATAAATGTAAAGCAGTACACATTGGAAAAAATAATCCCAACTACACATACAAAATGATGGGGACTAATTTAGCTACAACTACTCAAGAAAGAGATCTTAGAATCATTGTGGATAGTTCTCTGAAAACATCCACTCCATGTGCAACGGCAGTCAAAAAAGCAAACAGAATGTTTGGAATAATTTTAAAAGGGATGGCAAATAAGACAGAAAATATCTGATTGTCTCTATATAAATCCAAGGGCTACGTCTACATTGGCCCCATAAAACGGAATAGTCATGCAAAGCAGGTAAGTCAGAATAGGGAAATCCGCGGGGGATTTAAATATCCCCCACGGATTTAAATAAACATGGCCGCCGCTTTTTTTCCGGCTTGGGGAAAAGCCGGAAAAAAGCATCTAGACTGGCGCGATCCTCCGGAATAAAGTAGGAATAAGAGATCCTCCGGAAAAGGGCTTTATTCCGGAGGATCGCGCCAGTCTAGACGCTTTTTTCCGGCTTTTCCCCAAGCCGGAAAAAAAGCGGCGGCCATGTTTATTTAAATCCGTGGGGGATATTTAAATCCCCCACGGATTTCCCTATTCTGACTTACCTGCTTTGCATGATTATTCCGTTTTATGGGGCCAGTGTAGACGTAGCCAAGGTATACACACATCTTGAATACTGCATACAGATGGATCACCTCATCTCAAAAAAGATATATTGGCATTGGAAAAGGTTCAAAAAGAGCAAAGAAAATTATTAGGGTTTGGAACAGGTGCCATATGAAGAGAGATAAAAGAGACTGGGACTTTTCAGCTGTGAAAAAAGGACACTTAGGCTATGTCTACACAGCAGTGTTATTTCAGAATAACTGACGTTATTCTGAAATAACAAAGTGAGCATCTACACTACATGCCTTTATTTTGAAATAACGTTGATCTGGAGGACTTCTTACTCTTGCTCATTGTAACTCACATTTCACTAGGACTAAGAGAAGCAAAGGATGAGTGTTCTTCCTGCGACTTCCTGCTGTTAGACAGTGCCAAAAGCCAAATTTAGCTACTTTGACTTCAGTTATGCTTAAATTGTCTGTAGCCCTGCTGTGTTGATGTGCTATAAAGGGAGGGGGATATTATAGAGGTCTATAAAATCATGACAGGTATGGAGAAAGTGAATACGGAAAAATTATTTACTTGTTCCCATAACGTAAGAACTAGGGGGTCACAAAATGAAATTAATAGGTAGTGGGTTTAAAATGAACAAAGGAAGTTTTTCTTCATGCAGCACACAATTAACATGGGGAACTCCTTGCCAGAGGATGTAGGGAAGACCAAGACTTTAACAGGGTTCAAAAAAGAACTAGATAAATTCATGGAGGTTAGGTCCATCAATACTTCTTAGCCGAAATGGGTAAGAACAATGTCCCTAGCTTCTGTTTGTCAGGGGCTGGAAATGGATGACAGGAGAGGGATCACTTGATGATTACGTGTTTCTATTTACTCCCTCTGGGGCATCTGGCATTGGCCACTACTGGCAGACAGGCAGTGGACTAGATGGACCTTTGGTCTGTCTCAGTATGGACATTCTCATGTTCTTACATGCCAGTTGTTTAACCGCCTACCAGCCATTTACTGAAAACTGCCAGCTTTTCACTGAATCAGCCTTTGAAGATCAGGGGACCAGCTTCCAACCAGCTGTATCCAGATATGCCCATTCTTACTGCTTTTGCCTTTCTGACTATCCTGTATTCTTATATATCCACACAGGAAGCCCCCAACTTAGGAACGGGCTGTGTTCCAAAAGTTCATTTATTTGCAGGTGGGTTGTTTGGAACCCAGAACACATTTTCCCATAGAAACAATGTAATAATTGGTAGTTAGGTTCCTAGGCTAGCCCCCAGTGCCTATTTAACCCATAACGTAGCTGAAATACTGTATTTTAAAATGAAAAATAGTAAAAATAATTTTTGATTTAACCTTGAATCCTGGTGCTTGTGGAAAGGCAGGTTTAATCAGAGGAGGATGAGGGGGAAGGTGAAGATTCTGAAGGGGAAATCTTGGCATCCCCCCACCCCCTGGTTGCCATGCCTCTCCGCTGTGGGCTCTGTGCCAATTCTTGCAGCCAGCCCTATCTCCCAGACCCAACTGGCTTCACCTAGTCCCTGCTCACCAGGAAGTGGCGAGTGATGCAAGTGCAGGCCAGAGGACTCTGAAGGAGCAGGGGGTGGCCATGCACCCGGCAGCTGGAGAAAAGCGGCAGTTTCCCCTTCAAAGCACTGCTTCTCTCCAGCAGCTGGGTGTGTTCCCACCCTCTGCTCCTCTGGATTCTTCCGGTCAGTACTTGTACTGCCCGCCACCATCTGTGCCTCTTGCTTGCTCCCCTGAACTGTTGTCTGTATGGGTGGGTGTTTATAAGTCGGATGTTTGGAACTCAGGGAGTTCCTGCAGAGAAAATCATAATTTTCAAGCGTAAATGAAAAACATTGATAAAATGCAAAAATTGGAGAAGAGAAACAGAGGTTTCAGAAGCCCATTTTGATTTTGAACCAGAGATGAACTGACCGAAGAAGCAAACAGTGTCCAGTCCTCAATTATGCCAACATAAATCTATTGTATGAAATGAAAGAGGTTGCCTGGTTGTTCCTGAGGATAACATTAAAGCCTTGATTAAATCAATGGGACTATTCAGTTGCTTAGACTTAACTGCTTTGCTGAGTCAGTGACTGTTGTGTTAATTCAAGTGGAGGTGTGCAAGAGTGCTTGATGCAAAAACAGCCAGTATAAAACTGAGTATAGTAAATTTTCCCCAAACAAACCCATCAAACATCAATCAACTGTAGTTTTATTCTGTTTTTATCTCTGTCATATCTGTTATTTCATATTGTACTCTCTCAGAAATATGAAGAGGTGCCACAGACCCTGTTTTGTATATTCTGCTATTGGTATGCAATTACTGTTAAACCCAGACTGTGCCAAAGTACTCACTGTACTTCTTGTCACAATATTTGCCTTTAGCATCCTTGCCTGTCTTTGGTTTCACTGTTTGCTGCCCCTGTCTTCCTAGCTGTCTTTATGCATTAGTCTGTTTCAGCACACCCTGTTAGTTCATCATGTTTTTCAACACCATCTCTTTTCAGAGCTCAATCTCTAGAGAGTTATACATTTATTAGCTAGATATAGTATTGTTGCTTTTGTTCATATTGCTTCTCTTTTTAGCATTCAGTGCTTGGGACTCATCAACAGCCCGATTCTCTTTTCACCTACACCTATCTTACAGCAACGTAATACCATTTACTACTCCTGATTTGCACCAATCAGAATCCAACCCAAAGATTCAAACTCTGAGCCATGCAAAAAAAATGCATCTTAGAATCCCAGGACCTAGTAAAGATAGATTTGTGGTGGGAGGAAGAAGAAGGACTGGTGACATGAAGATAATCTGCCTTGCCTCCTTTGTCGAGGATGGTAGGCCTTCTTTAGCAGATAAACACATGGATTTTATTCAGCACCCTCAAGTAAAGGGCTCAAGTGGAACACAGGCCTCATGCTGACACTCCACACAGGGGTGAATTTCACCCTCAGTTTCCTGCTAGCATTTTATTCCTTAGGGCTGGGATTTTCAAGAGCACCTATAGGAGAGAGGTCCCAAAGAGCCTATTAAAATGTAGTGGGATTTGACTCCTAATACCCCTACCACATCCCATCCAAGCATCTTATGTTTTCATCCAAATGTTAGGTTTTTTACACTTTCTGTAGTAGGTACAAATGGAGCTTTATTTACAGTTCAAACTACCAGCTAAGATCAAACACAGCAGGAGAGTTGTAGGGCACACTGGGCCTGGTGTTTCCATTGTAACTATATTGTTAATCATTGTTTCTCTTCCCTGCTTCCTCAAACTCAGTTCCCCTGAAGGATAGTTAACTAAGGTTGAGAGAGGCAGGCAAAATTTCTCCCTAGCTTTTGTGTTCTGTCTCTGCACATTTACCATCCATAAAAGGGATTCAGATTCACACGCTCTTTCCCTTCACTGAGCAATGAGATAAGAGCACTGGTCAGTGTCGCGTGCTCTTGAATAATAAATGCATTTGGCATTGGTATTGCTGAGGCTGGTAAAGAATTGGTTCACTTGGCAGATGTATCCTCCATCAGCACAGGGTCAAGCACTGAAAAGTACATTTTCAAAGAGGAATGCTCTTATTGTTCAAACTCGTATTATTTCATCACACATAGACCCAGCCAGAGGATCTCATCGAGAGCCTTCCAAAGCTTACAGGAGGTTCATCAGCAATGTTCTTTGCTATTTGCTTTTGAAAGGAAAGTAATAATAAAAGCTTTCCCTTCAGAGATGCACAGATCCTTTGGACAGCTGTAAAAGGCACCTTGTCAGAGATGGAAAGTCTGTTGCGCGCCAGCATTCACATCCCTTCAAACACAGAGTTTCCTCCAGGCAACTGAAGTAATCAGTTTGGCTTGTGACAAATCGGGGAGGAGTGTGATTCTGTTTCTCTATTTCCTCATTGCCCTCAACAGCAGGGGTGAGGATTCAGGGCAGGGTTTCTGCAGGGAGTGTGACTGCGTGGGAGAAGACGGCTGCCACAACTGGCTGAGTAAGAAAGTCAGACCTTCAATCTGAGCTGAACCGCCCACCTGCATGCAAAGCTTCCGCCAGGTGTAAAGACACCTCCAGGAATTTTTCCTGACCCACAGCTGTTCTCATTCAAATAAGCCTAGATGTTCTTCCTCTCTCTGCCCTGGGCATATTGGGGCATGGACACCAATGGGCAAAACAATTATGTGAAGTGGAAAGGATCCTAAAGCTAAAGAATGCCTGGAGCCCTGTCTCTGGGACATGTTTTCACCTGGTCCTCCCCTACCACCAGAAGCAAGTTTTGGGGGGAAAGGGAAGGTGGAAGAGTTTGAGAATAGACGCTCTATACAACATATTCCTCTCAAGTCCCTGCAAATATCCCAGTAGAAATATATGCCTGAGGCTCTAACAGACCTATTTAGAGCCAACACACATACCAGATGAGATGCGTGTTCTCACTGATTTGCCTGGAGAGTCAGAATGACATTTGGTTTTCATCCAAACATTGTTCTAGGAGTTTGCTTTGTAGATCCACCCTGAGCCTCTTGCCTGGGAGAAGGTACAGTTCAGCATAGCACAAAAGGAGGTTTGCAAATTCTATTATCGGCCACAATTTGGCAAAATCAATCCCTATTCAGCCAAGTGTTTAAACACATACTTAGGGCCATTGTCAGGAGGAGTTGCAAACCTGAATTTTAACAAAGCACTTTTGAGACTCTACCCACAAGTGACACATCTAAATGGTAACAAACTTTTGGTTTCTAATTTGCTGGATGGCCTAATTCCTTCAGCAGACTCAGCAGATTTCTCTTTTCTTCTTTGTATCCAAAGATTTACTGAAACTTACATTAATTATGTGAAAGTAATGAGATCCATGTGAACACTCAAGGCCAAGATTTTCAGTTATCAAGTGATTTTGGGTGCCTCACATAAGATACTATAGAGAAGCCCAGTTTTCAAAAAGTATTGATGGACAACACTCAGAAAAATCAGGCCCCTTTAAAAAGTGTCTCAAATTTGGGGGTGGGTGCCAAAACTAAGAAACTCAGAATTACTAGTGACTTGAAAAAATTGGGCCACAATCTTTAAATTTCAGTGCCTCCAAATGCTAAGAAGAGATTCAAGACCTTAGCCAGTGAGTATTATTTGGACAGGTTCCTTACTGTGTAAGTGAGAAAATATTTTAGTTAAAAATAATTTGACAAGATAACACTTATGCAGCATTTGTATCATATATCACATCATTTAAATTAGTTTGGCCAAACTAGTAAATCTGATAACGCAGGGTTGGATATAATCAATTAGACCTGTATATAGTCTGTAATCAACTCAAGCAGTCCTTCAAAGTATTTGACCTGTTAGCATTTCAAAAGCACAGGAGGTCTGTGAATAATTCACTACATTTTCCTTTCAAGATCATATTTGATGTGATATTTAATGCATTAAATTTAGAAATAAAGCAGATTTCTACATAAGGCTTGTGCCATATCTGTTTGAAATTCTATTAATCAAAATTTTCAAAGATTCCACCTTTGACTAATAGTTTAGCTGCAAGCAACCCATGCTGAAATAAAACTTTCTGGACAACTGAGGGTTCTGACTTTAAAAAAATATTCTTGATTCAGAGTTCACAAGCATAATGCCCTTTTTTTTCTTTTTGAAAAGAGAATTCTACTCGCTAACTTCTTAGCTTTCTCTATTCCTGCCCTCTCCCGAGTTTAGTTTTCTGTACATTCATGCTCCATTCTGCATAAAAGATCTAGCACTATTATCTATAATAGAACCATCAAAACCAAAAATTCCAGTTTCAGCAAATAAATCCAATGAGTTAACAATTTAATTTGACTCAGGTATTTTACTTGCTGTCTACTAATAGGCTATGCCTAGACTATGGGGAAAATTCAAAAGAGGAAATGCAAATTCTGCTGGAATTTGCATATATTCTTCCAATCTCACTTTCGAAAGTGAAAGTAGTTTAGACACCGCTTTTTTTGGTGAAACCCCCCCACCTTTGTCAAAAAGCCATGTAAACCTCTTTTTTTTTCCTGCAGAATTTGCACATCCTCTTTTGAATCTTCCCCGTAGTCTAGATGAGCCCATACTGTTAGCAAGTTGGAATTCACTAGTCCAATTTCATGCCAAATGATCACTCCTCATGTAGTAGAATGTATCTGGGATCCCTCCTTTGGTAGAATTGTACATGGGATCATTTTCCAGGCAGGTGGCTTGCCCATTATAAGACTCAATACCCAATGTCAATGGCAAAGGCATTATTGATTATATAGCCTACTCAAGGAATTACCCAGCCTTGCTTGGGTCCTCAACTGAAATAAGTTTTGTTTTTCTTCATTTAAATCATTGTTCTGGGGCAGGGAAAGGCATGAAGAGGTGAGTATGCAAGTCCCTCCCCCTCTCCACTGCAGTAGGTTGGGGCCAGGTGAGAAATGCCACTGCAGATGCAGAAGGCACAACTGGGGGACAGACAGATATACAACAAACTCTCTCAAATATATAGTAGATAGCTGTCCCTTGCTACCCCAATGGGGTTATAGCTGTCCTGTTTCACCTCTCTGACCCCTTGCTATACCCCAAGGTAATTATTACAGTGTAACCGTGCCTGCTAACAGACTCCTCCCTTTCCATTTTATGAGAAACAGTCAAATTCCATGCACACCCCATTGTCCTGGCACAACCAAACCCTTTCCTTGCTTTAAGTTATGATATGAGAAAGCTACATACTGAATTTGGTGGTCCTAATTCTTACCTTTTAGGAGTTCTTGAACAAACAGACTCACAGACGGATGGATGGGACAGACAGACACACAAACTCGCTCAAATATATAGTGATTAAAATAGTTTACTGCCATAAAAATGAGGGAAGGGAGGAACTGGGGTGCCAGAGACAGGCTCTGGCCAGGAAACTTACCAACCAGCAGCCATTTCTCAATCAATCTCCCTGCCTGCCAGTATTCCCTCTAACCTGTGTGGCAGCACAGCTTCACAGGTGATTAATAAGCCCTGCCAAGTCAGTCAGCTTCGTGCACAGAGCCCTGAGCAACTGACTGGGTGGAGCTGATTAATCACCTGTGAAGCTGGGCTGCTGTACAGTTTAGGAGGAACACTGCTGCCTGCCCCATCCCCACACAGGCAGCAGCGATGTGCTCTGGAGCCCTTTGTGCTTTGTGGCTGCCTGTTATTGAAACAGGCAGCTTCCATTGGCCAGTTTCTGACCAGAAACCAACCAATGGGATTGTGCTGGGGGTGGGAGCAGCTCCTAAAGCCTCCCCTCCAGATTCAGTTTTTAAAAAAAAAACTGCCCCGCAGCCATGTTTCTGAGCGGCGTGTGGGTGGGACAAGGCAAGCAGGGAGCCTGCCTGGGGCTCCCCACAACATCCATGGGCCAGATCCAGCCTGCGGGACATATTTTGCCCAGGCCTGCCCTAACTGCTTCTATCATTGGGGTTTGTCTTTAGGAGGAATAAAACCAACTAGAATGTGGTTTCAAACAAACAGGGCATTTATTTAACAGTTCCAAACAAGGCAAATGAAAGGCAAACCAAAAGATTAAGAACATAGCTATAGCAAGGAAAGGTAAGTACGAGAAGTGGTGTGCTGTCTGCAACACAGGGGAGTTCCCTCCCTCAGGATGGGAACCAGGCAAGGGAATGGAGGATTAGGGAAGCTCTACCATGTCTTGCAATTTGAGGACCCTCACAGCAGTGAGACCATCTCCAGCTGATATCACAGAAAGGAGTGATCAGATAGCGGATGTCAGCTCCCCGGCAATGGCTGGCCCACTCTCCTTCCCTGGTCATCATGAATGTGTATATGTCCTCAGTTAGGAGGAGTGGCAGCTGGCAACACACTGCTTGTGTGCAGGCAAGCTCACCCTCCTGCAACCAGTCTTATGTGTGTGGTGCTGGCGTGCACTTCTAAGCAGCTCCAAACTCTGCCACTCAGAAGGGCAGCCCCTCAGGACTGGTGAGGCAGCCTTTAAATAACCTGTTGTTGCTGGGCAGAATCCAAGTCACGTATCTTTCTAGCGCCCTGCCAAAAGATCAAAAAAAGCGGGAAAGTGCCCTCAGGGAAGGAAGGAGAAGGGCAGCCAAGATGGACTCCAGGTTGTTGTTTGGACATTCCAAGATGGTGCACCTATGTGGTTAAGCACCAGCGTTTTCCCCCTAGATAAGACTATAGTGCTGTATATACCTCTAATGGGAAATTGGCTGTTTAAGAACCTTTGATAAGTGAGTCTGGTAATACCACTGCCTGGGTATGTCTACACTACAGCGCTAATTCGAACTAACTTAGTTCGAATTAGTTAATTCGAACTAAGCTAATTCGAACTAACGCATCTAGAACTAAAAACTAGTTTGAATTAGCGTTTTGCTAATTCGAACTAGCATGTCCACATTAAGTGGACCCTGAACCGGGGTTAAGGCTGGCCGGAAGCAGTGCCGGCAGGGTATCAGATGAGGACTTAGAGCGTGGAGCTGCTGTCTCAGGCTAGCCGAGGGCTGTGCTTAAAGGGACCCGACCCTCACCCCGGACAGACAGTTCTCAGGGGTGCCCCACTTGCAAAGCAGTCCTGGCTTGGAGTGCCCTGCGTGCCCACACTGGGCACAACACAGCACTCAGCCATCAGCCCGGCTGCACTTGCCGCAGGCTGCCATCTGGGGAGAGGGGGCAATTGGGGGGCTGCAGGAGAGGTTCCACCCCCAGAAGCCTGCAAAGCCAGCCCAGTCCTCCCCATCAGGGGCTCGTACCCCATTCCTCCCTCACCTCCTTCCACTTAACCTTCCCTAGCCCCCCTTCCTCATGTACAAAATAAAGAAAACGTGTGGTCAAAAATAGAATCTCTCTTTATTGAACAAAACTTGGGGAGACTGGGAAAAGGAGGTGGGAGAGGGGAAGAGAGAGGGTGGGAGAGGGGAGGGCAACTACAATGATCAGAGGTTTGGAAGAGGTCCCATATGAAGAGAAGCTAAAGAGACTGGGACTTTTCAGTTTAGAAAAGAGAAGACTGAGGGGGGATAGGATAGAGGTCTATAAAAGCATGAGTGGGATGGAGAGGGTGCATCAAGAAAAGTTCTTCATTAGTTCCCATAATAGAAGGCTAGAGGACACCAAAGGAAAGGAATGGGTAGCAGGCTTCAAACTAGCAACAGAAAGTTGTTCTTCACAAAGCAAAGAGTCAACCTGTGGAACTCCTTGCTGCAGGAGGCTGTGAAGGCTACAACTAGAACAGAGTTTAAAGGGAAGTGAGATAAAGTCATGGAGGTTGGGTCCATGGAGTGGTATTAGCCAGGGGGTAGGAGTGGTGTCCCTGCCCAAGGTTTGTGGAAGGCTGGAGAGGGATGGCACGAGACAAATGGCTTGGTCACTTTCTTCGGTCCATCCCCTCCAGGCTCCCTAGGGTTGGCCGCTGTCGGCAGACAGGCTACTGGGCTAGATGGACCTTTGGTCTGACCCAGTACGGCCATTGGGCAGAGAGAGGTGCATCCTGGAGGGGAATGCCTGGCTGCGAGGATGGTGTCGCCAGGACGGCTTCGGCTTCCTTGACCACGGGGTGCTCTTCCAGGAAGGACTGCTTGGCAGAGATGGAGTTCACCTTTCCAGGAGCAGGAAGGCCTTGTTTGGACACAGACTGGCTAACCTTGTGAGGAGGGCTTTAAACTAGGTTCAACGGGGACAGGTGAGCAAAGCCCACAGGTAAGTGCTGAATGTGCGGGACTGGGAGATGGGTTGGGGAAATGGGGGGGACTACAGCCTATAATGGCAAGGAGAAAGGAGGGTCAGGGCACAACAGCGAGGCAAGATCAAATCAGTATCTTAGATGCCTATATACAAAAGCGAGAAGTATGGGTAATAAGCAGGAAGAACTGGAATTGCTAACAAATAAATACAACTATGATATCATTGGTATTACAGAAACCTGGTGGGATGGGACGCACGATTGGAATGTTGGTATGGAAGGGTACGGCTTGCTCAGGAAGGACAGACAGGGAAAAAAGGGAGGAGGGGTTGCCTTGTATATTAAAAGTGTACACACTTGGACTGAAGTGGAGATGAACGTAGGAGATAGCTGTGTAGAGAGTCTCTGGGTTAAGCTAAAAGGGGTAAAAAATGAGGGTGATGTCATGCTAGGAGTCTACTACAGGCCACCTAGCCAGGTGGAAGAGGTGGATGAGGCCTTTTTTAAACAATTAACAAAACTATCCAAAGCCCAAGATTTGGTGGTGATGGGGGACTTCAACTATCCAGACATATGTTGGGAAACTAACACAGCGGGGCACAGGCTCTCCAATAAGTTTCTGGACTGCATTGGAGACAACTTTCTGTTTCAGAAGGTTGAAAAAGCTACCAGAGGAGAAGCTGTTCTGGATTTGATTTTAACAAATAGGGAGAAACTAGTTGAGAACTTGAAAGTGGAAGACAGCATGGGGGACAGTGATCATGAAATAATAGAGATCATGATCTTAAGAAAAGGTAGAAGGGAGACCAGCACAATTGAGGTAATGAATTTCAGGAAGGCAGATTTTGATAAGCTCAGAGAACTTGTAGGTAAGGTCCCATGGGAAGCAAGACTGAAGGGAAAAACAACTGAGGAGAGTTGGAAGTATTTCAAAAGGACGTTGTCAAGGGCCCAAAAGCAAACAATTCCGCTGTGTAGGAAAGATAGAAAATATGGCAAAAGACCAGTTTGGCTTAACAAGGAGATCTTGCATGATCTCAAAATAAAAAAGGAGTCATATAAAAAATGGAAACTAGGACAAATAACAAAGGATGAATATAGGCAAGCAACACAGGAATGCAGGGGCAAGATTAGAAAGACAACGGCACAAAATGAGATCAAACTAGCTACAGGCATAAAGGGAAACAAGAAGACCTTTTATAAATACATTAGAAGCAAGAGGAAGACCAAGGACAGGGTAGGCCCACTGCTCAGTGAGGAGGGAGAAGCAGTAACAGGAAACTTGGAAATGGCGGAGATGCTCAATGACTTCTTTGTTTTGGTCTTCACCGAGAAGTCTGGAGGTGTACCTAACGTAGTGAATACAAGCAGAGAGCAGGTAAGTTTAGAAGATAGGATACACAAAGAACAAGTTAAAAATCACTTAGGAAAGTTAGATGTCAGCAAGTCACCAGGTCCTGATGAAATGCATCCCAGGATACTCAAGGAGCTGATAGAGGAGGTATCTGAGCCTTTAGCTATGATCTTTGAAAAATCATGGAAGACGGGAGATTCCAGAAGACTGGAAAAGGGCAAATATTGTGCCCATCTATAAAAAGGGGAATAAGAACAACCCAGGAAACTACAGACCGGTCAGTTTAACGTCTGTCCCAGAGAAGATAATGGAGCAGGTAATTAAGGAAATCATATGCAAACACTTGGAAGGTAATAAAGTGATAGGGAATAGCCAGCATGGGTTTGTGAAGAACAAGTCATGCCAAACTAATCTGATAGCTTTCTTTGATAGGATATCGAGCCTTGTGGATAAGGGAGAAGCGGTGGATGTCATATACCTAGACTTTAGTAAGGCATTTGATACGGTCTCGCATGATATTTTTATTGATAAACTAGGCAAATATAACTTAGATAGGGCCACGATAAGGTGGGTGCATAATTGGCTGGATAACCGTAGTCCGAGAGTTTTTAAATATCTAAAAGGGTGTCACAAGGAGGAAGGAGAAAATTTGTTCCTCTTGGTTTCTGAGGACAGGACAAGGAGCAATGGCCTTAAAGTGCAGCAAGGGAGGTTTAGATTGGACATTAGGAAAAAATTCCTAACTGTCAGGGTGGTCAAATATTGGAATAAATTGCCAAGGGAGGTGGTGGAATCTCCCTCTCTGGAGATATTTAAGAACAGGTTAGATAGACATCTGTCAGGGATGGTGTAGACGGAGCTTGGTCCTGCCTTGAGGGCGGGGGGCTGGACTCGATGACCTCTCGACGTCCCTTCCAGTCCTATGATTCTATGATTGTAAGCTCAGGGCTCAGGGTCGGGGGTCTCAGTGGACCACCTTGATTTTCATGCACACCTGCTCCTGGGTGGCCAGGCTGGCAGCTCTCCTGCCCTAGACGGCCACTTTCCTGTGCCTAGTGCGGAGGTCGTGGACGAGGTCCACGATGTCCGCACTACACCAGGCGGGTACCCGCCTCTTGCGGTCCCGGGCAAGCTGGCTCGAGCCGTGCCAGGTGCAGGGTCTGCTAGCTGAGTGCTGGCAGGCTTGCACCTGGCACGGGCATCGAAGCCAGCCCGTGCCCCTTTAAGGGGGCCGGGAGGGGGGCATACGAGTTTCCCTGGTGTTGGCCAGAGTGGCCACCAGGGAAAGCTGGGGAGGGCTAGCCTCCCACTAGTTCGAATTAAGGGGCTACATACCCCTTAATTCGAACTAGTAAGTTCGAACTAGGCTTAGTCCTCGTAGAATGAGGATTACCTAGTTCGAACTAAGCACTTCGCTAGTTCGAATTAAGTTCGAACTAGCGGAGCGCTAGTGTTGCGCCTATCAAAATTAATTCGAACTAATCTCCATTAGTTCGAATTAACTTTGTAGAGTAGACATACCCCCTGTTATTAAGGTTCCCTGGTACCTCCCATTGTAAGACCTTGTTTATCTCTTTGTAACACTTTAACTGCTTTTGCTGAAATTATGTCAGGTGTCTGCCCGAGGCTAAATTTTGTTTCGGTATTCGGTGATCATGTAATTTAAGACCATATCATAATACATACATACCTGGGAGGATGACTTATGGACATGCAGGCAACCTGAGTTCTGGTTTTGTGTGTCATATTGGTATAAATCACAGATGACAGAGTGGGAATGGCACCAAGGTTTCGCATGACTACCTTGACACTCCTGAACTGTCACTGAGTTGTACAATGATGAGCTTTGACTATTGATTTTACTGATGAATTAGAAAGCGAGTTCTGATCCAGAACTATAATTTACATAGTTTTCAAAACCATCTGGTGGTAGATCACACAAACAAACTGAAGCTGTTTATTTCCAATGGAGACAATGTGGAAAACACAATATCTTTTAACGGACCAATTTCTGTTGGTGAGAAAGATAAGCTTATGAGCTTACACAGAGCCAGACCTTAAGAAGAGCCCTGGGTAAGCTCAAAAGTTCGTCTCTCTCATCAACACAAATTGGTCCATTTGACAGGGTCTATCAGCCCCACACTGGCACAACAGGAGTTAACCCTTCTTTGTTAGCAGAAGAGACCACTCCCCTTCTGCTCTGCTGGAAATGCTTGAAGAAGGGTATAAAAGGCCTGAGAGGAGCTCAGTCTGGGCTGACCATTGGAGGAGAAGGAGATGTACCACAAGCTCCAGCAAGTGGGCCACTGCTGCTGCAAGACTTAGGGGCCAGTTAAACTGGACCAGATCTGCCTGCATTGATGGAGGATGTTTCAGCAAATGCCAAAACTACTGAACTGTGGACACCACAGATGCCAAAGGATTGGGTAGGAAGGGACCCTGAAGTCTATAGGGGGAATGGCACCAGAACCAGCTAAAAGGCTTAGTGTGTTGATCCCTGCTAAGCTGGAAGGGCCCAGGTTCCCCTACCCCAACCTGGGCCTACCATATACTGACTCTGACCATTAGGCCATGCTATCCCGACTGTAGGGGACACTCCTACTGACTTTGGCCATTAGGTCATGCTACTCTGACTACAGGGGATTGTTCTACTGCCTCTGGTCTTTGTGCCATGCTACCCCAACCACAGGGGAATATTCTGTTGACTCTGGCCAGCAGGCCATACTACCAAAACCTTAGGGACATTTCTCTATTGACTTTGACCATTGGGCTGTACTATCCTGAATGAGAGGGATTATTATAGGGACACGTTAATATAGGTAACTGATGTGGACAATGATCTGCATAGTCCTAAGACATGAGACACCCTTTAGACTGGCTCACAGGGCTGCGATGTTTCTCCCCTATCCTCCCATGTGATGAGGTGAATTAGACACATGAAAGTCCATTGAAAGACATTACCTCACCCACCTCTTCTCTCTAATATCCTGGGACCAACATGGCTACAGCAACCCTGCATACTTCCAGTTGTAGAATGTTTGCATTATTCCCAAACATCTGCCAGGAATAAAAACTAATTTTTCTCCCTGTAAATTATCCAAGCAGATCATGATTTTTTCCTAGAACTGACTTGTTATTTGAAATCAGTTGCAATATTTTTGGTGATTAATTCTTGATCTGTAATTTGTTTATAAGCAGTTCATTGCAAGCATTAAATATTTGAAATTCAAATCTGTGCTGTTTAGCTTGGTTTTGACACTTATGTCACACAGGATGTTTTTTCCCTGACTGGACAAGCATAAACATTGAGATTCAGTTTCCAGGATGCATATTTGCATTTACAAACTCTAAATTTACTTTCTGCTAATATTCTTCAATCATCATTTGCAGTCTGCAGCCTTCACCAACCATGAAAAGAAGCACTGTAAAAATGATGTGAACACAGTCAACTGAAATTAATTTAAACATTCAAATTAATATTTGCAGTAATTGAAGGGGGGGAGACAGAGATAATAGAATACTAGAACTGGAAGGGACCTAGAGAGGTCATCAAGTCCAGTCCCCGGCCCTAACGGCAGGACCAACCACCATCTGGATCATTCCTGATAGATGTCTATTCAACCTACTCTTAATATCTCCAGTAATGCAGATTCCACAACCTCCCTAAGCAATTTATTCCAGTGTTTAAGCATCCTGACAAATGAATTGTTGCTCAGAGCTATTTAATGTTGCTTTTGCAGAGGAGACACTAAAGTTGGATTTAGTTACTCCCAGCTGTGCTGCTTTCTGAACTATGGAGAGTTCTTCCGAACCAACTATGGAGACTTCTTCCCTCTGGCCCAATGGAATCTAAGCATTTGGACTGCACCTGTAGGCAGAAGCAGGAACTATATAAAATAACCATGTAATGTATCTCCAAGGCACTGCCCCTACAAGCACATAGGAATGGTCCTATCAGCTCAAGGATATAACTCACAGAAGAAAAGTTACTCACATGCATAACTGCATGATAAGTCAAAGACCCAACTCCTTATATTTACCAAAGGTGTTTTATTTCAATAAAGGTACAGCGATTTCATCATTACAGCAGATATATTGGACAATATAATTGCACTTACTTGCACTACTGAAGGACCTGATCCCATCCCCACTGAAGCCAATGGAAAGATTTCAATAGATTCCGAAGGATGCTGGGAGTCAAGCCCATATTATGGAGCCAGCAGGGTATTTCTCATGGCTCAAAGGGATTCAATGTCAGAACGTCAAACACTTGTATTGAAGATGTAGCTTGTTTCCTCCATGATTAAACTTTGTTAAATGTCTTTTGCTGCTTCTTGGTTAGGTTTCGACTGCCAAGTTTCACATTAATAGCTGCTGGCTGAGGCAGAGAGCATTAAGATTTGTGTTCAGACTTTCAGAATTGTCCCTCACTGTTCAAACAACTATAGTTTAAACACATCTAATATTTTTCTTAGGACTATAGACTCATTCTGGCGATGAAAGCAATAGATTTTGTTTGTTTGTGTTTGGTGTTTTCTTCCTGACTACTAAGAGCACGATCTTACCGATCCAGTTGGAAATAAGTTTATGCTACTCAGCACTAACAATCACATAATTAGCACCATATGTGTGGCTTTGTATCTGCCGAATGCAGGTTTTATGGCTAATGAGTCAGTTTATGACAGCAGTCTCCTCTCAATCACATATGTTCTGCCATACCCTGGGCAGATGTGGATACATTGATTGAGACCATGACTATCAGTTTAACTGGATCTTCAGTTTGTGGTAATACAGAGTGACCTTCAAAGAACTTTTTACATTTAAAGACAGCTATGGCTACCCCTCTGATACTTCATTCCTTTATTTACTGTTCACCACCAGTCATGTGATTGGCAGCTATAGCTTCAATACTCTTCGCTTCGATATTATATAAATACAACCATGGCCACATGGGACCCATTGGTGGATGTCTCAGTTTTGTTCCTAGTTACTTACAGATGGCAAGGCCAACTCCTGACTTGGGTCTCTCTACAGATGTTGAAGAGGAAGAGCGCACACTGAAAACCCTGGTGTGCATGGTTGGCCATGTCTTCAGAACCTGAATCTTAACAGCCAGGGCCACCAACAGGGCAGGTGAGAGGACAAAGGAGGCTCAAGGGCACCACCAATGCTACTACAGCAGCAGCAGCTGGAGCCTTGAGCCCTTTAAATGACCATCAGAGCCCCACACAGTACACTTCAAGCAGCACTGAGGGCTGGCTGGCGGGTCCTAGACCCTGTCCCTGCCCCTTTCCATATGAGGCCCCGCCCCTTTCATGAGGCCTGGTGCCAAAACCCCCCCCCCACATTGCCCAAAGTCCAGCAAAGTCTTTCCCCATCTTTATTAACAGCCAGTTACAACTCTCTCTGTATTTAAGTGAAATAAACAGGCAAAATGTTTAAAACAAACAAAAATAAATATTTCCTCACACAAACACATAGTCAACCTGTGGAACTCCTTGCCAGAGGATATTGTGAAGGGCAAGATTATAACAGGATTAGAAAAAGAACTAGATAAGTTAATTGAGGATAGATCATTTTTGGAAGACAGGATAGTGGTTTACATAAACCTTTGGTCTAGCCCAGTATGACCATTCCTATGTTCAAAAGTATTTTTACAATATATGCTACAGCTCAAATAGAAATTATGGGTCTGATGGGGGAATTACTGAATGAAATTTTCTTCCTATGTTATAGAGAAGGTCAGACTAGATTATCATAATGTTTCCTTCTGACGTTAAAACTCTGACTCTATGAATTTCTCATTTCAAACATTATGGAAAGGATTACACCCCCAAACCCACCTTGCACACATATGCCATCTGACAAGTTCACATATTACAGAATGAATATTGAATCTAGCTTTCATTTCCCAAATACAATTAAAACTTCAGAGCAGATACTGGGGGGGGGGAGGGTTAAAAATATTTTAATGTTCTACCATTCATTATTATTAAGGAACCTTTCAAAAACTTGCTGGAAAACATTTCTTTATTAATGCAGCAATTTTATGCTTCGATTCAATCTATGTAGTTTACACCAAAATTCTAGCTTACTGTAAAAAGTACCTCACAGCGAAAACTAATCTAGTTGAATCTGGTCATGAAGCTTATTCGGTCATATGCTCCCATTTTATCATTTGTGTGGACTTCTGTCAGATTTCTAGGAAGACGAAGTGAATGGATCAAATTGGATTACAAATATAATTGAATAAGACAGGACTGGGCAGTTTGATGGAAGAGTTTTATCTGATAAGGAGTGAGAAAAAATGTTAATTTAATGCATGAGCGTGTGCATTGGTTTAGTGGAGCCGTCTACCTATTTCTTTCTATATTATACAAAATATTTATCTTGTCTGATATCTCTGCAAGTTGCTTGAAGAACTCTGTCCTGCTGCTGCTAAGGTAAGATACTTTGAAGTTTTCAAGTACAGTACAATGCTACAGGGCACATGGTCCTGAACGAATCAATCAGCTCTACATGTGTCCTTCGACATCTGAAGCTCATTCTGTAGCATGGCTAAGGAAACATCTTTCTGGCAGGCCAGCGTGAGTGCTTCTGTCTTATACGCTACCCATTTCTTGAAAGCAGGGCTGCACATAATGTGGAAAATTGCTGCTTTGTTTTAAAGAGGGACTTTTAAAGTTCTCCAAGCTCATCTCATTCAACACAAATGTAATGGCAAAAACACGAGATCAATGGCAACTAGCCTGAGAGAAGACTTATTGATTTGATGTATCTGAGATAGGGAATGAAGTAACATGTGGAGAGTGGAAACTTACAGTTAATCTTGTACCAGAACAGCGGGGAGAGTATAGCAAGTGTGGTCATTTACACCTTTGATATTACTCACAAGAAAAGCCAGGCTTTTGCCTTGCTAGGTCCCTCCTTCCCCAAACCATAATTAATGTGTGTGCTTTACCAAAGGAAACTTACATCCATGGGGAATAAAACAAACTACACTTGTAACGCAATTTTGGAAATAAATGAAGGCCACTCCTGCCTCTGTTAGATGCTTTGACAGCACGTGTTTTGGTAGCAGCAGCAGCAGCAAGAGACTGAAAACAGAAGAAGAAAACAATAGGCAGGACTAAAGTACAAAAGGTGGAAGGCCTTTGGTACCAAGATTGCAAGCTGCATCTTGTGATTTCTGTGCCCTTGCTTGCCCCCAGGAGCACTGGAAGTGAGGAGTGTGGGAAGATGGGGGGAAGGCCAGGCATGAGGGATTCGTGATAAGATACAGAAAACTACCTCTCAAGTTCTGGCTTACATCCAGAATCAGGTTGATGGTGACTTAAATTTGATTTCATTTGGAAGTTTAGGCGTGGAATGTTTCTGGCCCAAGTCCAGTTTTAAGTGAAAGAGGGTCTGCCACCCTAACCTCCCCCCTGCACCATAATAGATGGAATATGGGGCACTACCTCTCTGACCCTTACAGCTGGCATCTGACATCTCCTGGAAGAGATAACATCCATCTCCAGCACTGTTAATCTGGCACCTCAAATATTTCTTGTTAAAGAAGTGTGAGAGCGGTGGAGGAATTTTTCTACAAATGCCCTTTTAGTCCCGTTTACCACCCCACCTTTTCATATGGTTTCATTTTGCACTCTGTGATGGAGTAGCCTGCACCCCTGCCCCCAGTTAGAGGTCCCTCGTCTCGGGGCCTAGTGTAGCCCAAAAGGCTGAATAGACTATGCCCATGAGGCTCTCTCCGCCCCCTTGACCTGACTGGTGGGGCGTTACCCTTAACTCACCAGTCCGTGGGCTTACTTCCCTACCCCTACCCCGGGGTCACTTCCTTCCCCTCTGGTAGAGCTCACTCGCTGTCGGAGTTCCTGTCCAGGTCGTCCCTGCTTCCTGGGTTCTTCCACCAGGCTCCTCCGTCAGGGTCTCTCCCCCTTTCTTCCTCTGGTCTCCTCTCCCTTCCTGCCCCTCTGACCCCGGCGTGACCCCTGTTGGGCCCGTGCCTGCCTTCGGCAGCCAATCCCCTGCGTCCCTCCCCCAGCCAGCACACCCCCTCACCCTTTGGTGTGGCATCCGGTATCCAAGCAACGAAGTCCCAGCTGGCCCCTAGCGGCCTAGGCCCTGCACCTGTGCTGGCGTCCATCCTTCGTGGTCTGGCGGGGTCGCGGCTTCCGGCTGCAACTCCGCTCCCTGTGGCTGTGCCGGGCGCTTGGAGATCATTCACCGCGGCTGAGCCGGGAGGCCCGCCAGTGGTGTTCTCTGGGCACTCCTGCTCCCCTCCTCCTCTGGAGGGGGGGGCCTCTGCGAGTGCAGGGCACTACAGCCTCATCACACACTCTCACTATACTAGAAAGAAAAATACTTTATTGTCTAATTTTCTACACGCACTTCCTCTGGGAAAACTCACCACATGCTAGTGGAATATTTTCACCTGTTCTGCCCTTTGAGTGTATTTTATTACTATAAAAAAATCCAGCAACAACCACACAGCCAGGTGACACCAGAATCCTCAGGTAAAAGACATTGCAGATGGCGTAGAGGTAGGTTGTAATTTTGCAATAATTGTGTAACGATTATCAACCCATGCAATGATATTGGATGGTCAGTTTCTTCTTTTGGACCAACTTGAGAGGATTTACTCATTTTACAACTATTACTTGAAAAAAATCCATGTGGTATCCAACCCACCTACAGCATACTCTTTGGTTTGTGAGAAAAATGCCTGCTGGTGGGAAAATGAACCAGTTACTAGTTATTGGGAGCATATGATTGAATGTTACTGAGTTTCTCAATCCAAGTTCAAACTGGAAAGAAGATTAAAACATTTAATGGTGGGGTAATTAACTAGTGGGACAATTTACCATGGGATGTGACAAATACATCCCTCTCTGGAGCCCTGAAATCAAGATTGGCTGATGTGCTGTGAGAAAGACATGGGCAGCAGGCAGCAGAGGCAAGGGGAGGCTAAGCCTCCCCCAACAGCCAGATGTGGCCGGCCCACACTCTACCCCCAATCCATCTCCTGTTTCCAGCTCTCCCACATGCCTTCCTTCCCCCTTGGGCCCTGTGGTGCTCTTGGGCAGGAAAAGCAGGAATCATTCTGCTGGCATGCTCTCTGGTGCTCTGGGCCAGGAAGGCTGGGGTCTTGTTACCCAGCAGCCCTTGCAGTGCTCCAGGAACAAGAAAGCTGAGGCTACAGTGCCTGGCCTCCTGTTACAGGGAAAGGAGGTACTAGCCTGGGGCAGGGACCAGTGGCCACAATGGGGGCAACTAGGTAATAGTGGGCATGGAAAGGGCATGTTCTCAGGCAGAATGGGGAGACTAGAGGCAGGAGTCACGGGATGAAGTAGATAGCATTTTATTACAGAAGATCAAATAAGAAACTCATGATTGTCCCGTCTGGCCTTATGTCTATGAAGAGTGAGGAGAATCAGGCCCGGTGTACGGAAATGTCATCAGTCAGTCATCTAGACCCTTCTTTCATGGCGTGTGGGTGGGTGTGTCCTGTACGTGGCCCTACCTTTCTCTCCCTGCACAGCCTGAGGGGTTTCATGAAAAGACCCCCACTTACAACAGAGACAAGATCTGCTGAAGATCAAGAAAGAAGAAACCATTTCCCAGGACAGAAACATGGCCTGAGGCTGCCCTCCACACAAGTACCTGGATCCCAACTCTCATTGAGAGGGACAGAAGTTACAAATGGATCTGGCAAGACTTGTGCCATGATTTATAGTAGATTCCACAACCTCACTCTGACACACAAAACTTCACTGTATCTCCCATCCTATCATATCACATCACTGGAACCTCTTACCTGTGCCAGTGGACTCCATGGTTGACAAGCTAGCCAGCATTTTGTAGATAAGACTAAGTTGTTTGTAACCAAGTGCTCAGGAGCCCTGTCTGTCATTTAACGTGTTCGGAGGGGAGCGGGGGTTTGCCTTGATGCAAAAGGAATCTATTCAGTGTCAAGCAGGGTGGCTTGCAAAGTTTTATGTTAGCTTCTTTGTGACAGGGTTACTTAATCAGCCTTTCTATACAGTTTTCTAGTCTCAGTTTCTTATTCCTCCTTATACATAGAGGCTGTGTCTAGACAGGCAAGTTTTTCCACAAAAACAGCTGCTTTTGCGGAAAAACTTGCCAGCTGTCTACACTGGCCACTTGAATTTTCACAAGAGCACTGACTTCCTACTGTCTGAAATCAGTGCTTCTTGCGGAAATACTATGCTGCTCCCGTTCGGGCAAAAGTCCTTTTGCGCAAAGCTTTTGCACAAAAGAGCCAGTGTAGACAGCTCAGATTTGTTTTGCGCAAAAAAGCCCCGATCGCGAAAACGGCGATCGGGGCTTTTTTGCGCAAAAGCGCATCTAGATTGGTACGGACACTTTTCCGCAAAAAGTGCTTTTGTGGAAAAGCGTCCGTGCCAATCTAGACGCTCTTTTCCGCAAATGCTTTTAACAGAAAACTTTTCCGTTAAAAGCATTTGCGGAAAATCATGCCAGTCTAGACGTAGCCAGGAAGTACTGATCAGATATGTATGGTACATACATAGAACCAATATACCGCATAAAGTTACATGTGCGTCAGGCACAAGTAAAGTACAGACATCTTAATTTGACAACTTACATTATAAAAATTAACCTGCCACATATAAAATAGCAACTCGTCATTGTTTTTATTAAGCATAATAGAAGAGGCAGACTACTGTCCAGATGAGATTAATGTGTTTCTTCTCTCCCCTCCTGCTCCAAACACAATAGGAAGTAGATCTCTATGAAAATGCACTGGAGAACTTAAAAAAAATCCAATAACTGGATCCACAGGGAGCCCTTGTATTAGAAGCCTGGATTCTTCTGGCCTTTTCCATAATACATATTTTTTATAAAGTCAGAAGGTCAGTAGAGTGGTTTGTCCCCAGTTATACCAGTCCTCACACTTGAGGGACACACAGATTTCATCATCTGAAGGCTCATTGTGAGTTAAAGCAGCACTAAATTCTGGTCTATAAATCACATCTCCATGCTTTAAAGACAATAACAAAACTGGTAGAGCTTACAAACTGCAAGCACTACATTGCATTGTTTACTGAAAAGCACCTGGGGGGGGGGGGCCTCATTTCTGTGGCTACCAACCTGTGCAACATTCTTATCAAATGAAAAGCCTGGAGTTCCTCAAACCCTTAAATACTTGAGAGAATCAAGGCTAACAACCATCCTGCATTGTACTTTCCATTTCATCTTTCCAGGCAGGCTCCACCCACAGCCCAAATAGCCTGACACACATCTGTTCGGGACCTTAAAAGCATTTTGAAATGATCTATTTCTGAAATCTACTACTAAAATCACCTTGTTAATTATTGTCTTCTGAACTTCCTCATATGATCACTGTCAAGAATGACTTCACAGCTGGGATGGGATTTGGGTGTTGTGGCATTATTCATGCTGTGCAGATGCAAAAGTGAAACTTATAGTTAATTATCTCCTTATTGAGTTTCCCTTCCTGACTCGAGAAGCTCCTCGTCACGCAAGACACCGACCTCTAGTTTTTATTCCAAGTTACTTGGAATTTTTGACTTTTAACATCTTTAGCTTTCCCCCTCCCTTCCACCATATATCCCCCTCCTTCTCCCCATACATTTGACAATACCCTTTCTTGATTGCCTTTCACTGTTTAGATTTAGACTCACTGTTCTGGTTCATTTCGTCATTCCTTCATTTAGCACAAAGCTCTCAAAGAGGGGACTATCCCTATCCTGATTGTTCATTTCAATTTTACCTAATGCCTTGGGGAGATCAAATTGCTTTGGACTTCCTTTGTCTCTTTGTTGGCTGTGGAGGTAAATAGAGTTATAGATCTCCTTTAATGAAGAGCAGTGATGGACACAGTCCTAAGGGTGGAAAGTCATGGTTCTGTGGCGGAATTAGACAAGAATGCTCAAGTAGCCACAGTCTGGAGACAGTTAAGTCAGGGACTTCTTTAGCATCACAGTGTTTTGGGTTTTGTGGGGGCTTTTTTTGGGAGGGGTGCAGTTTACTAGTCCAAGTTAATAACTTGCCCCTCCTCATGGGGCAATGCAACCCAATGACCAGAGTCTATAACTTGCCCCTATTTGCTGGGTAGTGCAGTTCATTAGTCCTAGACAATATCTCTCCCCTCCTCAAGGGTAGTGCTGCCCAATGGCTAATGTCTATAACTTGCCCCTATTCACAGGGCAGCGCATTTCAATAGTCCAAGTCAATAGCTCGCCCCTACTTGTAGGGTACTGTGGTCCCTTCTCAAGGGATAAGAAGTACGAGAAGGGTTTACACCCCCAAGGAGGGGGGTCCAGGACCTCCCACTCCACTGGACCCCAAACAAGGGCCCTGTTAGTGACTGTCTCTGGCCACTGAATCAGCAAGGAAAAGCTGTCTGAAACATGCTGACTCCCTAGCATCAGCTTACTCACCACGGGTGTGTCTACACTACAGCACTAATTCGAACTAACTTAATTCGAATTAGTTAATTCGAACTAAGCTAATTCGAACTAGTGCATCTAGACCTAAAAACTAGTTCGAATTAGCGTTTTGCTAATTCAAACTAGCATGTCCACATTGAGTGGACCCTGAACCGAAGTTAAGGATGGCCGGAAGCAGTGCCGGCAGGGCATCAGGTTAGGACTTAGAGCGTGGAGCTGCTGTCTCAGGCTAGCCGAGGGCTGTGCTTAAAGGGACCCGACCCCCACCCCGGACAGACAGTTCTCAGGGTTCCCCGCTTGCTTGTCTACCTCGATGAGGGACAGCAAAGCAGTCCTGACTTGGAGTGCCCTGAGTGCCCACACTCGGCACATCACAGCACTCAGCCATCAGCCCAGCTGCACTTGCCGCAGGCTGCCATCTGGAGGAGTCAATCGGGGGGCTGCAGAAGGGCTTCCACCCCGAGGAGCCCGCAGAACCACCCCAGTCCTCCCCATCTGGGGCTCGTACCCCATTCCTCCCTCACCTCCTTCCACTTACCCGTCCCTAGCCCCCCTTCCTGATGTACAAAATAAAGGACACGTGTGTTCAAAAACAGAAACTCTCTTTATTTAACAAAACTGGAGGGGGATTAGCCTCTGGGGAGACTGGGAAAAGGAGGTGGGAGAGGGGAAGAGAGAGGGTGGGAGAGGGGAGGGGGAAACCTGGGAGGAGGGAGCTGGAAGGGGGAAGCCAGGGGAAGAAGAAGATGGGGAAGTATCAAACTATGGTACGCCATATCTTCAGTACAGTGTACAGACGTGGTCTCCTCACCTCAAAAAAGATGTTTTGGCCTTGGAAAGGGTTCAGAAAAGGGCAATTAAAATGATGAGGAGTTTGGAACAGGTCCCATATGAAGAGAGACTAAAGAGACTGGGACTTTCCATCTTAGAAAAGAGGAGACTGAGGGGGGATATGATAAAGGTATATAAAAGCATGAGTGCTGTGGAGAGGGTGCATAAAGAAAAGCTCTTCATTAGTTCCCATAATAGAAGGACTAGAGGACACTAAATGAAATGAATGGGTAGCAGGCTTCAAACTAAAAAGCGAAAGTTCTTCTTCACAAAGCAAATAGTCAACCTGTGGAACTCCTTGCTGCAGGAGGCTGTGAAGGCTAGAACTATAACAGAGTTTAAAAAGAAGTTAGATAAAGTCATGGAGGTTGGGTCCATGGAGTGCTATTAGCCAGGGGGTAGAAATGGTGTCCCAGGCCTCTGTTTGTGGAAGGCTGGAGATGGATAGCGCGAGATAAATGGCTTGATCATTGTCTTCGGTCCATCCCCTCCGGGGTAGCTGGTGTTGGCCGCTGTTGGTCTGACCCAGTATGGCCGTTCTTATGTTCTAAGCTCAGGGCTCAGGGTCGGGGGTCTCACTGGACCACCTTGATTTTCATGCAAACCTGATCCTGGGTTCGTATGTGGCCTTTGGTGGCCAGGCTGGCAGCTATCCTGCCCTAGACAGCCACTTTCCTGTGCCTAGTGCAGAGATTGTGGATGTTGGAGGCCTCCCCCCAAACCAGGATGAAGTCCACGATCTCCGCACTAGACTAGGTGGGAGCCCGCCTCTTGCATCCCCAGGCAAGCTCCTGGGAGCCGTCAGCCTGGTCCTGGGAAGAGGCGGAGGGCTGGGTGGCAGCGGGTGGCTGGCTCGTGCCGTGCCAGGTGCAGGGTCTGCTGGCTGGGTGCTGGCAGGCTTGCACCTGGCATGGGCACTGTAGCCAGACCATGCCCCTTTAAGGACTCCGTGGTCGGGAGGGGGGCAGAAGAGTTTCCCTGGTTGTGCCCAGAGTGGCCACCAGGGAAAGCTGGGGAGGGCTAGCCTCCCACTAGTTCGAATTAAGTGGCTACACAGCCCTTAATTCGAACTACTTAATTCGAACTAGGCGTTAGTCCTCGTAGAATGAGGTTTACCTAGTTCGAATTAAGCGCACCGCTAGTTCGAATTAACTTTGTAGTGTAGACATACCCCAAGTAGCCATCATCCCTGGGCTGCTTCCTGCATCAGTTGTCTCAGCTTCCTCATGAATCTCCCTCTCCTGTGCTTTGTTAGGGATCTGGGGGCTTCTGCTTACCTATGGAACCCATGAAGTCTCTGGGAGCACCTGGCCTCCAACCGGCGTGGTAGCACCTTGGTGCTTGGATATTCACTGCAGTTTGCCTGGAGCTGCCAATGCACATTCTCTCCTTCTGGCCACCAGCCCCAGCTGAGCTGAGCTGCTCTCTTTTATAGCTGTGCAGCTCAAGCATGCCCAGTAAGGCAAAGGGGGTGTGGCTTTCTCAGCCCTCATGGTTAACCCCGTCCTGCTCAGTGTGAGGAGAGTACGCACCATCACATTCCCCACTATATCTAGGAAGGAAAATCAATTTAGGAAGGTCTAGTTCACATATTGGTTGCCTGGTGGGATAAGGAAGCCATTACTTTTAACAAGTCTTGACTTGAAGAACTGGTCTCAGGTCCCAGTAGTGGAGCTTGCTGTTCTAGCTGCAAGACCACTGAATCTCATCCTGGGTGGAAAAAGGGCTGTGTAAGTACAGACGAGTAGCACTTCAAATTATCTTTACATAGGTCAGCGCTCTGGTTCCATGCTGCTTTGTCCTCTCTGCTACTTCCATCCTTCCGTGCTCGTTATCTATGTGCACCTGCCTCCCACATAACATCTTGTTCTAGCACATCCCTACACTGCAGCAACAGTATAGTATAATATGAATTGCTACCCTGTGACATATAACAAGGAGCCGAGTTACATCAGGGTACAAGAAAGTTAAAACATGCTTCTTTAGCTAGAAAAACTACAGTTATGAGACATTAGATTGTTTTGAAGATACTCTGTGTGCTAAACTGACCCACGTTCACTACGGGGCCTTTCTTGATTTTACTACCCTAGTTCTTTTTCCTCTGTGTAATAGCATTAATATACTTTTCACTTGTGCTTTCCAAAACAATTCAAACTGAGACAGGCTGAGCTATCAGCTGAATAGTTAATGTTTGGCAAAGTTTGGGGTACTGAAAGAAGGTAGAACAGTAAACATTATATAGCCCTTGCTGGCTGCTCTGCCTATGATAAAGACTATGAATATCTCTTGAAGAGCATGATCTGATCACAGGGAGCAGAGTTAGCAACTTCTAGCTCTGACAATACCAAGACTCTGTCTCCAGCTGTAGCATGGGGATAACATAAAGGCCCTGTCTACACTAGGAGATAAGGTTGAACCTTTTAAGGTCCATTTCTGGTCACCTGATTTTGCAAAGTCAAAGGTCTGTGTCCTCACTGTTGGGAAGAATCGACTGTAGTCTGAAATAGCGCGTCCCTATTAGGAAACCTTCCTTCAACTCAGAGAGCATTGCACCAGGGTTAGCTTTGCATTCTGGGCTATGCTCCCGGTGCCCCCTGGGACCAAAACTGTGCAGTGGGTGATTATGGGTTCATGTCATCAGCATCCCATAATGCAGTCAACTAGTCCCTCCCCCATTGCTTGAGATCAGTGGGAAGCAGTGTTTTCGTGCCCTTTTTTTGTCCTGGTTGCCTGCGCAGACACAATAGCAACATGAGCATGGATCCCATTTTGCAAACCATTGTGATGCTGATGTCTGCCTGGATGCGCCTAATGGTGCAGCACTTCGAGAACATACGCATGTCGCGCCGCCAGGAAGAGGATGAGGACGAATCCCAGGTTGACATGGAGTCGCTGTTCATGCAAGCCCTGGCACTGATGCAAGTACAGCCACCAGTCAATCCTGTGGACACAGTGGATGCCCTGGGACAAGCTCAGACTCTTGGGACCTCATTGTGATGCAGAGATGGGATGAGCAGCAGTGGCTGGAAAACTTCCAAATGCACAAGGCCACTTTCTTGGAACTTTACAAAAGGTTTTCCCCTGCCCTGAAGCACCAGAATACCTGAATGAGACCTGCTTCTGACCACAGACATGTGCGTGGAGATTGCCCTTTGGAAGCTTGCAACGCCTGACAGCTTCCGCTCAGTTGGGAATGAATTCAAAGTGAGGAAATCTACAGTGGGGGCTGCTGTTATCCAAGTAGCCAAGGCAATCAAAACCATTCTGCTACAGAGAATTGTGACTCTGGGTAATGTGGATACCACAGTGAAGGGCTTTGCCATGATGGGGTTCCCTTACTGTGGTGGGGTGATAGAACACACATCCCTATCTGGGCCCCCAACCACCTTGCCAAGAAGTACATAAACTGCAAGGGGTACTTCTCCATAGTGCTGCAGGCGCTAGTGGCTCACAAGGCTGTTTCATCAACATCAACATGGGATCGTCAGGAAAGGTGCATGATACCCGCATCTTCAGAAAGAGGCAAACTAGAATTTTTTCCCAGATAGGAAAATCAGAATTGGAGAGGTGGAAATGGCAATTGTGATCCTTGGCAATCCAGCCTACCCCTTACTCCTGTGGCTCATGAAGCTGTACACGGGCAGCCTGGACTCCAATAAGGAGAGGTTCAACTACAAGTTGACCAAATGCTGAATGGTGGTGGAATGTGCTTTTGGACATTTAATGGGAAGATTTAGGAGTCTCCTGACTAGGTTGGACCTCAGCGAACACAACATTCCTTTTGTGGTGTCAGCCTGTTTTGTGCTCCATAATCTTGTGAGTGCAAGAAGTAAAGTTATCTGACAGGGTGGGGAGCTGAAGCAGGGAACCTAGCCAGAGATTTTGAGTAGCCAGACACTAGGGCAAGAAGGAGAGCACAGCATGGAGCAGCACAAATTAGAGAGGCTTTAAAGGATATTTTCATGGATGGCCAGTTTTGAGACTCATGCACGTTGCTCTCAGCAAAGTGCCCCTGCATTCCCTGGGTTTGCCTTTAATCATCCCCACTCCCCACCCTCCCGCAGTACAAGCAATTAAGAGACTGTTGTTCAGAAATCATGCATTTTTATTTAGGGAAAACAGCAGGGAAACAAAAGAAGTGAGGACCCAAAGAAGGGAGGGGGCACAGAAACATGCAAAGAACAACTTTTTGCTTTCCAAGGTCCTGGAGGATAAGGCTGTCCTTGAGTCCCATACCCCCATCCCCCTCCCTCCCCGCACACACACACCACGGCCTAGCTATGAAGATGGAGAGAAAGGAAAGTTATTTTGATTGGGGCGGACAGGGTTCTGGGAGGAGGCCTTTTCCACACATGCAGCCAGGTGCTCCATCACTGTTATCAGGGAGACAAAGATGCTATCCTGTTGCCTCACCTGCAGCTCCCCGCACACTTTCTTCTCCTGGCATGCAATGATCCTGTCCTGGTGCTCTGCCCACATCTCATCCAGGAGCATCTTCATTCTATCCATTTGCTCCTTGAACGTATCCTCCCTTGTCCGTTTTCACCTGTGGATCTGTGCCAATTGCTAGAGCCAGGGGAGTACGCAGTGAGCTGGCTGCTGTTCCCACTGTAATGAAAAGTTACAAGGGCACATATTACAGATGACACATTGTGTTAAGCCTAACTCTAATCAGCCTGCATACAGCAAAGGTCTCTGTAAAGACAATGAAGACGTATTCTGTGCAAGGCCAAATTTTTGCTTTAAAACAGCCACTGTACGGCAGGTACATAGAGTTCTCAGGGGAGCATCTGGACTCAGGTGGTTTGGAGGCAGGCAGGCATGGTAAGGGGCCTGCCACAGGCAGGGTGGTGTCCAGCACATACAGCTTCCTGAGACAGTGCTACTTTTTCATCCTGCAGGCAGGAGAGGGGGGACAGGGCAGGGCAGCTTCTCTCTGTGTTTGGCACATGCTGGGTCTGGCACAGTCAGCTTCCTGGGACAGTGCTACTTTCCCAGCTCACAGGATGGAGGGGATGGGGTGAAGGAGTTGTGTCCAGCACATGCAGCTTCCCAGGAAGAATGCTAATAGCTTCCCCTTCTCCTTCATCCAGGTTGTCCTGAGTCTTCTCTGAATCACACAGAGGGATAGGGAGCTGATTCTGACTGAATGGGCCTTATGCTGCACTGCTTTGTGGTTCACTGACTCCAGACAACTTACTGGAGCCTTGGCATGGGAAAGTGTCCTACTGCGGGGGGTGGAATAAGGCTGGACTCCACAAAAACTGTGACAAGGATGAAAGAGTTCCTATCTGAGAGATTCATGGAGATGTGCAGGGAAGATTCCTGCTCCATCTGCAAACACATTCACAAGCTGTTCTGGGCCTCCCGCGCTGTGTAGGCACACGGCATGATGCATATCACACCCAATTGCCTTCACCTGCTTGCAGTAAGAAAAAAAAATGCAAACTCACCAGAAGTGCCCTGCCGGGGTCAGTGCTCAGTTGGCAGACATCCTGGGTGGAGGGGACTGGCTCCAGCATGATGAAAAGATCTTGGCTCTCGCTGATGGCCAGCTGACCATTCTTCTCCTCCTCCTTCTTCTCCCCCTCCACCACCACTCTGTCCTCTATGCTGATGCCAGGAGTGTCTTGGCCAGACTCCACGGTCAGGCTTAGGAAGCTGATGGGGTATCCCCTGGGGCCCAAAGTCGCATCCGGCTGCTTGCAGAACCAGCATGTGTACAATGCTGCAGCAGACCATCAGTTCACCTCCTTTGCCTTGTGGCAGGACTACCTCAGCTCCTTGATTTTGACTCTGTACTGCTGGGCATCCCTGGAATATCCTTCGGACACCTGGCAGCTTGCAACCTTCGCATAAATGTCCATGTTTTGTTTGCTGGTTTGGAGCTCAGAGAGAATGGATTTATCTCCCCACACCTCGATGAGGTCCAAGTTCTCCCAGACACTCCATGCTGGTGCTCTTTTGTACCCCTGAGAACTGGAGCCCATAGGACTTGAAATATTTGTAATCACTGAAGTATGAGAACTATTAGAAGTCATGGCCACATGTGCCACAGTGTGCTGCTCACTCTGAGATGTGGTCATAACACTGAAATGAAATTCAAACTTTCTTGGGGCTTTTCCTGCTCACCTGGAGATCAGTAGAGGCACAAGTTCTAGCCAGAGTGGTCAAAGTGGGGCACTGTGCAAAGCCTCCCAGAGGCTAATAGCCTCAACTTTTACCAACACAGCATCTACACTATCGGAAACAAACTGGTAAGGTCGGGAATAACATTATTCTCATGAAATCAGGAATAACCAACATTGACGTCAGTGGCCCTGAAGGTCGTTGGAACAGGCTTGGTAGTGTGGCAGCTAAATCTGGTGTAAACTCCTAGTGTAGGCCAGGCGGTAGCATCTGACTTGTTCAGATAGATGAGAACAATCCAGAATTGATTTCTATTTATAACCTGTAATCTGGACACTATACATCCACCTGGTCTAACTTTCTGAAGGGTGCATTCCTAGGAACCCAAGGTTTTATAAACATATCCAATTTTTCTCCATATTTTATTGTCATTTTAGACATTTTAGAAGCTTCATGAACAAAAGAGATGCATGTTCAATAGATATTTAATGTTTAGCAAGAGAAATAATTGGCTGCTCTGTGTTGTGCAGATTAGAGAGTCTTCAAAAGGGTTTAAATTGAAGTTGGCACAAACCCAAAAGCAATGCTGTTAGTTAAAAGGCAAGTAGTATGAAGACTATATAACAGAGATGATCTAATGCCTTCCTAATTAATGAGAGAGACGGAGTTTCTATTAAACAAGGATGATTTGGTGGGAAGAGACTCTTCCAGTGAATAAGGAGTTTTGTTTTAAATTTCAGCTACTTGTCAGGTTCAGTCCAAGAAAAATAATCCCCCACAGAATACAAGTGAAGAGTGACACATAATTCTTCATGGAGTTTTGGGGCTTTCAATTCTCTCTTCCCCAGACCCATCTAGCTACGTACAACAACATAACAAGCCCTGTTTTAAACACCATCCTCCATGACACAGTGAAATCAAACTCCTCCTAAAGTTCTCCTATGTTTCAGCAGCATCAATGACTCACGGATCTGAGTGTCTGCCTAATATCATTGTTACTGGAGATTCAGGGAGGACCTCTTTAGCAGGACCAAATGCTCTCACATTGGGATCACTGAAACAATTGCATTAAAATCTGTGCTAATCTGTACCCATTTGTTCACACTTTCTACATGTTTTGTACAATGTATGCCTTGTCAGGTATCATAATATGCTGAACATTATTGTCTTGGTAAAATATGTATGGCTACATTGTATGAAAGGTAATGAAGTTCTATTCTATAAGACATGTTCCGGTGTTAGAAAAGTAGGCACAAATCAGTTCCTCAGAAACAAAAGGCAAACTGACACCTCAGCTGGGTGTCAACATAATAAGATAGACTATCACCTTGTTACGCAACCATTTTTTGGCAGAAGGAAAAATGTAAGTGAGAAATGTACATCTTGATAATGGTACAGCTGGAAGTTCTCATCTTTGCAGACCTTCTGTCTCCTCAGCACTATCTGGAATAGATTCTCAAAGAGGAGGAAGAGATATAAAAAATGAGAAACAGTGTCTCCAAATCACCTCTTTCCTCCCTTCCTTTCTGCC
This sequence comes from Pelodiscus sinensis, assembly GCF_049634645.1. NCBI lineage: Eukaryota > Metazoa > Chordata > Testudines > Trionychidae > Pelodiscus > Pelodiscus sinensis. The sequence continues at coordinate 21,462,643 of NC_134726.1, read as the reverse complement.
CACATCATCCACAATGCCTGAAGAACTAGGAAAGGAGCATTGGACTGGGGAAGGGGTCTGGGATGAATAGCATCCAGCAAGATAGCAAAAGAGCATGTGATGAGAGAGACCCTTTTGCTTCAAGTTCACTTAGCTAGTTACGTTAAGTATTAATGTGAGATTTAACTTTTACTGCCTTGTCATCAATTCTGACTTTTATCCCACTTTAATTATTCTCACTTAAAATCTATCTTTCTGCAGCTAGCAATTGTTTTATTTAAACTAGAATGTGTTTGGACTGAAGGGTCTGAACTCCACTGCAGATCACAAGGAATGAGTCTATCATTGTCTAACTTTATTTTCTATTATCTTTAACATTGATGGACTTTATCTGAGATTGTGTTGTCCAGGGGGGCACTGGGCAGTATAAGAAGCACATTTTGGGGGGGGCAAAGAGGGAGTCTGGACCTGGGAATTTTCTGTATGCCACTGTGCAGTATGATTCATAAATAGCTGGCTGGCTGAAGCCCTCTGGCAGTATAGATGGGGGCAATTCACATGCTAGAGGCTGGGTGAGCACAGGTAAGAGTGGCTGCTTCCACAGTGAAGCAGTGTAAAGGCACCCCAGATTGGAGAACAGAGCGGGCACAGCTGTCCAACATCCAGGCCTGCCAATGGGGAGGGGCAACAGGGACAATTGCCTTGGGGCCCAGTGATTCAAAGGGGCCTGAGACTCCCAGTCACTGCTGCTATTGCAGCAGCAGCCAAAGCTCTGGGCCCTTTAAATCACCACCAGAGTGCCGGTCTGCCTGCTCTGCATGGCTCAGAGGGCTGCAGGAGGCTGGCATGGCATGCTCCAGTGGTTGCTGAGGGCTGGCTACTCCAGTCCTGCCCCATCTGCTTGAGGCCCTGCCTCTTGCAGGATGCAGAACTGCCACCTCCTCCACACACACACACACACACACACACACACACACAGAAGCTGTCAGCCCCACTGCCAACATCCCAGATTGAAACCTGGAGAATGTCACAAACTTCTCTCTTCTCTAAAACAGAAAGCAACCTGCAATCTACCCACTAGGCTCTATGGCTGTCTCACCCGGTTTGCTTAGGAAGAAGACTATGAAAAGCCACAAACATTCTGGCTAATTGTGCCTCCGTGCTGCTGGTGGCCTGCAATGCCCTGCCCATTGTTGAAGGCAGCAGGGTGGCTTGATCCCTTCAAAGATATTGCTTCTTGCTGCAAGATGAGCATCTGCAATTAGCAACACATATTGGTTTCATCTGTCTCCAGTGCCTAGGGGAGTCAGCTGTCAGAACAGCTCCAGCTGTTTTAATAAAGCTCTACCCTGCTATCTAAAGGTTAGGCCCCTTATCAGCTGCACTTAGACACTTCAGGTGGTCTGGCCTCGTGGGCCACCTTTACAAAAGGCTCTGCTTTCCCGTTCCCTTTGTGATTCAGCTCCACAAAGTGAATAGAGAAAGAGCTAGCAGGGGAGCGCCCTACAGCATTTGGGGGGCAGGAGGGCTGCTAGATACAGGATGCTGTAAGAGCTGCAAGGTATGTTTACTCTGTTAGTTTTGGCAATGTAAGCTGCTTCCAGGGGCCTGGTGGTATAAACACCGTTCCTCTCCAAGCGTAAACTGACAGCAACTCCACTGCCACCAAAACCACTTTAAATGCCTAGTAATCTGTGTTCCCCGGGCTGTACTACTGTGATGTGGCATCCAAAGAGCTGAGGCAGACAGAAAGAGACTTTGAAGAAAATCGACCCCGCAGGAAGAAGCGGGTCTCAGAGACGCTGCATTCCCAGTAGGCAGCAGCTGGCGGAAGGAGTGGGAGGGGGCTAGAAGTCGGGGACAACTGAAATAATCAAGTCAAAGCAGAGATGGGCTCAGACCATAATCCCATGCATGAGCTCTGGGGCTATTTGGATCTGAGCTTTGTCAATCAGGACCTGATATTAATAAAGAGAAAATAGCTGGGAAATGGGGCAGCACAGTAGCTTCATGAGGAAACAGACCAATATTTAATTCTGACAGGGACTCGCTTGCCTGTTCTGGAGACAAAAGCCTCCATGTTTCCATAAGATAGCTATAGTGAAAACAGCTGGGTTACATCTAGACTACATCCCTTTTTCGGAAAATGGATGCAAATTAGACATATCGCAATTGCTAATGAAGCGGGGATTTAAATCCCCCTTGCTTCATTAGCATAAAAATGGCTGCTGCTGTTTTTCGGCACGGAGCTTTGTCGGAGAAAAGCGCCAGTCTAGACGCTGATCTTTCGAAAAATAAAGCCTTTTCTGAAAGATCCCTTATCCCTCTTGAAATAAGGGATAAGGGATCTTTCATAAAAGGCTTTATTTTTTGAAAGATCAGCGTCTAGACCAGCGCTTTTCTCCAACAATGCTCCGTGCCGAAAAAAGCGGCAGCCATTTTTATGCTAATGAAGTGCGGGAGAGTTAAATCCCCGCTTCTTTAGCAATTGCGATACGTCTAATTTGCATCCATTTTCCGAAAAAGGGATGTAGTCTAGACGTAGCCCTGTAGTGCAGTAAGGGGCCCTCAGACTTTGTTACTAGTCCTGAATCACTCGCTTTCCCTTCATCTACGTGTGAGAGAGCCTAGCTCACAGCCCAGGGCTATGCAACGGGAACTGGCATGGAGAATTAATCCTTCATATCCACAGGAGCATGGACACAGGCTTGATTCACAGACCCCGCAAACCTTTGTCAGCAGTAGGAAGGGCTTGCCCAGCTATGACCAATCCGTTAGGCGCCACACACAAATGAGAAGAATTAAAAAAAAACCATCACGGATGTGTTGGCCAACTGAGAAGAAGAAAGACACTCTCCATATTCCTCTCACACACCATAGCCTGGGGGATCCAGGCTGGTAGATTTTGTGTGCTTCAGCCCCACAGAGGAGCAGTGGGGGGGCTGGAGCATCAGTGAAGGCTTCTGGTGGGGAGCCCCAAGGCTCAGGGGATAGATCCAGGCAAGCCAGGGGCCACATCTGGCTCCTGGGCTGTAGGTTCTCCACCCCAGCTCTAGAGGGCTATAGAAATAGGCCACAACTGTCAATGTTAAAAAAATTGGCACAATTCTACTAGGCTACGTCTACACTGGCCCCTCTTCCGTAAGGGGCATGTAAATTTCACCAGTCGTCGTAGGGAAATCCGCGGGGGATTTAAATATCCCCCGCGGCATTTAAATAAAAATGTCCGCCGCTTTTTTCCGGCTTTTAAAAAAGCCGGAAAAGAGCGTCTAGACTGGCCCCGATCCTCCGGAAAAAGTGCCCTTTTCCGGAGGGTCTTATTCCTACTTTGAAGTAGGAATAAGACCCTCCGGAAAAGGGCACTTTTTCCGGAGGATCGGGGCCAGTCTAGACGCTCTTTTCCGGCTTTTTTAAAAGCCGGAAAAAAGCGGCGGACATTTTTATTTAAATGCCGCGGGGGATATTTAAATCCCCCGCGGATTTCCCTACGACGACTGGTGAAATTTACATGCCCCTTCCGGAAAAGGGGCCAGTGTAGACGAGCCCCCACTGACTTCAGTGGGAGCAGAGTTTAGGCCTACACTAGGAATTTAGGTTGAATTTAACCACATAAGGTCAATTTTCAAAACAATGAGTCTACATCACAAAGCCCATTTTGTCAACATTAAGGGTCATTAAAGTCAATTTTGGTACACCTGCTTTTCCCAGGGAGTAATGATATATTCCATCTTGCATGGTTGACTTTAAGGTTGTGCCTACACTGCTGTGAAAGTTGATGTTTTTGGCCTCTGGAAGGTGTTTCACAGTGCCCCAATGCAGCAGTTCCCAACCACTCGTCTGCAGACCGGTGCCAGTCTGCGAACCACTGGCTGCTGGGCCAAGGCGGTTATTCACCCCAGCCCCCTGAGCCGCCCCACAGCCGCTGGCTTCAGCTGCAGCAGACGTGGTGGCTGATTTTGCCCACCAGCAAAGCTGGGGCTGAGGCAGCAGCAGGAGGAGGTGGAGCAGGAGGTGCCTCCCTCCTTCCTACCCCTCCACCCTGGTAAGATGGAGGCCCAGCCGGGGCTCTGCACTCCCCCCGCCCTGCCTGTACCCATGGGGATACGAGACATGCTTGGGGAGGGACGGGGCATAAAGAAGGAGGAAGCGCGAGCACCACCAACAGCCACTGCCCCTACCCGTGCGGCACTAATGGCCACGTTCCCTAGAGGGTGCAGCCTGGCTCTGGGGAGTGCGGGGGCAGGGTGGTGGAAAGGGTGTGGGTGTGGTGGGGTCATGGGGCAAGAGGGTGTTGGCATGGGCTGTAGGGGTTCAGAGGTTAAAGGGTCAAAGGGCATGGGGGTAGGGGTGGGGATCAAAGGGTGTTAGGCACTGGAGAACAAGGGACTGGGGCTGAGGGAGAACAGGGGTTAGAGGCCAAAGGGCAAGAGGGGGTAGGGTGCAGTGGGTCAGTGGTTATTGAGCCAGGTATGGCACAGCTCCTGCTTCTGTCTCTGGAGGCAGCAGATGTGAGCAGGGTCGGGAGGGTGGGGGGATCACCAGGTGACTGGGTTACTGGACAAGTAACATTTTATTTACATATTTGTTATACAAATAATGAATATGCAAATATGCAAATAAATTGTTGCCAATCTGCCAAAAGTTTGTGACTGGGTTTGCTGGTTCCCAGTATAAAAAAGATTGGGAGCCACTGCCCCAAGGTGACTGACTGGCCACCACTTTCAACTCTGCTACTCTCCAGGTACACAGGAAAACCTGAGGAACATTTGAGTTTCATTTGCTGTGTGGCCAACTTGGTAAGCAGACCTCAGAGCAGGCAGCACCTCAGCAGCACACCAGACTATGAATGCCCAGGGTCGCAAACGAGCTCCAGCACGGAGCGTGCAGGAGATCCTGGACCTGATTGCTGTGTGGGGAGTGGAAGCAGTTCAGGCAGAACTACAAAGCAGCAAAAGAAACGCTGCTATCTCTGCCAAGATCGCATAGGACATGGTGGAAAAATGATCTGGCAGGGATGTCCTGCAGAGCCACATGAAAATAAAGGAGCTCAGGCAGGCGTTCCAGTAGACAAAGGCGGCAAACAGATGGTCTGGATCAACACAGCAAACATGCCGCTTCTGTGAGCAGCTGAGACCCGACCACTTTCCCAAAGCAGTCCATGGATTCCTCCCAAGACAGTCCTCTGACAGCCTCAGGCAACAGTGGAGAGGACATGGTGGAGGAGGAAGAAGAGGAGAATGGTCAGCAGGCGAGCGGAACATCCGATCTCACCGACAGCCAGGATCTTTTTAGAATTTTGGAGCCAATCCCCTCCTCGTAGGCCATATTTGCTGCTGGGCCCTGAAGGTGAGGAGGGCACGTCTGGTGAGTTCACATTTGTAATCATTCTACAAGCGGGTTGAGGCAGTCAAGTGTGATCTGTGGCCGCCACTCTGCCTGCACAGCAGGGGCTCCCCGGAACAGTTTGTTAATGTGTCTGGAGATGAGGCGGGAATCCTCCCTGCACATCTCCATAGAGGTCTCATAGAAAAACTCTTTGATCCTTCTCACAAGGTTTCTGGGGGGGCTGCCTTATTCCATCCTCCACGGTAGGACCTTTTCCATGCCAAGCCAGCAGTGAGTGCTCTGGCATCATTGCAGCACAAAGCAGTGCAGCATAAGGCCCAGATTTCTGGCCACATTCACTCAGCATCCGCTCCCTATCTCTCTGTGTGATTCGGTGAAGTCTGAAATCACACATGGCAACATGGATGAAGCAGAGGATACCACAGCAGTGCACCTCCATTTGCTCATCGCCAACAAAACATGATAGTTCATAGCTGCATCATTATGCACGCCCACCAGTCTGTGCTTCTCTCACAGCACCAGAACTGATGTTCCACGGTGTTAAGGGATCAAATGCTGCCAGCATCTGCCAATCGCTCACCTCAAGTACTTCACACAACAGTCTGTTCCTGGCCGCCTCAGATTCTTCCTCCTTCCAGCAGGCCTTGGATAGGCTCTTGGCATATTGCAGCATAAGGCACAAGATGTTTGCTATGATTGCCATAATACGTTGCTGCTGAACGGGTTACTCTGCTATGGCATCTGCATGGATAACCAGGGAAAAAAGGGTGTGAAAAGATTGACTGACATTGCTTTCAAGCTGGGGGGCACGTTGAGTGCATTATGTGATGCATATGACATGAACCCAGAACCAGGCCTAAAGCCTCAAATCACGGATTTTATTCATCTTATGCTCATTGGATGGTTTCTCATCCTTCTGCTGTGGGAACAGACACTATTCAAAAGTTAAAAGTGCACTGCTTTGGTTCCATGGGGCATTGGGAGCCTAACCCAGAATGCAAAGGGGTGGCAGGAATGATGGGATAGCTACCCATAGTGCATCACTGTCAAAGCTGATGGTAGCCATCCTTCTGGGGATGCACTACACCAGGCATGTCCAAAGTCCGGCCCGCGGGCCAATTGCGGCCCGTGTTCCGGTTTAATACAGCCCCACAGGTAATTTGGCAATATCTATCTTTTATGGCCCCCAACGAATCCATATGTATTGAGATGAATACATTGTAAAATCTCAGTTAATGTCAGTTGGTCTAAATCAGTTATAAATATATTTGGACACAACATGTATACTTGGTTTTATGTTCCTGTTCATATTTTTGAACTTAAAAGTTGACAGACAACCTTTATTACCAATAATATGTAATGTACTTTACAATGTTCCTGACATATATTTCAGCTTCCTGGATTTTTTTTTTCATCTGGCCTTCAGATATGAAAGGCAGAGTGATTTAACACCTGTTTAGATTTGTCATCCATGTGACGAAATGAAAAGTATGCCGTTTGCAATAAACTTTGCATAAAATAGTTAATTTGCATTTAATTTTAATGGTTCAAAGAATGTCAGGCAAAATGGTCGGCCCTCACGCATGTTCACTTCATCAAATCTGGCCCTCTTTGAAAAAAGTTTGGACACCCCTGCACTACACCAAACTCTTGTGTACAATGTGGATGCACCTTCGATTTTTACAACATCGGGTGCTAAAAAATCAACTTTATTACATCTGACCTTAGCTCGTAGCTTAGACAAGGCCTTAGGCTATATACAATGCATTTCTGGAAATCCCTCTTTAGTTGCAATGTGCTATGAAGAATATGATCAAGAAAATCAGAGGGAAGATACCATAACTGTAGATGGCTTATACAGGGACAGATAGCTAGCTGGTTGGCAATCAGTGTGTAGCGCAATTGTCAGAACGTCTAACCCAGTGAGAGGGAAAAGGATCATTCTCGGAACTACAAGAAATAAAACTGTAATAGGTGCTCTCTCTTCCTGAACTGGATTCCTTCCAACTTACAACCTGGTTTTCATGTCAAGGACCCCTTGAGCATTCTAGGTTAGACTTGATGCCTAAAGCCTCAAATCACGGATTTTATTCATCTTATGATCATTGGATGGTTTCTCATCCTTCTGCTGTGGGAACAGACACTATCCCAAAGTGAAGTTAAAAATGGGAGAGTTCCTGTAACACATTTCTGAGGAGGCAAACACAGAACATTTGCCTATTAAGAGACTGGAGGGGCTTTCAGTGGCACAGATTGGGCAAATGAGGGTGCCAGCTGAACTATCTATTATGTTGCATCAAAGAGCTCGGAGGTGACTCGTGGTCACGTCAAGGAGGTGCACTGCCCTCCTGTGCTGCTGCCAAAATCTTGATTGCTATCTAGGGTGCTCTCTTATGCCCCTTCCCTTTTCTTCTGAGTGGCCATCCCTGCATCCCCTCCCCTTACAGGCACCAATCGCTTATGAAAGAGCTCAGGTGAATGGTTGGATACTCCTGATCCAATAGCCTGGACAGATCGTTAATTCTCGCTTCTTAACCCTGGACTATTAGATCATACGAGCCATGCTGTGTAACATCCTGATGAGGTTAGCTTAATTAGCAATTCGTGACTCAGATGCCCCATTTAGAAAGTGATTGATTCACGGCACCCTTGGAATTCTTCATAGCCACATTGTAAGAAGCGCTTGATACTTTGCCGTAGTGGAAGGGAGAAGTGATTCTTTGGACAAGCTCAACCACATCCTCTCCCATTTCAAATTATACCGTGTGCAGTAAGAAAACACACCTCGGCGGCAGCTTTGTTCCCAAGAGCGGTTGCATCTCTTGGGAAAACATGGTTGCCTTGATCAACAAGACTGAAACTTCTAAGGAGCGTTATGACGAAGCAGAGAAAGGAGGACCCAGCATCCCAGGGACTAAAGAAAACCTCTGGGCCCAGCTAGCCCCACCCTGCTTTACCTGCAAACAAAGCCAAGCCTGGAGGGAGGAGAAAAGAAGGATCCTGGCTCAATTTGGGGCTGATTAGCAAGGAGGCAGGAGCCTGGTTCAGCAATTTAAGAGCATGAACCAGACCCTGTCCACTAGCAGCCACAGGGGCAAGTAGGCCTCTGGGAAAAGGGGGGAACCTACTGAGAAGGGGAATTTGGACTCTTCGAGCTACACCCCAAACTTCAGGCCTTGAATAGCGAGTGGTTTGGAGTTCCTGGGTCAGCAGCACAGGGCAGGAAGCCAGCGCCCTCCCCTTTCCACCTGCTTACTCAGCAACCTAGCCAGTAGGCTATTCAGCCACCAAGGACTTGGCCACAGGCATTCAGCCTTGTACCCAATAGATCATTTGCAAAGAAAAGATAAACTAAGCAGGAATCAGTCAACCTCAGAAATGGAGTCAACCAGCCAAGCTCAAATTCACCGTGAAGTCTAGATCATACCATCCTAATGACTAGATACACAGATCGCGATGTCCTTTTGTCTTGCACCTGACCATTCATACCAGTGCAAAGAGGGTGTCTAGCACTGCTCCTGGCATGAGTGTGCAAGCAGAGAGTTTTGGTTTAGGAGCTTTCTGCACATACATTGCAGGAGACTAAATAATTACACATGGTGCAAAGCCGTGGGGAGGGTGAATCAGGCCCATGTATAGTTTGCATCTGGCATTTTCATTATTTGCCTTTTGGTTCCAAGATGGGGCAGCAGTGTCCAGTAAATAATGCAGTAGGGCAGGAAGAGAAGAGACACTCAGGCTCCCGTTTCTTCTTTTAAAAACTCTGTTTCAGTCTTTCTTTTCTTTAAATCTGGCCCTTGCAGTTCCCCACCCAAAGCGTCACTTCCTACCTCTCCTGGTGCTTGGTTTCTCTAATCCCCCTCCTTTAATTAGCAAAAGCTTAATCCTCCTCTTTCCTAAATGAAAGCTGTCAGTGCACTGTCTAGAAATAGATGCTGAAAGCGTTTCTTTTCTGTTGACCAGTGTGAGCCGGGAAACTGCTTAACCGTGGTGCGGATACCCTATTTGACAAACTAGAGGATGCATTAAGTAATGTTTTATAGCATCAGGGAGAATATTAAAAAAAAGCCCCCGATGTTAAACCTCATCAGTCAGCATCTTTAATTACAGCTAACAAAAACAATGCCTACTCATCTATTAATATTCTCAGCTGGACATTTTCAGAAAGGAGAGTCAAAACATTAAGCACATTTGAATAGAATTAGTCATACAGACATCAATGACAGCAACTACAACTGATGTAAACCATCAGTGCTATGTATCTGTTAGGGGGAAGTGAGACGGCACATTTCATTTTACGTACCTATGTTTCTTACTGAAATAGGATGCCGAGATAGGATTCGTTCAAGGCTTGGTCAAGGGCAGGGCTGAGGGCAACAGATCAGAGCAAATAAACAGTACAGAGTTTTGAAGGGCTTTCAGGAGGAAGAGAAAGCTTGAAGAGGGTGCATGTAGGAAAACCCAGGATTTTGAATTACATAGTAAAGACAACTGTAGGATCTTGGACATTGCTGTCTGTTATTGGGGGTGTACAGCCCTCAGCCCCTGGAGGGTCTCATCATCGGGCTTAGACCCCCGCACTTCTACACCTCTTATCTACCCCGACACCAGTCTTCCCCGTGCCCTCAACCGGGTCCTTTTGCTCCAAATCAACATTCAGTCCTATACCTCTCCAGGGCAGCCGCCGCTATCAGCCATAACTCACACCTTTCCAATTGGAACAGGAGGGGGCATAGGCCCGCCCTCACTCCAGGCCCCAGCCCAGGACCCTAAGGATAGGAACCCTCGTTCCTCTCCAGTTGGTGGGGGTGCCCCTTAACTCACCAACCCACAGGCTCCGAATGCCTCCTGGGCTACTTCCTCCCCTCTGTCCGTCCCCCTTCTGAGTCATCCGCCGTCTCCTCAGCCAAGCCACTCCTCTCCCCTCTCCGACATCCAGTGTCCACCCTTTTGAATGCCCGCGTTTCTCAAGCCCCGCCCTTCCTCCGTCCCGGCCCCTCCCCGGGCGCCGGGGCACACAGCCATTGGCTGGGGCTGTGCACGTGTGCGCCGCGGCTGAGCAGGCCTCATATTGCCTCCATCCCAGGGTGGCCCTTTCGCCGCTGAGGGCTTCCAGACCCCCGTGGTGAGTGCGGGAGCTGGCTAGCCCCGGTGGCAGGGGGGTCGCCGCCCCATCACAAGGGGTAAGTGATGTTTTTTTACTACAGGTCTGTCCTCCCTGGACCTGCCCCCTCAGGACCTGAGTGGTCCCAAACCAGAGTTTGCCAGACCAGGGGAGCTCAAGGCACCTCTCCAGCTGTCAGCGCTGCTCCTGGCTGGGGCTGCACTGCCTGCCAACTGTCCCGCTGCCTCCAACCCATCCCTTCCCCTCCCCCTGCCATGCCAGCCCTGGCCAGCACTGTGTTTCCCAGTGCACTGATCCGGACTGCAAGCCCTGCTGCTTCCAGCCCCAGCTGGGGCTTCACTCCCCACCATCAGCCCCAACCAAAGCTGCTCTCCCCACTGCACCAGCCCCGCCCGGGCTGCACTTCTGACTCTGACCACCCCCACTCCTAGCCAGGCTCTCTGGTCCAGCAGGACCTGTGGACCTGCTGACCCCGGATATCTCCAGACCAGAGAGTCCTGCATTTTCGAGGTTCAACCTGTAGTCACCTTCAAGGCAGACACACTGAGAAACAACTTAAACATCATAATTTTGACTCCTTCCGTATCTATCCTTTTCCCCACCTACAGCGCAATATTTCTTCTTACCGCAGTCTGTGGCCTATCTCCTACTCTCTGTAAACCCTGGCCTGTATGTATATTCAGACCAGCTTTCTGCTTGCATCAGCATTCATTACGTACCATTTTCCCAGCTTTTGTGGCCATTAATCACTGAGTTTTGATCGCGGGAACTAATTTTGCTTTTACACTATATTCCTGCAGGATGATTCTGAAAATTGAGGTTCTCTTTGTGAATAACTTTAAAAAAAAACAAAAAACAAAAAACAAACAATGTCCAGTCCTAGGCATTAGAAGAGAGTAACTGGTATTACATTCAGATTTGGGGCTCCAAGACAAGTCTGAGTTTGTACACCCCAGACCTTCAGACAAGCTCAGGTCCACAGTTTGTCGCTTATTCCTGCATCTGCTACAGTTTCACAAGTTTCCTTCTTGTTTCAGGGAGTCTGAATTTTCTATTTCTCACTTCCAAAAAATTTAACTAGGCTGAATAAACTTGGGGAGGGGGATTTTCCTTTTGCTTGCACCAGTGAAAAATATTAGTGGACTTACGCCTGCTTGATATCAGCGTGAGTCAGAGGAGAACAAGGCCTACTAATAGGTGCATAGATCCATTAGGACAGATTCTTAGCAGGGTCGGGGCAATGTAAACATTTCATTTTAAAATGCCAGATGTTGTGCTGGTTGCTCTTTACACAACATGAAGAATATGGAGAAACTACAGCTGGCTCCCAAATAACCATATTTACTAACAACAGACAAAAAATGCAAGGCCCAGCTCTAACTAGGCCCCTACCAAATACATGGCCCATTATGGCCAATTTCGCAGCCATACAATTTGAAAATTGATACATTTCATGTTTTCTTCTGTATAAACTAGGGACATCAATGTGTAAACGACTACACACATGCCTGGGCTTATTGGTTAATCCTCTCGACTACACACATTTGCCCCCCTCCTTGTCGCCTCTGTATCAGAGGCAGCAAGGGAAGGGAGACAGGAGCTGATGCCCACCCCACTCCTGTGTTTCTGTCTCTGATAGAGAGGCAGCAGCGCGGAGGGTGAGCAGGGCAGGCAGGAGTAGATATGCATTTATGCTGGCTCTCTGTGCGAGCCGGCTCCACAGACCCACCTGCTCCACCTTACTGTCTCCTACTGAGCTCCCCATTGACAGAGGCTGCTCCGGCATCCCACGGAGCAGCCTCTGTCCACAATGAGCCTGAGCCCATCATGGACAGAGGCTGCTCCATGGCAGAACCCCCTGTCTGTGGGGGTCTGAGCTCCCTCTGGACAGGGGCCGTTGCCACAGGGCAGGCTCTGTCCATGGGGAGCTCGGGCCCCTCCCCAACAAGGACAACAGGTGGGGGCCAGTCTGCATGGGGAGCTGGTTTTTACACCGGCTCATCTAGCAGACAGCTCCACCTCCCACCCCGCGCTGCTGCCTCTGATAAAGAGGCAGCAGCATGGGGTAGCAAGAGGCTCCCTGGGAGTGGGTCCAGGAGTGCACAGGCTGCCTGCCCCACCTCCAGGGTCTATCAAATAGTCATGTAACTGCTAAAATTTGATGCAGTCACACAACTATTCAATTACATGCTAGCTAACATCCCTAGTTTAAACCTGAAATTTCACGATGGTGTAACTGTGGGATCCTGCCCCACACGGAGATTGGGGTCGTGGGATTGTCACCCTCACTTCTGTGCTGCTTTCAGAGCTGGTCTCTAGAGATAGCAAGCACAGAGCTTCCTGCAGCAGGAGGTTCCAAGAGGCAGAGGTGGGTCTGGTTTGCTCTCCCCCTCCCACACTGCCAGAGCAGTTTGCAAGGAAGGGGGGGAACAGACCAGACAGGTCCTGTTCTTCCCCTGCCCTGCCCAGTCAGAGGGAAGAAGCCTCTTTTGAAGAAACAACACAGGGAAGATAGGATCCAACTCCACAAATCTCCTGCAACTGCAGGAACCTCAAGATTCTGCCCAGTCTCAGACAATGTCCTGTCCTTCCCCTGCCCAGTTGGAGGCGGAAAGTCCCCTTTGACGGGGTGCACCTATGAACAAGGAGATTTCACGGGAAAGGGCTTATTTCATGGTCCACGAGGATTTTGTCATGGCTGTGAAACTGGTAGGGCCCTAGCTATAACCATTCTGACTGGTTTCTGGCAGTTTCTAGAACATGGCATGGCAAGCATCGCAAGAGTAAACCGGACATTGGCAATATGATCCGTGGTCAGACCCCATCTGGCAGTTCTTGTGTAACTATTTAAAAGGCTCCCATCTAATTCACAAATCAAAGTCCACGAAAAATGAGAGCCTGATTCTTCTCTTGTACCAATTTTGGATGGGTGCAATTCTATTCATCTCAGTTACGTTACTCCTGATGATGTGCACAAGGCTGAGTTAAAGGAGCATCAAGCTCAGGATCTAGTGGGAGATGTAACCTAGTAGCCCCTCAGTGAATTATCCTTGGGGAGACTGCTCAGAGCAGGCTGGCAGGAGGAGGAGAACCACATCAGATAGGAAATGGCTCAAGGAAAAGCACTGAAAGTAACGGGGGGGGGGTGGGGGGGAGGGGAGAACTGAACTTTAAAAAACACACAGAAGGTTTTATCTGCTTCCCTAATAGGGTCGTTCTCAGGAAGCCTGAGAGGAGTGGGGGAGGGGAGAATGAGACTAACATGGCTGGGTGTGTTTTCTCCCCTGTGCACGTGCACTTGCTCAGCTCCCTTTATTCCCACAGGGCAGAGGCACATCTGTGATTCAGTGCTCTCCCCCCTAAAACTGCCAGGCAAAGACACATTTATATTCATTGCCACCTGCAAGTGGATCCTGCAACCAGAGATGAATCAGTGGAGGGAGTTCTGAAGCACCTGCTGTTGCTCACGCACAACCCTTGCATCCCTCTGTCTCATTAGTAAAACAATGTGGCATGATTCGTTTTACTGTTGGTGCCTAATCAGAACACACACTTAAAGCGCCATGCCAAAAAAGTGCCTTACTCACATAGGAATATGCACTGACGTGCCCCAAACAACCAGAGTGATTTTTCCTCATCTTTGCTGTGCCCTTGTCTAGCTGGAGGGTAATGTAATTGCACAATCCCAAGAAGAATAATTTACCATGATGTATTAAAAATTTGCAGATGATACCAAGCTGCGAGGGGACGTAACTGCTTTGGAGGATCGGGTCATAATTCTAAATGATCTGGACAAACTGGAGAGAGAGTCTGAGGTAAATAGGATGAAGTTCAATAAGGACAAATGCAAAATACTCCACATAGGGAGGAACTATCAGTTTTACACATACAGAATAGAAAGTGGCTGTCTAGGAAGGAGTACGGCAGAAAGGGATCTAAGGATTATAGTGGACCACAAGCTACATACGAGTCAACAGTGTGACACTAGCAAAAAAGGCAAGCCTCATCTTGGGATGCATTAACAGGGGTGATATGAGCAAGACATGAGAAGCAATTCTTTCCCTCTAATCTGCGCTGATCAGACCTCAACTGGAATATTGTGCCCAATTCTGGGGGCACCACATTTCAGGAAAGAAGTGGAGACATTGGAGATGGTCCAGAGAAGAGCAACAATAATGATTAGAGATCTAGAAAACCTAGGAGGGAAGACTGAAATAATTGGATTTGTTTATTTTAGGGAAAAAAACTGAGGGTATGTCTACACTACAGCGCTAATTCGAACCAACTTATTTCGAATTAAGCTAATTCGAAATAACGCATCTAGACCCAAAAATTAATTCGAATTAGCGTTTTGCTAATTCAAAATAGCGCGTCCACACTGATTGGACGCTGGGGCGCACTTAAGGGCAGCTGAAACTGATTCCAGCAGGGCATCAGGTCAGTAGTTGCTTTGTGTGGCTGCTGTCTGAGGCTATCTGAGGCTCGTGCTTAAAGAGACCCC